>NC_092088.1:97075554-97718054 GCF_045679555.1 Salvelinus alpinus
CCTGGCTGGCTGGCGACTCTGGCTGCTCATGGCTGGCTGGCGACTCTGGCTGCTCATGGCTGGCTGGCGACTCTGGCTGCTCATGGCTGGCTGGCGACTCTGGCTGCTCATGGCTGGCTGGCGACTCTGGCTGCTCATGGCTGGCTGGCGACTCTGGCAGATCCTGTCTGGTTGGCGGCTCTGGCAGATCCTGTCTGGTTGGCGGCTCTGGCAGATCCTGTCTGGTTGGCGGCTCTGGCAGATCCTGTCTGGTTGGCGGCTCTGGCAGATCCTGTCTGGTTGGCGGCTCTGGCAGATCCTGACTGACGAATGGCTCTAGCGGCTCCTGACTGACTAACGGCTCTGACGGCTCGGGACAGACGGGCGGCTCTAATGGCTCGGGACAGACGGATGGCTCAGATGGCGCTTGGTAGACGGATGGCTCAGATGGCGCTGGGTAGACGGATGGCTCAGATGGCGCTGGGTAGACGGATGGCTCAGATGGCACTGGGCAGACGGATGGCTCAGATGGTGCTTGGCAGACGGGCAGCTCTGGCCGGCTGAGGCGCACTGTAGGCCTGGTGCGTGGTGCCGGAACTGGTGGTACCGGGCTGGGGACACGCACCTGAAGGCTAGTGCGGGGAGAAGGAACAGGGCATACTGGACCCTGGATACGCACATTAGGCCTAGTGCGTGGTGCCGGAACTGGTGGTACCGGGCTGGGGACACGCATCTCAGGGCTAGTGCGGGGAGCAGTAACAGGACACACTGGGCTCTCAAAGCGCACTATAGGCCTGGTGCGTGGTACCGGCACAGGTGGTACCGGGCTGAGGGCACGCACCTCAGGGCGAGTGCGGGGAGAAGCAACAGTGCGTACAGGGCTCTGGAGACGCACATTAGGCCTAGTGCGTGGTGCCGGAACTGGTGGTACCGGGCTGGGGACACGCATCTCAGGGCTAGTGCGGGGAGCAGCAACAGGATGCACAGGACTCTGGAGACGCACAGGAGGCTTGGTGCGTGGTGCCGGAATTGGTGGTACCGGGCTGGAGACACGCACCATAGGGCGAGTGCGTGGAGGAGGAACAGGGCTCTGGAGACACACTGGAAACCTGGTGCGTGGTGTAGGCACTGGTGGAACTGGACTGGGGCGGGGAGGTGGCGCCGGAAATACCGGACCGTGCAGGCGTACTGGCTCCCTTGAGCACCGAGCCTGCCCAACCTTACCTGGTTGAATGCTCCCAGTCGCCCGACCAGTGCGGGGAGGTGGAATAACCCGCACCGGGCTATGTAGGCGAACCGGGGACACCATGCGTAAGGCTGGTGCCATGTATGCCGGCCCGAGGAGACGCACTGGAGACCAGACGCGTTGAGCCGGCTTCATGGCACCTGGCTCAATGCCCAATCTAGCCCTACCAGTGCGGGGAGGTGGAATAACCCGCACCGGGCTATGAACACGTACAGGAGACACCGTGCGCTCTACTGCGTAACACGGTGTCTGCCCGTACTCCCGCTCTCCACGGTTAGCCTGGGAAGTGGGTGCAGGTCTCCTACCTGCCCTCGGCCCACTACCTCTTGGCCCACTACCTCTTATCCCCCCCCAAGAAATTTTTGGGTTGTACTTGCGGGCTTCCAGCCTTGCCTCCGTGCTGCCTCCTCATATCGCCTCCTCTCGGCTTTCGCTGCCTCCAGCTCTTCACGAGGGAGGCGATATTCTCCCGGTTGTGCCCAAGGTCCCTTACCATCCAATATTTCCTCCCATGTCCATGAATCCTTTATTCCTTGCTCCTGTTGCCACTTGACACGCTGCTTGATCCCTTGTTGGTGGGTAATTCTGTCACGATCGTCAAAGGGAGAGAGAGAGGACCAAGGCGCAGCGTGTGAAAAATACATCTTCTCTTTATTTAGAAGAAGAAAAACTAAACAAAACAACAAATAGACGAACGTGAAGCTATAAATGACTAAGTGCAAAAACATGCAACACAGACATAGACAATTACCCACAAATGCATGATGCCTATGGCTGCCTTAAATATGGCTCCCAATCAGAGACAAATTAAAGACATCTGTCTCTGATTGAGAACCACTCAGGCAACCATAGACATACCTAGAAACATTCACTCAACCATAGACATACCTAGAAACATTCACTCAACACAAACCCATACACTAAACCCAACACCCCCTTTACCATATAACCACCCAAAACACAAACATTCCCCAAGTCACACCCTGACCTAACTAAAATAATAAAGAAAACAAAGAATACTAAGGCCAGGGCGTGACAATTACCCTTTGGTTAAACCTAATAAATAACTTTTCTTCTTTGGTTAAACCTAATAAATAACTTTTCTTCTTTTGGTTAAACCTAATAAATAACTTTTCTTCTTTGGTTAAACCTAATAAATAACTTTTCCCCTTTGGTTAAACCTAATAAATAACTTTTCTTCTTTGGTTAAACCTAATAAATAACTTTTCTTCTTTAGTTAAACCTAATAAATAACTTAAATACAAACAAGGATGAGTGTACAAAACATTATGAACACCTGCTCTTTCTATGACATAGACTGACCAGGTGAATCCAGGGGAATCCAGGTGAATCCAGGGGAATCCAGGTGAATCCAGGGGAATCCAGGTGAATCCAGGGGAATCCAGGTGAATCCAGGGGAATCCAGGTGAAACTATGATCTCTTATTGATGTCTTGTTCAGATATTGGTAAGTGGACTGGAGGCAAGGCATGAAAGGGAGAAAGAAACTAGTTATTTGTGTCATCCGTTTTGGGAAAGTACCTGCGTAATTGCGCACCCAACTCACTCAGGTGCTTCGCTATATCACATTTGACATTGTCCCGTAAGTTCATTTGCACACAAAAAATCATACAATGATGGAAAGACCTGTGTTGTTCTTGTTAATGCAGACAGAGAAGAGCTAGTTGTGTGAGAAACTCGTCATCATGCAAGCGGTCAGACAAGTGAAAATTTTGGTCAGTAAAGAAAACTTTAAGCTCGTCTCTCAATTAAAAAAAACGTGTCAATACTTTGCCCCTTGATAACCAGCGCACTTCTGTATGTTGTAAAAGCGTTACATGGTCGCTGCCCATATCTATGCATATTGCAGAAAATACATGAGAGTTCAGGGGCCTTGCTATAACAAAGTTAACCATTTTCACTGTAGTGTCCAAAACGTCTTTCAAGCTGTCAGGCATTCCCTTGGCAGCAAGAGCCTCTTGGTGGATGCTGCAGGGGACCCAAGTGGCGTCGGGAGCAACTGCTTGCACGCGCGTTACCACTCCACTATGTCTCCCTGTCATGGCTTTTGCGCCATCAGTACAGATACCAACACATCTTGATCAACAAAGTCCATTTGATGTCACAAAGCTGTCCAGTACTTTACAAATATCCTCTCCTGTTGTCCTCGTTTCCAGTGGTTTGCAGAAGAGGATGTCTTCCTTAATTGACCCCCCATAAACGTAATGGACATACACCAGGAGCTGTGCCAGGCCCGCCACGTCTGTTGACTCATCCAGCTGTAACGCATAGATTTTCACTGGCTTGTATGCGAAGCAGTAATTGTTTCAAAACATCTCCTACCATGTCACCGATGCGTCGTGAAACGGTGTTGTTTGATGAAGGCATTGTCTGTGTAGTTTTTTTGGCCTTTTCCTCCAGCATTGTCCCAGCCTTATCCGCGGCAGCTGGAAGAATTAAGTCCTCCACAATAGTATGGGGCTTGCCTGTCCTAGCCACTCGGTAGCTCACCATATAAGACGATTCTAGCCCCTTCTTATAAATGGTATCTGTTGCTTTTATACATTAATTATTACTTTGAAAGTCGTCTCGCTCAAAAAACTCCTGTGGCTTATTTTTCAAATTGTCATGTTTATTTTTTAAATGTCTGCGCATGAGAGAAGGTAGTACTTTGCACATATAACACACTGTGGCTGAGGAAAGGCACTGCTCCCAATGTAAGTAGACCCCAAATCAATGTAGTTCTCATCATATTTGCGCCTCTTCGATGGTCCAACGTCCCTGTCTGTTGTTCGGTGCTTTCCCGAGTAAGGGGGCAGTAGCTCTTCGGCTGCATCAGATTCACAACTGTCAGTGACCATGCTAGCTGGGCTAACAACAAATGTGGAATTATTGATGCTAGCATTGGATGTGCTCGTGGAAGCAGAACAACTTGTGTCGTCGACAGGTGCAGGTGTAGTACTGCTGGTAGTAACAGTAGTACTGTCGGTAGTAGCAGTAGTACTGCCGGTAGGAGCAGTAGTACTGCCGGTAGTAGCAGTAGTACTGCCGGTAGGAGCAGTAGTACTGCCGGTAGGAGCAGTAGTACTGCCGGTAGGAGCAGTAGTACTGCCGGTAGTAGCAGTAGTACTGCCGGTAGTAGCAGTAGTACTGCCGGTAGGAGCAGTAGTACTGCCGGTAGGAGCAGTAGTACTGCCGGTAGGAGCAGTAGTACTGCCGGTAGGAGCAGTAGTACTGCCGGTTGTAGCAGTAGTACTGCCGGTTGTAGCAGTAGTACTGCCGGTGGGAGCAGTAGTACTGCCGGTAGTAGCAGTAGTACTGCTGGTAGTAGCAGTAGTACTGCCGGTAGGAGCAGTAGTATTGCCGGTAGTAGCAGTAGTACTGCCGGTTGTAGCAGTACTACCAGTAGAGCTGGTATGTGTCTCTATGGACACGGGCCTTACTTTTTTTAACCAGTAATCCATTTTCGAGCAAACGGAATGAGCAGCAGCTACGTTTGGCTACATACGGACCATTAGTGGAATTCCCGCAAGAGAGTAACGGTTAATGTGATTGGATGTTAATTATTTGACTAGGCTACCTGTATTTGACATTGTGCTGTTATTTCGCTGAACACTAGATGGTTAAATTTTATTTTTGCTACTCTTGATCAAGGACTAATAATTCCAGCCCCCCTATATGTATGCATGTATGTATGTAATGTACAGTTGAAGTCGGAAGTTTACATACACCTAGGTTGGAGTCATTAAAACTTGTTTTTCAACCACTCCACAAATTTCTTGTTAACAAACTATAGTTTTGGCATGTCGGTTAGGACATCTACCTTGAGCATGACACAAGTAATTTTTACAACAATTGTTTACAGACAGATTATTTCACTTATAACTCACTGTATCACAATTCCAGTGGGTCAACAGTTTACATAACCTAACTTGACTGTGCCTTCAAACAGCTTGGAAAATTCCAGAAAATTATGTCATGGCTTTAGAAGTTTCTGATAGGCTAATTGACATCATTTGAGTTAATTGGAGGTGTACCTGTGGATGTATTTCAAGGCCTACCTTCAAACTCAGTGCCTCTTTGTTTGACCTCATGGGAAAATCAAAAGAAACCAGTCAAGACCTCAGAAAAAAATGGTAGACCTCCACAAGTCTGGTTCATTCTTGGGAGCAATTTCCAAAAGCCTGAAGGTACCACGTTCATCTGTACAAATAATAGTACGCAAGTATAAACACCATGGGACCACGCAGCCATCATACCGCTCAGGAAGGAAACGCGTTCTGTCTCCTAGAGATTCATGTACTTTGGTGTGAAAAGTGCAAATCAATCCCAGAACAACAGCAAAGGACCTTGTGAGGATGCTGGAGGAAACAAGTACAAAAGTATCTATATCCACAGTAAAACAAGTCCTATATCGACATAACCTGAATGTACGCTCAGCAAGGAAGAAGCCACTGCTCCAAAACCGCGATAAAATAGCCAGACTACGGTTTGCAACTGCACATGGGGACAAAGATCGTACTTTTTGGAGAAATGTCCTCTGGTCTGATGAAACAAAAATAGAACTGTTTGGCCATAATGACCATTGTTATGTTTGGAGGAAAAAGGGGGAGGCTTGCAAGCCAAAGAACACCATCCCAACCGTGAAGCACGGGTGTGGCAGCATCATGTTGTGGGGGTGCTTTGCTGCAGGAGAGACTGGTGATTTTCACAAAATATATGGCATCATGAGGATGGACAATTATGTGGATATATTGAAGGAACATCTCAAGACATCAGTCAGGAAGTTAAAGCTTGTTCGCAAATGGATCTTCCAAATGGACAATGACCCCAAGCATACTTCCAAAAGTATGGCAAAATGGCCTAAGGACAACAATGTCAAGGTATTGGAGTGGCCATCACAAAGCCCTGACCTCAACCCCATAGACAATTTTTGGGCAGAACTGAAAAAGCGTGTGCGAGCAAGAAGGCCTACAAACCTGACTTGGTTACACCAGCTCTGTATGGAGGAATGGGCTGAAATTCACCCAACTTATTGTGGGAAGCTTGTGGAAGGCTACCTGAAACGTTTGACCCAAGTTAAACAATTTAAAGGCAATGCTACCAAATACTAGTTGAGTGTATGTAAACTTCTGACCCACTGGGAATGTGATGAAAGAAATAAAAGCTGAAATAAATCATTCTCTCTACTATTATTCTGACATTTCACATTCTTAAAATAAAGTGGTGGTCCTAACTGACCTAAGACAGGGAATTTAAACTAGGATTGAATGTCCGTAATTGTGAAAAACTGAGTTTAAATGTATTTGGCTAAGGTGTATGTAAACTTCCGACTTCAACTGTATATATGCATGTATGTATAGCTTTGTAATAGCTACTATAATGTGGCATACAGACCGTGGCTTTCTAGCTAACCTTCCTTTCTCAGGTAGTTCATGTTTTCTCTTTCAGAACCTTTTCATAATCCACTTCACTCTTCCTATTTACACGTTGAACACTAAATCTGAAACTATCAAAAAACAACAACATTGAAATGGCATCAATGTGTCTGCTCAACTTGCCCTCGCACTCCATAATCCTATTTGTTCGCATATCTGACACGAACCAGATCTTTTTCTTGCAGTCTGAAAAGCCCCAAAACACATAGAATCTGAAATGTTCAATGGTCAGTGCTACCTGGGGTCCTTGGGACGTCCCTACCCTAAACTCTAACCCTAACCCCTACCCTTATCCTTATCCTTACCCTAAACTTAACCCTTAACTAAATCAGAATCAAATCAAATTCATGGTCATGAACGGTTAAATTTGATCTATTTGCTCTCGTGTTTTTTTTGTCTCTTACGTGTTGGGCGCTAGCTACTCAGTTGACAGTTTGACAAGACAATGTGCTAGCAAACTAGATTGTTTACACTCTAAGGTCGATGTCCCTGCCCCCGATTAAATGTAATTAGCATAATAAAAACTACCCATAAAAATCGGTCAATTTAATCTAGAAATATCTGTTTTTTTGCATTGGTCTCAAACCACCGCATCTGACTATGTCGCACTTCCGCATCTATGGGCTATAGTACTGTAGTAGAGGCCACATTTTAAATATATGTTGTATACTTAAAAGGTTCCTAAAAATCTAAATCAAATAGTTAAATTATCCATGGTATGACCATCTTAAAACAATTCCATATGTCAGTTTAGTAGAATCCCTGAAAGAGATTCTGGAGGGAAATGGGAGGAGCCTGAAGAATGTCCAAAACAAACAGTTAAATAACCACAGTTAACCTCTCCACCCTGACCTCTGTGAGTCAACATGTAGGGAAGGCTTCCCCTGACAGGTGGTTGGCTAGTTTATTTATAGACAAAGTGTGTTAGTGTTTTAGGATACAGGGATCAATGCAGGACTCAGCAAGGGCTTCTCCATGGGCTGGCTGAACTACTGTGGTTTGTGTGTGTGTGTGTGTGTGTGTGTGTGTGTGTGTGTGTGTGTGTGTGTGTGTGTGTGTGTGTGTGTGTGTGTGTGTGTGTGTGTGTGTGTGTGTGTGTGTAATGCTATGGGATCTCCACGGTAGACCCAGGTGTGTGTGGAAGGAAACACAATTAAAAATATTTCAAAATGTTTGTATCTTAAGTAGCATGAGCAGTGCACATCTGCACCAGCACGAGAAACTCTATATTTCATGAAATGCATAGCATTACTCAGTGTTTAAATGAATTAATCAGTGTTGAATTAACTTGCATGATATTGATACTTAACTAGACCATTCACCACAGATGAATAGGAGAAACCTTGTGAATATCTTCACGACACCCTGCAGTCAGGTTTTCACACCAGTAGACCAGCAATATATGAAAACAACGCCTTCTGTGAACACGTGATGATGGTTACAAAGCGGTGCATATTTACATTTGGTAAGATAATATTTTTGAGTATTAAAAGGATCAGAGAGTGTGTGAGGAAGTGGCGGCAGCAGGGTAACTGAGGGTCGTTGCGTACGGGTGTTTGCAGCATATGGAGTTCATGCGCGATGGTGATGCTGGGGGTGCTGATGGTGATGCTGGGGGTGCTGATGGCGATGCTGGGGGTGCTGATGGTGATGCTGGGGGTGCTGATGGTGATGCTGGGGGTGCTGATGGTGATGCTGGGGGTGCTGATGGTGATGCTGGGGGTGCTGATGGCGATGCTGGGGGTGCTGATGGCAATGCTGGGGGTGCTGATGGTGATGCTGGGGGTGCTGATGGTGATGCTGGGGGTGCCGATGGTGATGCTGGGGGTGCTGATGGTGATGCTGGGGGTGCCGATGGTGATGCTGGGGGTGCCGATGGTGATGCTGGGGGTGCTGATGGTGATGCTGGGGGTGCTGATGGTGATGCTGGGGGTGCTGATGGTGAAGCTGGGGGTGCTGATGTTGATGCTGGTGAAGCTGGGGGTGCCGATGGTGATGCTGGGGGTGCTGATGGTGATGCTGGGGGTGCTGATGGTGATGCTGGGGGTGCTGATGGTGATGCTGATGGTGCTGATGGTGATGCTGGGGGGTGCTGATGGTGATGCTGGGGGGTGCTGATGGTGATGCTGGGGGTGCCGATGGTGATGCTGGGGGTGCCGATGGTGATGCTGGGGGTGCCGATGGTGATGCTGGGGGTGCCGATGGTGATGCTGGGGGTGCCGATGGTGATGCTGGGGGTGCCGATGGTGATGCTGGGGGTGCTGATGGTGATGCTGGGGGTGCTGATGGTGATGCTGGGGGTGCTGATGGTGATGCTGGGGGTGCTGATGGTGATGCTGGGGGTGCTGATGGTGATGCTGGGGGTGCTGATGGTGATGCTGGGGGTGCTGATGGTGATATTGGGGGTGCTGATGGTGATGCTGGGGGTGCTGATGGCGATGCTGTTGGTGCCGATGGTGAGGCTGGGGGTGCTGATGGTGAAGCTGGGGGTGCTGATGTTGATGCTGGTGAAGCTGGGGGTGCCGATGGTGATGCTGGGGGTGCTGATGGTGATGCTGGGGGTGCTGATGGTGATGCTGGGGGTGCTGATGGTGATGCTGGGGGTGCTGATGGTGATGCTGGGGTGCTGATGGTGATGCTGGGGGTGCTGATGGTGAAGCTGGGGGTGCTGATGGTGATGCTGGGGGTGCTGATGGTGAAGCTGGGGGTGCTGATGGTGAAGCTGGGGGTGCTGATGGTGAAGCTGGGGGTGCTGATGGTGAAGCTGGGGGTGCTGATGGTGATGCTGGGGTTGCTGATGGTGATGCTGAGGTTGCCGATGGTGATGCTGGGGGTGTTGATGGTGATGCTGGGGATGCTGATGGTGATGCTGGGGGTGCTGATGGTGATGCTGGGGGTGCTGGTGGTGATGCTGGTGGTGCAGGTGGTGATGCTGGGGGTGCTGATGGTGATGCATGGGGTGCCGATGGTGATGCTGGGGTTGCCGATGGTGATGCTGGGGGTGCCGATGGTGATGCTGGGGGTGCTGATGCTGGGGGTGCTGATGGTGATGCTGGGGGTGCTGATGGTGATGCTGGGGGTGCTGATGGTGATGCTGGGGGTGCTGATGGTGATGCTGGGGGTGCTGATGGTGATGCTGGGGGTGCTGATGGTGATGCTAGACCTATTCATGACGTCCCTTCAGCACCGTCATGCCACCCAAGCCCCATTGCAGCTGCTCTTAATACCATGTGCAAGTTGTGTCGTCCTACGTCATACTTCCGGGTCCTGTCTACTACCACTATCAGATTAGAGCCATAATGGAGACTAGGTATCTACCACCCCACTACCACTATCAGATTAGAGCCATAAGGGCACTAGGCATCTACCACCCCACTACCACTATCAGATTAGAGACATAAAGGCACTAGGCATCTACCACCCCACTACCACTATTAGATTAGAGCCATAATGGAGACTAGGTATCTATCACCCCACTACCACTATCAGATTAGAGCCATAATGGAGACTAGACATCTACCACTATCAGATTAAAGCCATAAGGGCACTAGACATCTACCACCCCACTACCACTATCAGATTAGAGCCATAATGGAGACTAGGTACCTACCACCCCACTACCTCTATCAGATTAGAGCCATAATGGCGACTAGGTATCTCCCACCCCACAACCACTATCATATAAAGCCATAATGGAGACTTTTTATCTACCACCCCACTACCACTATCAGATTAGAGCCATAATGGAGACTAGACATCTACCACTATCAGATTAGAGCCATAACGGCACTAGACATCTACCACCCCACTACCACTATCAGATTAGAGCCATAATGGAGACTAGGTATCTACCACACCACTACCACTACCAGATTAGAGCCATAATGGAGACTAGGTATCTACCACCCCACTACCACTATCAGATTAGAGCCATAATGGAGACTAGACATCTACCACTATCAGATTAGAGCCATAATGGAGACTAGGTATCTACCACCCCACTACCACTATCAGATTAGAGCCATAATGGAGACTAGGTATCTACCACCCAACTACATCTATCAGATTAGAGCCATAATGGAGACTAGGTATCTACCACCCCACTACCACTATCAGATTAGAGCCACAATGGAGACTAGGTATCTACCACCCCACTACCACTATCAGATTAGAGCCATAAGGGAAGTAGGCATCTATCACCACACTACCACTATCAGATTAGAGCCATAAGGGCACTAGGCATCTATCACCCCACTACCACTATCAGATTAGAGCCATAAAGGCACTAGGCATCTACCACCCCACTACCACTATCAGATTAGAGCCATAATGGAGACTAGGTATCTACCACCCCACTACCACTATCAGATTAGAGCCATAAGGGCACTAGGCATCTACCACCCCACTACCACTATCAGATTAGAGCCATAAAGGCACTAGGCATCTACCACCCCACTTCCACTATCAGATTAGAGCCATAATGGAGACTAGGTATCTACCACCCCACTACCACTACCAGATTAGAGCCATAATGGAAACTAGGTATTTACCACCCCACTACCACTATCAGATTAGAGCCATAATGGAGACTAGGTATCTACCACCCACTACCACTATCAGATTAGAGCCATAATGGAGACTAGGTATCTACCACCCCACTACCACTATCAGATTAGAGCCATAATGGAGACTAGGTATCTACCACCCCACTACCTCTATCAGATTAGAGCCATAATGGAGAGTATGTATCTTCCACCCCACTACCACTATCAGATGAGAGCCATAATGGAGACTAGGTATCTACCACTCCACTACCACTATCAGATTAGAGCCATAATGGAGACTAGGTATCTACCACCCCACTACCACTATCAGATTAGAGCCATAAGGGCACTAGGCATCTACCACCCCACTACCACTATCAGATTAGAGCCATAAAGGCACTAGGCATCTACCACCCCACTACCACTATTAGATTAGAGCCATAATGGAGTCTAGGTATCTATCACCCCACTACCACTATCAGATTAGAGTCATAATGGAGACTAGACATCTACCACTATCAGATTAAAGCAATAAGGGCACTAGATATCTACCACCCCACTACCACTATCAGATTAGAGCCATAATGGAGACTAGGTATCTACCACCCCACTACCTCTATCAGATTAGAGCCATAATGGAGACTAGGTATCTCCCACCCCACTACCACTATCAGATTAGAGCCATAATGGAGACTAGGTATCTACCACCCCACTACCACTATCAGATTAGAGCTATAACGGAGACTAGACATCTACCACTATCAGATTAGAGCCATAATGGAGACTAGGTATCTACCACCCCACTACCACTATCAGATTAGAGCCATAAAGGCACTAGGCATCTACCACCCCACTGCCACTATCAGATTAGAGCCATAATGGAGACTAGGTATCTACCACCCTACTACCACTATCAGATTAGAGCCATAAGGGCACTAGGCATCTACCACCCCACTACAACTATCAGATTAGAGCCATAAAGGCACTAGGCATCTACCACCCCACTACCACTATCAGATTAGAGCCATAATGGAGACTAGGTACCTACCACCCCACTACCTCTATCAGATTAGAGCCATAATGGCGACTAGGTATCTCCCACCCCACAACCACTATCATATAAAGCCATAATGGAGACTTTTTATCTACCACCCCACTACCACTATCAGATTAGAGCCATAATGGAGACTAGACATCTACCACTATCAGATTAGAGCCATAACGGCACTAGACATCTACCACCCCACTACCACTATCAGATTAGAGCCATAATGGAGACTAGGTATCTACCACACCACTACCACTACCAGATTAGAGCCATAATGGAGACTAGGTATCTACCACCCCACTACCACTATCAGATTAGAGCCATAATGGAGACTAGGTATCTACCACCCCACTACCACTATCAGATTAGAGCCATAATGGAGACTAGGTATCTACCACCCAACTACATCTATCAGATTAGAGCCATAATGGAGACTAGGTATCTCCCACCCCACTACCACTATCAGATTAGAGCCACAATGGAGACTAGGTATCTACCACCCCACTACCACTATCAGATTAGAGCCATAAGGGAAGTAGGCATCTATCACCACACTACCACTATCAGATTAGAGCCATAAGGGCACTAGGCATCTATCACCCCACTACCACTATCAGATTAGAGCCATAAAGGCACTAGGCATCTACCACCCCACTACCACTATCAGATTAGAGCCATAATGGAGACTAGGTATCTACCACCCCACTACCACTATCAGATTAGAGCCATAAGGGCACTAGGCATCTACCACCCCACTACCACTATCAGATTAGAGCCATAAAGGCACTAGGCATCTACCACCCCACTTCCACTATCAGATTAGAGCCATAATGGAGACTAGGTATCTACCACCCCACTACCACTACCAGATTAGAGCCATAATGGAAACTAGGTATTTACCACCCCACTACCACTATCAGATTAGAGCCATAATGGAGACTAGGTATCTACCACCCACTACCACTATCAGATTAGAGCCATAATGGAGACTAGGTATCTACCACCCCACTACCACTATCAGATTAGAGCCATAATGGAGACTAGGTATCTACCATCCCACTACCTCTATCAGATTAGAGCCATAATGGAGAGTATGTATCTTCCACCCCACTACCACTATCAGATTAGAGCCATAATGGAGACTAGAATCTACCACCCCACTACCACTATCAGATGAGAGCCATAATGGAGACTAGGTATCTACCACCCCACTACCACTATCAGATTAGAGCCATAAGGGCACTAGGCATCTACCACCCCACTACCACTATCAAATTAGAGCCATAAAGGCACTAGGCATCTACCACCCCACTTCCACTATCAGATTAGAGCCATAATGGAGACTAGGTATCTACCACCCCACTACCACTACCAGATTAGAGCCATAATGGAAACTAGGTATTTACCACCCCACTACCACTATCAGATTAGAGCCATAATGGAGACTAGGTATCTACCACCCACTACCACTATCAGATTAGAGCCATAATGGAGACTAGGTATCTACCACCCCACTACCACTATCAGATTAGAGCCATAATGGAGACTAGGTATCTACCACCCCACTACCTCTATCAGATTAGAGCCATAATGGAGAGTATGTATCTTCCACCCCACTACCACTATCAGATTAGAGCCATAATGGAGACTAGGTATCTACCACCCCACTACCACTATCAGATGAGAGCCATAATGGAGACTAGGTATCTACCACCCCACTACCACTATTAGATTAGAGCCATAATGGAGTCTAGGTATCTATCACCCCACTACCACTATCAGATTAGAGTCATAATGGAGACTAGACATCTACCACTATCAGATTAAAGCAATAAGGGCACTAGATATCTACCACCCCACTACCACTATCAGATTAGAGCCATAATGGAGACTAGGTATCTACCACCCCACTACCACTATCAGATTAGAGCCATAATGGAGACTAGGTATCTCCCACCCCACTACCACTATCAGATTAGAGCCATAATGGAGACTAGGTATCTACCACCCCACTACCACTATCAGATTAGAGCTATAACGGAGACTAGACATCTACCACTATCAGATTAGAGCCATAATGGAGACTAGGTATCTACCACCCCACTACCACTATCAGATTAGAGCCATAAAGGCACTAGGCATCTACCACCCCACTGCCACTATCAGATTAGAGCCATAATGGAGACTAGGTATCTACCACCCTACTACCACTATCAGATTAGAGACATAAGGGCACTAGGCATCTACCACCCCACTACAACTATCAGATTAGAGTCATAATGGAGACTAGACTTCTACCACTATCAGATTAAAGCAATAAGGGCACTAGATATCTACCACCCCACTACCACTATCAGATTAGAGCCATAATGGAGACTAGGTATCTACCACCCCACTACCTCTATCAGATTAGAGCCAAAAGGGCACTAGGCATCTATCACCCCACTACCAGATTAGAGCCATAAAGGCACTAGGCATATACCACCCCACTGCCACTTTTAGATTAGAGCCATAATGGAGACTAGGTATCTACCACCCTACTACCACTATCAGATTAGAGCCATAAGGGCACTAGGCATCTACCACCCCACTACCACTATCAGATTAGAGCCATAACGGAGACTAGGTATCTACCACCCCACTACCACTATCAGATTAGAGCCATAATGGAGACTAGGTATCTACCACCCCACTACCACTACCAGATTAGAGCCATAATGGAAACTAGGTATCTACCACCCCACTACCACTATCAGATTAAAGAAATAATGGAGACTAGGTATCTACCACCCCACTACCACTATCAGATTAGAGCCATAATGGAGACTAGGTATCTACCACCCCACTACCACTATCAGATTAGAGCCATAATGGAGCCTAGGTATCTACCACCCCACTACCACTATCAGATTAGAGCCATAAAGGCACTAGGCATCTACCACCCCACTACCAATATTAGATTAGAGCCATAAAGGAGACTAGGTATCTATCACCCCACTACCACTATCAGATTAGAGCCATAATGGAGACGAGACATCTACCACTATCAGATTAAAGCCATACGGGCACTAGACATCTACCACCCCACTACCACTATCAGATTAGAGCCATAATGGAGACTAGGTATCTACCACCCCACTACCTCTATCAGATTAGAGCCATAATGGAGACTAGGCACCACTATCAGATAAAGCCATAAGGGCACTAGGTATCTACCACCCCACTATCACTATCAGATTAGAGCCATAAGGGCACTAGGCATCTATCACCACACTACCACTATCAGATTAGAGCCATAAAGGCACTAGGCATCTACCACCCCACTACCACTATCAGATTAGAGCCATAAAGGCACTAGGCATCTACCACCCCACTACCACTATCAGATTAGAGCCATAAAGGCACTAGGCATCTACCACCCCACTACCACTATCAGATTAGAGCCATAATGGAGACTAGGTATCTACCACCCCACTACCACTATCAGATTAGAGCCATAATGGAGTTTAGGTATCTACCACCCCACTACCACTACCAAATTAGAGCCATAATGGAGACTAGGTATCTACCACCCCATTACCACTACCAGATTAGAGCCATAATGGAGACTAGGTATCTACCACCCCACTACCACTATCAGATTAGAGCCATAAGGGCACTAGGCATCTACCACCCCACTACCACTATCAGATTAGAGCCATAAAGGCACTAGGCATCTACCACCCCACTACCACTATCAGATTAGAGCCATAATGGAGACTAGGTATGTACCACCCCACTACCACTACCAGATTAGAGCCATAATGGAAACTAGGTATCTACCACCCCACTACCACTATCAGATTAGATCCATAATGGCGACTAGGTGTCTACCACCCCACTAACTCTATCAGATTAGAGCCATAATGGAGAGTAGGTATCTTCCACCCCACTACCACTATCAGATTAGAGCCATAATGGAGACTAGGTATCTACCACCCCACTACCACTATCAGATTAGAGCCATAATGGAGACAAGGTATCTACCACCCCGCTACCACTATCAGATTAGAGCCATAATGGAGACTAGGTATCTATCACCCCACTACCACTATCAGATTAGAGCCATAATGGAGACTAGACATCTACCACTATCAGATTAAAGCCAAAAGGGCACTAGACATCTACCACCCCACTACCACTATCAGATTAGAGCCATAATGGAGACAAGGTATCTACCACCCCACCACCTCTATCAGATTAGAGCCATAATGGAGACTAGGTATCTCCCACCCCACTACCACTATCAGATTAGAGCCATAATGGAGACTAGGTATCTACCACCCCACTACCACTATCAGATTAGAGCCATAATGGAGACTAGACATCTACCACTATCAGATTAGAGCCATAAGGGCACTAGACATCTACCACCCCACTACCACTATCAGATTAGAGCCATAATGGAGACTAGGTATCTACCACCCCACTACCACTATCAGATTAGAGCCATAATGGAGACTAGGTATCTACCACCCCACTACCACTATCAGATTAGAGCCATAATGGAGGCTAGGTATCTACCACCCCACTACCACTATCAGATTAGAGCCATAAGGGCACTAGGCATCTACCACCCCACTACCACTATCAGATTAGAGCCATAAAGGCACTAGGCATCTACCACCCCACTACCACTATTAGATTAGAGCCATAATGGAGACTAGGTATCTATCACCCCACTACCACTATCAGATTAGAGCCATAATGGAGACTAGACATCTACCACTATCAGATTAAAGCCATAAGGGCACTAGACATCTACCACCCCACTACCACTATCAGATTAGAGCCATAATGGAGACTAGGTATCTACCACCCCACTACCACTATCAGATTAGAGCCATAATGGAGACTAGGTATCTACCACCCCACTACCACTATCAGATTAGAGCCATAATGGAGACTAGGTATCTCCCACCCCACTACCACTATCAGATTAGAGCCACAATGGAGACTAGGTATCTACCACCCCACTACCACTATCAGATTAGAGCCATAAGGGCACTAGGCATCTATCACCACACTAACACTATCAGATTAGAGCCATAAGGGCACTAGGCATCTATCACCCCACTACCACTATCAGATTAGAGCCAACAAGGCACTAGGCATCTACCACCCCACAACCACTATCAGATTAGAGCCATAATGGAGACTAGGTATCTACCAACCCACTACCACTATCAGATTAGAGCCATAAGGGCACTAGACATCTACCACCCCACTACCACTATTAGATTAGAGCCATAATGGAGACTAGGTATCTATCACCCCACTACCACTATCAGATTAGAGCCATAATGGACACTAGACATCTACCACTATCAGATTAAAGCCATAAGGGCACTAGGTATCTACCACCCCACTATCACTATCAGATTAGAGCCATAAGGGCACTAGGCATCTATCACCACACTACCACTATCAGATTAGAGCCATAAAGGCACTAGGCATCTACCACCCCACTACCACTATCAGATTAGAGCCATAAGGGCACTAGGCATCTACCACCCCACTACCACTATCAGATTAGAGCCATAAAGGCACTAGGCATCTACCACCCCACTACCACTATCAGATTAGAGCCATAATGGAGACTAGGTATCTACCATCCCACTACCACTATCAGATTAGAGCCATAATGGAGTTTAGGTATCTACCACCCCACTACCACTACCAAATTAGAGCCATAATGGAGACTAGGTATCTACCACACCACTACCACTACCAGATTAGAGCCATAATGGAGACTAGGTATCTACCACACCACTACCACTATCAGATTAGAGCCATAAGGGCACTAGGCATCTACCACCCCACTACCACTATCAGATTAGAGCCATAAAGGCACTAGGCATCTACCACCCCACTACCACTATCAGATTAGAGCCATAATGGAGACTAGGTATGTACCACCCCACTACCACTACCAGATTAGAGCCATAATGGAAACTAGGTATCTACCACCCCACTACCACTATCATATTAGAGCCATAATGGAGACTAGGTATCTACCACCCCACTACCACTATCAGATTAGAGCCATAAGGGCACTAGGCATCTACCACCCCACTACCACTATCAGATTAGAGCCATAAAGGCACTAGGCATCTACCACCCCACTACCACTATCAGATTAGAGCCATAATGGAGACTAGGTATCTACCACCCCACTACCAATACCAGATTAGAGCCATAATGGAAACTAGGTATCTACCACCCCACTACCACTATCATATTAGAGCCATAATGGAGACAAGGTATCTACCACCCCACTACCACTATCAGATTAGATCCATAATGGCGACTAGGTGTCTACCACCCCACTACCTCTATCAGATTAGAGCCATAATGGAGAGTAGGTATCTTCCACCCCACTACCACTATCAGATTAGAGCCATAATGGAGACTAGGTATCTACCACCCCACTACCACTATCAGATTAGAGCCATAATGGAGACTAGGTATCTACCACCCCGCTACCACTATCACCACTATCAGATTAGAGCCATAATGGAGACTAGAGCCATAATGGAGACTAGACATCTACCACTATCAGATTAAAGCCAAAAGGGCACTAGACATCTACCACCCCACTACCACTATCAGATAAGAGCCATAATGGAGACAAGGTATCTACCACCCCACCACCTCTATCAGATTAGAGCCATAATGGAGACTAGGTATCTCCCACCCCACTACCACTATCAGATTAGAGCCATAATGGAGACTAGGTATCTACCACCCCACTACCACTATCAGATTAGAGCCATAATGGAGACTAGACATCTACCACTATCAGATTAGAGCCATAAGGGCACTAGACATCTACCACCCCACTACCACTATCAGATTAGAGCCATAATGGAGACTAGGTATCTACCACCCCACTACATCTATCAGATTAGAGCCATAATGGAGACTAGGTATCTACCACCCCACTACCACTATCAGATTAGAGCCATAATGGAGGCTAGGTATCTACCACCCCACTACCACTATCAGATTAGAGCCATAAGGGCACTAGGCATCTACCACCCCACTACCACTATCAGATTAGAGCCATAATGGAGACTAGGAATCTATCACCCCACTACCACTATCAGATTAGAGCCATAATGGAGACTAGACATCTACCACTATCAGATTAAAGCCATAAGGGCACTAGGTATCTACCACCCCACTATCACTATCAGATTAGAGCCATAAGGGCACTAGGCATCTATCACCACACTACCACTATCAGATTAGAGCCATAAAGGCACTAGGCATCTACCACCCCACTACCACTATCAGATTAGAGCCATAAGGGCACTAGGCATCTACCACCCCACTACCACTATCAGATTAGAGCCATAAAGGCACTAGGCATCTACCACCCCACTACCACTACCAAATTAGAGCCATAATGGAGACTAGGTATCTACCACACCACTACCACTACCAGATTAGAGCCATAATGGAGACTAGGTATCTACCACCCCACTACCACTATCAGATTAGAGCCATAAGGGCACTAGGCATCTACCACCCCACTACCACTATCAGATTAGAGCCATAAAGGCACTAGGCATCTACCACCCCACTACCACTATCAGATTAGAGCCATAATGGAGACTAGGTATGTACCACCCCACTACCACTACCAGATTAGAGCCATAATGGAAACTAGGTATCTACCACCCCACTACCACTATCATATTAGAGCCATAATGGAGACAAGGTATCTACCACCCCACTACCACTATCAGATTAGATCCATAATGGAGACTAGGTGTCTACCACCCCACTTTCTCTATCAGATTAGAGCCATAATGGAGAGTAGGTATCTTCCACCCCACTACCACTATCAGATTAGAGCCATAATGGAGACTAGGTATCTACCACCCCACTACCACTATCAGATTAGAGCCATAATGGAGACTAGGTATCTCCCACCCCGCTACCACTATCAGATTAGAGCCATAATGGAGACTAGCTATCTATCACCCCACTACCACTATCAGATTAGAGCCATAATGGAGACTAGACATCTACCACTATCAGATTAGAGCCATAAGGGCACTAGACATCTACCACCCCACTACCACTATCAGATTAGAGCCATAATGGAGACTAGGTATCTACCACCCCACTACATCTATCAGATTAGAGCCATAATGGAGACTAGGTATCTACCACCCCACTACCACTATCAGATTAGAGCCATAATGGAGACTAGGTATCTACCACCCCACTACCACTATCAGATTAGAGCCATAAGGGCACTAGGCATCTACCACCCCACTACCACTATCAGATTAGAGCCATAAAGGCACTAGGCATCTACCACCCCACTACCACTATTAGATTAGAGCCATAATGGAGACTAGGTATCTATCACCCCACTACCACTATCAGATTAGAGCCATAATGGAGACTAGACATCTACCACTATCAGATTAAAGCCATAAGGGCACTAGACATCTACCACCCCACTACCACTATCAGATTAGAGCCATAATGGAGACTAGGTATCTACCACCCCACTACCACTATCAGATTAGAGCCATAATGGAGACTAGGTATCTACCACCCCACTACCACTATCAGATTAGAGCCATAATGGAGACTAGGTATCTATAACCCAACTACATCTATCAGATTAGAGCCATAATGGAGACTAGGTATCTCCCACCCCACTACCGCTATCAGATTAGAGCCACAATGGAGACTAGGTATCTACCACCCCACTACCACTATCAGATTAGAGCCATAAGGGCACTAGGCATCTATCACCACACTACCACTATCAGATTAGAGCCATAAGGGCACTAGGCATCTATCACCCCACTACCACTATCAGATTAGAGCCATAAAGGCACTAGGCATCTACCACCCCACAACCACTATCAGATTAGAGCCATAATGGAGACTAGGTATCTACCACCCAACTACATCTATCAGATTAGAGCCATAATGGAGACTAGGTATCTCCCACCCCACTACCACTATCAGATTAGAGCCACAATGGAGACTAGGTATCTACCACCCCACTACCACTATCAGATTACAGCCATAAGGGCACTAGGCATCTATCACCACACTACCACTATCAGATTAGAGCCATAAGGGCACTAGGCATCTATCACCCCACTACCACTATCAGATTAGAGCCATAAAGGCACTAGGCATCTACCACCCCACAACCACCATCAGATTAGAGCCATAATGGAGACTAGGTATCTACCACCCCACTACCACTATCAGATTAGAGCCATAAGGGCACTAGGCATCTACCACCCCACTACCACTATCAGATTAGAGCCATAAAGGCACTAGGCATCTACCACCCCACTACCACTATCAGATTAGAGCCATAATGGAGACTAGGTATCTACCACCCCACTACCACTACCAGATTAGAGCCATAATGGAAACGAGGTATCTACCACCCCACTACCACTATCAGATTAGAGCCATAATGGAGACTAGGTATCTACCACCCCACTACCTCTATCAGATTAGAGCCATAATGGAGAGTAGGTATCTTCCACCCCACTACCACTATCAGATTAGAGCCATAATGGAGACTAGGTATCTACCACCCCACTACCACTATCAGATTAGAGCCATAATGGAGACTAGGTATCTACCACCCCACTACCACTATCAGATTAGAGCCATAATGGAGACTAGGTATCTACCACCCCACTACCACTATCAGATTAGAGCCATAATGGGGACTAGGTATCTCCCACCCCTCTACCTCTATCAGATTAAAGCCATAATGGAGACTAGGTATCTACCACCCCACTCCCACTACCAGATTAGAGCCATAAGGGCACTAGACATCTAACATTCCACTACTACTACCAGATTAGAGCCTAAAACGGAGACTGGACATCTACCACCCCACTACCTTTATAAGATTAGCGCCATAATGGAGACTTGGTATTTACCAGCCCACTACCACTACCAGATTAGAGCCATAATGGAGACTAGGTATCTACCACTCCACTACCACTACCAGATTAGAGCCATAATGGAGACTAGGTATCTACCACACCACTACCACTACCAGATTAGAGCCATAATCGAGACAAGGTATCTACCACCCCACTACCACTATCAGATTAGAGCCATAATGGAGAGTAGGTATAAAACACCCCTCTACCACTATCAGATTAGAGCCATAATTGAGAAAAGGTTTCTGCCACCCCTCTACCACTACCAGATTAGAGCCATAATGGAGACTAGGTATCTCCCACCACACTACCACTATCAGATTAGAACCATAATGGAGACTAGGTATCTACCACCCTAATACCACTATCAGATTAGAGCCATAATGGAGACTAGGTATCTACCACCCCTCTACCTCTATCAGATTAGAGCCATAATGGAGACTAGGTATCTACCACCCCACTACCACTATCATATTAGAGCCATAACGGAGACTAGACATCTACCACCCCACTACCACTATCAGATTAGAGCCATAAAGGCACTAGGCATCTACCACCCCACTACCACTATCAGATTAGAGCCATAAGGGCACTAGGCATCTACCACCCCATTACCACTATCAGATTAGAGCCATAATGGAGACTAGGTATGTACCACCCCACTACCACTACCAGATTAGAGCCATAATGGAAACTAGGTATCTACCACCCCACTACCACTATCATATTAGAGCCATAATGGAGACAAGGTATCTACCACCCCACTACCACTATCAGATTAGATCCATAATGGAGACTAGGTGTCTACCACCCCACTTTCTTTATCAGATTAGAGCCATAATGGAGAGTAGGTATCTTCCACCCCACTACCACTATCAGATTAGAGCCATAATGGAGACTAGGTATCTACCACCCCACTACCACTATCAGATTAGAGCCATAATGGAGACTAGGTATCTCCCACCCCGCTACCACTATCAGATTAGAGCCATAATGGAGACTAGCTATCTATCACCCCACTACCACTATCAGATTAGAGCCATAATGGAGACTAGACATCTACCACTATCAGATTAGAGCCATAAGGGCACTAGACATCTACCACCCCACTACCACTATCAGATTAGAGCCATAATGGAGACTAGGTATCTACCACCCCACTACATCTATCAGATTAGAGCCATAATGGAGACTAGGTATCTACCACCCCACTACCACTATCAGATTAGAGCCATAATGGAGACTAGGTATCTACCACCCCACTACCACTATCAGATTAGAGCCATAAGGGCACTAGGCATCTACCACCCCACTACCACTATCAGATTAGAGCCATAAAGGCACTAGGCATCTACCACCCCACTACCACTATTAGATTAGAGCCATAATGGAGACTAGGTATCTATCACCCCACTACCACTATCAGATTAGAGCCATAATGGAGACTAGACATCTACCACTATCAGATTAAAGCCATAAGGGCACTAGACATCTACCACCCCACTACCACTATCAGATTAGAGCCATAATGGAGACTAGGTATCTACCACCCCACTACCACTATCAGATTAGAGCCATAAGGGAGACTAGGTATCTACCACCCCACTACCACTATCAGATTAGAGCCAAAATGGAGACTAGACATCTACCACTATCAGATTAGAGCCATAAGGGCACTAGACATCTACCACCCCACTACCACTATCAGATTAGAGCCATAATGGAGACTAGGTATCTATAACCCAACTACATCTATCAGATTAGAGCCATAATGGAGACTAGGTATCTCCCACCCCACTACCACTATCAGATTAGAGCCACAATGGAGACTAGGTATCTACCACCCCACTACCACTATCAGATTAGAGCCATAAGGGCACTAGGCATCTATCACCACACTACCACTATCAGATTAGAGCCATAAGGGCACTAGGCATCTATCACCCCACTACCACTATCAGATTAGAGCCATAAAGGCACTAGGCATCTACCACCCCACAACCACTATCAGATTAGAGCCATAATGGAGACTAGGTATCTACCACCCAACTACATCTATCAGATTAGAGCCATAATGGAGACTAGGTATCTCCCACCCCACTACCACTATCAGATTAGAGCCACAATGGAGACTAGGTATCTACCACCCCACTACCACTATCAGATTACAGCCATAAGGGCACTAGGCATCTATCACCACACTACCACTATCAGATTAGAGCCATAAGGGCACTAGGCATCTATCACCCCACTACCACTATCAGATTAGAGCCATAAAGGCACTAGGCATCTACCACCCCGCAACCACTATCAGATTAGAGCCATAATGGAGACTAGGTATCTACCACCCCACTACCACTATCAGATTAGAGCCATAAGGGCACTAGGCATCTACCACCCCACTACCACTATCAGATTAGAGCCATAAAGGCACTAGGCATCTACCACCCCACTACCACTATCAGATTAGAGCCATAATGGAGACTAGGTATCTACCACCCCACTACCACTACCAGATTAGAGCCATAATGGAAACGAGGTATCTACCACCCCACTACCACTATCAGATTAGAGCCATAATGGAGACTAGGTATCTACCACCCCACTACCTCTATCAGATTAGAGCCATAATGGAGAGTAGGTATCTTCCACCCCACTACCACTATCAGATTAGAGCCATAATGGAGACTAGGTATCTACCACCCCACTACCACTATCAGATTAGAGCCATAATGGAGACTAGGTATCTACCACCCCACTACCACTATCAGATTAGAGCCATAATGGAGACTAGGTATCTACCACCCCACTACCACTATCAGATTAGAGCCATAATGGGGACTAGGTATCTCCCACCCCACTACCTCTATCAGATTAAAGCCATAATGGAGACTAGGTATCTACCACCCCACTCCCACTACCAGATTAGAGCCATAAGGGCACTAGACATCTAACATTCCACTACTACTACCAGATTAGAGCCTAAAACGGAGACTGGACATCTACCACCCCACTACCTTTATAAGATTAGCGCCATAATGGAGACTTGGTATCTACCAGCACACTACCACTACCAGATTAGAGCCATAATGGAGACTAGGTATCTACCACTCCACTACCACTACCAGATTAGAGCCATAATGGAGACTAGGTATCTACCACACCACTACCACTACCAGATTAGAGCCATAATCGAGACAAGGTATCTACCACCCCACTACCACTATCAGATTAGAGCCATAATGGAGAGTAGGTATAAAACACCCCTCTACCACTATCAGATTAGAGCCATAATTGAGAAAAGGTTTCTGCCACCCCTCTACCACTACCAGATTAGAGCCATAATGGAGACTAGGTATCTCCCACCACACTACCACTATCAGATTAGAACCATAATGGAGACTAGGTATCTACCACCCTAATACCACTATCAGATTAGAGCCATAATGGAGACTAGGTATCTACCACCCCTCTACCTCTATCAGATTAGAGCCATAATGGAGACTAGGTATCTACCACCCCACTACCACTATCATATTAGAGCCATAACGGAGACTAGACATCTACCACCCCACTACTACTATCAGATTAGAGCCATAAGGGCACTAGACATCTACCACCCCACTACCACTATCAGATTAGAGCCATAAGGGAGACTAGTCATTTACCACCCCACTACCTCTATCAGATTAGAGCCATAATGGAGACTAGTCCTTTACCACCCCACTACCTCTATCAGATTAGAGCCATAATGGAGACTAGGTATCTACCACCCCACTACTACCAGATTAGAGCCATAATGGAGACTAGGTATAAAACACCCCACTACCACTATCAGATTAGAGCCATATTTGAGAAAAGGTTTCTGCCACCCCTCTACCACTACCAGATTAGAGCCATAATGGAGACTAGGTATCTACCACCCACTACCACTATCAGATTAGAGCCATAAAGGAGACTAGACATCAACCACCCCACTACCACTATCAGATTAGAGCCATAATGGAGACTAGGTATATACCACCCCACTACCACTATCAGATTAGAGCCATAGGGGCACTAGGCATCTACCACCACACTACCACTATCAGATTAGACCCATAAGGGCACTAGGCATCTACCACCCCGCTACCACTATCAGATTAGAGCCATAAGGGCACTAGTCATCTACCACCCCACTACCTCTGTCAGATTAGAGCCACAATGGGGACTAGGTATCTACCACCACACTACCTCTATCAGATTAAAGCCATAATGGAGACTAGGTATCTACCACCCCACTCCCACTATCAGATTAGAGCCATAAGGGCACTAGACATCTAACATCCCACTACTACTACCAGATTAGAGCCTAAAACGGAGACTAGACATCTACCACCCCACTACCTTTATAAGATTAGAGCCATAATGGAGACTTGGTATCTACCAGCACACTACCACTACCAGATTAGAGCCATAATGGAGACTAGGTATCTACCACTCCACTACCACTACCAGATTAGAGCCATAATGGAGACTAGGTATCTACCACAACACTACCACTACCAGATTAGAGCCATAATGGAGACTAGGTATCTACCACCCCACTACCACTATCAGATTAGAGCCATAATGGAGACTAGGTATCTACCACCCCTCTACCACTACCAGATTAGAGCCATAATGGAGACTAGGTATATACGACCCCACTACCACTATCAGATTAGAGCCATAGGGGCACTAGGCATCTACCACCACACTACCACTATCAGATTAGAGCCATAAGGGCACTAGGCATCTACCACCCCGCTACCACTATCAGATTAGAGCCATAAGGGCACTAGACATCTACCACGCCACTACCACTATCAGATTAGAGCCATAAATGAGACTAGGTATCTCCCACCCCACTACCTCTGTCAGATTAGAGCCATAATGGAGACTAGGTATCTCCCACCCCACTACCTCTATCAGATTAAAGCCATAATGGAGACTAGGTATCTACCACCCCACTCCCACTATCAGATTAGAGCCATAATGGAGACTAGGTATCTACCACCCCACTACCACTACCAGATTAGAGCCATAAAGGCACTAGGCATCTACCACCCCACTACTACTACCAGATTAGAGCCTAAACGGAGACGAGACATCTACCACCCCACTACCTTTATAAGATTAGAGCCATAATGGAGTCTTGGTATCTACCAGCACACTACCACTACCAGATTAGAGCCATAATGGAGACAAGGTATCTACCACCCCACTACCACTAAAAAATTAGAGCCATAATGGAGACTAGGTATCTACCACCCCACTACCACTATCAGATTAGAGCCATAAGGGCACTAGGCATCTACCACCCCACTACCACTATCAGATTAGAGCCATAAAGGCACTAGGCATCTACCACCCCACCACCACTATCAGATTAGAGCCATAATGGAGACTAGGTATCTACCACCCCACTACCACTATCAGATTAGAACCATAAGGGCACTAGGCATCTACCACCCCACTACCACTATCAGATTAGAGCCATAAAGGCACTAGGCATCTACCACCCCACTACCACTATTAGATTAGAGCCATAATGGAGACTAGGTATCTATCACCCCACTACCACTATCAGATTAGAGCCATAATGGAGACTAGACATCTACCACTATCAGATTAAAGCCATAAGGGCACTAGACATCTACCACCCCACTACCACTATCAGATTAGAGCCATAATGGAGACTAGGTATCTACCACCCCACTACCACTATCAGATTAGAGCCATAATGGAGACTAGGTATCTACCACCCCACTACCACTATCAGATTAGAGCCAAAATGGAGACTAGACATCTACCACTATTAGATTAGAGCCATAAGGGCACTAGACATCTACCACCCCACTACCACTATCAGATTAGAGCCATAATGGAGACTAGGTATCTATAACCCAACTACATCTATCAGATTAGAGCCATAATGGAGACTAGGTATCTCCCACCCCACTACCACTATCAGATTAGAGCCACAATGGAGACTAGGTATCTACCACCCCACTACCACTATCAGATTAGAGCCATAAGGGCACTAGGCATCTATCACCACACTACCACTATCAGATTAGAGCCATAAGGGCACTAGGCATCTATCACCCCACTACCACTATCAGATTAGAGCCATAAAGGCACTAGGCATCTACCACCCCACAACCACTATCAGATTAGAGCCATAATGGAGACTAGGTATCTACCACCCAACTACATCTATCAGATTAGAGCCATAATGGAGACTAGGTATCTCCCACCCCACTACCACTATCAGATTATAGCCACAATGGAGACTAGGTATCTACCACCCCACTACCACTATCAGATTACAGCCATAAGGGCACTAGGCATCTATCACCACACTACCACTATCAGATTAGAGCCATAAGGGCACTAGGCATCTATCACCCCACTACCACTATCAGATTAGAGCCATAAAGGCACTAGGCATCTACCACCCCACAACCACTATCAGATTAGAGCCATAATGGAGACTAGGTATCTACCACCCCACTACCACTATCAGATTAGAGCCATAAGGGCACTAGGCATCTACCACCCCACTACCACTATCAGATTAGAGCCATAAAGGCACTAGGCATCTACCACCCCACTACCACTATCAGATTAGAGCCATAATGGAGACTAGGTATCTACCACCCCACTACCACTACCAGATTAGAGCCATAATGGAAACGAGGTATCTACCACCCCACTACCACTATCAGATTAGAGCCATAATGGAGACTAGGTATCTACCACCCCACTACCTCTATCAAATTAGAGCCATAATGGAGAGTAGGTATCTTCCACCCCACTACCACTATCAGATTAGAGCCATAATGGAGACTAGGTATCTACCACCCCACTACCACTATCAGATTAGAGCCATAATGGAGACTAGGTATCTACCACCCCACTACCACTATCAGATTAGAGCCATAATGGAGACTAGGTATCTACCACCCCACTACCACTATCAGATTAGAGCCATAATGGAGACTAGGTATCTCCCACCCCACTACCTCTATCAGATTAAAGCCATAATGGAGACTAGGTATCTACCACCCCACTCCCACTACCAGATTAGAGCCATAAGGGCACTAGACATCTACCACCCCACTACCACTATCAGATTAGAGCCATAATGGAGACTAGGTATCTATAACCCAACTACATCTATCAGATTAGAGCCATAATGGAGACTAGGTATCTCCCACCCCACTACCACTATCAGATTAGAGCCACAATGGAGACTAGGTATCTACCACCCCACTACCACTATCAGATTAGAGCCATAAGGGCACTAGGCATCTATCACCACACTACCACTATCAGATTAGAGCCATAAGGGCACTAGGCATCTATCACCCCACTACCACTATCAGATTAGAGCCATAAAGGCACTAGGCATCTACCACCCCACAACCACTATCAGATTAGAGCCATAATGGAGACTAGGTATCTACCACCCAACTACATCTATCAGATTAGAGCCATAATGGAGACTAGGTATCTCCCACCCCACTACCACTATCAGATTAGAGCCACAATGGAGACTAGGTATCTACCACCCCACTACCACTATCAGATTACAGCCATAAGGGCACTAGGCATCTATCACCACACTACCACTATCAGATTAGAGCCATAAGGGCACTAGGCATCTATCACCCCACTACCACTATCAGATTAGAGCCATAAAGGCACTAGGCATCTACCACCCCACAACCACTATCAGATTAGAGCCATAATGGAGACTAGGTATCTACCACCCCACTACCACTATCATATTAGAGCCATAAGGGCACTAGGCATCTACCACCCCACTATCACTATCAGATTAGAGCCATAAAGGCACTAGGCATCTACCACCCCACTACCACTATCAGATTAGAGCCATAATGGAGACTAGGTATCTACCACCCCACTACCACTACCAGATTAGAGCCATAATGGAAACGAGGTATCTACCACCCCACTACCACTATCAGATTAGAGCCATAATGGAGACTAGGTATCTACCACCCCACTACCTCTATCAAATTAGAGCCATAATGGAGAGTAGGTATCTTCCACCCCACTACCACTATCAGATTAGAGCCATAATGGAGACTAGGTATCTACCACCCCACTACCACTATCAGATTAGAGCCATAATGGAGACTAGGTATCTACCACCCCACTACCACTATCAGATTAGAGCCATAATGGAGACTAGGCATCTACCACCACACTACCACTATCAGATTAGAGCCATAATGGGGACTAGGTATCTACCACCCCACTACCTCTATCAGATTAAAGCCATAATGGAGACTAGGTATCTACCACCCCACTCCCACTACCAGATTAGAGCCATAAGGGCACTAGACATCTAACATTCCACTACTACTACCAGATTAGAGCCTAAAACGGAGACTGGACATCTACCACCCCACTACCTTTATAAGATTAGCGCCATAATGGAGACTTGGTATCTACCAGCACACTACCACTACCAGATTAGAGCCATAATGGAGACTAGGTATCTACCACTCCACTACCACTACCAGATTAGAGCCATAATGGAGACTAGGTATCTACCACCCCACTACCACTACCAGATTAGAGCCATAATCGAGACAAGGTATCTACCACCCCACTACCACTATCAGATTAGAGCCATAATGGAGAGTAGGTATAAAACACCCCTCTACCACTATCAGATTAGAGCCATAATTGAGAAAAGGTTTCTGCCACCCCTCTACCACTACCAGATTAGAGCCATAATGGAGACTAGGTATCTCCCACCACACTACCACTATCAGATTAGAACCATAATGGAGACTAGGTATCTACCACCCTAATACCAGTATCAGATTAGAGCCATAATGGAGACTAGGTATCTACCACCCCTCTACCTCTATCAGATTAGAGCCATAATGGAGACTAGGTATCTACCACCCCACTACCACTATCATATTAGAGCCATAACGGAGACTAGACATCTACCACCCCACTACTACTATCAGATTAGAGCCATAAGGGCACTAGACATCTACCACCCCACTACCACTATCAGATTAGAGCCATAAGGGAGACTAGTCATTTACCACCCCACTACCTCTATCAGATTAGAGCCATAATGGAGACTAGTCCTTTACCACCCCACTACCTCTATCAGATTAGAGCCATAATGGAGACTAGGTATCTACCACCCCACTACTACCAGATTAGAGCCATAATGGAGACTAGGTATAAAACACCCCACTACCACTATCAGATTAGAGCCATATTTGAGAAAAGGTTTCTGCCACCCCTCTACCACTACCAGATTAGAGCCATAATGGAGACTAGGTATCTACCACCCACTACCACTATCAGATTAGAGCCATAATGGAGACTAGGTATCTACCACCCCTCTACCACTACCAGATTAGAGCCATAATGGAGACTAGGTATATACCACCCCACTACCACTATCAGATTAGAGCCATAGGGGCACTAGGCATCTACCACCACACTACCACTATCAGATTAGACCCATAAGGGCACTAGGCATCTACCACCCCGCTACCACTATCAGATTAGAGCCATAAGGGCACTAGTCATCTACCACCCCACTACCTCTGTCAGATTAGAGCCACAATGGGGACTAGGTATCTACCACCACACTACCACTATCAGATTAGAGCCATAATGGAGACTAGGTATCTACCACCCCACTACCACTATCAGATTAGAGCCATAAGGGCACTAGACATCTAACATCCCACTACTACTACCAGATTAGAGCCTAAAACGGAGACTAGACATCTACCACCCCACTACCTTTATAAGATTAGAGCCATAATGGAGACTTGGTATCTACCAGCACACTACCACTACCAGATTAGAGCCATAATGGAGACTAGGTATCTACCACTCCACTACCACTACCAGATTAGAGCCATAATGGAGACTAGGTATCTACCACACCACTACCACTACCAGATTAGAGCCATAATGGAGACTAGGTATCTACCACCCCACTACCACTATCAGATTAGAGCCATAATGGAGACTAGGTATCTACCACCCCTCTACCACTACCAGATTAGAGCCATAATGGAGACTAGGTATATACCACCCCACTACCACTATCAGATTAGAGCCATAGGGGCACTAGGCATCTACCACCACACTACCACTATCAGATTAGAGCCATAAGGGCACTAGGCATCTACCACCCCGCTACCACTATCAGATTAGAGCCATAAGGGCACTAGACATCTACCACGCCACTACCACTATCAGATTAGAGCCATAAATGAGACTAGGTATCTCCCACCCCACTACCTCTGTCAGATTAGAGCCATAATGGAGACTAGGTATCTCCCACCCCACTACCTCTATCAGATTAAAGCCATAATGGAGACTAGGTATCTACCACCCCACTCCCACTATCAGATTAGAGCCATAATGGAGACTAGGTATCTACCACCCCACTACCACTACCAGATTAGAGCCATAAAGGCACTAGACATCTAACACCCCACTACTACTACCAGATTAGAGCCTAAACGGAGACGAGATATCTACCACCCCACTACCTTTATAAGATTAGAGCCATAATGGAGTCTTGGTATCTACCAGCACACTACCACTACCAGATTAGAGCCATAATGGAGACAAGGTATCTACCACCCCACTACCACTAAAAAATTAGAGCCATAATGGAGACTAGGTATCTACCACCCCACTACCACTATCAGATTAGAGCCATAAAGGCACTAGGCATCTACCACCCCACTACCACTATCAGATTAGAGCCATAAAGGCACTAGGCATCTACCACCCCACCACCACTATCAGATTAGAGCCATAATGGAGACTAGGTATCTACCACCCCACTACCACTATCAGATTAGAGCCATAAGGGAGACTAGTCATTTACCACCCCACTACCTCTATCAGATTAGAGCCATAATGGAGACTAGTCCTTTACCACCCCACTACCTCTATCAGATTAGAGCCATAATGGAGACTAGGTATCTACCACCCCACTACTACCAGATTAGAGCCATAATGGAGACTAGGTATAAAACACCCCACTACCACTATCAGATTAGAGCCATATTTGAGAAAAGGTTTCTGCCACCCCTCTACCACTACCAGATTAGAGCCATAATAGAGACTAGGTATCTACCACCCACTACCACTATCAGATTAGAGCCATAATGGAGACTAGGTATCTACCACCCCTCTACCACTACCAGATTAGAGCCATAATGGAGACTAGGTATATACCACCCCACTACCACTATCAGATTAGAGCCATAGGGGCACTAGGCATCTACCACCACACTACCACTATCAGATTAGACCCATAAGGGCACTAGGCATCTACCACCCCGCTACCACTATCAGATTAGAGCCATAAGGGCACTAGTCATCTACCACCCCACTACCTCTGTCAGATTAGAGCCACAATGGGGACTAGGTATCTACCACCACACTACCTCTATCAGATTAAAGCCATAATGGAGACTAGGTATCTACCACCCCACTCCCACTATCAGATTAGAGCCATAAGGGCACTAGACATCTAACATCCCACTACTACTACCAGATTAGAGCCTAAAACGGAGACTAGACATCTACCACCCCACTACCTTTATAAGATTAGAGCCATAATGGAGACTTGGTATCTACCAGCACACTACCACTACCAGATTAGAGCCATAATGGAGACTAGGTATCTACCACTCCACTACCACTACCAGATTAGAGCCATAATGGAGACTAGGTATCTACCACACCACTACCACTACCAGATTAGAGCCATAATGGAGACTAGGTATCTACCACCCCACTACCACTATCAGATTAGAGCCATAATGGAGACTAGGTATCTACCACCCCTCTACCACTACCAGATTAGAGCCATAATGGAGACTAGGTATATACCACCCCACTACCACTATCAGATTAGAGCCATAAGGGCACTAGGCATCTACCACCACACTACCACTATCAGATTAGAGCCATAAGGGCACTAGGCATCTACCACCCCGCTACCACTATCAGATTAGAGCAATAAGGGCACTAGACATCTACCACGCCACTACCACTATCAGATTAGAGCCATAAATGAGACTAGGTATCTCCCACCCCACTACCTCTGTCAGATTAGAGCCATAATGGAGACTAGGTATCTCCCACCCCACTACCTCTATCAGATTAAAGCCATAATGGAGACTAGGTATCTACCACCCCACTCCCACTATCAGATTAGAGCCATAATGGAGACTAGGTATCTACCACCCCACTACCACTACCAGATTAGAGCCATAAAGGCACTAGACATCTAACACCCCACTACTACTACCAGATTAGAGCCTAAACGGAGACGAGACATCTACCACCCCACTACCTTTATAAGATTAGAGCCAAAATGGAGTCTTGGTATCTACCAGCACACTACCACTACCAGATTAGAGCCATAATGGAGACAAGGTATCTACCACCCCACTACCACTAAAAAATTAGAGCCATAATGGAGACTAGGTATCTACCACCCCACTACCACTATCAGATTAGAGCCATAAAGGCACTAGGCATCTACCACCCCACTACCACTATCAGATTAGAGCCATAAAGGCACTAGGCATCTACCACCCCACCACCACTATCAGATTAGAGCCATAATGGAGACTAGGTATCTACCACCCCACTACCACTATCAGATTAGAACCATAAGGGCAATAGGCATCTATCACCCCACTACCACTATCAGATTAGAGCCATAAAGTTACTAGGTATCTACCACTCCACTACCACTATCAGATTAGAGCCATAATGGAGACTAGGTATCTAACACCCCACTACCACTATTAGATTAGAGCCATAAGGGCACTAGGCATCTACCACCCCACTACCACAATCAGATTAGAGCCATAAAGGCACTAGGCATCTACCACACCACTACCACTATCAGATTAGAGCCATAATGGAGACTAGGTATCTACCACCCCACTACCACTATCAGATTAGAGCCATAATGGAGACTAGGTATCTACCACCCCACTACCACTATCAGATTAGAGCCATATTGGAGACTAGGTATCTACCACCCCACTACCTCTATCCGATTAGAGCCATAATGGAGAGTAGGTATCTACCACCCCACTACCACTATCAGATTAGAGCCATAATGGAGACTAGGTATCTTCCACCCCACTACCACTACCAGATTAGAGCCATAATGGAGACAAGGTATCTACCACCCCACTACCACTACCAAATTAGAGCCATAATGGAGACTAGGTATCTACCACCCCACTACCACTATCAGATTAGAGCCATAATGGAGACTAGGTATCTACCACCCCACTACCTCTATCAGATTAGAGCCATAATGGAGAGTAGGTATCTACCAACCCACTACCACTATCAGTTTAGAGCCATAAGGGCACTAGACATCTAACACCCCACTACCACTATCAGATTAGAGCCATAATGGAGACTAGGTATCTACCACCCAACTACATCTATCAGATTAGAGCCATAATGGAGACTAGGTATCTCCCACCCCACTACCACTATCAGATTAGAGCCACAATGGAGACTAGGTATCTACCACCCCACTACCACTATCAGATTAGAGCCATAAGGGCACTAGGCATCTATCACCACACTACCACTATCAGATTAGAGCCATAAGGGCACTAGGCATCTATCACCCCACTACCACTATCAGATTAGAGCCATAAAGGCACTAGGCATCTACCACCCCACAACCACTATCAGATTAGAGCCATAATGGAGACTAGGTATCTACCACCCCACTACCACTATCAGATTAGAGCCATAAGGGCACTAGGCATCTACCACCCCACTACCACTATCAGATTAGAGCCATAAAGGCACTAGGCATCTACCACCCCACTACCACTATCAGATTAGAGCCATAATGGAGACTAGGTATCTACCACCCACTACCACTATCAGATTAGAGCCATAATGGAGACTAGGTATCTACCACCCCACTACCACTATCAGATTAGAGCCATAATGGAGACTAGGTATCTACCACCCCACTACCTCTATCAGATTAGAGCCATAATGGAGAGTAGGTATCTTCCACCCCACTACCACTATCAGATTAGAGCCATAATGGAGACTAGGTATCTACCACCCCACTACCACTATCAGATTAGAGCCATAATGGAGACTAGGTATCTACCACCCCACTACCACTATCAGATTAGAGCCATAAGGGCACTAGGCATCTACCACCCCACTACCACTATTAGATTAGAGCCATAATGGAGATTAGGTATCTATCACCCCACTACCACTATCAGATTAGAGCCATAATGGAGACTAGACATCTACCACTATCAGATTAAAGCCATAAGGGCACTAGATATCTACCACCCCACAACCACTATCAGATTAGAGCCATAATGGAGACTAGGTATCTACCACCCCACTACCACTATCAGATTAGAGCCATAAGGGCACTAGGCATCTATCACCCCACTACCACTATCAGATTAGAGCCATAAAGGCACTAGGCATCTACCACCCCACTACCACTATCAGATTAGAGCCATAATGGAGACTAGGTATCTACCACCCAACTACATCTATCAGATTAGAGCCATAATGGAGACTAGGTATCTCCCACCCCACTACCACTATCAGATTAGAGCCACAATGGAGACTAGGTATCTACCACCCCACTACCACTATCAGATTAGAGCCATAAGGGCACTAGGCATCTATCACCACACTACCACTATCAGATTAGAGCCATAAGGGCACTAGGCATCTATCACCCCACTACCACTATCAGATTAGAGCCATAAAGGCACTAGGCATCTACCACCCCACAACCACTATCAGATTAGAGCCATAATGGAGACTAGGTATCTACCACCCCACTACCACTATCAGATTAGAGCCATAAGGGCACTAGGCATCTACCACCCCACTACCACTATCAGATTAGAGCCATAAAGGCACTAGGCATCTACCACCCCACTACCACTATCAGATTAGAGCCATAATGGAAACTAGGTATCTACCACCCCACTACCACTATCAGATTAGAGCCATAATGGAGACTAGGTATCTACCACCCCACTACCACTATCAGATTAGAGCCATAATGGAGACTAGGTATCTACCACCCCATTACCACTATCAGATTAGAGCCATAATGGAGACTAGGTATCTACCACCCCACTACCTCTATCAGATTAGAGCCATAATGGAGAGTAGGTATCTTCCACCCCACTACCGCTATCAGATTAGAGCCATAATGGAGACTAGGTATCTACCACCCCACTACCACTATCAGATTAGAGCCATAATGGAGACTAGGTATCTACCACCCCACTACCACTATCAGATTAGAGCCATAATGGAGACTAGGTATCTACCACCCTACTACCACTATCAGATTAGAGCCATAAGGGCACTAGGCATCTACCACCCCACTACCACTATCAGATTAGAGCCATAAAGGCACTAGGCATCTACCACCCCACTACCACTATTAGATTAGAGCCATAATGGAGATTAGGTATCTATCACCCCACTACCACTATCAGATTAGAGCCATAATGGAGACTAGACATCTACCACTATCAGATTAAAGCCATAAGGGCACTAGATATCTACCACCCCACTACCACTATCAGATTAGAGCCATAATGGAGACTAGGTATCTACCACCCCACTACCACTATCAGATTAGAGCCATAAGGGCACTAGGCATCTATCACCCCACTACTACTATCAGATTAGAGCCATAAAGGCACTAGGCATCTACCACCCCACTACCACTATCAGATTAGAGCCATAATGGAGACTAGGTATCTACCACCCCACTACCACTATCAGATTAGAGCCATAAAGGCACTAGGTATCTCCCACCCCACTACCACTTTCAGATTAGAGCCATAAACATTTACATTACATTTAAGTCATTTAGCAGACGCTCTTATCCAGAGCGACTTACAAATTGGTGCATTCACCTTATGACATCCAGTGGAACAGCCACTTTACAACAGTGCATCTAAATCTTTTAAGGGGGGGGGGGGGGGGGTCAGAAGGATTACTTTCTCCTATCCTAGGTATTCCTTAAAGAGGTGGGGTTTCAGGTGTCTCCGGAAGGTGGTGATTGACTCCGCTGTCCTGGCGTCGTGAGGGAGTTTGTTCCACCATTGGGGGGCCAGAGCAGCGAACAGTTTTGACTGGGCTGAGCGGGAACTGTACTTCCTCAGTGGTAGGGAGGCGAGCAGGCCAGAGGTGGATGAACGCAGTGCCCTTGTTGGGTGTAGGGCCTGATCAGAGCCTGGAGGTACTGAGGTGCCGTTCCCCTCACAGCTCCGTAGGCAAGCACCATGGTCTTGTAGCGGATGCGAGCTTCAACTGGAAGCCAGTGGAGAGAGCGGAGGAGCGGGGTGACGTGAGAGAACTTGGGAAGGTTGAACACCAGACGGGCTGCGGCGTTCTGGATGAGTTGTAGGGGTTTAATGGCACAGGCAGGGAGCCCAGCCAACAGCGAGTTGCAGTAATCCAGACGGGAGATGACAAGTGCCTGGATTAGGACCTGCGCCGCTTCCTGTGTGAGGCAGGGTCGTACTCTGCGGATGTTGTAGAGCATGAACCTACAGGAACGGGCCACCGCCTTGATGTTAGTTGAGAACGACAGGGTGTTGTCCAGGATCACGCCATGGTTCTTAGCGCTCTGGGAGGAGGACACAATGGAGTTGTCAACCGTGATGGCGAGATCATGGAACGGGCAGTCCTTCCCCGGGAGGAAGAGCAGCTCCGTCTTGCCGAGGTTCAGCTTGAGGTGGTGATCCGTCATCCACACTGATATGTCTGCCAGACATGCAGAGATGCGATTCGCCACCTGGTCATCAGAAGGGGGAAAGGAGAAGATTAATTGTGTGTCGTCTGCATAGCAATGATAGGAGAGACCATGTGAGGTTATGACAGAGCCAAGTGACTTGGTGTATAGCTAGAATAGGAGAGGGCCTAGAACAGAGCCCTGGGAGACACCAGTGGTGAGAGCACGTGGTGAGGAGACAGATTCTCGCCACGCCACCTGGTAGGAGCGACCTGTCAGGTAGGACGCAATCCAAGCGTGGGCCGCGCCGGAGATGCCCAACTCGGAGAGGGTGGAGAGGAGGATCTGATGGTTCACAGTATCGAAGGCAGCCGATAGGTCTAGAAGGATGAGAGCAGAGGAGAGAGAGTTAGCTTTAGCAGTGCGGAGCGCCTCCGTGATACAGAGAAGAGCAGTCTCAGTTGAATGACTAGTCTTGAAACCTGACTGATTTGGATCAAGAAGGTCATTCTGAGAGAGATAGCAGGAGAGCTGGCCAAGGACGGCACGTTCAAGAGTTTTGGAGAGAAAAGAAAGAAGGGATACTGGTCTGTAGTTGTTGACATCGGAGGGATCGAGTGTAGGTTTTTTCAGAAGGGGTGCAACTCTCGCTCTCTTGAAGACGGAAGGGACGTAGCCAGCGGTTAGGGATGAGTTGATGAGCGAGGTGAGGTAAGGGAGAAGGTCTCCGGAAATGGTCTGGAGAAGAGAGGAGGGGATAGGGTCAAGCGGGCAGGTTGTTGGGCGGCCGGCCGTCACAAGACGCGAGATTTCATCTGGAGAGAGAGGGGAGAAAGAGGTCAGAGCACAGGGTAGGGCAGTGTGAGCAGAACCAGCGGTGTCGTTTGACTTAGCAAACGAGGATCGGATGTCGTCGACCTTCTTTTCAAAATGGTTGACGAAGTCATCTGCAGAGAGGGAGGAGGGGGGGGGAGGGGGAGGAGGATTCAGGAGGGAGGAGAAGGTGGCAAAGAGCTTCCTAGGGTTAGAGGCAGATGCTTGGAATTTAGAGTGGTAGAAAGTGGCTTTAGCAGCAGAGACAGAAGAGGAAAATGTAGAGAGGAGGGAGTGAAAGGATGCCAGGTCCGCAGGGAGGCGAGTTTTCCTCCATTTCCGCTCGGCTGCCCGGAGCCCTGTTCTGTGAGCTCGCAATGAGTCGTCGAGCCACGGAGCGGGAGGGGAGGACCGAGCCGGCCTGGAGGATAGGGGACATAGAGAGTCAAAGGATGCAGAAAGGGAGGAGAGGAGGGTTGAGGAGGCAGAATCAGGAGATAGGTTGGAGAAGGTTTGAGCAGAGGGAAGAGATGATAGGATGGAAGAGGAGAGAGTAGCGGGGGAGAGAGAGCGAAGGTTGGGACGGCGCGATACCATCCGAGTAGGGGCAGTATGGGAAGTGTTGGATGAGAGCGAGAGGGAAAAGGATACAAGGTAGTGGTCGGAGACTTGGAGGGGAGTTGTAATGAGGTTAGTGGAAGAACAGCATCTAGTAAAGATGAGGTCAAGCGTATTGCCTGCCTTGTGAGTAGGGGGGGAAGGTGAGAGGGTGAGGTCAAAAGAGGAGAGGAGTGGAAAGAAGGAGGCAGAGAGGAATGAGTCAAAGGTAGACGTGGGGAGGTTAAAGTCGCCCAGAACTGTGAGAGGTGAGCCGTCCTCAGGAAAGGAGCTTATCAAGGCATCAAGCTCATTGATGAACTCTCCGAGGGAACCTGGAGGGCGATAAATGATAAGGATGTTAAGCTTGAAAGGGCTGGTAACTGTGACAGCATGGAATTCAAAGGAGGCGATAGACAGATGGGTAAGGGGAGAAAGAGAGAATGACCACTTGGGAGAGATGAGGATCCCGGTGCCACCACCCCGCTGACCAGCTGCTCTCGGGGTGTGCGAGAACACGTGGGCGGACGAAGAGAGAGCAGTAGGAGTAGCAGTGTTATCTGTGGTGATCCATGTTTCCGTCAGTGCCAAGAAGTCGAGGGACTGGAGGGAGGCATAGGCTGAGATGAACTCTGCCTTGTTGGCCGCAGATCGGCAGTTCCAGAGGCTACCGGAGACCTGGAACTCCACGTGGGTCGTGCGCGCTGGGACCACCAGATTAGGGTGGCCGCGGCCACGCGGTGTGAAGCGTTTGTATGGTCTGTGCAGAGAGGAGAGAACAGGGATAGACAGACACATAGTTGACAGGCTACAGAAGAGGCTACGCTAATGCAAAGGAGATTGGAATGACAAGTGGACTACACGTCTCGAATGTTCAGAAAGTTAAGCTTACGTAGCAAGAATCTTATTGACTAAAATGATTAAAATGATACAGTACTGCTGAAGTAGGCTAGCTGGCAGTGGCTGCGTTGTTGACTTTGTAGGCTAGCTGGCAGTGGCTGCGTTGTTGACACTACACTAATCAAGTCGTTCCGTTGAGTGTAATAGTTTCTACAGTGCTGCTACAGTGCTGCTATTCGGTGGCTAGCTGGCTAGCTAGCAGTGTTGATTACGTTACGTTGCGTTAAAAGAACGACAATAGCTGGCTAGCTAACCTAGAAAATCGCTCTAGACTACACAATTATCTTTGATACAAAGACGGCTATGTAGCTAGCTACGATCAAACAAATCAAACCGTTGTACTGTAATGAAATGAAATGAAAATGTGATACTACCTGTGGAGCGAAGCGGAATGCGACCGGGTTGTTGAGTGCGGAAGTTCTATTCGGTAGACGTTGGCTAGCTGTTGGCTAGCTAGCAGTGTTTCCTACGTTAAGGACGACAAATAGCTGGCTAGCTAACCTCGGTAAATTAAGATAATCACTCTAAAACTACACACTCTAAACTACCCAATTATCTTGGATACGAAGACAGCAAAGACAAATATGTAGCTAGCTAACACTACACTAATCAAGTCGTTCCGTTGAGTGTAATAGTTTCTACAGTGCTGCTATTCGGTAGACGGTGGACGTTTGCTAGCTGGCTAGCTGGCTAGCTGCTGGGCAGATAGCAGTGTAGACTACGTTAGGACGACGAAATACGATAATTACGCAATTATCTTTGATACAAAGACGGCTATGTAGCTAGCTAAGAAGAAATTGCTAAGATTAGACAAATCAAACCGTTGTACTATAATGAAATGTAATGAAATGTAATGAAAAGTTATACTACTATTCGGTAGACGGTGGACGTTTGCTAACTGGCTAGCTGGCTAGCTGCTGGGCAGATAGCAGTGTGGACTACGTTAGGACGACGAAATACGATAATTACGCAATTATCTTTGATACAAAGACGGCTATGTAGCTAGCTAAGAAGAAATTGCTAAGATTAGACAAATCAAACCGTTGTACTATGATGAAATGTAATGAAAAGTTATACTACTTGCGGAGCGAAGTGCGAATGCGACCGCTCGCTCCAAACCAGTCACGGTAAATAATAAATAAAGGCACTAGGCATCTACCACCCCACTAACACTACCAGATTAGAGCCATAATGGAGACTAGGTATCTACCACCCCACTACCACTATCAGATTAGAGCCATAATGGAGACTAGGTATCTACCACCCCACTACCACTATCAGATTAGAGCCATAATGGAGACTAGGTATCTACCACCCCACTACCACTATCAGATTAGAGCCATAATGGAGACTAGGTATCTACCACACCACTACCACTACCAGATTAGAGCCGTAATGGAGACTAGGTATCTACCACCCCACTACCACTATCAGATTAGAGCCATAATGGAGACTAGGTATCTACCACCCCACTACCACTATCAGATTAGAGCCATAATGGAGACTAGGTATCTACCACTACCAGATTAGAGCCATAATGGAGACTAGGTATCTACCACCCCACTAACACTATCAGATTAGAGCCATAAGGGCACTAGGCATCTATCACCCCACTACCACTATCAGATTAGAGCCATAAGGGCACTAGACATCTACCACCCCACTACCACTATCAGATTAGAGCCCCTACCACCCCACTACCACCCCACTACCACTATCAGATTAGAGCCATAATGGAGACTAGGTATCTACCACCCCACTACCTCTATCAGATTAGAGCCATAATGGAGACTAGGTATCTAACCACCCCACTACCACTATCAGATTAGAGCCATAAGGGCACTAGGCATCTACCACCACACTACCACTATCAGATTAGACCCATAAGGGCACTAGGCATCTACCACCCCGCTACCACTATCAGATTAGAGCCATAAGGGCACTAGTCATCTACCACCCCACTACCTCTGTCAGATTAGAGCCACAATGGGGACTAGGTATCTACCACCACACTACCTCTATCAGATTAAAGCCATAATGGAGACTAGGTATCTACCACCCCACTCCCACTACCAGATTAGAGCCATAAGGGCACTAGACATCTAACATCCCACTACTACTACCAGATTAGAGCCTAAAACGGAGACTAGACATCTACCACCCCACTACCTTTATAAGATTAGAGCCATAATGGAGACTTGGTATCTACCAGCACACTACCACTACCAGATTAGAGCCACAATGGAGACTAGGTATCTACCACCCCACTACCACTACCAGATTAGAGCCATAATGGAGACTAGGTATCTACCACACCACTACCACTACCAGATTAGAGCCATAATGGAGACTAGGTATCTACCACCCCACTACCACTATCAGATTAGAGCCATAATGGAGACTAGGTATCTACCACACCACTACCACTACCAGATTAGAGCCATAATGGAGACTAGGTATCTACCACCCCACTACCACTATCAGATTAGAGCCATAATGGAGACTAGGTATCTACCACCCCTCTACCACTACCAGATTAGAGCCATAATGGAGACTAGGTATCTACCACCCCACTACCACTATCAGATTAGAGCCGTAATGGAGACTAGGTATCTACCACCCCACTACCACTATCAGATTAGAGCCATAATGGAGACTAGGTATCTACCACACCACTACCACTACCAGATTAGAGCCGTAATGGAGACTAGGTATCTACCACCCCACTACCACTATCAGATTAGAGCCATAATGGAGACTAGATATCTACCACCCCACTACCACTATCAGATTAGAGCCATAATGGAGACTAGGTATCTACCACTACCAGATTAGAGCCATAATGGAGTTTAGGTATCTACCACCCCACTAACACTATCAGATTAGAGCCATAAGGGCACTAGGCATCTATCACCCCACTACCACTATCAGATTAGAGCCATAAAGGCACTAGAAATTTACCACCCCACTACCACTATCAGATTAGAGCCCCTACCACCCCACTACCACCCCACTACCACTATCAGATTAGAGCCATAATGGAGACTAGGTATCTACCACCCCACTACCTCTATCAGATTAGAGCCATAATGGAGACTAAGTATCTAACCACCCCACTACCAGTATCAGATTAGAGCCATAGGGGCACTAGGCATCTACCACCACACTACCACTATCAGATTAGACCCATAAGGGCACTAGGCATCTACCACCCCGCTACCACTATCAGATTAGAGCCATAAGGGCACTAGTCATCTACCACCCCACTACCTCTGTCAGATTAGAGCCACAATGGGGACTAGGTATCTACCACCACACTACCTCTATCAGATTAAAGCCATAATGGAGACTAGGTATCTACCACCCCACTCCCACTACCAGATTAGAGCCATAAGGGCACTAGACATCTAACATCCCACTACTACTACCAGATTAGAGCCTAAAACGGAGACTAGACATCTACCACCCCACTACCTTTATAAGATTAGAGCCATAATGGAGACTTGGTATCTACCAGCACACTACCACTACCAGATTAGAGCCATAATGGAGACTAGGTATCTACCACTCCACTACCACTACCAGATTAGAGCCATAATGGAGACTAGGTATCTACCACACCACTACCACTACCAGATTAGAGCCATAATGGAGACTAGGTCCTTCCACCCCACTACCACTATCAGATTAGAGCCATAATGGAGACTAGGTATCTACCACACCACTACCACTACCAGATTAGAGCCATAATGGAGACTAGGTATCTACCACCCCACTACCACTATCAGATTAGAGCCATAATGGAGACTAGGTATCTACCACCCCTCTACCACTACCAGATTAGAGCCATAATGGAGACTAGGTATATACCACCCCCCTACCACTATCAGATTAGAGCCATAATGGCACTAGGCATCTACCACCCCACTACCACTATCAGATTAGAGCCATAAGGGCACTAGGCATCTACCACCCCGCTACCACTATCAGATTAGAGCCATAAGGGCACTAGACATCTACCACTCCACTACCACTATCAGATTAGAGCCATAAATGAGACTAGGTATCTCCCACCCCACTACCTCTGTCAGATTAGAGCCATAATGGAGACTAGGTATCTCCCACCCCACTACCTCTATCAGATTAGAGCCATAATGGAGACTAGGTATCTACCACCCCACTCCCACTATCAGATTAGAGCCATAATGGAGACTAGGTATCTACCACCCCACTACCACTACCAGATTAGAGCCATAAAGGCACTAGACATCTAACACCCCACTACTACTACCAGATTAGAGCCTAAACGGAGACGAGACATCTACCACCCCACTACCTTTATAAGATTAGAGCCATAATGGAGTCTTGGTATCTACCAGCACACTACCACTACCAGATTAGAGCCATAATGGAGACAAGGTATCTACCACCCCACTACCACTAAAAAATTAGAGCCATAATGGAGACTAGGTATCTACCACCCCACTACCACTATCAGATTAGAGCCATAAAGGCACTAGGCATCTACCACCCCACTACCACTATCAGATTAGAGCCATAAAGGCACTAGGCATCTACCACCCCACCACCACTATCAGGTTAGAGCCATAATGGAGACTAGGTATCTACCACCCCACTACCACTATCAGATTAGAACCATAAGGGCAATAGGCATCTATCACCCCACTACCACTATCAGATTAGAGCCATAAAGTTACTAGGCATCTACCACCCCACTACCACTATCAGATTAGAGCCATAATGGAGACTAGGTATCTACCACCCCACTACCACTATTAGATTAGAGCCATAAGGGCACTAGGCATCTACCACCCCACTACCACAATCAGATTAGAGCCATAAAGGCACTAGGCATCTACCACACCACTACCACTATCAGATTAGAGCCATAATGGAGACTAGGTATCTACCACCCCACTACCACTATCAGATTAGAGCCATAATGGAGACTAGGTATCTACCACCCCACTACCACTACCAGATTAGAGCCATAATGGAGACTAGGTATCTACCACACCACTACCACTACCAGATTAGAGCCATAATGGAGACTAGGTATCTACCACCCCACTACCACTATCAAATTAGAGCCATAATGGAGACTAGGTATCTTCCACCCCACTACCACTACCAGATTAGAGCCATAATGGAGACTAGGTATCTAACATCCCACTACCACTACCAAATTAGAGCCATAATGGAGACTAGGTATCTACCACCCCACTACCACTATCAGATTAGAGCCATATTGGAGACTAGGTATCTACCACCCCACTACCTCTATCCGATTAGAGACATAATGGAGAGTAGGTATCTACCACCCCACTACCACTATCAGATTAGAGCCATAATGGAGACTAGGTATCTTCCACCCCACTACCACTACCAGATTAGAGCCATAATGGAGACAAGGTATCTACCACCCCACTACCACTACCAAATTAGAGCCATAATGGAGACTAGGTATCTACCACCCCACTACCACTATCAGATTAGAGCCATAATGGAGACTAGGTATCTACCACCCCACTATCTCTATCAGATTAGAGCCATAATGGAGAGTAGGTATCTACCAACCCACTACCACTATCAGATTAGAGCCATAAGGGCACTAGACATCTACCACCCCACTACCACTATCAGATTAGAGCCATAATGGAGACTAGGTATCTACCACCCAACTATATCTATCAGATTAGAGCCATAATGGAGACTAGGTATCTCCCACCCCACTACCACTATCAGATTAAAGCCATAAGGGCACTAGATATCTACCACCCCACAACCACTATCAGATTAGAGCCATAATGGAGACTAGGTATCTACCACCCCACTACCACTATCAGATTAGAGCCATAAGGGCACTAGGCATCTATCACCCCACTACCACTATCAGATTAGAGCCATAAAGGCACTAGGCATCTACCACCCCACTACCACTATCAGATTAGAGCCATAATGGAGACTAGGTATCTACCACCCAACTACATCTATCAGATTAGAGCCATAATGGAGACTAGGTATCTCCCACCCCACTACCACTATCAGATTAGAGCCATAAAGGCACTAGGCATCTACCACCCCACTACCACTATCAGATTAGAGCCATAAGGGCACTAGGCATCTATCACCACACTACCACTATCAGATTAGAGCCATAAGGGCACTAGGCATCTATCACCCCACTACCACTATCAGATTAGAGCCATAAAGGCACTAGGCATCTACCACCCCACAACCACTATCAGATTAGAGCCATAATGGAGACTAGGTATCTACCACCCCACTACCACTATCAGATTAGAGCCATAAGGGCACTAGGCATCTACCACCCCACTACCACTATCAGATTAGAGCCATAAAGGCACTAGGCATCTACCACCCCACTACCACTATCAGATTAGAGCCATAATGGAAACTAGGTATCTACCACCCCACTACCACTATCAGATTAGAGCCATAATAGAGACTAGGTATCTACCACCCACTACCACTATCAGATTAGAGCCATAATGGAGACTAGGTATCTACCACCCCACTACCACTATCAGATTAGAGCCATAATGGAGACTAGGTATCTACCACCCCACTACCTCTATCAGATTAGAGCCATAATGGAGAGTAGGTATCTACCACCCCACTACCACTATCAGATTAGAGCCATAATGGAGACTAGGTATCTACCATCCCACTACCACTATCAGATTAGAGCCATAATGGAGACTAGGTATCTACCACCCCACTACCACTATCAGATTAGAGCCATAATGGAGACTAGGTATCTACCACCCTACTACCACTATCAGATTAGAGCCATAAGGGCACTAGGCATCTACCACCCCACTACCACTATCAGATTAGAGCCATAAAGGCACTAGGCATCTACCACCCCACTACCACTATTAGATTAGAGCCATAATGGAGATTAGGTATCTATCACCCCACTACCACTATCAGATTAGAGCCATAATGGAGACTAGGTATCTACCACCCCACTACCACTATCAGATTAGAGCCATAAGGGCACTAGGCATCTACCACCCCACTACCACTATCAGATTAGAGCCATAATGGAGACTAGGTATCTACCACCCCACTACCACTATCAGATTAGAGCCATAAGGGCACTAGGCATCTATCACCCCACTACCACTATCAGATTAGAGCCATAAAGGCACTAGGCATCTACCACACCACTACCACTACCAAATTAGAGCCATAATCGAGACAAGGTATCTACCACCCCACTACCACTATCAGATTAGAGCCATAATGGAGAGTAGGTATAAAACACCCCTCTACCACTATCAGATTAGAGCCATAATTGAGAAAAGGTTTCTGCCACCCCTCTACCACTACCAGATTAGAGCCATAATGGAGACTAGGTATCTCCCACCACACTACCACTATCAGATTAGAACCATAATGGAGACTAGGTATCTACCACCCTACTACCACTATCAGATTAGAGCCATAATGGAGACTAGGTATCTACCACCCCTCTACCTCTATCAGATTAGAGCCATAATGGAGACTAGGTATCTACCACCTCACTACCACTATCAGATTAGAGCCATAACAGAGACTAGACATCTACCACCCCACTACTACTATCAGATTAGAGCCATAAGGGCACAAGACATCTACCACCCCACTACCACTATCAGATTAGAGCCATAAGGGAGACTAGTCATTTACCACCCCACTACCTCTATCAGATTAGAGCCATAATGGAGACTAGTCATTTACCACCCCACTACCTCTATCAGATTAGAGCCATAATGGATACTAGGTATCTACCACCCCACTACTACCAGATTAGAGCCATAATGGAGACTAGGTATAAAACACCCCACTACCACTATCAGATTAGAGCCATATTTGAGAAAAGGTTTCTGCCACCCCTCTACCACTACCAGATTAGAGCCATAATGGAGACTAGGTATCTACCACCCCACTACCACTATCAGATTAGAGCCATAATGGAGACTAGGTATCTACCACCCCACTACCACTACCAGATTAGAGCCATAATGGAGACTAGGTATATACCACCCCACTACCACTATCAGATTAGAGCCATAGGGGCACTAGGCATCTACCACCACACTACCACTATCAGATTAGAGCCTTAAGGGCACTAGGCATCTACCACCCCGCTACCACTATCAGATTAGAGCCATAAGGGCACTAGTCATCTACCACCCCACTACCTCTATCAGATTAGAGCCATAATGGAGACTAGGTATCTCCCACCCCACTACCACTATCAGATTAAAGCCATAATGGAGACTAGGTATCTACCACCCCACTCCCACTACCAGATTAGAGCCATAAGGGCACTAGACATCTAACATCCCACTACTACTACCAGATTAGAGCCTAAAACGGAGACTAGACATCTACCACACCACTACCTTTATAAGATTAGAGCCATAATGGAGACTTGGTATCTACCAGCACACTACCACTACCAGATTAGAGCCATAATGGAGACTAGGTATCTACCACTCCACTACCACTACCAGATTAGAGCCATAATGGAGACTAGGTATCTACCACACCACTACCAGATTAGAGCCATAATGGAGACTAGGTATCTACCACCCCACTACCACTATCAGATTAGAGCCATAATGGAGACTAGGTATCTACCACCCCACTACCACTATCAGATTAGAGCCATAATGGAGACTAGGTATATACCACCCCACTACCACTATCAGATTAGAGCCATAGGGGCACTAGGCATCTACCACCACACTACCACTATCAGATTAGAGCCATAAGGGCACTAGGCATCTACCACCCCGCTACCACTATCAGATTAGAGCCATAAGGGCACTAGACATCTACCACCCCACTACCACTATCAGATTAGAGCCATAAATGAGACTAGGTATCTCCCACCCCACTACCTCTGTCAGATTAGAGCCATAATGGAGACTAGGTATCTACCACCCCACTACCACTATCAGATTAGAGCCATAATGGAGACTAGGTATCTACCACCCCACTCCCACTATCAGATTAGAGCCATAAGGGAGACTAGTCATTTACCACCCCACTACCTCTATCAGATTAGAGCCATAATGGAGACTAGTCATTTACCACCCCACTACCTCTATCAGATTAGAGCCATAATGGAGACTAGGTATCTACCACCCCACTACTACCAGATTACAGCCATAATGGAGACTAGGTATAAAACACCCCACTACCACTATCAGATTAGAGCCATATTTGAGAAAATGTTTCTGCCACCCCTCTACCACTACCAGATTAGAGCCATAATGGAGACTAGGTATCTACCACCCCACTACCACTATCAGATTAGAGCCATAATGGAGACTAGGTATCTACCACCCCACTACCACTACCAGATTAGAGCCATAATGGAGACTAGGTATCTACCACCCCACTACCACTATCAGATTAGAGCCATAGGGGCACTAGGCATCTACCACCCCACCACCACTACCAGATTAGAGCCATAATGGAGACTAGGTATCTACCACCCCACTACCACTACCAGATTAGAGCCATAAGGGCACTAGACATCTAACACCCCACTACTACTACCAGATAAGAGCCATAAGGGCACTAGGCATCTATCACCCCACTACTACTATCAGATTAGAGCCATAAAGGCACTAGGCATCTACCACCCCACTACCACTATCAGATTAGAGCCATAATGGAGACTAGGTATCTACCACCCCACTACCACTATCAGATTAGAGCCATAAAGGCACTAGGTATCTACCACCCCACTACCACTATCAGATTAGAGCCATAAAGGCACTAGGCATCTACCACCCCACTAACACTACCAGATTAGAGCCATAATGGAGACTAGGTATCTACCACCCCACTACCACTATCAGATTAGAGCCATAATGGAGACTAGGTATCTACCACCCCACTACCACTATCAGATTAGAGCCATAATGGAGACTAGGTATCTACCACCCCACTACCACTTTCAGATTAGAGCCATAAAGGCACTAGGCATCTACCACCCCACTAACACTACCAGATTAGAGCCATAATGGAGACTAGGTATCTACCACCCCACTACCACTATCAGATTAGAGCCATAATGGAGACTAGGTATCTACCACCCCACTACCACTATCAGATTAGAGCCATAATGGAGACAAGGTATCTACCACCCCACTACCACTATCAGATTAGAGCCATAATGGAGACTAGGTATCTACCACACCACTACCACTACCAGATTAGAGCCATAATGGAGACTAGGTATCTACCACACCACTACCACTACCAGATTAGAGCCGTAATGGAGACTAGGTATCTACCACCCCACTACCACTATCAGATTAGAGCCATAATGGAGACTAGGTATCTACCACCCCACTACCACTATCAGATTAGAGCCATATTTGAGAAAAGGTTTCTGCCACCCCTCTACCACTACCAGATTAGAGCCATAATGGAGACTAGGTATCTACCACCCCACTACCACTATCAGATTAGAGCCATAATGGAGACTAGGTATCTACCACCCCACTACCACTACCAGATTAGAGCCATAATGGAGACTAGGTATATACCACCCCACTACCACTATCAGATTAGAGCCATAGGGGCACTAGGCATCTACCACCACACTACCACTATCAGATTAGAGCCTTAAGGGCACTAGGCATCTACCACCCCGCTACCACTATCAGATTAGAGCCATAAGGGCACTAGTCATCTACCACCCCACTACCTCTGTCAGATTAGAGCCATAATGGGGACTAGGTATCTCCCACCCCACTACCTCTATCAGATTAAGGCCATAATGGAGACTAGGTATCTACCACCCCACTCCCACTACCAGATTAGAGCCATAAGGGCACTAGACATCTAACATCCCACTACTACTACAAGATTAGAGCATAAAACGGAGACTAGACATCTACCACACCACTACCTTTATAAGATTAGAGCCATAATGGAGACTTGGTATCTACCAGCACACTACCACTACCAGATTAGAGCCATAATGGAGACTAGGTATCTACCACTCCACTACCACTACCAGATTAGAGCCATAATGGAGACTAGGTATCTACCACACCACTACCACTACCAGATTAGAGCCATAATGGAGACTAGGTATCTACCACCCCACTACCACTATCAGATTAGAGCCATAATGGAGACTAGGTATCTACCACCCCTCTACCACTACCAGATTAGAGCCATAATGGAGACTAGGTATATACCACCCCACTACCACTATCAGATTAGAGCCATAGGGGCACTAGGCATCTACCACCCCACTACCACTATCAGATTAGAGCCATAAGGGCACTAGGCATCTACCACCCCACTACCACTATCAGATTAGAGCCATAAGGGCACTAGACATCTACCACCCCACTACCACTATCAGATTAGAGCCATAAATGAGACTAGGTATCTCCCACCCCACTACCTCTGTCAGATTAAAGCCATAATGGATACTAGGTATCTACCACCCCACTACCACTATCAGATTAGAGCCATAATGGAGACTAGGTATCTACCACCCCACTACCACTATCAGATTAGAGCCATAAGGGAGACTAGTCATCTACCACCCCACTACCTCTATCAGATTAGAGCCATAATGGAGACTAGTCATTTACCACCCCACTACCTCTATCAGATTAGAGCCATAATGGAGACTAGGTATCTACCACCCCACTACTACCAGATTACAGCCATAATGGAGACTAGGTATAAAACACCCCACTACCACTATCAGATTAGAGCCATATTTGAGAAAATGTTTCTGCCACCCCTCTACCACTACCAGATTAGAGCCATAATGGAGACTAGGTATCTACCACCCCACTACCACTATCAGATTAGAGCCATAATGGAGACTAGGTATCTACCACCCCACTACCACTACCAGATTAGAGCCATAATGGAGACTAGGTATATACCACCCCACTACCACTATCAGATTAGAGCCATAGGGGCACTAGGCATCTACCACCCCACTACCACTACCAGATTAGAGCCATAATGGAGACTAGGTATCTACCACCCCACTACCACTACCAGATTAGAGCCATAAGGGCACTAGACATCTAACACCCCACTACTACTACCAGATAAGAGCCATAAGGGCACTAGGCATCTATCACCCCACTACTACTATCAGATTAGAGCCATAAAGGCACTAGGCATCTACCACCCCACTACCACTATCAGATTAGAGCCATAATGGAGACTAGGTATCTACCACCCCACTACCACTATCAGATTAGAGCCATAAAGGCACTAGGTATCTACCACCCCACTACCACTTTCAGATTAGAGCCATAAAGGCACTAGGCATCTACCACCCCACTAACACTACCAGATTAGAGCCATAATGGAGACTAGGTATCTACCACCCCACTACCACTATCAGATTAGAGCCATAATGGAGACTAGGTATCTACCACCCCACTACCACTATCAGATTAGAGCCATAATGGAGACTAGGTATCTACCACCCCACTACCACTATCAGATTAGAGCCATAAGGGCACTAGGCATCTACCACCCCACTAACACTACCAGATTAGAGCCATAATGGAGACTAGGTATCTACCACCCCACTACCACTATCAGATTAGAGCCATAATGGAGACTAGGTATCTACCACCCCACTACCACTATCAGATTAGAGCCATAATGGAGACAAGGTATCTACCACCCCACTACCACTATCAGATTAGAGCCATAATGGAGACTAGGTATCTACCACACCACTACCACTACCAGATTAGAGCCATAATGGAGACTAGGTATCTACCACACCACTACCACTACCAGATTAGAGCCGTAATGGAGACTAGGTATCTACCACCCCACTACCAGATTAGAGCCATAATGGAGACTAGGTATCTACCACCCCACTACCACTATCAGATTAGAGCCATAATGGAGACTAGATATCTACCACCCCACTACCTCTATCAGATTAGAGCCATAATGGAGACTAGGTATCTACCACCCCACTACCACTATCAGATTAGAGCCATAATGGAGACTAGACATCTACCACTATCAGATTAAAGCCATAAGGGCACTAGATATCTACCACCCCATTACCACTATCAGATTAGAGCCATAATGGAGACTAGGTATCTACCACCCCACTACCACTATCAGATTAGAGCCATAAGGGCACTAGGCATCTATCACCCCACTACTACTATCAGATTAGAGCCATAAAGGCACTAGGCATCTACCACCCCACTACCACTATCAGATTAGAGCCATAATGGAGACTAGGTATCTACCACCCCACTACCACTATCAGATTAGAGCCATAAAGGCACTAGGTATCTACCACCCCACTACCACTTTCAGATTAGAGCCATAAAGGCACTAGGCATCTACCACCCCACTAACACTACCAGATTAGAGCCATAATGGAGACTAGGTATCTACCACCCCACTACCACTATCAGATTAGAGCCATAATGGAGACTAGGTATCTACCACCCCACTACCACTATCAAATTAGAGCCATAATGGAGACTAGGCATCTTCCACCCCACTACCACTACCAGATTAGAGCCATAATGGAGACTAGGTATCTACCACCCCACTACCACTACCAAATTAGAGCCATAATGGAGACTAGGTATCTACCACCCCACTACCACTATCAGATTAGAGCCATAATGGAGACTAGGTATCTACCACCCCACTACCACTATCAGATTAGAGCCATAATGGAGACTAGGTATCTACCACCCCACTACCACTACCAGATTAGAGCCATAAGGGCACTAGGCATCTATCACCCCACTACCACTATCAGATTAGAGCCATAAAGGCACTAGGCATCTACCACCCCACTACCACTATCAGATTAGAGCCATAATGGAGACTAGGTATCTACCACCCCACTACCACTATCAGATTAGAGCCATAAGGGCACTAGGCATCTATCACCCCACTACCACTATCAGATTAGAGCCATAAAGGCACTAGGCATCTACCACACCACTACCACTACCAGATTAGAGCCATAATCGAGACAAGGTATCTACCACCCCACTACCACTATCAGATTAGAGCCATAATGGAGAGTAGGTATAAAACACCCCTCTACCACTATCAGATTAGAGCCATAATTGAGAAAAGGTTTCTGCCACCCCTCTACCACTACCAGATTAGAGCCATAATGGAGACTAGGTATCTCCCACCACACTACCACTATCAGATTAGAACCATAACAGAGACTAGACATCTACCACCCCACTACTACTATCAGATTAGAGCCATAAGGGCACAAGACATCTACCACCCCACTACCACTATCAGATTAGAGCCATAAGGGAGACTAGTCATTTACCACCCCACTACCTCTATCAGATTAGAGCCATAATGGAGACTAGTCATTTACCACCCCACTACCTCTATCAGATTAGAGCCATAATGGATACTAGGTATCTACCACCCCACTACTACCAGATTAGAGCCATAATGGAGACTAGGTATAAAACACCCCACTACCACTATCAGATTAGAGCCATATTTGAGAAAAGGTTTCTGCCACCCCTCTACCACTACCAGATTAGAGCCATAATGGAGACTAGGTATCTACCACCCCACTACCACTATCAGATTAGAGCCATAATGGAGACTAGGTATCTACCACCCCACTACCACTACCAGATTAGAGCCATAATGGAGACTAGGTATATACCACCCCACTACCACTATCAGATTAGAGCCATAGGGGCACTAGGCATCTACCACCACACTACCACTATCAGATTAGAGCCTTAAGGGCACTAGGCATCTACCACCCCGCTACCACTATCAGATTAGAGCCATAAGGGCACTAGTCATCTACCACCCCACTACCTCTGTCAGATTAGAGCCATAATGGGGACTAGGTATCTCCCACCCCACTACCTCTATCAGATTAAAGCCATAATGGAGACTAGGTATCTACCACCCCACTCCCACTACCAGATTAGAGCCATAAGGGCACTAGACATCTAACATCCCACTACTACTACCAGATTAGAGCCTAAAACGGAGACTAGACATCTACCACACCACTACCTTTATAAGATTAGAGCCATAATGGAGACTTGGTATCTACCAGCACACTACCACTACCAGATTAGAGCCATAATGGAGACTAGGTATCTACCACTCCACTACCACTACCAGATTAGAGCCATAATGGAGACTAGGTATCTACCACACCACTACCACTACCAGATTAGAGCCATAATGGAGACTAGGTATCTACCACCCCACTACCACTATCAGATTAGAGCCATAATGGAGACTAGGTATCTACCACCCCTCTACCACTACCAGATTAGAGCCATAATGGAGACTAGGTATATACCACCCCACTACCACTATCAGATTAGAGCCATAGGGGCACTAGGCATCTACCACCACACTACCACTATCAGATTAGAGCCATAAGGGCACTAGGCATCTACCACCCCGCTACCACTATCAGATTAGAGCCATAAGGGCACTAGACATCTACCACCCCACTACCACTATCAGATTAGAGCCATAAATGAGACTAGGTATCTCCCACCCCACTACCTCTGTCAGATTAAAGCCATAATGGAGACTAGGTATCTACCACCCCACTCCCACTATCAGATTAGAGCCATAATGGAGACTAGGTATCTACCACCCCACTACCACTATCAGATTAGAGCCATAAGGGAGACTAGTCATTTACCACCCCACTACCTCTATCAGATTAGAGCCATAATGGAGACTAGTCATTTACCACCCCACTACCTCTATCAGATTAGAGCCATAATGGAGACTAGGTATCTACCACCCCACTACTACCAGATTACAGCCATAATGGAGACTAGGTATAAAACACCCCACTACCACTATCAGATTAGAGCCATATTTGAGAAAATGTTTCTGCCACCCCTCTACCACTACCAGATTAGAGCCATAATGGAGACTAGGTATCTACCACCCCACTACCACTATCAGATTAGAGCCATAATGGAGACTAGGTATCTACCACCCCACTACCACTACCAGATTAGAGCCATAATGGAGACTAGGTATATACCACCCCACTACCACTATCAGATTAGAGCCATAGGGGCACTAGGCATCTACCACCCCACTACCACTACCAGATTAGAGCCATAATGGAGACTAGGTATCTACCACCCCACTACCACTACCAGATTAGAGCCATAAGGGCACTAGACATCTAACACCCCACTACTACTACCAGATAAGAGCCATAAGGGCACTAGGCATCTATCACCCCACTACTACTATCAGATTAGAGCCATAAAGGCACTAGGCATCTACCACCCCACTACCACTATCAGATTAGAGCCATAATGGAGACTAGGTATCTACCACCCCACTACCACTATCAGATTAGAGCCATAAAGGCACTAGGTATCTACCACCCCACTACCACTTTCAGATTAGAGCCATAAAGGCACTAGGCATCTACCACCCCACTAACACTACCAGATTAGAGCCATAATGGAGACTAGGTATCTACCACCCCACTACCACTATCAGATTAGAGCCATAATGGAGACTAGGTATCTACCACCCCACTACCACTATCAGATTAGAGCCATAATGGAGACTAGGTATCTACCACCCCACTACCACTTTCAGATTAGAGCCATAAAGGCACTAGGCATCTACCACCCCACTAACACTACCAGATTAGAGCCATAATGGAGACTAGGTATCTACCACCCCACTACCACTATCAGATTAGAGCCATAATGGAGACTAGGTATCTACCACCCCACTACCACTATCAGATTAGAGCCATAATGGAGACAAGGTATCTACCACCCCACTACCACTATCAGATTAGAGCCATAATGGAGACTAGGTATCTACCACACCACTACCACTACCAGATTAGAGCCATAATGGAGACTAGGTATCTACCACACCACTACCACTACCAGATTAGAGCCGTAATGGAGACTAGGTATCTACCACCCCACTACCACTATCAGATTAGAGCCATAATGGAGACTAGGTATCTACCACCCCACTACCACTATCAGATTAGAGCCATAATGGAGACTAGATATCTACCACCCCACTACCTCTATCAGATTAGAGCCATAATGGAGACTAGGTATCTACCACCCCACTACCACTATCAGATTAGAGCCATAATGGAGACTAGACATCTACCACTATCAGATTAAAGCCATAAGGGCACTAGATATCTACCACCCCATTACCACTATCAGATTAGAGCCATAATGGAGACTAGGTATCTACCACCCCACTACCACTATCAGATTAGAGCCATAAGGGCACTAGGCATCTATCACCCCACTACTACTATCAGATTAGAGCCATAAAGGCACTAGGCATCTACCACCCCACTACCACTATCAGATTAGAGCCATAATGGAGACTAGGTATCTACCACCCCACTACCACTATCAGATTAGAGCCATAAAGGCACTAGGTATCTACCACCCCACTACCACTTTCAGATTAGAGCCATAAAGGCACTAGGCATCTACCACCCCACTAACACTACCAGATTAGAGCCATAATGGAGACTAGGTATCTACCACCCCACTACCACTATCAGATTAGAGCCATAATGGAGACTAGGTATCTACCACCCCACTACCACTATCAAATTAGAGCCATAATGGAGACTAGGCATCTTCCACCCCACTACCACTACCAGATTAGAGCCATAATGGAGACTAGGTATCTACCACCCCACTACCACTACCAAATTAGAGCCATAATGGAGACTAGGTATCTACCACCCCACTACCACTATCAGATTAGAGCCATAATGGAGACTAGGTATCTACCACCCCACTACCACTATCAGATTAGAGCCATAATGGAGACTAGGTATCTACCACCCCACTACCACTACCAGATTAGAGCCATAAGGGCACTAGGCATCTATCACCCCACTACCACTATCAGATTAGAGCCATAAAGGCACTAGGCATCTACCACCCCACTACCACTATCAGATTAGAGCCATAATGGAGACTAGGTATCTACCACCCCACTACCACTATCAGATTAGAGCCATAAGGGCACTAGGCATCTATCACCCCACTACCACTATCAGATTAGAGCCATAAAGGCACTAGGCATCTACCACACCACTACCACTACCAGATTAGAGCCATAATCGAGACAAGGTATCTACCACCCCACTACCACTATCAGATTAGAGCCATAATGGAGAGTAGGTATAAAACACCCCTCTACCACTATCAGATTAGAGCCATAATTGAGAAAAGGTTTCTGCCACCCCTCTACCACTACCAGATTAGAGCCATAATGGAGACTAGGTATCTCCCACCACACTACCACTATCAGATTAGAACCATAACAGAGACTAGACATCTACCACCCCACTACTACTATCAGATTAGAGCCATAAGGGCACAAGACATCTACCACCCCACTACCACTATCAGATTAGAGCCATAAGGGAGACTAGTCATTTACCACCCCACTACCTCTATCAGATTAGAGCCATAATGGAGACTAGTCATTTACCACCCCACTACCTCTATCAGATTAGAGCCATAATGGATACTAGGTATCTACCACCCCACTACTACCAGATTAGAGCCATAATGGAGACTAGGTATAAAACACCCCACTACCACTATCAGATTAGAGCCATATTTGAGAAAAGGTTTCTGCCACCCCTCTACCACTACCAGATTAGAGCCATAATGGAGACTAGGTATCTACCACCCCACTACCACTATCAGATTAGAGCCATAATGGAGACTAGGTATCTACCACCCCACTACCACTACCAGATTAGAGCCATAATGGAGACTAGGTATATACCACCCCACTACCACTATCAGATTAGAGCCATAGGGGCACTAGGCATCTACCACCACACTACCACTATAAGATTAGAGCCTTAAGGGCACTAGGCATCTACCACCCCGCTACCACTATCAGATTAGAGCCATAAGGGCACTAGTCATCTACCACCCCACTACCTCTGTCAGATTAGAGCCATAATGGGGACTAGGTATCTCCCACCCCACTACCTCTATCAGATTAAAGCCATAATGGAGACTAGGTATCTACCACCCCACTCCCACTACCAGATTAGAGCCATAAGGGCACTAGACATCTAACATCCCACTACTACTACCAGATTAGAGCCTAAAACGGAGACTAGACATCTACCACACCACTACCTTTATAAGATTAGAGCCATAATGGAGACTTGGTATCTACCAGCACACTACCACTACCAGATTAGAGCCATAATGGAGACTAGGTATCTACCACTCCACTACCACTACCAGATTAGAGCCATAATGGAGACTAGGTATCTACCACACCACTACCACTACCAGATTAGAGCCATAATGGAGACTAGGTATCTACCACCCCACTACCACTATCAGATTAGAGCCATAATGGAGACTAGGTATCTACCACCCCTCTACCACTACCAGATTAGAGCCATAATGGAGACTAGGTATATACCACCCCACTACCACTATCAGATTAGAGCCATAGGGGCACTAGGCATCTACCACCACACTACCACTATCAGATTAGAGCCATAAGGGCACTAGGCATCTACCACCCCGCTACCACTATCAGATTAGAGCCATAAGGGCACTAGACATCTACCACCCCACTACCACTATCAGATTAGAGCCATAAATGAGACTAGGTATCTCCCACCCCACTACCTCTGTCAGATTAAAGCCATAATGGAGACTAGGTATCTACCACCCCACTCCCACTATCAGATTAAAGCCATAATGGAGACTAGGTATCTACCACCCCACTCCCACTATCAGATTAGAGCCATAAGGGAGACTAGTCATTTACCACCCCACTACCTCTATCAGATTAGAGCCATAATGGAGACTAGTCATTTACCACCCCACTACCTCTATCAGATTAGAGCCATAATGGAGACTAGGTATCTACCACCCCACTACTACCAGATTACAGCCATAATGGAGACTAGGTATAAAACACCCCACTACCACTATCAGATTAGAGCCATATTTGAGAAAATGTTTCTGCCACCCCTCTACCACTACCAGATTAGAGCCATAATGGAGACTAGGTATCTACCACCCCACTACCACTATCAGATTAGAGCCATAATGGAGACTAGGTATCTACCACCCCACTACCACTACCAGATTAGAGCCATAATGGAGACTAGGTATATACCACCCCACTACCACTATCAGATTAGAGCCATAGGGGCACTAGGCATCTACCACCCCACTACCACTACCAGATTAGAGCCATAATGGAGACTAGGTATCTACCACCCCACTACCACTACCAGATTAGAGCCATAAGGGCACTAGACATCTAACACCCCACTACTACTACCAGATAAGAGCCATAAGGGCACTAGGCATCTATCACCCCACTACTACTATCAGATTAGAGCCATAAAGGCACTAGGCATCTACCACCCCACTACCACTATCAGATTAGAGCCATAATGGAGACTAGGTATCTACCACCCCACTACCACTATCAGATTAGAGCCATAAAGGCACTAGGTATCTACCACCCCACTACCACTTTCAGATTAGAGCCATAAAGGCACTAGGCATCTACCACCCCACTAACACTACCAGATTAGAGCCATAATGGAGACTAGGTATCTACCACCCCACTACCACTATCAGATTAGAGCCATAATGGAGACTAGGTATCTACCACCCCACTACCACTATCAGATTAGAGCCATAATGGAGACTAGGTATCTACCACCCCACTACCACTTTCAGATTAGAGCCATAAAGGCACTAGGCATCTACCACCCCACTAACACTACCAGATTAGAGCCATAATGGAGACTAGGTATCTACCACCCCACTACCACTATCAGATTAGAGCCATAATGGAGACTAGGTATCTACCACCCCACTACCACTATCAGATTAGAGCCATAATGGAGACAAGGTATCTACCACCCCACTACCACTATCAGATTAGAGCCATAATGGAGACTAGGTATCTACCACACCACTACCACTACCAGATTAGAGCCATAATGGAGACTAGGTATCTACCACACCACTACCACTACCAGATTAGAGCCGTAATGGAGACTAGGTATCTACCACCCCACTACCACTATCAGATTAGAGCCATAATGGAGACTAGGTATCTACCACCCCACTACCACTATCAGATTAGAGCCATAATGGAGACTAGATATCTACCACCCCACTACCTCTATCAGATTAGAGCCATAATGGAGACTAGGTATCTACCACCCCACTACCACTATCAGATTAGAGCCATAATGGAGACTAGACATCTACCACTATCAGATTAAAGCCATAAGGGCACTAGATATCTACCACCCCATTACCACTATCAGATTAGAGCCATAATGGAGACTAGGTATCTACCACCCCACTACCACTATCAGATTAGAGCCATAAGGGCACTAGGCATCTATCACCCCACTACTACTATCAGATTAGAGCCATAAAGGCACTAGGCATCTACCACCCCACTACCACTATCAGATTAGAGCCATAATGGAGACTAGGTATCTACCACCCCACTACCACTATCAGATTAGAGCCATAAAGGCACTAGGTATCTACCACCCCACTACCACTTTCAGATTAGAGCCATAAAGGCACTAGGCATCTACCACCCCACTAACACTACCAGATTAGAGCCATAATGGAGACTAGGTATCTACCACCCCACTACCACTATCAGATTAGAGCCATAATGGAGACTAGGTATCTACCACCCCACTACCACTATCAAATTAGAGCCATAATGGAGACTAGGCATCTTCCACCCCACTACCACTACCAGATTAGAGCCATAATGGAGACTAGGTATCTACCACCCCACTACCACTACCAAATTAGAGCCATAATGGAGACTAGGTATCTACCACCCCACTACCACTATCAGATTAGAGCCATAATGGAGACTAGGTATCTACCACCCCACTACCACTATCAGATTAGAGCCATAATGGAGACTAGGTATCTACCACCCCACTACCACTACCAGATTAGAGCCATAAGGGCACTAGGCATCTATCACCCCACTACCACTATCAGATTAGAGCCATAAAGGCACTAGGCATCTACCACCCCACTACCACTATCAGATTAGAGCCATAATGGAGACTAGGTATCTACCACCCCACTACCACTATCAGATTAGAGCCATAAGGGCACTAGGCATCTATCACCCCACTACCACTATCAGATTAGAGCCATAAAGGCACTAGGCATCTACCACACCACTACCACTACCAGATTAGAGCCATAATCGAGACAAGGTATCTACCACCCCACTACCACTATCAGATTAGAGCCATAATGGAGAGTAGGTATAAAACACCCCTCTACCACTATCAGATTAGAGACATAATTGAGAAAAGGTTTCTGCCACCCCTCTACCACTACCAGATTAGAGCCATAATGGAGACTAGGTATCTCCCACCACACTACCACTATCAGATTAGAACCATAATGGAGACTAGGTATCTACCACCCTACTACCACTATCAGATAAGAGCCATAAGGGCACTAGGCATCTATCACCCCACTACTACTATCAGATTAGAGCCATAAAGGCACTAGGCATCTACCACCCCACTACCACTATCAGATTAGAGCCATAATGGAGACTAGGTATCTACCACCCCACTACCACTATCAGATTAGAGCCATAAAGGCACTAGGTATCTACCACCCCACTACCACTTTCAGATTAGAGCCATAAAGGCACTAGGCATCTACCACCCCACTAACACTACCAGATTAGAGCCATAATGGAGACTAGGTATCTACCACCCCACTACCACTATCAGATTAGAGCCATAATGGAGACTAGGTATCTACCACCCCACTACCACTATCAGATTAGAGCCATAATGGAGACTAGGTATCTACCACCCCACTACCACTTTCAGATTAGAGCCATAAAGGCACTAGGCATCTACCACCCCACTAACACTACCAGATTAGAGCCATAATGGAGACTAGGTATCTACCACCCCACTACCACTATCAGATTAGAGCCATAATGGAGACTAGGTATCTACCACCCCACTACCACTATCAGATTAGAGCCATAATGGAGACAAGGTATCTACCACCCCACTACCACTATCAGATTAGAGCCATAATGGAGACTAGGTATCTACCACACCACTACCACTACCAGATTAGAGCCATAATGGAGACTAGGTATCTACCACACCACTACCACTACCAGATTAGAGCCGTAATGGAGACTAGGTATCTACCACCCCACTACCACTATCAGATTAGAGCCATAATGGAGACTAGGTATCTACCACCCCACTACCACTATCAGATTAGAGCCATAATGGAGACTAGATATCTACCACCCCACTACCTCTATCAGATTAGAGCCATAATGGAGACTAGGTATCTACCACCCCACTACCACTATCAGATTAGAGCCATAATGGAGACTAGACATCTACCACTATCAGATTAAAGCCATAAGGGCACTAGATATCTACCACCCCATTACCACTATCAGATTAGAGCCATAATGGAGACTAGGTATCTACCACCCCACTACCACTATCAGATTAGAGCCATAAGGGCACTAGGCATCTATCACCCCACTACTACTATCAGATTAGAGCCATAAAGGCACTAGGCATCTACCACCCCACTACCACTATCAGATTAGAGCCATAATGGAGACTAGGTATCTACCACCCCACTACCACTATCAGATTAGAGCCATAAAGGCACTAGGTATCTACCACCCCACTACCACTTTCAGATTAGAGCCATAAAGGCACTAGGCATCTACCACCCCACTAACACTACCAGATTAGAGCCATAATGGAGACTAGGTATCTACCACCCCACTACCACTATCAGATTAGAGCCATAATGGAGACTAGGTATCTACCACCCCACTACCACTATCAAATTAGAGCCATAATGGAGACTAGGCATCTTCCACCCCACTACCACTACCAGATTAGAGCCATAATGGAGACTAGGTATCTACCACCCCACTACCACTACCAAATTAGAGCCATAATGGAGACTAGGTATCTACCACCCCACTACCACTATCAGATTAGAGCCATAATGGAGACTAGGTATCTACCACCCCACTACCACTATCAGATTAGAGCCATAATGGAGACTAGGTATCTACCACCCCACTACCACTACCAGATTAGAGCCATAAGGGCACTAGGCATCTATCACCCCACTACCACTATCAGATTAGAGCCATAAAGGCACTAGGCATCTACCACCCCACTACCACTATCAGATTAGAGCCATAATGGAGACTAGGTATCTACCACCCCACTACCACTATCAGATTAGAGCCATAAGGGCACTAGGCATCTATCACCCCACTACCACTATCAGATTAGAGCCATAAAGGCACTAGGCATCTACCACACCACTACCACTACCAGATTAGAGCCATAATCGAGACAAGGTATCTACCACCCCACTACCACTATCAGATTAGAGCCATAATGGAGAGTAGGTATAAAACACCCCTCTACCACTATCAGATTAGAGCCATAATTGAGAAAAGGTTTCTGCCACCCCTCTACCACTACCAGATTAGAGCCATAATGGAGACTAGGTATCTCCCACCACACTACCACTATCAGATTAGAACCATAATGGAGACTAGGTATCTACCACCCTACTACCACTATCAGATTAGAGCCATAATGGAGACTAGGTATCTACCACCCCTCTACCTCTATCAGATTAGAGCCATAATGGAGACTAGGTATCTACCACCTCACTACCACTATCAGATTAGAGCCATAACGGAGACTAGACATCTACCACCCCACTACTACTATCAGATTAGAGCCATAATGGAGACTAGACATCTACCACTATCAGATTAAAGCCATAAGGGCACTAGATATCTACCACCCCATTACCACTATCAGATTAGAGCCATAATGGAGACTAGGTATCTACCACCCCACTACCACTATCAGATTAGAGCCATAAGGGCACTAGGCATCTATCACCCCACTACTACTATCAGATTAGAGCCATAAAGGCACTAGGCATCTACCACCCCACTACCACTATCAGATTAGAGCCATAATGGAGACTAGGTATCTACCACCCCACTACCACTATCAGATTAGAGCCATAAAGGCACTAGGTATCTACCACCCCACTACCACTTTCAGATTAGAGCCATAAAGGCACTAGGCATCTACCACCCCACTAACACTACCAGATTAGAGCCATAATGGAGACTAGGTATCTACCACCCCACTACCACTATCAGATTAGAGCCATAATGGAGACTAGGTATCTACCACCCCACTACCACTATCAAATTAGAGCCATAATGGAGACTAGGCATCTTCCACCCCACTACCACTACCAGATTAGAGCCATAATGGAGACTAGGTATCTACCACCCCACTACCACTACCAAATTAGAGCCATAATGGAGACTAGGTATCTACCACCCCACTACCACTATCAGATTAGAGCCATAATGGAGACTAGGTATCTACCACCCCACTACCACTATCAGATTAGAGCCATAATGGAGACTAGGTATCTACCACCCCACTACCACTACCAGATTAGAGCCATAAGGGCACTAGGCATCTATCACCCCACTACCACTATCAGATTAGAGCCATAAAGGCACTAGGCATCTACCACCCCACTACCACTATCAGATTAGAGCCATAATGGAGACTAGGTATCTACCACCCCACTACCACTATCAGATTAGAGCCATAAGGGCACTAGGCATCTATCACCCCACTACCACTATCAGATTAGAGCCATAAAGGCACTAGGCATCTACCACACCACTACCACTACCAGATTAGAGCCATAATCGAGACAAGGTATCTACCACCCCACTACCACTATCAGATTAGAGCCATAATGGAGAGTAGGTATAAAACACCCCTCTACCACTATCAGATTAGAGCCATAATTGAGAAAAGGTTTCTGCCACCCCTCTACCACTACCAGATTAGAGCCATAATGGAGACTAGGTATCTCCCACCACACTACCACTATCAGATTAGAACCATAATGGAGACTAGGTATCTACCACCCTACTACCACTATCAGATTAGAGCCATAATGGAGACTAGGTATCTACCACCCCTCTACCTCTATCAGATTAGAGCCATAATGGAGACTAGGTATCTACCACCTCACTACCACTATCAGATTAGAGCCATAACGGAGACTAGACATCTACCACCCCACTACTACTATCAGATTAGAGCCATAATGGAGACTAGACATCTACCACTATGAGATTAAAGCCATAAGGGCACTAGACATCTACCACCCCACTACCACTATCAGATTAGAGCCATAATGGAGACTAGGTATCTACCACCCCACTACCACTATCAGATTAGAGCCATAAGGGCACTAGGCATCTATCACCCCACTACTACTATCAGATTAGAGCCATAAAGGCACTAGGCATCTACCACCCCACTACCACTATCAGATTAGAGCCATAATGGAGACTAGGTATCTACCACCCCACTACCACTATCAGATTAGAGCCATAAAGGCACTAGGTATCTACCACCCCACTACCACTTTCAGATTAGAGCCATAAAGGCACTAGGCATCTACCACCCCACTAACACTACCAGATTAGAGCCATAATGGAGACTAGGTACAGTGAGGGAAAAAAGTATTTGATCCCCTGCTGATTTTGTACGTTTGCCCACTGACAAAGAAATTATCAGTCTGTAATTTTAATGGTAGGTTTATTTGAACAGTGAGAGACAGAATATCAACAAAAAAATCCAGAAAAACGCATGTCAAAAATTTTATAAATTGATTTGCATTTTAATGAGGGAAATAAGTATTTGACCCCTCTGCAAAACATGACTTAGTACTTGGTGGCAAAACCCTTGTTGGCAATCACAGAGGTCAGATGTTGCTTGTAGTTGGCCACCAGGTTTGCACACATCTCAGGAGAGATTTTGTCCCACTCCTCTTTGCAGATCTTCTTCAAGTCATTAAGGTTTCGAGACTGACGTTTGGCAACTCGAACCTTCAGCTCCCTCCACAGATTTTCTATGGGATTAAGGTCTGGAGACTGGCTAGGCCACTCCAGGACCTTAATGTGCTTTTTCTTGAGCCACTCCTTTGTTGCCTTGGCCGTGTGTTTTGGGTCATTGTCATGCTGGAATACCCATCCACGACCCATTTTCAATACCCTGGCTGAGGGAAGGAGGTTTTCACCCAAGATTTGACGGTACATGGCCCCGTCCATCGTCCCTTTGATGCGGTGAAGTTGTCCTGTCCCCTTAGCAGAAAAACACCCCCAAAGCATAATGTTTCCACCGCCATGTTTGACGGTGGGGATGGTTTCTTGGGGTCATAGGCAGCATTCCTCCTCCTCCAAACACGGCAAGTTGAGTTGATGCCAAAGAACTCCATTTTGGTCTCATCTGACCACAACACGTTCACCCAGTTGTCCTCTGAATCATTCAGATGTTCATTGGCAAACTTCAGACGGGCATGTATATGTGCTTTCTTGAGCAGGGGGACCTTGCGGGCGCTGCAGGATTTCAGTCCTTCACGGCGTAGTGTGTTACCAATTGTTTTCTTCGTGACTATGGTCCCAGCTGCCTTGAGATCATTGACAAGATCCTCCTGTGTAGTTCTGGGCTGATTCCTCACCATTCTCATGATCATTGCAACTCCACGAGGTGAGATCTTGCATGGAGCCCTAGGCCAAGGGAGTTTGACAGTTCTTTTGTGTTTCTTCCATTTGCGAATAATCGCACCAACTGTTGTCACCTTCTCACCAAGCTGCTTGGCAATGGTCTTGTAGCCCATTCCAGCCTTGTGTAGATCTACAATCTTGTCCCTGACATCCTTGGAGAGCTCTTTGGTCTTGGCCATGGTGGAGAGTTTGGAATCTGATTGATTGATTGCTTCTGTGGACAGGTGTCTTTTATACAGGTAATAAACTGAGATTAGGAGCACTCCCTTTAAGAGTGTGCTCCTAATCTCAGCTCGTTACCTGTATGAAAGACACCTGGGAGCCAGAAATCTTTCTGATTGAGAGGGGGTCAAATACTTATTTCCCTTATTAAAATGCAAATCAATTTATAACGTTTTTGACATGCGTTTTTCTGGATTTTTTTGTTGTTATTCTGTCTCTCACTGTTCAAATAAACCTACCATTAAAATTATAGACTGATCATTTCTTTGTCAGTGGGCAAACGTACAAAATCAGCAGGGGATCAAATACTTTTTTCCCTCACTGTATCTACCACCCCACTACCACTATCAGATTAGAGCCATAATGGAGACTAGGTATCTACCACCCCACTACCACTATCAAATTAGAGCCATAATGGAGACTAGGCATCTTCCACCCCACTACCACTACCAGATTAGAGCCATAATGGAGACTAGGTATCTACCACCCCACTACCACTACCAAATTAGAGCCATAATGGAGACTAGGTATCTACCACCCCACTACCACTATCAGATTAGAGCCATAATGGAGACTAGGTATCTACCACCCCACTACCACTATCAGATTAGAGCCATAATGGAGACTAGGTATCTACCACCCCACTACCACTACCAGATTAGAGCCATAAGGGCACTAGGCATCTATCACCCCACTACCACTATCAGATTAGAGCCATAAAGGCACTAGGCATCTACCACCCCACTACCACTATCAGATTAGAGCCATAATGGAGACTAGGTATCTACCACCCCACTACCACTATCAGATTAGAGCCATAAGGGCACTAGGCATCTATCACCCCACTACCACTATCAGATTAGAGCCATAAAGGCACTAGGCATCTACCACACCACTACCACTACCAGATTAGAGCCATAATGGAGACAAGGTATCTACCACCCCACTACCACTATCAGATTAGAGCCATAATGGAGAGTAGGTATAAAACACCCCTCTACCACTATCAGATTAGAGCCATAATTGAGAAAAGGTTTCTGCCACCCCTCTACCACTACCAGATTAGAGCCATAATGGAGACTAGGTATCTACCACCTCACTACCACTATCAGATTAGAGCCATAATGGAGACTAGGTATCTACCACCTCACTACCACTATCAGATTAGAGCCATAACGGAGACTAGACATCTACCACCCCACTACCACTATCAGATTAGAGCCATAAAGGCACTAGGCATCTACCACCCCACTACCTCTATCAGATTAGAGCCATAATGGAGACTAGTCATTTACCACCCCACTACCTCTATCAGATTAGAGCCATAATGGATACTAGGTATCTACCACCCCACTACTACCAGATTAGAGCCATAATGGAGACTAGGTATAAAACACCCCACTACCACTAACAGATTAGAGCCATATTTGAGAAAAGGTTTCTGCCACCCCTCTACCACTACCAGATTAGAGCCATAATGGAGACTAGGTATCTACCACCCCACTACCACTATCAGATTAGAGCCATAATGGAGACTAGGTATCTACCACCCCACTACCACTACCAGATTAGAGCCATAATGGAGACTAGGCATCTACCACCACACTACCACTATCAGATTAGAGCCTTAAGGGCACTAGGCATCTACCACCCCGCTACCACTATCAGATTAGAGCCATAAGGGCACTAGTCATCTACCACCCCACTACCTCTGTCAGATTAGAGCCATAATGGGGACTAGGTATCTACCACCCCACTACCTCTATCAGATTAAAGCCATAATGGAGACTAGGTATCTACCACCCCACTCCCACTACCAGATTAGAGCCATAAGGGCACTAGACATCTAACATCCCACTACTACTACCAGATTAGAGCCTAAAACGGAGACTAGACATCTACCACCCCACCACCTTTATAAGATTAGAGCCATAATGGAGACTTGGTATCTACCAGCACACTACCACTACCAGATTAGAGCCATAATGGAGACTAGGTATCTACCACTCCACTACCACTACCAGATTAGAGCCATAATGGAGACTAGGTATCTACCACACCACTACCACTACCAGATTAGAGCCATAATGGAGACTAGGTATCTACCACCCCACTACCACTATCAGATTAGAGCCATAATGGAGACTAGGTATCTACCACCCCTCTACCACTACCAGATTAGAGCCATAATGGAGACTAGGTATATACCACCCCACTACCACTATCAGATTAGAGCCATAGGGGCACTAGGCATCTACCACCACACTACCACTATCAGATTAGAGCCATAAGGGCACTAGACATCTACCACCCCACTACCACTATCAGATTAGAGCCATAAATGAGACTAGGTATCTCCCACCCCACTACCTCTGTCAGATTAAAGCCATAATGGAGACTAGGTATCTACCACCCCACTCCCACTATCAGATTAAAGCCATAATGGAGACTAGGTATCTACCACCCCACTCCCACTATCAGATTAGAGCCATAAGGGAGACTAGTCATTTACCACCCCACTACCTCTATCAGATTAGAGCCATAATGGAGACTAGTCATTTACCACCCCACTACCTCTATCAGATTAGAGCCATAATGGAGACTAGGTATCTACCACCCCACTACTACCAGATTAGAGCCATAATGGAGACTAGGTATAAAACACCCCACTACCACTATCAGATTAGAGCCATATTTGAGAAAATGTTTCTGCCACCCCTCTACCACTACCAGATTAGAGCCATAATGGAGACTAGGTATCTACCACCCCACTACCACTATCAGATTAGAGCCATAATGGAGACTAGGTATCTACCACCCCACTACCACTACCAGATTAGAGCCATAATGGAGACTAGGTATATACCACCCCACTACCACTATCAGATTAGAGCCATAGGGGCACTAGGCATCTACCACCACACTACCACTATCAGATTAGAGCCATAAGGGCACTAGGCATCTACCACCCCGCTACCACTATCAGATTAGAGCCATAAGGGCACTAGTCATCTACCACCCCACTACCTCTGTCAGATTAGAGCCATAATGGGGACTAGGTATCTCCCACCCCACTACCTCTATCAGATTAAAGCCATAATGGAGACTAGGTATCTACCACCCCACTCCCACTACCAGATTAGAGCCATAAGGGCACTAGACATCTAACATCCCACTACTACTACCAGATTAGAGCCTAAAATGGAGACTAGACATCTACCACCCCACTACCTTTATAAGATTAGAGCCATAATGGAGACTTGGTATCTACCAGCACACTACCACTACTAGATTAGAGCCATAATGGAGACTAGGTATCTACCACTCCACTACCACTACCAGATTAGAGCCTAAAACGGAGACTAGGTATCTACCACCCCACTACCACTATCAGATTAGAGCCATAATGGAGACTAGGTATCTACCACCCCACTACCACTATCAGATTAGAGCCATAATGGAGACTAGGTATCTACCACACCACTACCACTACCAGATTAGAGCCATAATGGAGACTAGGTATCTACCACCCCACTACCACTATCAGATTAGAGCCATAATGGAGACTAGGTATCTACCACCCCACTACCACTATCAGATTAGAGCCATAATGGAGACTAGGTATCTACCACTACCAGATTAGAGCCATAATGGAGACTAGGTATCTACCACCCCACTAACACTATCAGATTAGAGCCATAAGGGCACTAGGCATCTATCACCCCACTACCATTATCAGATTAGAGCCATAAAGGCACTAGAAATTTACCACCCCACTACCACTATCAGATTAGAGCCCCTACCACCCCACTACCACCCCACTACCACTATCAGATTAGAGCCATAATGGAGACTAGGTATCTACCACCCCACTACCTCTATCAGATTAGAGCCATAATGGAGACTAGGTATCTAACCACCCCACTACCAGTATCAGATTAGAGCCATAGGGGCACTAGGCATCTACCACCACACTACCACTATCAGATTAGACCCATAAGGGCACTAGGCATCTACCACCCCGCTACCACTATCAGATTAGAGCCATAAGGGCACTAGTCATCTACCACCCCACTACCTCTGTCAGATTAGAGCCACAATGGGGACTAGGTATCTACCACCCCACTCCCACTACCAGATTAGAGCCATAAGGGCACTAGACATCTAACATCCCACTACTACTACCAGATTAGAGCCTAAAACGGAGACTAGACATCTACCACCTCACTACCTTTATAAGATTAGAGCCATAATGGAGACTTGGTATCTACCAGCACACTACCACTACCAGATTAGAGCCATAATGGAGACTAGGTATCTACCACTCCACTACCACTACCAGATTAGAGCCATAATGGAGACTAGGTATCTACCACACCACTACCACTACCAGATTAGAGCCATAATGGAGACTAGGTATCTACCACCCCACTACCACTATCAGATTAGAGCCATAATGGAGACTAGGTATCTACCACACCACTACCACTACCAGATTAGAGCCATAATGGAGACTAGGTATCTACCACCCCACTACCACTATCAGATTAGAGCCATAATGGAGACTAGGTATCTACCATCCCTCTACCACTACCAGATTAGAGCCATAATGGAGACTAGGTATATACCACCCCACTACCACTATCAGATTAGAGCCATAGGGGCACTAGGCATCTACCACCACACTACCACTATCAGATTAGAGCCATAAGGGCACTAGGCATCTACCACCCCGCTACCACTATCAGATTAGAGCCATAAGGGCACTAGACATCTACCACTCCACTACCACTATCAGATTAGAGCCATAAATGAGACTAGGTATCTCCCACCCCACTACCTCTGTCAGATTAGAGCCATAATGGAGACTAGGTATCTCCCACCCCACTACCTCTATCAGATTAAAGCCGTAATGGAGACTAGGTATCTACAACCCCACTCCCACTATCAGATTAGAGCCATAATGGAGACTAGGTATCTACCACCCCACTACCACTACCAGATTAGAGCCATAAAGGCACTAGACATCTAACACCCCACTACTACTACCAGATTAGAGCCTAAACGGAGACGAGACATCTACCACCCCACTACCTTTATAAGATTAGAGCCATAATGGAGTCTTGGTATCTACCAGCACACTACCACTACCAGATTAGAGCCATAATGGAGACAAGGTATCTACCACCCCACTACCACTAAAAAATTAGAGCCATAATGGAGACTAGGTATCTACCACCCCACTACCACTATCAGATTAGAGCCATAAAGGCACTAGGCATCTACCACCCCACTACCACTATCAGATTAGAGCCATAAAGGCACTAGGCATCTACCACCCCACCACCACTATCAGATTAGAGCCATAATGGAGACTAGGTATCTACCACCCCACTACCACTATCAGATTAGAACCATAAGGGCAATAGGCATCTATCACCCCACTACCACTATCAGATTAGAGCCATAAAGTTACTAGGCATCTACCATCCCTCTACCACTACCAGATTAGAGCCATAATGGAGACTAGGTATATACCACCCCACTACCACTATCAGATTAGAGCCATAGGGGCACTAGGCATCTACCACCACACTACCACTATCAGATTAGAGCCATAAGGGCACTAGGCATCTACCACCCCGCTACCACTATCAGATTAGAGCCATAAGGGCACTAGACATCTACCACTCCACTACCACTATCAGATTAGAGCCATAAATGAGACTAGGTATCTCCCACCCCACTACCTCTGTCAGATTAGAGCCATAATGGAGACTAGGTATCTACCACCCCACTACCTCTATCAGATTAAAGCCGTAATGGAGACTAGGTATCTACAACCCCACTACCACTATCAGATTAGAGCCATAATGGAGACTAGGTATCTACCACCCCACTACCACTACCAGATTAGAGCCATAAAGGAGACTAGACATCTAACACCCCACTACTACTACCAGATTAGAGCCTAAAGGGAGACGAGACATCTACCACCCCACTACCTTTATAAGATTAGAGCCATAATGGAGTCTTGGTATCTACCAGCACACTACCACTACCAGATTAGAGCCATAATGGAGACAAGGTATCTACCACCCCACTACCACTAAAAAATTAGAGCCATAATGGAGACTAGGTATCTACCACCCCACTACCACTATCAGATTAGAGCCATAAGGGCACTAGGCATCTACCACCCCACTACCACTATCAGATTAGAGCCATAAGGGCACTAGGCATCTACCACCCCACCACCACTATCAGATTAGAGCCATAATGGAGACTAGGTATCTACCACCCCACTACCACTATCAGATTAGAACCATAAGGGCAATAGGCATCTATCACCCCACTACCACTATCAGATTAGAGCCATAAAGTTACTAGGCATCTACCACCCCACTACCACTATCAGATTAGAGCCATAATGGAGACTAGGTATCTACCACCCCACTACCACTATTAGATTAGAGCCATAAGGGCACTAGGCATCTACCACCCCACTACCACAATCAGATTAGAGCCATAAAGGCACTAGGCATCTACCACACCACTACCACTATCAGATTAGAGCCATAATGGAGACTAGGTATCTACCACCCCACTACCACTATCAGATTAGAGCCATAATGGAGACTAGGTATCTACCACCCCACTACCACTACCAGATTAGAGCCATAATGGAGACTAGGTATCTACCACACCACTACCACTACCAGATTAGAGCCATAATGGAGTCTAGGTATCTACCACCCCACTACCACTATCAAATTAGAGCCATAATGGAGACTAGGTATCTTCAACCCCACTACCACTACCAGATTAGAGCCATAATGGAGACTAGGTATCTACCATCCCACTACCACTACCAAATTAGAGCCATAATGGAGACTAGGTATCTACCACCCCACTACCACTATCAGATTAGAGCCATATTGGAGACTAGGTATCTACCACCCCACTACCTCTATCCGATTAGAGCCATAATGGAGAGTAGGTATCTACCACCCCACTACCACTATCAGATTAGAGCCATAATGGAGACTAGGTATCTTCCACCCCACTACCACTACCAGATTAGAGCCATAATGGAGACAAGGTATCTACCACCCCACTACCACTACCAAATTAGAGCCATAATGGAGACTAGGTATCTACCACCCCACTACCACTATCAGATTAGAGCCATAATGGAGACTAGGTATCTACCACCCAACTACATCTATCAGATTAGAGCCATAATGGAGACTAGGTATCTCCCACCCCACTACCACTATCAGATTAAAGCCATAAGGGCACTAGATATCTACCACCCCACAACCACTATCAGATTAGAGCCATAATGGAGACTAGGTATCTACCACCCCACTACCACTATCAGATTAGAGCCATAAGGGCACTAGGCATCTATCACCCCACTACCACTATCAGATTAGAGCCATAAAGGCACTAGGCATCTACCACCCCACTACCACTATCAGATTAGAGCCATAATGGAGACTAGGTATCTACCACCCAACTACATCTATCAGATTAGAGCCATAATGGAGACTAGGTATCTCCCACCCCACTACCACTATCAGATTAGAGCCATAAAGGCACTAGGCATCTACCACCCCACTACCACTATCAGATTAGAGCCATAAGGGCACTAGGCATCTATCACCACACTACCACTATCAGATTAGAGCCATAAGGGCACTAGGCATCTATCACCCCACTACCACTATCAGATTAGAGCCATAAAGGCACTAGGCATCTACCACCCCACAACCACTATCAGATTAGAGCCATAATGGAGACTAGGTATCTACCACCCCACTACCACTATCAGATTAGAGCCATAAGGGCACTAGGCATCTACCACCCCACTACCACTATCAGATTAGAGCCATAAAGGCACTAGGCATCTACCACCCCACTACCACTATCAGATTAGAGCCATAATGGAAACTAGGTATCTACCACCCCACTACCACTATCAGATTAGAGCCATAATGGAGACTAGGTATCTACCACCCCACTACCACTATCAGATTAGAGCCATAATGGAGACTAGGTATCTACCACCCCACTACCACTATCAGATTAGAGCCATAATGGAGACTAGGTATCTACCACCCCTTTACCTCTATCAGATTAGAGCCATAATGGAGAGTAGGTATCTTCCACCCCACTACCACTATCAGATTAGAGCCATAATGGAGACTAGGTATCTACCATCCCACTACCACTATCAGATTAGAGCCATAATGGAGACTAGGTATCTACCACCCCACTACCACTATCAGATTAGAGCCATAATGGAGACTAGGTATCTACCACCCTACTACCACTATCAGATTAGAGCCATAAGGGCACTAGGCATCTACCACCCCACTACCACTATCAGATTAGAGCCATAAAGGCACTAGGCATCTACCACCCCACTACCACTATTAGATTAGAGCCATAATGGAGATTAGGTATCTATCACCCCACTACCACTATCAGATTAGAGCCATAATGGAGACTAGACATCTACCACTATCAGATTAAAGCCATAAGGGCACTAGATATCTACCACCCCACTACCACTATCAGATTAGAGCCAAAATGGAGACTAGGTATCTACCACCCCACTACCACTATCAGATTAGAGCCATAAGGGCACTAGGCATCTATCACCCCACTACTACTATCAGATTAGAGCCATAAAGGCACTAGGCATCTACCACCCCACTACCACTATCAGATTAGAGCCATAATGGAGACTAGGTATCTACCACCCCACTACCACTATCAGATTAGAGCCATAAAGGCACTAGGTATCTACCACCCCACTACCACTATCAGATTAGAGCCATAATGGAGACTAGGTATCTACCACCCCACTACCACTATCAGATTAGAGCCATAATGGAGACTAGGTATCTACCACCCCACTACCACTATCAGATTAGAGCCATAATGGAGACTAGGTATCTACCACACCACTACCACTACCAGATTAGAGCCGTAATGGAGACTAGGTATCTACCACCCCACTACCACTATCAGATTAGAGCCATAATGGAGACTAGGTATCTACCACCCCACTACCACTATCAGATTAGAGCCATAATGGAGACTAGGTATCTACCACCCCACTACCACTACCAGATTAGAGCCATAAGGGCACTAGGCATCTATCACCCCACTACCACTATCAGATTAGAGCCATAAAGGCACTAGGCATCTACCACCCCACTACCACTATCAGATTAGAGCCATAATGGAGACTAGGTATCTACCACCCCACTACCACTATCAGATTAGAGCCATAAGGGCACTAGGCATCTATCACCCCACTACCACTATCAGATTAGAGCCATAAAGGCACTAGGCATCTACCACACCACTACCACTACCAGATTAGAGCCATAATCGAGACAAGGTATCTACCACCCCACTACCACTATCAGATTAGAGCCATAATGGAGAGTAGGTATAAAACACCCCTCTACCACTATCAGATTAGAGCCATAATTGAGAAAAGGTTTCTGCCACCCCTCTACCACTACCAGATTAGAGCCATAATGGAGACTAGGTATCTCCCACCACACTACCACTATCAGATTAGAACCATAATGGAGACTAGGTATCTACCACCCTACTACCACTATCAGATTAGAGCCATAATGGAGACTAGGTATCTACCACCCCACTACCACTATCAGATTAGAGCCATAATGGAGACTAGGTATCTACCACCCAACTAAATCTATCAGATTAGAGCCATAATGGAGACTAGGTATCTCCCACCCCACTACCACTATCAGATTAAAGCCATAAGGGCACTAGATATCTACCACCCCACAACCACTATCAGATTAGAGCCATAATGGAGACTAGGTATCTACCACCCCACTACCACTATCAGATTAGAGCCATAAGGGCACTAGGCATCTATCACCCCACTACCACTATCAGATTAGAGCCATAAAGGCACTAGGCATCTACCACCCCACTACCACTATCAGATTAGAGCCATAATGGAGACTAGGTATCTACCACCCAACTACATCTATCAGATTAGAGCCATAATGGAGACTAGGTATCTCCCACCCCACTACCACTATCAGATTAGAGCCATAAAGGCACTAGGCATCTACCACCCCACTACCACTATCAGATTAGAGCCATAAGGGCACTAGGCATCTATCACCACACTACCACTATCAGATTAGAGCCATAAGGGCACTAGGCATCTATCACCCCACTACCACTATCAGATTAGAGCCATAAAGGCACTAGGCATCTACCACCCCACAACCACTATCAGATTAGAGCCATAATGGAGACTAGGTATCTACCACCCCACTACCACTATCAGATTAGAGCCATAAGGGCACTAGGCATCTACCACCCCACTACCACTATCAGATTAGAGCCATAAAGGCACTAGGCATCTACCACCCCACTACCACTATCAGATTAGAGCCATAATGGAAACTAGGTATCTACCACCCCACTACCACTATCAGATTAGAGCCATAATGGAGACTAGGTATCTACCACCCACTACCACTATCAGATTAGAGCCATAATGGAGACTAGGTATCTACCACCCCACTACCACTATCAGATTAGAGCCATAATGGAGACTAGGTATCTACCACCCCACTACCTCTATCAGATTAGAGCCATAATGGAGAGTAGGTATCTTCCACCCCACTACCACTATCAGATTAGAGCCATAATGGAGACTAGGTATCTACCATCCCACTACCACTATCAGATTAGAGCCATAATGGAGACTAGGTATCTACCACCCCACTACCACTATCAGATTAGAGCCATAATGGAGACTAGGATTCTACCACCCTACTACCACTATCAGATTAGAGCCATAAGGGCACTAGGCATCTACCACCCCACTACCACTATCAGATTAGAGCCATAAAGGCACTAGGCATCTACCACCCCACTACCACTATTAGATTAGAGCCATAATGGAGATTAGGTATCTATCACCCCACTACCACTATCAGATTAGAGCCATAATGGAGACTAGACATCTACCACTATCAGATTAAAGCCATAAGGGCACTAGATATCTACCACCCCACTACCACTATCAGATTAGAGCCAAAATGGAGACTAGGTATCTACCACCCCACTACCACTATCAGATTAGAGCCATAAGGGCACTAGGCATCTATCACCCCACTACTACTATCAGATTAGAGCCATAAAGGCACTAGGCATCTACCACCCCACTACCACTATCAGATTAGAGCCATAATGGAGACTAGGTATCTACCACCCCACTACCACTATCAGATTAGAGCCATAAAGGCACTAGGTATCTACCACCCCACTACCACTATCAGATTAGAGCCATAATGGAGACTAGGTATCTACCACCCCACTACCACTATCAGATTAGAGCCATAATGGAGACTAGGTATCTACCACACCACTACCACTATCAGATTAGAGCCATAATGGAGACTAGGTATCTACCACACCACTACCACTACCAGATTAGAGCCGTAATGGAGACTAGGTATCTACCACCCCACTACCACTATCAGATTAGAGCCATAATGGAGACTAGGTATCTACCACCCCACTACCACTATCAGATTAGAGCCATAATGGAGACTAGGTATCTACCACCCCACTACCACTACCAGATTAGAGCCATAAGGGCACTAGGCATCTATCACCCCACTACCACTATCAGATTAGAGCCATAAAGGCACTAGGCATCTACCACCCCACTACCACTATCAGATTAGAGCCATAATGGAGACTAGGTATCTACCACCCCACTACCACTATCAGATTAGAGCCATAAGGGCACTAGGCATCTATCACCCCACTACCACTATCAGATTAGAGCCATAAAGGCACTAGGCATCTACCACACCACTACCACTACCAGATTAGAGCCATAATCGAGACAAGGTATCTACCACCCCACTACCACTATCAGATTAGAGCCATAATGGAGAGTAGGTATAAAACACCCCTCTACCACTATCAGATTAGAGCCATAATTGAGAAAAGGTTTCTGCCACCCCTCTACCACTACCAGATTAGAGCCATAATGGAGACTAGGTATCTCCCACCACACTACCACTATCAGATTAGAACCATAATGGAGACTAGGTATCTACCACCCTACTACCACTATCAGATTAGAGCCATAATGGAGACTAGGTATCTACCACCCCACTACCACTATCAGATTAGAGCCATAATGGAGACTAGGTATCTACCACCCAACTAAATCTATCAGATTAGAGCCATAATGGAGACTAGGTATCTCCCACCCCACTACCACTATCAGATTAAAGCCATAAGGGCACTAGATATCTACCACCCCACAACCACTATCAGATTAGAGCCATAATGGAGACTAGGTATCTACCACCCCACTACCACTATCAGATTAGAGCCATAAGGGCACTAGGCATCTATCACCCCACTACCACTATCAGATTAGAGCCATAAAGGCACTAGGCATCTACCACCCCACTACCACTATCAGATTAGAGCCATAATGGAGACTAGGTATCTACCACCCAACTACATCTATCAGATTAGAGCCATAATGGAGACTAGGTATCTCCCACCCCACTACCACTATCAGATTAGAGCCATAAAGGCACTAGGCATCTACCACCCCACTACCACTATCAGATTAGAGCCATAAGGGCACTAGGCATCTATCACCACACTACCACTATCAGATTAGAGCCATAAGGGCACTAGGCATCTATCACCCCACTACCACTATCAGATTAGAGCCATAAAGGCACTAGGCATCTACCACCCCACAACCACTATCAGATTAGAGCCATAATGGAGACTAGGTATCTACCACCCCACTACCACTATCAGATTAGAGCCATAAGGGCACTAGGCATCTACCACCCCACTACCACTATCAGATTAGAGCCATAAAGGCACTAGGCATCTACCACCCCACTACCACTATCAGATTAGAGCCATAATGGAAACTAGGTATCTACCACCCCACTACCACTATCAGATTAGAGCCATAATGGAGACTAGGTATCTACCACCCACTACCACTATCAGATTAGAGCCATAATGGAGACTAGGTATCTACCACCCCACTAACACTATCAGATTAGAGCCATAATGGAGACTAGGTATCTACCACCCCACTACCTCTATCAGATTAGAGCCATAATGGAGAGTAGGTATCTTCCACCCCACTACCACTATCAGATTAGAGCCATAATGGAGACTAGGTATCTACCACCCCACTACCACTATCAGATTAGAGCCATAATGGAGACTAGGTATCTACCACCCAACTAAATCTATCAGATTAGAGCCATAATGGAGACTAGGTATCTCCCACCCCACTACCACTATCAGATGAAAGCCATAAGGGCACTAGGTATCTACCACCCCACAACCACTATCAGATTAGAGCCATAATGGAGACTAGGTATCTACCACCCCACTACCACTATCAGATTAGAGCCATAAGGGCACTAGGCATCTATCACCCCACTACCACTATCAGATTAGAGCCATAAAGGCACTAGGCATCTACCACCCCACTACCACTATCAGATTAGAGCCATAATGGAGACTAGGTATCTACCACCCAACTACATCTATCAGATTAGAGCCATAATGGAGACTAGGTATCTCCCACCCCACTACCACTATCAGATTAGAGCCATAAAGGCACTAGGCATCTACCACCCCACTACCACTATCAGATTAGAGCCATAAGGGCACTAGGCATCTATCACCACACTACCACTATCAGATTAGAGCCATAAGGGCACTAGGCATCTATCACCCCACTACCACTATCAGATTAGAGCCATAAAGGCACTAGGCATCTACCACCCCACAACCACTATCAGATTAGAGCCATAATGGAGACTAGGTATCTACCACCCCACTACCACTATCAGATTAGAGCCATAAGGGCACTAGGCATCTACCACCCCACTACCACTATCAGATTAGAGCCATAAAGGCACTAGGCATCTACCACCCCACTACCACTATCAGATTAGAGCCATAATGGAAACTAGGTATCTACCACCCCACTACCACTATCAGATTAGAGCCATAATGGAGACTAGGTATCTACCACCCACTACCACTATCAGATTAGAGCCATAATGGAGACTAGGTATCTACCACCCCACTACCACTATCAGATTAGAGCCATAATGGAGACTAGGTATCTACCACCCCACTACCTCTATCAGATTAGAGCCATAATGGAGAGTAGGTATCTTCCACCCCACTACCACTATCAGATTAGAGCCATAATGGAGACTAGGTATCTACCATCCCACTACCACTATCAGATTAGAGCCATAATGGAGACTAGGTATCTACCACCCCACTACCACTATCAGATTAGAGCCATAATGGAGACTAGGTATCTACCACCCTACTACCACTATCAGATTAGAGCCATAAGGGCACTAGGCATCTACCACCCCACTACCACTATCAGATTAGAGCCATAAAGGCACTAGGCATCTACCACCCCACTACCACTATTAGATTAGAGCCATAATGGAGATTAGGTATCTTTCACCCCACTACCACTATCAGATTAGAGCCATAATGGAGACTAGACATCTACCACTATCAGATTAAAGCCATAAGGGCACTAGATATCTACCACCCCACTACCACTATCAGATTAGAGCCAAAATGGAGACTAGGTATCTACCACCCCACTACCACTATCAAATTAGAGCCATAAGGGCACTAGGCATCTATCACCCCACTACTACTATCAGATTAGAGCCATAAAGGCACTAGGTATCTACCACCCCACTACCACTATCAGATTAGAGCCATAATGGAGACTAGGTATCTACCACCCCACTACCACTATCAGATTAGAGCCATAATGGAGACTAGGTATCTACCACCCCACTACCACTATCAGATTAGAGCCATAATGGAGACTAGGTATCTACCACCCCACTACCACTATCAGATTAGAGCCGTAATGGAGACTAGGTATCTACCACCCCACTACCACTATCAGATTAGAGCCATAATGGAGACTAGGTATCTACCACCCCACTACCACTATCAGATTAGAGCCATAATGGAGACTAGGTATCTACCACCCCACTACCACTATCAGATTAGAGCCATAAGGGCACTAGGCATCTATCACCCCACTACCACTATCAGATTAGAGCCATAAAGGCACTAGGCATCTACCACCCCACTACCACTATCAGATTAGAGCCATAATGGAGACTAGGTATCTACCACCCCACTACCACTATCAGATTAGAGCCATAAGGGCACTAGGCATCTATCACCCCACTACCACTATCAGATTAGAGCCATAAAGGCACTAGGCATCTACCACACCACTACCACTACCAGATTAGAGCCATAATCGAGACAAGGTATCTACCACCCCACTACCACTATCAGATTAGAGCCATAATGGAGAGTAGGTATAAAACACCCCTCTACCACTATCAGATTAGAGCCATAATTGAGAAAAGGTTTCTGCCACCCCTCTACCACTACCAGATTAGAGCCATAATGGAGACTAGGTATCTCCCACCACACTACCACTATCAGATTAGAACCATAATGGAGACTAGGTATCTACCACCCTACTACCACTATCAGATTAGAGCCATAATGGAGACTACGTATCTACCACCCCACTACCACTATCAGATTAGAGCCATAATGGAGACTAGGTATCTACCACCCAACTAAATCTATCAGATTAGAGCCATAATGGAGACTAGGTATCTCCCACCCCACTACCACTATCAGATTAAAGCCATAAGGGCACTAGATATCTACCACCCCACAACCACTATCAGATTAGAGCCATAATGGAGACTAGGTATCTACCACCCCACTACCACTATCAGATTAGAGCCATAAGGGCACTAGGCATCTATCACCCCACTACCACTATCAGATTAGAGCCATAAAGGCACTAGGCATCTACCACCCCACTACCACTATCAGATTAGAGCCATAATGGAGACTAGGTATCTACCACCCAACTACATCTATCAGATTAGAGCCATAATGGAGACTAGGTATCTCCCACCCCACTACCACTATCAGATTAGAGCCATAAAGGCACTAGGCATCTACCACCCCACTACCACTATCAGATTAGAGCCATAAGGGCACTAGGCATCTATCACCACACTACCACTATCAGATTAGAGCCATAAGGGCACTAGGCATCTATCACCCCACTACCACTATCAGATTAGAGCCATAAAGGCACTAGGCATCTACCACCCCACAACCACTATCAGATTAGAGCCATAATGGAGACTAGGTATCTACCACCCCACTACCACTATCAGATTAGAGCCATAAGGGCACTAGGCATCTACCACCCCACTACCACTATCAGATTAGAGCCATAAAGGCACTAGGCATCTACCACCCCACTACCACTATCAGATTAGAGCCATAATGGAAACTAGGTATCTACCACCCCACTACCACTATCAGATTAGAGCCATAATGGAGACTAGGTATCTACCACCCACTACCACTATCAGATTAGAGCCATAATGGAGACTAGGTATCTACCACCCCACTACCACTATCAGATTAGAGCCATAATGGAGACTAGGTATCTACCACCCCACTACCTCTATCAGATTAGAGCCATAATGGAGAGTAGGTATCTTCCACCCCACTACCACTATCAGATTAGAGCCATAATGGAGACTAGGTATCTACCATCCCACTACCACTATCAGATTAGAGCCATAATGGAGACTAGGTATCTACCACCCCACTACCACTATCAGATTAGAGCCATAATGGAGACTAGGTATCTACCACCCTACTACCACTATCAGATTAGAGCCATAAGGGCACTAGTCATCTACCACCCCACTACCACTATCAGATTAGAGCCATAAAGGCACTAGGTATCTACCACCCTACTACCACTATCAGATTAGAGCCATAAGGGCAATAGGCATCTATCACCCCACTACCACAATCAGATTAGAGCCATAAAGGCACTAGGCATCTACCACCCCACTACCACCATCAGATTAGAGCCATAATGGAGACTAGGTATCTACCACCCCACTACCACTATCAGATTCGAGCCATAATGGAGACTAGGTATCTACCACCCCACTACCACTACCAGATTAGAGCCATCATGGAGACTAGGTATCTACCACACCACTACCACTACCAGATTAGAGCCATAATGGAGACTAGGTATCTAGCACCCCACTACCACTATCAAATTAGAGCCATAATGGAGACTAGGCATCTTCCACCCCACTACCACTACCAGATTAGAGCCATAATGGAGACTAGGTATCTACCACCCCACTACCACTACCAAATTAGAGCCATAATGGAGACTAGGTATCTACCACCCCACTACCACTATCAGATTAGAGCCATAATGGAGACTAGGTATCTACCACCCCACTACCTCTATCCGATTAGAGCCATAATGGAGAGTAGGTATCTACCACCCCACTACCACTATCAGATTAGAGCCATAAAGGCACTAGGTATCTACCACCCTACTACCACTATCAGATTAGAGCCATAAGGGCAATAGGCATCTATCACCCCACTACCACAATCAGATTAGAGCCATAAAGGCACTAGGCATCTACCACCCCACTACCACCATCAGATTAGAGCCATAATGGAGACTAGGTATCTACCACCCCACTACCACTATCAGATTCGAGCCATAATGGAGACTAGGTATCTACCACCCCACTACCACTACCAGATTAGAGCCATCATGGAGATTAGGTATCTACCACACCACTACCACTACCAGATTAGAGCCATAATGGAGACTAGGTATCTAGCACCCCACTACCACTATCAAATTAGAGCCATAATGGAGACTAGGCATCTTCCACCCCACTACCACTACCAGATTAGAGCCATAATGGAGACTAGGTATCTACCACCCCACTACCACTACCAAATTAGAGCCATAATGGAGACTAGGTATCTACCACCCCACTACCACTATCAGATTAGAGCCATAATGGAGACTAGGTATCTACCACCCCACTACCTCTATCCGATTAGAGCCATAATGGAGAGTAGGTATCTACCACCCCACTACCACTATCAGATTAGAGCCATAATGGAGACTAGGTATCTACCACACCACTACCACTATCAGATTAGAGCCATAATGGAGACTAGGTATCTACCACCCCACTACCACTATCAGATTAGAGCCATAAAGGCACTAGGTATCTACCACCCCACTACCACTTTCAGATTAGAGCCATAAAGGCACTAGGCATCTACCACCACACTAACACTACCAGATTAGAGCCATAATGGAGACTAGGTATCTACCACCCCACTACCACTATCAGATTAGAGCCATAATGGAGACTAGGTATCTACCACACCACTACCACTACCAGATTAGAGCCGTAATGGAGACTAGGTATCTACCACCCCACTACCACTATCAGATTAGAGCCATAATGGAGACTAGGTATCTACCACCCCACTACCACTATCAGATTAGAGCCATAATGGAGACTAGGTATCTACCACCCCACTACCACTACCAGATTAGAGCCATAAGGGCACTAGGCATCTATCACCCCACTACCACTATCAGATTAGAGCCATAAAGGCACTAGGCATCTACCACCCCACTACCACTATCAGATTAGAGCCATAATGGAGACTAGGTATCTACCACCCCACTACCACTATCAGATTAGAGCCATAAGGGCACTAGGCATCTATCACCCCACTACCACTATCAGATTAGAGCCATAAAGGCACTAGGCATCTACCACACCACTACCACTACCAGATTAGAGCCATAATCGAGACAAGGTATCTACCACCCCACTACCACTATCAGATTAGAGCCATAATGGAGAGTAGGTATAAAACACCCCTCTACCACTATCAGATTAGAGCCATAATTGAGAAAAGGTTTCTGCCACCCCTCTACCACTACCAGATTAGAGCCATAATGGAGACTAGGTATCTCCCACCACACTACCACTATCAGATTAGAACCATAATGGAGACTAGGTATCTACCACCCTACTACCACTATCAGATTAGAGCCATAATGGAGACTAGGTATCTACCACCCCACTACCACTATCAGATTAGAGCCATAATGGAGACTAGGTATCTACCACCCAACTAAATCTATCAGATTAGAGCCATAATGGAGACTAGGTATCTCCCACCCCACTACCACTATCAGATTAAAGCCATAAGGGCACTAGATATCTACCACCCCACAACCACTATCAGATTAGAGCCATAATGGAGACTAGGTATCTACCACCCCACTACCACTATCAGATTAGAGCCATAAGGGCACTAGGCATCTATCACCCCACTACCACTATCAGATTAGAGCCATAAAGGCACTAGGCATCTACCACCCCACTACCACTATCAGATTAGAGCCATAATGGAGACTAGGTATCTACCACCCAACTACATCTATCAGATTAGAGCCATAATGGAGACTAGGTATCTCCCACCCCACTACCACTATCAGATTAGAGCCATAAAGGCACTAGGCATCTACCACCCCACTACCACTATCAGATTAGAGCCATAAGGGCACTAGGCATCTATCACCACACTACCACTATCAGATTAGAGCCATAAGGGCACTAGGCATCTATCACCCCACTACCACTATCAGATTAGAGCCATAAAGGCACTAGGCATCTACCACCCCACAACCACTATCAGATTAGAGCCATAATGGAGACTAGGTATCTACCACCCCACTACCACTATCAGATTAGAGCCATAAGGGCACTAGGCATCTACCACCCCACTACCACTATCAGATTAGAGCCATAAAGGCACTAGGCATCTACCACCCCACTACCACTATCAGATTAGAGCCATAATGGAAACTAGGTATCTACCACCCCACTACCACTATCAGATTAGAGCCATAATGGAGACTAGGTATCTACCACCCACTACCACTATCAGATTAGAGCCATAATGGAGACTAGGTATCTACCACCCCACTACCACTATCAGATTAGAGCCATAATGGAGACTAGGTATCTACCACCCCACTACCTCTATCAGATTAGAGCCATAATGGAGAGTAGGTATCTTCCACCCACTACCACTATCAGATTAGAGCCATAATGGAGACTAGGTATCTACCATCCCACTACCACTATCAGATTAGAGCCATAATGGAGACTAGGTATCTACCACCCCACTACCACTATCAGATTAGAGCCATAATGGAGACTAGGTATCTACCACCCTACTACCACTATCAGATTAGAGCCATAAGGGCACTAGGCATCTACCACCCCACTACCACTATCAGATTAGAGCCATAAAGGCACTAGGTATCTACCACCCTACAACCACTATCAGATTAGAGCCATAAGGGCAATAGGTATCTATCACCCCACTACCACAATCAGATTAGAGCCATAAAGGCACTAGGCATCTACCACCCCACTACCACTATCAGATTCGAGCCATAATGGAGACTAGGTATCTACCACCCCACTACCACTACCAAATTAGAGCCATAATGGAGACTAGGTATCTACCACCCCACTACCACTATCAGATTAGAGCCATAATGGAGACTAGGTATCTACCACCCCACTACCTCTATCCGATTAGAGCCATAATGGAGAGTAGGTATCTACCACCCCACTACCACTATCAGATTAGAGCCATAATGGAGACTAGGTATCTTCCACCCCACTACCACTACCAGATTAGAGCCATAATGGAGACAAGGTATCTACCACCCCACTACCACTATCAGATTAGAGCCATAATGGAGACTAGGTATCTACCACACCACTACCACTACCAGATTAGAGCCATAATGGAGACTAGGTATCTACCACCCCACTACCACTATCAGATTAGAGCCGTAATGGAGACTAGGTATCTACCACCCCACTACCACTATCAGATTAGAGCCATAATGGAGACTAGGTATCTACCACCCCACTACCACTATCAGATTAGAGCCATAATGGAGACTAGATATCTACCACCCCACTACCTCTATCAGATTAGAGCCATAATGGAGAGTAGGTATCTTCCACCCCACTACCACTATCAGATTAGAGCCATAATGGAGACTAGGTATCTACCACCTCACTACCACTATCAGATTAGAGCCATAATGGAGACTAGGTATCTACCACTACCAGATTAGAGCCATAATGGAGACTAGGTATCTACCACCCCACTAACACTATCAGATTAGAGCCATAAGGGCACTAGGCATCTATCACCCCACTACCACTATCAGATTAGAGCCATAAAGGCACTAGAAATTTACCACCCCACTACCACTATCAGATTAGAACCCCTACCACCCCACTACCACCCCACTACCACTATCAGATTAGAGCCATAATGGAGACTAGGTATCTACCACCCCACTACCTTTATCAGATTAGAGCCATAATGGAGACTAGGTATCTAACCACCCCACTACCAGTATCAGATTAGAGCCATAATGGAGACTAGGTATCTACCACCCCACTACCACTATCAGATTAGAGCCATAATGGAGACTAGACATCTACCACTATCAGATTAAAGCCATAAGGGCACTAGATATCTACCACCCCACTACCACTATCAGATTAGAGCCATAATGGAGACTAGGTATCTACCACCCCACTACCACTATCAGATTAGAGCCATAAGGGCACTAGGCATCTATCACCCCACTACTACTATCAGATTAGAGCCATAAAGGCACTAGGCATCTACCACCCCACTACCACTATCAGATTAGAGCCATAATGGAGACTAGGTATCTACCACCCACTACCACTATCAGATTAGAGCCATAAAGGCACTAGGTATCTACCACCCCACTACCACTTTCAGATTAGAGCCATAAAGGCACTAGGCATCTACCACCCCACTAACACTATCAGATTAGAGCCATAATGGAGACTAGGTATCTACCACCCCACTACCACTATCAGATTAGAGCCATAATGGAGACTAGGTATCTACCACCCCACTACCACTACCAGATTAGAGCCATAATGGAGACTAGGTATCTACCACACCACTACCACTACCAGATTAGAGCCGTAATGGAGACTAGGTATCTACCACCCCACTACCACTATCAGATTAGAGCCATAATGGAGACTAGGTATCTACCACCCCACTACCACTATCAGATTAGAGCCATAATGGAGACTAGGTATCTACCACCCCACTACCACTACCAGATTAGAGCCATAAGGGCACTAGGCATCTATCACCCCACTACCACTATCAGATTAGAGCCATAAAGGCACTAGGCATCTACCACCCCACTACCACTATCAGATTAGAGCCATAATGGAGACTAGGTATCTACCACCCCACTACCACTATCAGATTAGAGCCATAAGGGCACTAGGCATCTATCACCCCACTACCACTATCAGATTAGAGCCATAAAGGCACTAGGCATCTACCACACCACTACCACTACCAGATTAGAGCCATAATCGAGACAAGGTATCTACCACCCCACTACCACTATCAGATTAGAGCCATAATGGAGAGTAGGTATAAAACACCCCTCTACCACTATCAGATTAGAGCCATAATTGAGAAAAGGTTTCTGCCACCCCTCTACCACTACCAGATTAGAGCCATAATGGAGACTAGGTATCTCCCACCACACTACCACTATCAGATTAGAACCATAATGGAGACTAGGTATCTACCACCCTACTACCACTATCAGATTAGAGCCATAATGGAGACTAGGTATCTACCACCCCTCTACCTCTATCAGATTAGAGCCATAATGGAGACTAGGTATCTACCACCTCACTACCACTATCAGATTAGAGCCATAACGGAGACTAGACATCTACCACCCCACTACTACTATCAGATTAGAGCCATAAGGGCACAAGACATCTACCACCCCACTACCACTATCAGATTAGAGCCATAAGGGAGACTAGTCATTTACCACCCCACTACCTCTATCAGATTAGAGCCATAATGGAGACTAGTCATTTACCACCCCACTACCTCTATCAGATTAGAGCCATAATGGATACTAGGTATCTACCACCCCACTACTACCAGATTAGAGCCATAATGGAGACTAGGTTTAAAACACCCCACTACCACTATCAGATTAGAGACATATTTGAGAAAAGGTTTCTGCCACCCCTCTACCACTACCAGATTAGAGCCATAATGGAGACTAGGTATCTACCACCCCACTACCACTATCAGATTAGAGCCATAATGGAGACTAGGTATCTACCACCCCACTACCACTACCAGATTAGAGCCATAATGGAGACTAGGTATATACCACCCCACTACCACTATCAGATTAGAGCCTTAAGGGCACTAGGCATCTACCACCCCGCTACCTCTGTCAGATTAGAGCCATAATGGGGACTAGGTATCTCCCACCCCACTACCTCTATCAGATTAAAGCCATAATGGAGACTAGGTATCTACCACCCCACTCCCACTACCAGATTAGAGCCATAAGGGCACTAGACATCTAACATCCCACTACTACTACCAGATTAGAGCCTAAAACGGAGACTAGACATCTACCACCCCAATACCTTTATAAGATTAGATCCATAATGGAGACTTGGTATCTACCAGCACACTACCACTACCAGATTAGAGCCATAATGGAGACTAGGTATCTACCACTCCACTACCACTACCAGATTAGAGCCATAATGGAGACTAGGTATCTACCACACCACTACCACTACCAGATTAGAGCCATAATGGAGACTAGGTATCTACCACCCCACTACCACTATCAGATTAGAGCCATAATGGAGACTAGGTATCTACCACCCCTCTACCACTACCAGATTAGAGCCATAATGGAGACTAGGTATATACCACCCCACTACCACTATCAGATTAGAGCCATAGGGGCACTAGGCATCTACCACCACACTACCACTATCAGATTAGAGCCATAAGGGCACTAGGCATCTACCACCCCACTACCACTATCAGATTAGAGCCATAAGGGCACTAGGCATCTACCACCCCACTCCCACTATCAGATTAAAGCCATAATGGAGACTAGGTATCTACCACCCCACTCCCACTATCAGATTAGAGCCATAAGGGAGACTAGTCATTTACCACCCCACTACCTCTATCAGATTAGAGCCATAATGGAGACTAGTCATTTACCACCCCACTACCTCTATCAGATTAGAGCCATAATGGAGACTAGGTATCTACCACCCCACTACTACCAGATTAGAGCCATAATGGAGACTAGGTATAAAACACCCCACTACCACTATCAGATTAGAGCCATATTTGAGAAAATGTTTCTGCCACCCCTCTACCACTACCAGATTAGAGCCATAATGGAGACTAGGTATCTACCACCCCACTACCACTATTAGATTAGAGCCATAATGGAGACTAGGTATCTACCACCCCACTACCACTACCAGATTAGAGCCATAATGGAGACTAGGTATATACCACCCCACTACCACTATCAGATTAGAGCCATAGGGGCACTAGGCATCTACCACCACACTACCACTATCAGATTAGAGCCATAAGGGCACTAGGCATCTACCACCCCGCTACCACTATCAGATTAGAGCCATAAGGGCACTAGTCATCTACCACCCCACTACCTCTATCAGATTAGAGCCATAATGGAGACTAGGTATCTACCACCCCACTACCTCTATCAGATTAGAGCCATAATGGAGACTAGGTATCTACCACCCCACTCCCACTACCAGATTAGAGCCATAAGGGCACTAGACATCTAACATCCCACTACTACTACCAGATTAGAGCCTAAAACGGAGACTAGACATCTACCACCCCACTACCTTTATAAGATTAGAGCCATAATGGAGACTTGGTATCTACCACCCCACTACCACTACCAGATTAGAGCCATAATGGAGACTAGGTATCTACCACCCCACTACCACTACCAGATTAGAGCCATAAGGGCACTAGACATCTAACACCCCACTACTACTACCAGATAAGAGCCTAAAACGGAGACTAGACATCTACCACCCCACCACCTTTATAAGATTAGAGCCATAATGGAGTCTTGGTATCTACCAGCACACTACCACTACCAGATTAGAGCCATAATGGAGACTAGGTATCTACCACCCCACTACCTCTATAAGATTAGAGCCATAAGGGCACCTGGCATCTACCACCCCACTACCACTATCAGATTAGAGCCATAAAGGCACTAGGCATCTACCACCCCACTACCACTATCAGATTAGAGCCATAATGGAGACTAGGTATCTACCACCCCACTACCACTATCAGATTAGAGCCATAAGGGCAATAGGCATCTATCACCCCACTACCACAATCAGATTAGAGCCATAAAGGCACTAGGCATCTACCACCCCACTACCACTATCAGATTAGAGCCATAATGGAGACTAGGTATCTACCACCCCACTACCACTATCAGATTCGAGCCATAATGGAGACTAGGTATCTACCACCCCACTACCACTACCAGATTAGAGCCATCATGGAGATTAGGTATCTACCACACCACTACCACTACCAGATTAGAGCCATAATGGAGACTAGGTATCTAGCACCCCACTACCACTATCAAATTAGAGCCATAATGGAGACTAGGCATCTTCCACCCCACTACCACTACCAGATTAGAGCCATAATGGAGACTAGGTATCTACCACCCCACTACCACTACCAAATTAGAGCCATAATGGAGACTAGGTATCTACCACCCCACTACCACTATCAGATTAGAGCCATAATGGAGACTAGGTATCTACCACCCCACTACCTCTATCCGATTAGAGCCATAATGGAGAGTAGGTATCTACCACCCCACTACCACTATCAGATTAGAGCCATAATGGAGACTAGGTATCTTCCACCCCACTACCACTACCAGATTAGAGCCATAATGGAGACAAGGTATCTACCACCCCACTACCACTATCAGATTAGAGCCATAATGGAGACTAGGTATCTACAACACCACTACCACTACCAGATTAGAGCCATAATGGAGACTAGGTATCTACCACACCACTACCACTACCAGATTAGAGCCGTAATGGAGACTAGGTATCTACCACCCCACTACCACTATCAGATTAGAGCCATAATGGAGACTAGGTATCTACCACCCCACTACCACTATCAGATTAGAGCCATAATGGAGACTAGATATCTACCACCCCACTACCTCTATCAGATTAGAGCCATAATGGAGAGTAGGTATCTTCCACCCCACTACCACTATCAGATTAGAGCCATAATGGAGACTAGGTATCTACCACCTCACTACCACTATCAGATTAGAGCCATAATGGAGACTAGGTATCTACCACTACCAGATTAGAGCCATAATGGAGACTAGGTATCTACCACCCCACTAACACTATAAGATTAGAGCCATAAGGGCACTAGGCATCTATCACCCCACTACCACTATCAGATTAGAGCCATAAAGGCACTAGAAATTTACCACCCCACTACCACTATCAGATTAGAACCCCTACCACCCCACTACCACCCCACTACCACTATCAGATTAGAGCCATAATGGAGACTAGGTATCTACCACCCCACTACCTCTATCAGATTAGAGCCATAATGGAGACTAGGTATCTAACCACCCCACTACCAGTATCAGATTATAGCCATAATGGAGACTAGGTATCTACCACCCCACTACCACTATCAGATTAGAGCCATAATGGAGACTAGGTATCTACCACCCCTCTACCACTACCAGATTAGAGCCATAATGGAGACTAGGTATCTACCACCCCACTACCACTACCAGATTAGAGCCATAAGGGCACTAGGCATCTACCACCCCGCTACCACTATCAGATTAGAGCCATAATGGAGACTAGGTATCTACCACCCCACTACCACTATCAGATTAGAGCCATAATGGAGACTAGATATCTACCACCCCACTACCTCTATCAGATTAGAGCCATAATGGAGAGTAGGTATCTTCCACCCCACTCCCACTATCAGATTAGAGCCATAAGGGAGACTAGTCATTTACCACCCCACTACCTCTATCAGATTAGAGCCATAATGGAGACTAGTCATTTACCACCCCACTACCTCTATCAGATTAGAGCCATAATGGAGACTAGGTATCTACCACCCCACTACTACCAGATTAGAGCCATAATGGAGACTAGGTATAAAACACCCCACTACCACTATCAGATTAGAGCCATATTTGAGAAAATGTTTCTGCCACCCCTCTACCACTACCAGATTAGAGCCATAATGGAGACTAGGTATCTACCACCCCACTACCACTATCAGATTAGAGCCATAATGGAGACTAGGTATCTACCACCCCACTACCACTACCAGATTAGAGCCATAATGGAGACTAGTCATTTACCACCCCACTACCTCTATCAGATTAGAGCCATAATGGAGACTAGGTATCTACCACCCCACTACTACCAGATTAGAGCCATAATGGAGACTAGGTATAAAACACCCCACTACCACTATCAGATTAGAGCCATATTTGAGAAAATGTTTCTGCCACCCCTCTACCACTACCAGATTAGAGCCATAATGGAGACTAGGTATCTACCACCCCACTACCACTATCAGATTAGAGCCATAATGGAGACTAGGTATCTACCACCCCACTACCACTACCAGATTAGAGCCATAATGGAGACTAGGTATATACCACCCCACTACCACTATCAGATTAAAGCCATAGGGGCACTAGGCATCTACCACCACACTACCACTATCAGATTAGAGCCATAAGGGCACTAGGCATCTACCACCCCGCTACCACTATCAGATTAGAGCCATAAGGGCACTAGTCATCTACCACCCCACTACCACTATCAGATTAGAGCCATAATGGAGACTAGGTATCTCCCACCCCACTACCACTATCAGATTAAAGCCATAATGGAGACTAGGTATCTACCACCCCACTCCCACTACCAGATTAGAGCCATAAGGGCACTAGACATCTAACACCCCACTACTACTACCAGATTAGAGCCTAAAACGGAGACTAGACATCTACCACCCCACTACCTTTATCAGATTAGAGCCATAATGGAGACTTGGTATCTACCAGCACACTACCACTACCAGATTAGAGCCATAATGGAGACTAGGTATCTACCACCCCACTACCCCTACCAGATTAGAGCCATAATGGAGACTAGGTATCTACCACCCCACTACCACTACCAGATTAGAGCCATAATGGAGACTAGGTATCTACCACCCCACTACCACTATCAGATTAGAGCCATGATGGAGACTAGGTATCTACCACCCCACTACCACTATCAGATTAGAGCCATAATGGAGACTAGGTATATACCACCCCACTACCACTATCAGATTAGAGCCATAGGGGCACTAGGCATCTACCACCACACTACCACTATCAGATTAGAGCCATAAGGGCACTAGGCATCTACCACCCCGCTACCACTATCAGATTAGAGCCATAAGGGCACTAGACATCTACCACCCCACTACCACTATCAGATTAGAGCCATAAATGAGACTAGGTATCTCCCACCCCACTACCACTATCAGATTAGAGCCATAATGGAGACTAGGTATCTACCACCCCACTACCACTACCAGATTAGAGCCATAATGGAGACTAGGTATCTACCACCCCACTACCACTACCAGATTAGAGCCATAAGGGCACTAGACATCTAACACCCCACTACTACTACCAGATAAGAGCCTAAAACGGAGACTAGACATCTACCACCCCACTACCTTTATAAGATTAGAGCCATAATGGAGTCTTGGTATCTACCAGCACAGTACCACTACCAGATTAGAGCCATAATGGAGACTAGGTATCTACCACCCCACTACCTCTATAAGATTAGAGCCATAAGGGCACCTGGCATCTACCACCCCACTACCACTATCAGATTAGAGCCATAAAGGCACTAGGCATCTACCACCCCACTACCACTATCAGATTAGAGCCATAATGGAGACTAGGTATCTACCACCCCACTACCACTATCAGATTAGAGCCATAAGGGCAATAGGCATCTATCACCCCACTACCACAATCAGATTAGAGCCATAAAGGCACTAGGCATCTACCACCCCACTACCACTATCAGATTAGAGCCATAATGGAGACTAGGTATCTACCACCCCACTACCACTATCAGATTCGAGCCATAATGGAGACTAGGTATCTACCACCCCACTACCACTACCAGATTAGAGCCATCATGGAGATTAGGTATCTACCACACCACTACCACTACCAGATTAGAGCCATAATGGAGACTAGGTATCTAGCACCCCACTACCACTATCAGATTAGAGCCATAATGGAGACTAGGCATCTTCCACCCCACTACCACTACCAGATTAGAGCCATAATGGAGACTAGGTATCTACCACCCCACTACCACTATCAAATTAGAGCCATAATGGAGACTAGGTATCTACCACCCCACTACCTCTATCCGATTAGAGCCATAATGGAGAGTAGGTATCTACCACCCCACTACCACTATCAGATTAGAGCCATAATGGAGACTAGGTATCTTCCACCCCACTACCACTACCAGATTAGAGCCATAATGGAGACAAGGTATCTACCACCCCACTACCACTATCAGATTAGAGCCATAATGGAGACTAGGTATCTACCACACCACTACCACTACCAGATTAGAGCCATAATGGAGACTAGGTATCTACCACACCACTACCACTACCAGATTAGAGCCGTAATGGAGACTAGGTATCTACAACCCCAATACCACTATCAGATTAGAGCCATAATGGAGACTAGGTATCTACCATCCCACTACCACTATCAGATTAGAGCCATAATGGAGACTAGATATCTACCACCCCACTACCTCTATCAGATTAGAGCCATAATGGAGACTAGGTATCTACCACCCCACTACCACTATCAGATTAGAGCCATAATGGAGACTAGGTATCTACCACCTCACTACCACTATCAGATTAGAGCCATAATGGAGACTTGGTATCTACCACTACCAGATTAGAGCCATAATGGAGACTAGGTATCTACCACCCCACTACCACTATCAGATTAGAGCCATAATGGAGACTAGGTATCTACCACCTCACTACCACTATCAGATTAGAGCCATAAGGGCACTAGACATCTACCACCCCACTACCACTATCAGATTAGAGCCATAAATGAGACTAGGTATCTCCCACCCCACTACCACTATCAGATTAGAGCCATAATGGAGACTAGGTATCTACCACCCCACTACCACTACCAGATTAGAGCCATAATGGAGACTAGGTATCTACCACCCCACTACCACTACCAGATTAGAGCCATAAGGGCACTAGACATCTAACACCCCACTACTACTACCAGATAAGAGCCTAAAACGGAGACTAGACATCTACCACCCCACTACCTTTATAAGATTAGAGCCATAATGGAGTCTTGGTATCTACCAGCACAGTACCACTACCAGATTAGAGCCATAATGGAGACTAGGTATCTACCACCCCACTACCTCTATAAGATTAGAGCCATAAGGGCACCTGGCATCTACCACCCCACTACCACTATCAGATTAGAGCCATAAAGGCACTAGGCATCTACCACCCCACTACCACTATCAGATTAGAGCCATAATGGAGACTAGGTATCTACCACCCCACTACCACTATCAGATTAGAGCCATAAGGGCAATAGGCATCTATCACCCCACTACCACAATCAGATTAGAGCCATAAAGGCACTAGGCATCTACCACCCCACTACCACTATCAGATTAGAGCCATAATGGAGACTAGGTATCTACCACCCCACTACCACTATCAGATTCGAGCCATAATGGAGACTAGGTATCTACCACCCCACTACCACTACCAGATTTGAGCCATCATGGAGATTAGGTATCTACCACACCACTACCACTACCAGATTAGAGCCATAATGGAGACTAGGTATCTAGCACCCCACTACCACTATCAAATTAGAGCCATAATGGAGACTAGGCATCTTCCACCCCACTACCACTACCAGATTAGAGCCATAATGGAGACTAGGTATCTACCACCCCACTACCACTACCAAATTAGAGCCATAATGGAGACTAGGTATCTACCACCCCACTACCTCTATCCGATTAGAGCCATAATGGAGAGTAGGTATCTACCACCCCACTACCACTATCAGATTAGAGCCATAATGGAGACTATGTATCTTCCACCCCACTACCACTACCAGATTAGAGCCATGATGGAGACAAGGTATCTACCACCCCACTACCACTATCAGATTAGAGCCATAATGGAGACTAGGTATCTACCACACCACTACCACTACCAGATTAGAGCCATAATGGAGACTAGGTATCTACCACACCACTACCACTACCAGATTAGAGCCGTAATGGAGACTAGGTATCTACCACCCCACTACCACTATCAGATTAGAGCCATAATGGAGACTAGGTATCTACCACCCCACTACCACTATCAGATTAGAGCCATAATGGAGACTAGATATCTACCACCCCACTACCTCTATCAGATTAGAGCCATAATGGAGAGTAGGTATCTTCCACCCCACTACCACTATCAGATTAGAGCCATAATGGAGACTAGGTATCTACCACCTCACTACCACTATCAGATTAGAGCCATAATGGAGACTTGGTATCTACCACTACCAGATTAGAGCCATAATGGAGACTAGGTATCTACCACCCCACTAACACTATCAGATTAGAGCCATAAGGGCACTAGGCATCTATCACCCCACTACCACTATCAGATTAGAGCCATAAAGGCACTAGAAATTTACCACCCCACTACCACTATCAGATTAGAACCCCTACCACCCCACTACCACCCCACTACCACTATCAGATTAGAGCCATAATGGAGACTAGGTATCTACCACCCCACTACCTCTATCAGATTAGAGCCATAATGGAGACTAGGTATCTAACCACCCCACTACCAGTATCAGATTAGAGCCATAATGGAGACTAGGTATCTACCACCCCACTACCACTATCAGATTAGAGCCATAATGGAGACTAGGTATCTACCACCCCTCTACCACTACCAGATTAGAGCCATAATGGAGACTAGGTATCTACCACCCCACTACCACTACCAGATTAGAGCCATAAGGGCACTAGGCATCTATCACCCCACTACCACTATCAGATTAGAGCCATAAAGGCACTAGGCATCTACCACCCCACTACCACTATCAGATTAGAGCCATAATGGAGACAAGGTATCTACCACCCCACTACCACTACCAAATTAGAGCCATAATGGAGACTAGGTATCTACCACCCCACTACCACTATCATATTAGAGCCATAATGGAGACTAGGTATCTATCACCCCACTACCTCTATCAGATTAGAGCCATAATGGAGACTAGGTATCTTCCACCCCACTACCACTATCAGATTAGAGCCATAATGGAGACTAGGTATCTACCACCCCTCTACCACTACCAGATTAGAGCCATAATGGAGACTAGGTATCTAACACCCCACTACCACTATCAGATTAGAGCCATAAGGGCACTAGGCATCTACCACCACACTACCACTATCAGATTAGAGCCATAAGGGCACTAGGCATCTACCACCCCGCTACCACTATCAGATTAGAGCCATAAGGGCACTAGACATCTACCACCCCACTACCACTATCAGATTAGAGCCAAAATGGAAACTAGGTATCTACCACCCCACTACCACTATCAAATTAGAGCCATAAGGGCACTAGGCATCTATCACCCCACTACCACTATCAGATTATAGCCATAAAGGCACTAGGCATCTACCACCCCACTACCACTATCAGATTAGAGCCATAATGGAGACTAGGTATCTACCACCCCACTACCACTATCAGATTAGAGCCATAATGGAGACTAGGTATCTACCACCCCACTACCACTATCAGATTAGAGCCATAATGGAGACTAGGTATCTACCACTCCTCTACCACTACCAGATTAGAGCCATAATGGAGACTAGGTATCTACCACCCCACTACTACTATCAGATTAGAGCCATAAGGGCACTTGGCATCTACCACCACACTACCACTATCAGATTAGAGCCATAAGGGCACTAGGCATCTACCACCCCGCTAACACTATCAGATTACAGCCATAAGGGCACTAGACATCTACCACCCCACTACCACTATCAGATTAGAGACATAATGGAGACTAGGTATCTACCACCCCACTACCACTATCAGATTAGTGCCATAAGGGCACTAGGCATCTATCACCCCACTACCACTATCAGATTAGAGCCATAAAGGCACTAGGCATCTACCACCCCACTACCACTATCAGATTAGAGCCATAATGGAGACTAGGTATCTACCACCCCACTACTACCAGATTAGAGCCATAATGGAGACTAGGTATAAAACACCCCACTACCACTATCAGATTAGAGCCATATTTGAGAAAATGTTTCTGCCACCCCTCTACCACTACCAGATTAGAGCCATAATGGAGACTAGGTATCTACCACCCCACTACCACTATCAGATTAGAGCCATAATGGAGACTAGGTATCTACCACCCCACTACCACTACCAGATTAGAGCCATAATGGAGACTAGGTATATACCACCCCACTACCACTATCAGATTAAAGCCATAGGGGCACTAGGCATCTACCACCACACTACCACTATCAGATTAGAGCCATAAGGGCACTAGGCATCTACCACCCCGCTACCACTATCAGATTAGAGCCATAAGGGCACTAGTCATCTAACATCCCACTACTACTACCAGATTAGAGCCTAAAACGGAGACTAGACATCTACCACCCCACTACCTTTATAAGATTAGAGCCATAATGGAGACTTGGTATCTACCAGCACACTACCACTACCAGATTAGAGCCATAATGGAGACTAGGTATCTACCACTCCACTACCACTACCAGATTAGAGCCATAATGGAGACTAGGTATCTACCACACCACTACCACTACCAGATTAGAGCCATAATGGAGACTAGGTATCTACCACCCCACTACCACTATCAGATTAGAGCCATGATGGAGACTAGGTATCTACCACCCCACTACCACTATCAGATTAGAGCCATAATGGAGACTAGGTATCTACCACCCCACTACCACTATCAGATTAGAGCCATAGGGGCACTAGGCATCTACCACCACACTACCACTATCAGATTAGAGCCATAAGGGCACTAGGCATCTACCACCCCGCTACCACTATCAGATTAGAGCCATAAGGGCACTAGACATCTACCACCCCACTACCACTATCAGATTAGAGCCATAAATGAGACTAGGTATCTCCCACCCCACTACCACTATCAGATTAGAGCCATAATGGAGACTAGGTATCTACCACCCCACTACCACTACCAGATTAGAGCCATAATGGAGACTAGGTATCTACCACCCCACTACCACTACCAGATTAGAGCCATAAGGGCACTAGACATCTAACACCCCACTACTACTACCAGATAAGAGCCTAAAACGGAGACTAGACATCTACCACCCCACTACCTTTATAAGATTAGAGCCATAATGGAGTCTTGGTATCTACCAGCACAGTACCACTACCAGATTAGAGCCATAATGGAGACTAGGTATCTACCACCCCACTACCTCTATAAGATTAGAGCCATAAGGGCACCTGGCATCTACCACCCCACTACCACTATCAGATTAGAGCCATAAAGGCACTAGGCATCTACCACCCCACTACCACTATCAGATTAGAGCCATAATGGAGACTAGGTATCTACCACCCCACTACCACTATCAGATTAGAGCCATAAGGGCAATAGGCATCTATCACCCCACTACCACAATCAGATTAGAGCCATAAAGGCACTAGGCATCTACCACCCCACTACCACTATCAGATTAGAGCCATAATGGAGACTAGGTATCTACCACCCCACTACCACTATCAGATTCGAGCCATAATGGAGACTAGGTATCTACCACCCCACTACCACTACCAGATTAGAGCCATCATGGAGATTAGGTATCTACCACACCACTACCACTACCAGATTAGAGCCATAATGGAGACTAGGTATCTAGCACCCCACTACCACTATCAAATTAGAGCCATAATGGAGACTAGGCATCTTCCACCCCACTACCACTACCAGATTAGAGCCATAATGGAGACTAGGTATCTACCACCCCACTACCACTACCAAATTAGAGCCATAATGGAGACTAGGTATCTACCACCCCACTACCTCTATCCGATTAGAGCCATAATGGAGAGTAGGTATCTACCACCCATCTACCACTATCAGATTAGAGCCATAATGGAGACTAGGTATCTTCCACCCCACTACCACTACCAGATTAGAGCCATAATGGAGACAAGGTATCTACCACCCCACTACCACTATCAGATTAGAGCCATAATGGAGACTAGGTATCTACCACACCACTACCACTACCAGATTAGAGCCATAATGGAGACTAGGTATCTACCACACCACTACCACTACCAGATTAGAGCCGTAATGGAGACTAGGTATCTACCACCCCACTACCACTATCAGATTAGAGCCATAATGGAGACTAGGTATCTACCACCCCACTACCACTATCAGATTAGAGCCATAATGGAGACTAGATATCTACCACCCCACTACCTCTATCAGATTAGAGCCATAATGGAGAGTAGGTATCTTCCACCCCACTACCACTATCAGATTAGAGCCATAATGGAGACTAGGTATCTACCACCTCACTACCACTATCAGATTAGAGCCATAATGGAGACTTGGTATCTACCACTACCAGATTAGAGCCATAATGGAGACTAGGTATCTACCACCCCACTAACACTATCAGATTAGAGCCATAAGGGCACTAGGCATCTATCACCCCACTACCACTATCAGATTAGAGCCATAAAGGCACTAGAAATTTACCACCCCACTACCACTATCAGATTAGAACCCCTACCACCCCACTACCACCCCACTACCACTATCAGATTAGAGCCATAATGGAGACTAGGTATCTACCACCCCACTACCTCTATCAGATTAGAGCCATAATGGAGACTAGGTATCTAACCACCCCACTACCAGTATCAGATTAGAGCCATAATGGAGACTAGGTATCTACCACCCCACTACCACTATCAGATTAGAGCCATAATGGAGACTAGGTATCTACCACCCCTCTACCACTACCAGATTAGAGCCATAATGGAGACTAGGTATCTACCACCCCACTACCACTACCAGATTAGAGCCATAAGGGCACTAGGCATCTATCACCCCACTACCACTATCAGATTAGAGCCATAAAGGCACTAGGCATCTACCACCCCACTACCACTATCAGATTAGAGCCATAATGGAGACAAGGTATCTACCACCCCACTACCACTACCAAATTAGAGCCATAATGGAGACTAGGTATCTACCACCCCACTACCACTATCATATTAGAGCCATAATGGAGACTAGGTATCTATCACCCCACTACCTCTATCAGATTAGAGCCATAATGGAGACTAGGTATCTTCCACCCCACTACCACTATCAGATTAGAGCCATAATGGAGACTAGGTATCTACCACCCCTCTACCACTATCAGATTAGAGCCATAATGGAGACTAGGTATCTAACACCCCACTACCACTATCAGATTAGAGCCATAAGGGCACTAGGCATCTACCACCACACTACCACTATCAGATTAGAGCCATAAGGGCACTAGGCATCTACCACCCCGCTACCACTATCAGATTAGAGCCATAAGGGCACTAGACATCTACCACCCCACTACCACTATCAGATTAGAGTCAAAATGGAAACTAGGTATCTAACACCCCACTACCACTATCAAATTAGAGCCATAAGGGCACTAGGCATCTATCACCCCACTACCACTATCAGATTATAGCCATAAAGGCACTAGGCATCTACCACCCCACTACCACTATCAGATTAGAGCCATAATGGAGACTAGGTATCTACCACCCCACTACCACTATCAGATTAGAGCCATAATGGAGACTAGGTATCTACCACCCCACTACCACTATCAGATTAGAGCCATAATGGAGACTAGGTATCTACCACTCCTCTACCACTACCAGATTAGAGCCATAATGGAGACTAGGTATCTACCACCCCACTACTACTATCAGATTAGAGCCATAAGGGCACTTGGCATCTACCACCACACTACCACTATCAGATTAGAGCCATAAGGGCACTAGGCATCTACCACCCCGCTAACACTATCAGATTACAGCCATAAGGGCACTAGACATCTACCACCCCACTACCACTATCAGATTAGAGACATAATGGAGACTAGGTATCTACCACCCCACTACCACTATCAGATTAGTGCCATAAGGGCACTAGGCATCTATCACCCCACTACCACTATCAGATTAGAGCCATAAAGGCACTAGGCATCTACCACCCCACTACCACTATCAGAATAGAGCCATAATGGAGACTAGGTATCTACCACCCCACTACCACTATCAGATTAGAGCCATAAGGGCACTAGGCATCTACCACCCCACTACCACTATCAGATTAGAGCCACAAAGGCACTAGGCATCTACCACCCCACTACCACTATCAGATTAGAGCCACAAAGGCACTAGGCATCTACCACCCCACTACCACTATCAGATTAGAGCCATAAGGGCACTAGGCATCTACCACCCCGCTACCACTATCAGATTAGAGCCATAAGGGCACTAGGCATCTATCACCCCACTACCACTATCAGATTAGAGCCATAAAGGCACTAGGCATCTACCACCTCACTACCACTATCAGATTAGAGCCATAATGGAGACTAGGTATCTACCACCCCACTACCACTATCAGATTAGAGCCATAAGGGCACTAGGCATCTACCACCCCACTACCACTATCCGATTAGAGCCATAATGGAGACTAGGTATCTACCACCCCACTACCACTATCAGATTAGAGCCATAATGGAGACTAGGTATCTACCACCCCTCTACCTCTATCAGATTAGAGCCATAATGGAGACTAGGTATCTACCACCCCACTACCACTATGTGATTAGAGCCATAATGGAGACTAGGTATCTACCACCCCACTACCACTATCAGATTAGAGCCATAATGGAGACTAGACATCTACCAGCCCACTACCAGATTAGAGCCATAATGGAGACTAGGTATCTACCACCCCACTACCAATATCAGATTAGAGCCATAAAGGCACTAGGCATCTACCACCCCACTACCACTATCAGATTAGAGCCATAATGGAGACTACATATCTACCACCCCACTACCGCTATCATATTAGAGCCATAAGGGCACTAGGCATCTACCACCCCACTACCACTATCAGATTAGAGCCATAAAGGCACTAGGCATCTACCACCCCACTACCACTATCAGATTAGAGCCATAATGGAGACTAGGTATCTACCACCCCACTACCACTATCAGATTAGAGCCATAAGGGCACTAGGCATCTACCACCCCACTACCACTATCAGATTAGAGCCATAATGGAGACTAGGTATCTACCACCCCACTACCACTATCAGATTAGAGCCATAATGGAGACTAGGTATCTACCACCCCACTACCACTATCAGATTAGAGCCATAATGGAGACTAAGTATCTACCACCCCACTACCACTATCAGATTAGAGCCATAATGGAGACTACGTATCTACCACCCCACTACCACTATCAGATTAGAGCCATAATGGAGACTAGGTATCTACCACCCCACTACCACTATCAGATTAGAGCCATAATGGAGACTAGGTATCTACCACCCCACTACCACTATCAGATTAGAGCCATAAGGGCACTAGGCATCTACCAGCACACTACCACTATCAGATTAGAGCCATAAAGGCACTAGGCATCTACCACCCCACTACCACTATCAGAATAGAGCCATAATGGAGACTAGGTATCTACCACCCCACTACCACTATCAGATTAGAGCCATAAGGGCACTAGGCATCTACCACCCCACTACCACTATCAGATTAGAGCCATAAAGGCACTAGGCATCTACCACCCCACTACCACTATCAGAATAGAGCCATAATGGAGACTAGGTATCTACCACCCCACTACCACTATCAGATTAGAGCCATAAGGGCACTAGGCATCTACCACCCCACTACCACTATCAGATTAGAGCCACAAAGGCACTAGGCATCTACCACCTCACTACCACTATCAGATTAGAGCCATAATGGAGACTAGCTATCTACCACCCCACTACCACTATCAGATTAGAGCCATAATGGAGACTAGGTATCTACCACCCCACTACCACTACCAGATTAGAGCCATAATGGAGACTAGGTATCTACCACACCACTACCACTACCAGATTAGAGCCATAATGGAGACTAGGTACCTACCACCCCACTACCACTATCAGATTAGAGCCATAATGGAGACTATGTATCTACCACCCCACTACCTCTATCAGATTAGAGCCATAATGGAGAGTAGGTATCTTCCACCCCACTACCACTATCAGATTAGAGCCATAATGGAGACTAGGTATCTACCACCCCACTACCACTATCAGATTAGAGCCATAATGGAGACTAGGTATCTACCACCCCACTACCACTATCAGATTAGAGCCATAAGGGCACTAGGCATCTACCATCACACTACCACTATCAGATTAGAGCCATAAGGGCACTAGGCATCTACCACCCCGCTACCACTATCAGATTAGAGCCATAAGGGCACTAGGCATCTATCACCCCACTACCACTATCAGATTAGAGCCATAAAGGCACTAGGCATCTACCACCCCACTACCACTATCAGATTAGAGCCATAATGGAGACTAGGTATCTACCACCCCACTACCACTATCAGATTAGAGCCATAAGGGCACTAGGCATCTACCACCCCACTACCACTATCAGATTAGAGCCATAATGGAGACTAGGTATCTACCACCCCACTACCACTATCAGATTAGAGCCATAATGGAGACTAGGTATCTACCACCCCTCTACCTCTATCAGATTAGAGCCATAATGGAGACTAGGTATCTACCACCCCACTACCACTATGTGATTAGAGCCATAATGGAGACTAGGTATCTACCACCCCACTACCACTATCAGATTAGAGCCATAATGGAGACTAGACATCTACCAGCCCACTACCAGATTAGAGCCATAATGGAGACTAGGTATCTACCACCCCACTACCAATATCAGATTAGAGCCATAAAGGCACTAGGCATCTACCACCCCACTACCACTATCAGATTAGAGCCATAATGGAGACTAGATATCTACCACCCCACTACCGCTATCATATTAGAGCCATAAGGGCACTAGGCATCTACCACCCCACTACCACTATCAGATTAGAGCCATAAAGGCACTAGGCATCTACCACCCCACTACCACTATCAGATTAGAGCCATAATGGAGACTAGGTATCTACCACCCCACTACCACTATCAGATTAGAGCCATAAGGGCACTAGGCATCTACCACCCCACTACCACTATCAGATTAGAGCCATAATGGAGACTAGATATCTACCACACCACTACCACTACCAGATTAGAGCCATAATGGAGACTAGGTACCTACCACCCCACTACCACTATCAGATTAGAGCCATAATGGAGACTAAGTATCTACCACCCCACTACCACTATCAGATTAGAGCCATAATGGAGACTAGGTACCTACCACCCCACTACCACTATCAGATTAGAGCCATAATGGAGACTATGTATCTACCACCCCACTACCACTATCAGATTAGAGCCATAATGGAGAGTAGGTATCTTCCACCCCACTACCACTATCAGATTAGAGCCATAATGGAGACTAGGTATCTACCACCCCACTACCACTATCAGATTAGAGCCATAATGGAGACTAGGTATCTACCACCCCACTACCACTATCAGATTAGAGCCATAAGGGCACTAGGCATCTACCATCACACTACCACTATCAGATTAGAGCCATAAGGGCACTAGGCATCTACCACCCCGCTACCACTATCAGATTAGAGCCATAAGGGCACTAGGCATCTATCACCCCACTACCACTATCAGATTAGAGCCATAAAGGCACTAGGCATCTACCACCCCACTACCACTATCAGATTAGAGCCATAATGGAGACTAGGTATCTACCAAGCCACTACCACTATCAGATTAGAGCCATAAGGGCACTAGGCATCTACCACCCCGCTACCACTATCAGATTAGAGCCATAAGGGCACTAGGCATCTATCACCCCACTACCACTATCAGATTAGAGCCATAAAGGCACTAGGCATCTACCACCCCACTACCACTATCAGATTAGAGCCATAATGGAGACTAGGTATCTACCACCCCACTACCACTATCAGATTAGAGCCATAAGGGCACTAGGCATCTACCACCCCACTACCACTATCCGATTAGAGCCATAATGGAGACTAGGTATCTACCACCCCACTACCACTATCAGATTAGAGCCATAATGGAGACTAGGTATCTACCACCCCTCTACCTCTATCAGATTAGAGCCATAATGGAGACTAGGTATCTACCACCCCACTACCACTATGTGATTAGAGCCATAATGGAGACTAGGTATCTACCACCCCACTACCACTATCAGATTAGAGCCATAATGGAGACTAGACATCTACCAGCCCACTACCAGATTAGAGCCATAATGGAGACTAGGTATCTACCACCCCACTACCAATATCAGATTAGAGCCATAAAGGCACTAGGCATCTACCACCCCACTACCACTATCAGATTAGAGCCATAATGGAGACTACATATCTACCACCCCACTACCGCTATCATATTAGAGCCATAAGGGCACTAGGCATCTACCACCCCACTACCACTATCAGATTAGAGCCATAAAGGCACTAGGCATCTACCACCCCACTACCACTATCAGATTAGAGCCATAATGGAGACTAGGTATCTACCACCCCACTACCACTATCAGATTAGAGCCATAAGGGCACTAGGCATCTACCACCCCACTACCACTATCAGATTAGAGCCATAATGGAGACTAGGTATCTACCACACCACTACCACTACCAGATTAGAGCCATAATGGAGACTAGGTATCTACCACCCCACTACCACTATCAGATTAGAGCCATAATGGAGACTAAGTATCTACCACCCCACTACCACTATCAGATTAGAGCCATAATGGAGACTACGTATCTACCACCCCACTACCACTATCAGATTAGAGCCATAATGGAGACTAGGTATCTACCACCCCACTACCTCTATCATATTAGAGCCATAATGGAGACTAGGTATCTTCCACCCCACTACCACTATCAGATTAGAGCCATAATGGAGACTAGGTATCTACCACCCCACTACCACTATCAGATTAGAGCCATAATGGAGACTAGGTATCTACCACCCCACTACCACTATCAGATTAGAGCCATAAGGGCACTAGGCATCTACCAGCACACTACCACTATCAGATTAGAGCCATAAAGGCACTAGGCATCTACCACCCCACTACCACTATCAGAATAGAGCCATAATGGAGACTAGGTATCTACCACCCCACTACCACTATCAGATTAGAGCCATAAGGGCACTAGGCATCTACCACCCCACTACCACTATCAGATTAGAGCCATAAAGGCACTAGGCATCTACCACCCCACTACCACTATCAGAATAGAGCCATAATGGAGACTAGGTATCTACCACCCCACTACCACTATCAGATTAGAGCCATAAGGGCATTAGGCATCTACCACCCCACTACCACTATCAGATTAGAGCCACAAAGGCACTAGGCATCTACCACCTCACTACCACTATCAGATTAGAGCCATAATGGAGACTAGGTATCTACCACCCCACTACCACTATCAGATTAGAGCCATAATGGAGACTAGGTATCTACCACCCCACTACCACTACCAGATTAGAGCCATAATGGAGACTAGGTATCTACCACACCACTACCACTACCAGATTAGAGCCATAATGGAGACTAGGTACCTACCACCCCACTACCACTATCAGATTAGAGCCATAATGGAGACTATGTATCTACCACCCCACTACCTCTATCAGATTAGAGCCATAATGGAGAGTAGGTATCTTCCACCCCACTACCACTATCAGATTAGAGCCATAATGGAGACTAGGTATCTACCACCCCACTACCACTATCAGATTAGAGCCATAATGGAGACTAGGTATCTACCACCCCACTACCACTATCAGATTAGAGCCATAAGGGCACTAGGCATCTACCATCACACTACCACTATCAGATTAGAGCCATAAGGGCACTAGGCATCTACCACCCCGCTACCACTATCAGATTAGAGCCATAAGGGCACTAGGCATCTATCACCCCACTACCACTATCAGATTAGAGCCATAAAGGCACTAGGCATCTACCACCCCACTACCACTATCAGATTAGAGCCATAATGGAGACTAGGTATCTACCACCCCACTACCACTATCAGATTAGAGCCATAAGGGCACTAGGCATCTACCACCCCACTACCACTATCAGATTAGAGCCATAATGGAGACTAGGTTTCTACCACCCCACTACCACTATCAGATTAGAGCCATAATGGAGACTAGGTATCTACCACCCCTCTACCTCTATCAGATTAGAGCCATAATGGAGACTAGGTATCTACCACCCCACTACCACTATGTGATTAGAGCCATAATGGAGACTAGGTATCTACCACCCCACTACCACTATCAGATTAGAGCCATAATGGAGACTAGACATCTACCAGCCCACTACCAGATTAGAGCCATAATGGAGACTAGGTATCTACCACCCCACTACCAATATCAGATTAGAGCCATAAAGGCACTAGGCATCTACCACCCCACTACCACTATCAGATTAGAGCCATAATGGAGACTAGATATCTACCACCCCACTACCGCTATCATATTAGAGCCATAAGGGCACTAGGCATCTACCACCCCACTACCACTATCAGATTAGAGCCATAAAGGCACTAGGCATCTACCACCCCACTACCACTATCAGATTAGAGCCATAATGGAGACTAGGTATCTACCACCCCACTACCACTATCAGATTAGAGCCATAAGGGCACTAGGCATCTTCCACCCCACTACCACTATCAGATTAGAGCCATAATGGAGACTAAGTATCTACCACCCCACTACCACTATCAGATTAGAGCCATAATGGAGACTAGGTACCTACCACCCCACTACCACTATCAGATTAGAGCCATAATGGAGACTATGTATCTACCACCCCACTACCTCTATCAGATTAGAGCCATAATGGAGAGTAGGTATCTTCCACCCCACTACCACTATCAGATTAGAGCCATAATGGAGACTAGGTATCTACCACCCCACTACCACTATCAGATTAGAGCCATAATGGAGACTAGGTATCTACCACCCCACTACCACTATCAGATTAGAGCCATAAGGGCACTAGGCATCTACCATCACACTACCACTATCAGATTAGAGCCATAAGGGCACTAGGCATCTACCACCCCGCTACCACTATCAGATTAGAGCCATAAGGGCACTAGGCATCTATCACCCCACTACCACTATCAGATTAGAGCCATAAAGGCACTAGGCATCTACCACCCCACTACCACTATCAGATTAGAGCCATAATGGAGACTAGGTATCTACCACCCCACTACCACTATCAGATTAGAGCCATAAGGGCACTAGGCATCTACCACCCCGCTACCACTATCAGATTAGAGCCATAAGGGCACTAGGCATCTATCACCCCACTACCACTATCAGATTAGAGCCATAAAGGCACTAGGCATCTACCACCCCACTACCACTATCAGATTAGAGCCATAATGGAGACTAGGTATCTACCACCCCACTACCACTATCAGATTAGAGCCATAAGGGCACTAGGCATCTACCACCCCACTACCACTATCCGATTAGAGCCATAATGGAGACTAGGTATCTACCACCCCACTACCACTATCAGATTAGAGCCATAATGGAGACTAGGTATCTACCACCCCTCTACCTCTATCAGATTAGAGCCATAATGGAGACTAGGTATCTACCACCCCACTACCACTATGTGATTAGAGCCATAATGGAGACTAGGTATCTACCACCCCACTACCACTATCAGATTAGAGCCATAATGGAGACTAGACATCTACCAGCCCACTACCAGATTAGAGCCATAATGGAGACTAGGTATCTACCACCCCACTACCAATATCAGATTAGAGCCATAAAGGCACTAGGCATCTACCACCCCACTACCACTATCAGATTAGAGCCATAATGGAGACTACATATCTACCACCCCACTACCGCTATCATATTAGAGCCATAAGGGCACTAGGCATCTACCACCCCACTACCACTATCAGATTAGAGCCATAAAGGCACTAGGCATCTACCACCCCACTACCACTATCAGATTAGAGCCATAATGGAGACTAGGTATCTACCACCCCACTACCACTATCAGATTAGAGCCATAAGGGCACTAGGCATCTACCACCCCACTACCACTATCAGATTAGAGCCATAATGGAGACTAGGTATCTACCACACCACTACCACTATCAGATTAGAGCCATAATGGAGACTAGGTACCTACCACCCCACTACCACTATCAGATTAGAGCCATAATGGAGACTAGGTATCTACCACCCCACTACCACTATCAGATTAGAGCCATAATGGAGACTACGTATCTACCACCCCACTACCACTATCAGATTAGAGCCATAATGGAGACTAGGTATCTACCACCCCACTACCTCTATCATATTAGAGCCATAATGGAGAGTAGGTATCTTCCACCCCACTACCACTATCAGATTAGAGCCATAATGGAGACTAGGTATCTACCACCCCACTACCACTATCAGATTAGAGCCATAATGGAGACTAGGTATCTACCACCCCACTACCACTATCAGATTAGAGCCATAAGGGCACTAGGCATCTACCAGCACACTACCACTATCAGATTAGAGCCATAAAGGCACTAGGCATCTACCACCCCACTACCACTATCAGAATAGAGCCATAATGGAGACTAGGTATCTACCACCCCACTACCACTATCAGATTAGAGCCATAAGGGCACTAGGCATCTACCACCCCACTACCACTATCAGATTAGAGCCATAAAGGCACTAGGCATCTACCACCCCACTACCACTATCAGAATAGAGCCATAATGGAGACTAGGTATCTACCACCCCACTACCACTATCAGATTAGAGCCATAAGGGCATTAGGCATCTACCACCCCACTACCACTATCAGATTAGAGCCACAAAGGCACTAGGCATCTACCACCTCACTACCACTATCAGATTAGAGCCATAATGGAGACTAGGTATCTACCACCCCACTACCACTATCAGATTAGAGCCATAATGGAGACTAGGTATCTACCACCCCACTACCACTACCAGATTAGAGCCATAATGGAGACTAGGTATCTACCACACCACTACCACTACCAGATTAGAGCCATAATGGAGACTAGGTACCTACCACCCCACTACCACTATCAGATTAGAGCCATAATGGAGACTATGTATCTACCACCCCACTACCTCTATCAGATTAGAGCCATAATGGAGAGTAGGTATCTTCCACCCCACTACCACTATCAGATTAGAGCCATAATGGAGACTAGGTATCTACCACCCCACTACCACTATCAGATTAGAGCCATAATGGAGACTAGGTATCTACCACCCCACTACCACTATCAGATTAGAGCCATAAGGGCACTAGGCATCTACCATCACACTACCACTATCAGATTAGAGCCATAAGGGCACTAGGCATCTACCACCCCGCTACCACTATCAGATTAGAGCCATAAGGGCACTAGGCATCTATCACCCCACTACCACTATCAGATTAGAGCCATAAAGGCACTAGGCATCTACCACCCCACTACCACTATCAGATTAGAGCCATAATGGAGACTAGGTATCTACCACCCCACTACCACTATCAGATTAGAGCCATAAGGGCACTAGGCATCTACCACCCCACTACCACTATCAGATTAGAGCCATAATGGAGACTAGGTTTCTACCACCCCACTACCACTATCAGATTAGAGCCATAATGGAGACTAGGTATCTACCACCCCTCTACCTCTATCAGATTAGAGCCATAATGGAGACTAGGTATCTACCACCCCACTACCACTATGTGATTAGAGCCATAATGGAGACTAGGTATCTACCACCCCACTACCACTATCAGATTAGAGCCATAATGGAGACTAGACATCTACCAGCCCACTACCAGATTAGAGCCATAATGGAGACTAGGTATCTACCACCCCACTACCAATATCAGATTAGAGCCATAAAGGCACTAGGCATCTACCACCCCACTACCACTATCAGATTAGAGCCATAATGGAGACTAGATATCTACCACCCCACTACCGCTATCATATTAGAGCCATAAGGGCACTAGGCATCTACCACCCCACTACCACTATCAGATTAGAGCCATAAAGGCACTAGGCATCTACCACCCCACTACCACTATCAGATTAGAGCCATAATGGAGACTAGGTATCTACCACCCCACTACCACTATCAGATTAGAGCCATAAGGGCACTAGGCATCTACCACCCCACTACCACTATCAGATTAGAGCCATAATGGAGACTAGATATCTACCACACCACTACCACTACCAGATTAGAGCCATAATGGAGACTAGGTACCTACCACCCCACTACCACTATCAGATTAGAGCCATAATGGAGACTAGGTATCTACCACCCCACTACCTCTATCATATTAGAGCCATAATGGAGAGTAGGTATCTTCCACCCCACTACCACTATCAGATTAGAGCCATAATGGAGACTAGGTATCTACCACCCCACTACCACTATCAGATTAGAGCCATAATGGAGACTAGGTATCTACCACCCCACTACCACTATCAGATTAGAGCCATAAGGGCACTAGGCATCTACCAGCACACTACCACTATCAGATTAGAGCCATAAAGGCACTAGGCATCTACCACCCCACTACCACTATCAGAATAGAGCCATAATGGAGACTAGGTATCTACCACCCCACTACCACTATCAGATTAGAGCCATAAGGGCACTAGGCATCTACCACCCCACTACCACTATCAGATTAGAGCCATAAAGGCACTAGGCATCTACCACCCCACTACCACTATCAGAATAGAGCCATAATGGAGACTAGGTATCTACCACCCCACTACCACTATCAGATTAGAGCCATAAGGGCATTAGGCATCTACCACCCCACTACCACTATCAGATTAGAGCCACAAAGGCACTAGGCATCTACCACCTCACTACCACTATCAGATTAGAGCCATAATGGAGACTAGGTATCTACCACCCCACTACCACTATCAGATTAGAGCCATAATGGAGACTAGGTATCTACCACCCCACTACCACTACCAGATTAGAGCCATAATGGAGACTAGGTATCTACCACACCACTACCACTACCAGATTAGAGCCATAATGGAGACTAGGTACCTACCACCCCACTACCACTATCAGATTAGAGCCATAATGGAGACTATGTATCTACCACCCCACTACCTCTATCAGATTAGAGCCATAATGGAGAGTAGGTATCTTCCACCCCACTACCACTATCAGATTAGAGCCATAATGGAGACTAGGTATCTACCACCCCACTACCACTATCAGATTAGAGCCATAATGGAGACTAGGTATCTACCACCCCACTACCACTATCAGATTAGAGCCATAAGGGCACTAGGCATCTACCACCCCACTACCACTATCAGATTAGAGCCATAATGGAGACTAGATATCTACCACCCCACTACCGCTATCATATTAGAGCCATAAGGGCACTAGGCATCTACCACCCCACTACCTCTATCAGATTAGAGCCATAAAGGCACTAGGCATCTACCACCCCACTACCACTATCAGATTAGAGCCATAATGGAGACTAGGTATCTACCACCCCACTACCACTATCAGATTAGAGCCATAAGGGCACTAGGCATCTACCACCCCACTACCACTATCAGATTAGAGCCATAATGGAGACTAGATATCTACCACACCACTACCACTACCAGATTAGAGCCATAATGGAGACTAGGTACCTACCACCCCACTACCACTATCAGATTAGAGCCATAATGGAGACTAGGTATCTACCACCCCACTACCTCTATCATATTAGAGCCATAATGGAGAGTAGGTATCTTCCACCCCACTACCACTATCAGATTAGAGCCATAATGGAGACTAGGTATCTACCACCCCACTACCACTATCAGATTAGAGCCATAATGGAGACTAGGTATCTACCACCCCACTACCACTATCAGATTAGAGCCATAAGGGCACTAGGCATCTACCAGCACACTACCACTATCAGATTAGAGCCATAAAGGCACTAGGCATCTACCACCCCACTACCACTATCAGAATAGAGCCATAATGGAGACTAGGTATCTACCACCCCACTACCACTATCAGATTAGAGCCATAAGGGCACTAGGCATCTACCACCCCACTACCACTATCAGATTAGAGCCATAAAGGCACTAGGCATCTACCACCCCACTACCACTATCAGAATAGAGCCATAATGGAGACTAGGTATCTACCACCCCACTACCACTATCAGATTAGAGCCATAAGGGCATTAGGCATCTACCACCCCACTACCACTATCAGATTAGAGCCACAAAGGCACTAGGCATCTACCACCTCACTACCACTATCAGATTAGAGCCATAATGGAGACTAGGTATCTACCACCCCACTACCACTATCAGATTAGAGCCATAATGGAGACTAGGTATCTACCACCCCACTACCACTACCAGATTAGAGCCATAATGGAGACTAGGTATCTACCACACCACTACCACTACCAGATTAGAGCCATAATGGAGACTAGGTACCTACCACCCCACTACCACTATCAGATTAGAGCCATAATGGAGACTATGTATCTACCACCCCACTACCTCTATCAGATTAGAGCCATAATGGAGAGTAGGTATCTTCCACCCCACTACCACTATCAGATTAGAGCCATAATGGAGACTAGGTATCTACCACCCCACTACCACTATCAGATTAGAGCCATAATGGAGACTAGGTATCTACCACCCCACTACCACTATCAGATTAGAGCCATAAGGGCACTAGGCATCTACCATCACACTACCACTATCAGATTAGAGCCATAAGGGCACTAGGCATCTACCACCCCGCTACCACTATCAGATTAGAGCCATAAGGGCACTAGGCATCTATCACCCCACTACCACTATCAGATTAGAGCCATAAAGGCACTAGGCATCTACCACCCCACTACCACTATCAGATTAGAGCCATAATGGAGACTAGGTATCTACCACCCCACTACCACTATCAGATTAGAGCCATAAGGGCACTAGGCATCTACCACCCCACTACCACTATCAGATTAGAGCCATAATGGAGACTAGGTTTCTACCACCCCACTACCACTATCAGATTAGAGCCATAATGGAGACTAGGTATCTACCACCCCTCTACCTCTATCAGATTAGAGCCATAATGGAGACTAGGTATCTACCACCCCACTACCACTATGTGATTAGAGCCATAATGGAGACTAGGTATCTACCACCCCACTACCACTATCAGATTAGAGCCATAATGGAGACTAGACATCTACCAGCCCACTACCAGATTAGAGCCATAATGGAGACTAGGTATCTACCACCCCACTACCAATATCAGATTAGAGCCATAAAGGCACTAGGCATCTACCACCCCACTACCACTATCAGATTAGAGCCATAATGGAGACTAGATATCTACCACCCCACTACCGCTATCATATTAGAGCCATAAGGGCACTAGGCATCTACCACCCCACTACCACTATCAGATTAGAGCCATAAAGGCACTAGGCATCTACCACCCCACTACCACTATCAGATTAGAGCCATAATGGAGACTAGGTATCTACCACCCCTCTACCTCTATCAGATTAGAGCCATAATGGAGACTAGGTATCTACCACCCCACTACCACTATGTGATTAGAGCCATAATGGAGACTAGGTATCTACCACCCCACTACCACTATCAGATTAGAGCCATAATGGAGACTAGACATCTACCAGCCCACTACCAGATTAGAGCCATAATGGAGACTAGGTATCTACCACCCCACTACCAATATCAGATTAGAGCCATAAAGGCACTAGGCATCTACCACCCCACTACCACTATCAGATTAGAGCCATAATGGAGACTAGATATCTACCACCCCACTACCGCTATCATATTAGAGCCATAAGGGCACTAGGCATCTACCACCCCACTACCACTATCAGATTAGAGCCATAAAGGCACTAGGCATCTACCACCCCACTACCACTATCAGATTAGAGCCATAATGGAGACTAGGTATCTACCACCCCACTACCACTATCAGATTAGAGCCATAAGGGCACTAGGCATCTACCACCCCACTACCACTATCAGATTAGAGCCATAATGGAGACTAGATATCTACCACCCCACTACCGCTATCATATTAGAGCCATAAGGGCACTAGGCATCTACCACCCCACTACCACTATCAGATTAGAGCCATAAGGGCACTAGGCATCTACCACCCCACTACCACTATCAGATTAGAGCCATAATGGAGACTAGGTATCTACCACCCCACTACCACTATCAGATTAGAGCCATAAGGGCACTAGGCATCTACCACCCCACTACCACTATCAGATTAGAGCCATAATGGAGACTAGATATCTACCACACCACTACCACTACCAGATTAGAGCCATAATGGAGACTAGGTACCTACCACCCCACTACCACTATCAGATTAGAGCCATAATGGAGACTAAGTATCTACCACCCCACTACCACTATCAGATTAGAGCCATAATGGAGACTACGTATCTACCACCCCACTACCACTATCAGATTAGAGCCATAATGGAGACTAGGTATCTACCCACCCCACTACCTCTATCAGATTAGAGCCATAATGGAGAGTAGGTATCTTCCACCCCACTACCACTATCAGATTAGAGCCATAATGGAGACTAGGTATCTACCACCCCACTACCACTATCAGATTAGAGCCATAATGGAGACTAGGTATCTACCACCCCACTACCACTATCAGATTAGAGCCATAAGGGCACTAGGCATCTACCACCACACTACCACTATCAGATTAGAGCCATAAGGGCACTAGGCATCTACCACCCCGCTACCACTATCAGATTAGAGCCATAAGGGCACTAGACATCTACCACCCCACTACCACTATCAGATTAGAGCCATAATGGAGACTAGGTATCTATCACCCCACTACCACTATCAGATTAGAGCCATAAGGGCACTAGGCATCTATCACCCCACTACCACTATCAGATTAGAGCCATAAAGGCACTAGGCATCTTCCACCCCACTACCACTATCAGATTAGAGCCATAATGGAGACTAGGCATCTACCACCCCACTACCACTATCAGATTAGAGCCATAAGGGCACTAGGCATCTACCACCCCACTACCACTATCAGATTAGAGCCATAATGGAGACTAGGTATCTACCACCCCACTACCACTATTAGATTAGAGCCATAATGGAGACTAGGTATCTACCACCCCTCTACCTCTATCAGATTAGAGCCATAATGGAGACTAGGTATCTACCACCCCACTGCCACTATGTGATTAGAGCCATAATGGAGACTAGGTATCTACCACCCCACTACCACTATCAGATTAGAGCCATAATGGAGACTAGACATCTACCACCCCACTACCAGATTAGAGCCATAATGGAGACTAGGTATCTACCACCCCACTACCAATATCATATTAGAGCCATAAGGGCACTAGGCATCTACCACCCCACTACCACTATCAGATTAGAGCCACAAAGGCACTAGGCATCTACCACCCCACTACCACTATCAGATTAGAGCCATAATGGAGACTAGGTATCTACCACCCCACTACCACTATCAGATTAGAGCCATAAGGGCACTAGGCATCTACCACCCCACTACCACTATCAGATTAGAGCCATAATGGAGACTAGGTATCTACCACACCACTACCACTACCAGATTAGAGCCATAATGGAGACTAGGTACCTACCACCCCACTACCACTATCAGATTAGAGCCATAATGGAGACTAAGTATCTTCCACCCCACTACCACTATCAGATTAGAGCCATAATGGAGACTACGTATCTACCACCCCACTACCTCTATCAGATTAGAGCCATAATGGAGAGTAGGTATCTTCCACCCCACTACCACTATCAGATTAGAGCCATAATGGAGACTAGGTATCTACCACCCCACTACCACTATCAGATTAGAGCCATAATGGAGACTAGGTATCTACCACCCCACTACCACTATCAGATTAGAGCCATAAGGGCACTAGGCATCTACCACCACACTACCACTATCAGATTAGAGCCATAAGGGCACTAGGCATCTACCACCCCGCTACCACTATCAGATTAGAGCCATAAGGGCACTAGACATCTACCACCCCACTACCACTATCAGATTAGAGCCATAATGGAGACTAGGTATCTACCACCCCACTACCACTATCAGATTAGAGCCATAAGGGCACTAGGCATCTATCACCCCACTACCACTATCAGATTAGAGCCATAAAGGCACTAGGCATCTTCCACCCCACTACCACTATCAGATTAGAGCCATAATGGAGACTAGGTATCTACCACCCCACTACCACTATCAGATTAGAGCCATAAGGGCACTAGGCATCTACCACCCCATTACCACTATCAGATTAGAGCCATAATGGAGACTAGGTATCTACCACCCCACTACCACTATCAGATTAGAGCCATAATGGAGACTAGGTATCTACCACCCCTCTACCTCTATCAGATTAGAGCCATAATGGAGACTAGGTATCTACCACCCCACTGCCACTATGTGATTAGAGCCATAATGGAGACTAGGTATCTACCACCCCACTACCACTATCAGATTAGAGCCATAATGGAGACTAGACATCTACCACCCCACTACCAGATTAGAGCCATAATGGAGACTAGGTATCTACCACCCCACTACCACTATCATATTAGAGCCATAAGGGCACTAGGCATCTACCACCCCACTACCACTATCAGATTAGAGCCACAAAGGCACTAGGCATCTACCACCCCACTACCACTATCAGATTAGAGCCATAATGGAGACTAGGTATCTACCACCCCACTACCACTATCAGATTAGAGCCATAAGGGCACTAGGCATCTACCACCCCACTACCACTATCAGATTAGAGCCATAATGGAGACTAGGTATCTACCACACCACTACCACTACCAGATTAGAGCCATAATGGAGACTAGGTACCTACCACCCCACTACCACTATCAGATTAGAGCCATAATGGAGACTAAGTATCTTCCACCCCACTACCACTATCAGATTAGCGCCATAATGGAGACTACGTATCTACCACCCCACTACCTCTATCAGATTAGAGCCATAATGGAGAGTAGGTATCTTCCACCCCACTACCACTATCAGATTAGAGCCATAATGGACACTAGGTATCTACCACCCCACTACCACTATCAGATTAGAGCCATAATGGAGACTAGGTTTCTAACACCCCACTACCACTATCAGATTAGAGCCATAAGGGCACTAGGCATCTACCACCACACTACCACTATCAGATTAGAGCCAAAAGGGCACTAGGCATCTACCACCCCGCTACCACTATCAGATTAGAGCCATAAGGGCACTAGACATCTACCACCCCACTACCACTATCAGATTAGAGCCATAATGGAGACTAGGTATCTATCAACACACTACCACTATCAGATTAGAGCCATAAGGGCACTAGGCATCTATCACCCCACTACCACTATCAGATTAGAGCCATAAAGGCACTAGGCATCTACCACCCCACTACCACTATCAGATCAGAGCCATAATGGAGACTAGGTATCTACCACCCCACTACCACTATCAGATTAGAGCCATAAGGGCACTAGGCATCTACCACCCCACTACCACTATCAGATTAGAGCCATAATGGAGACTAGGTATCTACCACCCCACTACCACTATCAGATTAGAGCCATAATGGAGACTAGGTATCTACCACCCCTCTACCTCTATCAGATTAGAGCCATAATGGTGACTAGGTATCTACCACCCCACTACCACTATGTGATTGGAGCCATAATGGAGACTAGGTATCTACCACCCCACTACCACTATCAGATTACAGCCATAATGGAGACTAGACATCTACCACCCCACTACCAATATCAGATTAGAGCCATAAAGGCACTAGGCATCTACCACCCCACTACCAATATCAGATTAGAGCCATAAAGGCACTAGGCATCTACCACCCCACTACCACTATCAGATTAGAGCCATAATGGAGACTAGATATCTACCACCCCACTACCGCTATCATATTAGAGCCATAAGGGCACTAGGCATCTACCACCCCACTACCACTATCAGATTAGAGCCATAAAGGCACTAGGCATCTACCACCCCACTACCACTATCAGATTAGAGCCATAATGGAGACTAGGTATCTACCACCCCACTACCTCTATCAGATTAGAGCCATAATGGAGAGTAGGTATCTTCCACCCCACTACCACTATCAGATTAGAGCCATAATGGAGACTAGGTATCTACCACCCCATTACCACTATCAGATTAGAGCCATAATGGAGACTAGGTATCTACCACTCCTCTACCACTACCAGATTAGAGCCATAATTGAGACTAGGTATCTACCACCCCACTACCACTACCAGATTAGAGCCATAATGGAGACTAGGTATCTACCACCCCACTACCACTATCAGATTAGACCCACAAAGGCACTAGGCATCTACCACCCCACTACCACTATCAGATTAGAGCCATAATGGAGACTAGGTATCTACCACCCCACTACCACTATCAGATTAGAGCCATAATGGAGACTAGGTATCTACCACCCCACTACCACTACCAGATTAGAGCCATAATGGAGACTAGGTATCTACCACACCACTACCACTACCAGATTAGAGCCATAATGGAGACTAGGTACCTACCACCCCACTACCACTATCAGATTAGAGCCATAATGGAGACTAAGTATCTACCACCCCACTACCACTATCTCATTAGAGCCATAATGGAGACTATGTATCTACCACCCCACTACCTCTATCAGATTAGAGACATAATGGAGAGTAGGTATCTTCCACCCCACTACCACTATCAGATTAGAGCCATACTGGAGACTAGGTATCTACCACCCCACTACCACTATCAGATTAGAGCCATAATGGAGACTAGGTATCTACCACCCCACTACCACTATCAGATTAGAGCCATAAGGGCACTAGGCATCTACCACCACACTACCACTATCAGATTAGAGCCATAAGGGCACTAGGCATCTACCACCCCGCTACCACTATCAGATTAGAGCCATAAGGGCACTAGACATCTACCACCCCACTACCACTATCAGATTAGAGCCATAATGGAGACTAGGTATCTACCACCCCACTACCACTATCAGATTAGAGCCATAAGGGCACTAGGCATCTATCACCCCACTACCACTATCAGATTAGAGCCATAAAGGCACTAGGCATCTACCACCCCACTACCACTATCAGATTAGAGCCATAATGGAGACTAGGTATCTACCACCCCACTACCACTATCAGATTAGAGCCATAATGGAGACTAGGTATCTACCACCCCTCTACCTCTATCAGATTAGAGCCATAATGGAGACTAGGTATCTACCACCCCACTGCCACTATGTGATTAGAGCCATAATGGAGACTAGGTATCTACCACCCCACTACCACTATCAGATTAGAGCCATAATGGAGACTAGACATCTACCACCCCACTACCAGATTAGAGCCATAATGGAGACTAGGTATCTACCACCCCACTACCAATATCATATTAGAGCCATAAGGGCACTAGGCATCTACCACCCCACTACCACTATCAGATTAGAGCCACAAAGGCACTAGGCATCTACCACCCCACTACCACTATCAGATTAGAGCCATAATGGAGACTAGGTATCTACCACCCCACTACCACTATCAGATTAGAGCCATAAGGGCACTAGGCATCTACCACCCCACTACCACTATCAGATTAGAGCCATAATGGAGACTAGGTATCTACCACACCACTACCACTACCAGATTAGAGCCATAATGGAGACTAGGTACCTACCACCCCACTACCACTATCAGATTAGAGCCATAATGGAGACTAAGTATCTTCCACCCCACTACCACTATCAGATTAGAGCCATAATGGAGACTACGTATCTACCACCCCACTACCTCTATCAGATTAGAGCCATAATGGAGAGTAGGTATCTATCAACCCACTACCACTATCAGATTAGAGCCATAAGGGCACTAGGCATCTATCACCCCACTACCACTATCAGATTAGAGCCATAAAGGCACTAGGCATCTACCACCCCACTACCACTATCAGATTAGAGCCATAATGGAGACTAGGTATCTACCACCCCACTACCACTATCAGATTAGAGCCATAAGGGCCTAGGCATCTACCACCCCACTACCACTATCAGATTAGAGCCATAATGGAGACTAGGTATCTACCACCCCACTACCTCTATCAGATTAGAGCCATAATGGACACTAGGTATCTACCACCCCACTACCACTATCAGATTAGAGCCATAATGGAGACTAGGTATCTAACACCCCACTACCACTATCAGATTAGAGCCATAAGGGCACTAGGCATCTACCACCACACTACCACTATCAGATTAGAGCCAAAAGGGCACTAGGCATCTACCACCCCGCTACCACTATCAGATTAGAGCCATAATGGAGACTAGGTATCTACCACCCCACTACCACTATCAGATTAGAGCCATAATGGAGACTAGGTATCTATCAACCCACTACCACTATCAGATTAGAGCCATAAGGGCACTAGGCATCTATCACCCCACTACCACTATCAGATTAGAGCCATAAAGGCACTAGGCATCTACCACCCCACTACCACTATCAGATTAGAGCCATAATGGAGACTAGGTATCTACCACCCCACTACCACTATCAGATTAGAGCCATAAGGGCACTAGGCATCTACCACCCCACTACCACTATCAGATTAGAGCCATAATGGAGACTAGGTATCTACCACCCCACTACCACTATGTGATTAGAGCCATAATGGAGACTAGGTATCTACCACCCCACTACCACTATCAGATTACAGCCATAATGGAGACTAGACATCTACCACCCCACTACCAGATTAGAGCCATAATGGAGACTAGGTATCTACCACCCCACTACCTCTATCAGATTAGAGCCATAATGGAGAGTAGGTATCTTCCACCCCACTACCACTATCAGATTAGAGCCATAATGGAGACTAGGCATCTACCACCCCACTACCACTATCAGATTAGAGCCATAATGGAGACTAGGTATCTACCACCCCACTACCACTATCAGATTAGAGCCATAATGGAGAGTAGGTATCTTCCACCCCACTACCACTATCAGATTAGAGCCATAATGGAGACTAGGTATCTACCACCCCATTACCACTATCAGATTAGAGCCATAATGGAGACTAGGTATCTACCACCCCACTACCACTATCAGATTAGACCCACAAAGGCACTAGGCATCTACCACCCCACTACCACTATCAGATTAGAGCCATAATAGAGACTAGGTATCTACCACCCCACTACCACTATCAGATTAGACCCACAAAGGCACTAGGCATCTACCACCCCACTACCACTATCAGATTAGAGCCATAATAGAGACTAGGTATCTACCACCCCACTACCACTATCAGATTAGAGCCATAATGGAGACTAGGTATCTATCAACCCACTACCACTATCAGATTAGAGCCATAAGGGCACTAGGCATCTATCACCCCACTACCACTATCAGATTAGAGCCATAAAGGCACTAGGCATCTACCACCCCACTACCACTATCAGATTAGAGCCATAATGGAGACTAGGTATCTACCACCCCACTACCACTATCAGATTAGAGCCATAAGGGCACTAGGCATCTACCACCCCACTACCACTATCAGATTAGAGCCATAATGGAGACTAGGTATCTACCACCCCACTACCACTATCAGATTAGAGCCATACTGGAGACTAGGTATCTACCACCCCTCTACCTCTATCAGATTAGAGCCATAATGGTGACTAGGTATCTACCACCCCACTACCACTATGTGATTAGAGCCATAATGGAGACTAGGTATCTACCACCCCACTACCACTATCAGATTACAGCCATAATGGAGACTAGACATCTACCACCCCACTACCAGATTAGAGCCATAATGGAGACTAGGTATCTACCACCCCACTACCAATATCAGATTAGAGCCATAAAGGCACTAGGCATCTACCACCCCACTACCACTATCAGATTAGAGCCATAATGGAGACTAGATATCTACCACCCCACTACCGCTATCATATTAGAGCCATAAGGGCACTAGGCATCTACCACCCCACTACCACTATCAGATTAGAGCCATAAAGGCACTAGGCATCTACCACCCCACTACCACTATCAGATTAGAGCCATAATGGAGACTAGGTATCTACCACCCCACTACCTCTATCAGATTAGAGCCATAATGGAGAGTAGGTATCTTCCACCCCACTACCACTATCAGATTAGAGCCATAATGGAGACTAGGTATCTACCACCCCATTACCACTATCAGATTAGAGCCATAATGGAGACTAGGTATCTACCACTCCTCTACCACTACCAGATTAGAGCCATAATCGAGACTAGGTATCTACCACCCCACTACCACTACCAGATTAGAGCCATAATGGAGACTAGGTATCTACCACCCCACTACCACTATCAGATTAGACCCACAAAGGCACTAGGCATCAACCACCCCACTACCACTATCAGATTAGAGCCATAATGGAGACTAGGTATCTACCACCCCACTACCACTATCAGATTAGAGCCATAATGGAGACTAGGTATCTACCACCCCACTACCACTACCAGATTAGAGCCATAATGGAGACTAGGTATCTACCACACCACTACCACTACCAGATTAGAGCCATAATGGAGACTAGGTACCTACCACCCCACTACCACTATCAGATTAGAGCCATAATGGAGACTAAGTATCTACCACCCCACTACCACTATCTCATTAGAGCCATAATGGAGACTATGTATCTACCACCCCACTACCTCTATCAGATTAGAGCCATAATGGAGAGTAGGTATCTTCCACCCCACTACCACTATCAGATTAGAGCCATACTGGAGACTAGGTATCTACCACCCCACTACCACTATCAGATTAGAGCCATAATGGAGACTAGGTATCTACCACCCCACTACCACTATCAGATTAGAGCCATAATGGAGACTAGGTATCTACCACACCGCTACCACTACCAGATTAGAGCCATAAGGGCACTAGACATCTACCACCCCACTACCACTATCAGATTAGAGCCATAATGGAGACTAGATATCTACCACCCCACTACCGCTATCATATTAGAGCCATAAGGGCACTAGGCATCTACCACCCCACTACCACTATCAGATTAGAGCCATAAAGGCACTAGGCATCTACCACCCCACTACCACTATCAGATTAGAGCCATAATGGAGACTAGGTATCTACCACCCCACTACCTCTATCAGATTAGAGCCATAATGGAGAGTAGGTATCTTCCACCCCACTACCACTATCAGATTAGAGCCATAATGGAGACTAGGTATCTACCACCCCATTACCACTATCAGATTAGAGCCATAATGGAGACTAGGTATCTACCACTCCTCTACCACTACCAGATTAGAGCCATAATTGAGACTAGGTATCTACCACCCCACTACCACTACCAGATTAGAGCCATAATGGAGACTAGGTATCTACCACCCCACTACCACTATCAGATTAGACCCACAAAGGCACTAGGCATCTACCACCCCACTACCACTATCAGATTAGAGCCATAATGGAGACTAGGTATCTACCACCCCACTACCACTATCAGATTAGAGCCATAATGGAGACTAGGTATCTACCACCCCACTACCACTACCAGATTAGAGCCATAATGGAGACTAGGTATCTACCACACCACTACCACTACCAGATTAGAGCCATAATGGAGACTAGGTACCTACCACCCCACTACCACTATCAGATTAGAGCCATAATGGAGACTAAGTATCTACCACCCCACTACCACTATCTCATTAGAGCCATAATGGAGACTATGTATCTACCACCCCACTACCTCTATCAGATTAGAGACATAATGGAGAGTAGGTATCTTCCACCCCACTACCACTATCAGATTAGAGCCATACTGGAGACTAGGTATCTACCACCCCACTACCACTATCAGATTAGAGCCATAATGGAGACTAGGTATCTACCACCCCACTACCACTATCAGATTAGAGCCATAAGGGCACTAGGCATCTACCACCACACTACCACTATCAGATTAGAGCCATAAGGGCACTAGGCATCTACCACCCCGCTACCACTATCAGATTAGAGCCATAAGGGCACTAGACATCTACCACCCCACTACCACTATCAGATTAGAGCCATAATGGAGACTAGGTATCTACCACCCCACTACCACTATCAGATTAGAGCCATAAGGGCACTAGGCATCTATCACCCCACTACCACTATCAGATTAGAGCCATAAAGGCACTAGGCATCTACCACCCCACTACCACTATCAGATTAGAGCCATAATGGAGACTAGGTATCTACCACCCCACTACCACTATCAGATTAGAGCCATAATGGAGACTAGGTATCTACCACCCCTCTACCTCTATCAGATTAGAGCCATAATGGAGACTAGGTATCTACCACCCCACTGCCACTATGTGATTAGAGCCATAATGGAGACTAGGTATCTACCACCCCACTACCACTATCAGATTAGAGCCATAATGGAGACTAGACATCTACCACCCCACTACCAGATTAGAGCCATAATGGAGACTAGGTATCTACCACCCCACTACCAATATCATATTAGAGCCATAAGGGCACTAGGCATCTACCACCCCACTACCACTATCAGATTAGAGCCACAAAGGCACTAGGCATCTACCACCCCACTACCACTATCAGATTAGAGCCATAATGGAGACTAGGTATCTACCACCCCACTACCACTATCAGATTAGAGCCATAAGGGCACTAGGCATCTACCACCCCACTACCACTATCAGATTAGAGCCATAATGGAGACTAGGTATCTACCACACCACTACCACTACCAGATTAGAGCCATAATGGAGACTAGGTACCTACCACCCCACTACCACTATCAGATTAGAGCCATAATGGAGACTAAGTATCTTCCACCCCACTACCACTATCAGATTAGAGCCATAATGGAGACTACGTATCTACCACCCCACTACCTCTATCAGATTAGAGCCATAATGGAGAGTAGGTATCTATCAACCCACTACCACTATCAGATTAGAGCCATAAGGGCACTAGGCATCTATCACCCCACTACCACTATCAGATTAGAGCCATAAAGGCACTAGGCATCTACCACCCCACTACCACTATCAGATTAGAGCCATAATGGAGACTAGGTATCTACCACCCCACTACCACTATCAGATTAGAGCCATAAGGGCCTAGGCATCTACCACCCCACTACCACTATCAGATTAGAGCCATAATGGAGACTAGGTATCTACCACCCCACTACCTCTATCAGATTAGAGCCATAATGGACACTAGGTATCTACCACCCCACTACCACTATCAGATTAGAGCCATAATGGAGACTAGGTATCTAACACCCCACTACCACTATCAGATTAGAGCCATAAGGGCACTAGGCATCTACCACCACACTACCACTATCAGATTAGAGCCAAAAGGGCACTAGGCATCTACCACCCCGCTACCACTATCAGATTAGAGCCATAATGGAGACTAGGTATCTACCACCCCACTACCACTATCAGATTAGAGCCATAATGGAGACTAGGTATCTATCAACCCACTACCACTATCAGATTAGAGCCATAAGGGCACTAGGCATCTATCACCCCACTACCACTATCAGATTAGAGCCATAAAGGCACTAGGCATCTACCACCCCACTACCACTATCAGATTAGAGCCATAATGGAGACTAGGTATCTACCACCCCACTACCACTATCAGATTAGAGCCATAAGGGCACTAGGCATCTACCACCCCACTACCACTATCAGATTAGAGCCATAATGGAGACTAGGTATCTACCACCCCACTACCACTATGTGATTAGAGCCATAATGGAGACTAGGTATCTACCACCCCACTACCACTATCAGATTAGAGCCATAATGGAGACTAGACATCTACCACCCCACTACCAGATTAGAGCCATAATGGAGACTAGGTATCTACCACCCCACTACCTCTATCAGATTAGAGCCATAATGGAGACTAGGTATCTACCACCCCACTACCACTATCAGATTAGAGCCATAATGGAGACTAGGCATCTACCACCCCACTACCACTATCAGATTAGAGCCATAATGGAGACTAGGTATCTACCACCCCACTACCACTATCAGATTAGAGCCATAATGGAGAGTAGGTATCTTCCACCCCACTACCACTATCAGATTAGAGCCATAATGGAGACTAGGTATCTACCACCCCATTACCACTATCAGATTAGAGCCATAATGGAGACTAGGTATCTACCACCCCACTACCACTATCAGATTAGACCCACAAAGGCACTAGGCATCTACCACCCCACTACCACTATCAGATTAGAGCCATAATAGAGACTAGGTATCTACCACCCCACTACCACTATCAGATTAGACCCACAAAGGCACTAGGCATCTACCACCCCACTACCACTATCAGATTAGAGCCATAATAGAGACTAGGTATCTACCACCCCACTACCACTATCAGATTAGAGCCATAATGGAGACTAGGTATCTATCAACCCACTACCACTATCAGATTAGAGCCATAAGGGCACTAGGCATCTATCACCCCACTACCACTATCAGATTAGAGCCATAAAGGCACTAGGCATCTACCACCCCACTACCACTATCAGATTAGAGCCATAATGGAGACTAGGTATCTACCACCCCACTACCACTATCAGATTAGAGCCATAAGGGCACTAGGCATCTACCACCCCACTACCACTATCAGATTAGAGCCATAATGGAGACTAGGTATCTACCACCCCACTACCACTATCAGATTAGAGCCATACTGGAGACTAGGTATCTACCACCCCTCTACCTCTATCAGATTAGAGCCATAATGGTGACTAGGTATCTACCACCCCACTACCACTATGTGATTAGAGCCATAATGGAGACTAGGTATCTACCACCCCACTACCACTATCAGATTACAGCCATAATGGAGACTAGACATCTACCACCCCACTACCAGATTAGAGCCATAATGGAGACTAGGTATCTACCACCCCACTACCAATATCAGATTAGAGCCATAAAGGCACTAGGCATCTACCACCCCACTACCACTATCAGATTAGAGCCATAATGGAGACTAGATATCTACCACCCCACTACCGCTATCATATTAGAGCCATAAGGGCACTAGGCATCTACCACCCCACTACCACTATCAGATTAGAGCCATAAAGGCACTAGGCATCTACCACCCCACTACCACTATCAGATTAGAGCCATAATGGAGACTAGGTATCTACCACCCCACTACCTCTATCAGATTAGAGCCATAATGGAGAGTAGGTATCTTCCACCCCACTACCACTATCAGATTAGAGCCATAATGGAGACTAGGTATCTACCACCCCATTACCACTATCAGATTAGAGCCATAATGGAGACTAGGTATCTACCACTCCTCTACCACTACCAGATTAGAGCCATAATCGAGACTAGGTATCTACCACCCCACTACCACTACCAGATTAGAGCCATAATGGAGACTAGGTATCTACCACCCCACTACCACTATCAGATTAGACCCACAAAGGCACTAGGCATCAACCACCCCACTACCACTATCAGATTAGAGCCATAATGGAGACTAGGTATCTACCACCCCACTACCACTATCAGATTAGAGCCATAATGGAGACTAGGTATCTACCACCCCACTACCACTACCAGATTAGAGCCATAATGGAGACTAGGTATCTACCACACCACTACCACTACCAGATTAGAGCCATAATGGAGACTAGGTACCTACCACCCCACTACCACTATCAGATTAGAGCCATAATGGAGACTAAGTATCTACCACCCCACTACCACTATCTCATTAGAGCCATAATGGAGACTATGTATCTACCACCCCACTACCTCTATCAGATTAGAGCCATAATGGAGAGTAGGTATCTTCCACCCCACTACCACTATCAGATTAGAGCCATACTGGAGACTAGGTATCTACCACCCCACTACCACTATCAGATTAGAGCCATAATGGAGACTAGGTATCTACCACCCCACTACCACTATCAGATTAGAGCCATAAGGGCACTAGGCATCTACCACACCGCTACCACTATCAGATTAGAGCCATAAGGGCACTAGACATCTACCACCCCACTACCACTATCAGATTAGAGCCATAATGGAGACTATGTATCTACCACCCCACTACCTCTATCAGATTAGAGCCATAATGGAGAGTAGGTATCTTCCACCCCACTACCACTATCAGATTAGAGCCATACTGGAGACTAGGTATCTACCACCCCACTACCACTATCAGATTAGAGCCATAATGGAGACTAGGTATCTATCAACCCACTACCACTATCAGATTAGAGCCATAAGGGCACTAGGCATCTATCACCCCACTACCACTATCAGATTAGAGCCATAAAGGCACTAGGCATCTACCACCCCACTACCACTATCAGATTAGAGCCATAATGGAGACTAGGTATCTACCACCCCACTACCACTATCAGATTAGAGCCATAAGGGCACTAGGCATCTACCACCCCACTACCACTATCAGATTAGAGCCATAATGGAGACTAGGTATCTACCAACCCACTACCACTATCAGATTAGAGCCATAATGGAGACTAGGTATCTACCACCCCTCTACCTCTATCAGATTAGAGCCATAATGGTGACTAGGTATCTACCACCCCACTACCACTATGTGATTAGAGCCATAATGGAGACTAGGTATCTACCACCCCACAACCACTATCAGATTACAGCCATAATGGAGACTAGACATCTACCACCCCACTACCAGATTAGAGCCATAATGGAGACTAGGTATCTACCACCCCACTACCAATATCAGATTAGAGCCATAAAGGCACTAGGCATCTACCACCCCACTACCACTATCAGATTAGAGCCATAATGGAGACTAGATATCTACCACCCCACTACCGCTATCATATTAGAGCCATAAGGGCACTAGGCATCTACCACCCCACTACCACTATCAGATTAGAGCCATAAAGGCACTAGGCATCTACCACCCCACTACCACTATCAGATTAGAGCCATAATGGAGACTAGGTATCTACCACCCCACTACCTCTATCAGATTAGAGCCATAATGGAGAGTAGGTATCTTCCACCCCACTACCACTATCAGATTAGAGCCATAATGGAGACTAGGTATCTACCACCCCATTACCACTATCAGATTAGAGCCATAATGGAGACTAGGTATCTACCACCCCTCTACCACTACCAGATTAGAGCCATAATCGAGAATAGGTATCTACCACCCCACTACCACTACCAGATTAGAGCCATAATGGAGACTAGGTATCTACCACCCCACTACCACTATCAGATTAGACCCACAAAGGCACTAGGCATCAACCACCCCACTACCACTATCAGATTAGAGCCATAATGGAGACTAGGTATCTACCACCCCACTACCACTATCAGATTAGAGCCATAATGGAGACTAGGTATCTACCACCCCACTACCACTATCAGATTAGAGCCATAATGGAGACTAGGTATCTACCACACCACTACCACTACCAGATTAGAGCCATAATGGAGACTAGGTACCTACCACCCCACTACCACTATCAGATTAGAGCCATAATGGAGACTAAGTATCTACCACCCCACTACCACTATCTCATTAGAGCCATAATGGAGACTATGTATCTACCACCCCACTACCTCTATCAGATTAGAGCCATAATGGAGAGTAGGTATCTACCACCCCACTACCACTATCAGATTAGAGCCATACTGGAGACTAGGTATCTACCACCCCACTACCACTATCAGATTAGAGCCATAATGGAGACTATGTATCTACCACCCCACTACCACTATCAGATTAGAGCCATAAGGGCACTAGGCATCTACCACCACACTACCACTATCAGATTAGAGCCATAAGGGCACTAGGCATCTACCACACCGCTACCACTATCAGATTAGAGCCATAAGGGCACTAGACATCTACCACCCCACTACCACTATCAGATTAGAGCCATAATGGAGACTAGGTATCTACCACCCCACTACCACTATCAGATTAGAGCCATAAGGGCACTAGGCATCTATCACCCCACTACCACTATCAGATTAGAGCCATAAAGGCACTAGGCATCTACCACCCCACTACCACTATCAGATTAGAGCCATAATGGAGACTAGGTATCTACCACCCCACTACCACTATCAGATTAGAGCCATAAGGGCACTAGGCATTTACCACCCCACTACCACTATCAGATTAGAGCCATAATGGAGACTAGGTATCTACCACCCCACTACCACTATCAGATTAGAGCCATAATGGAGACTAGGTATCTAACACCCCTCTACTTCTATCAGATTAGAGCCATAATGGAGACTAGGTCTCTACCACCCCACTACCACTATGTGATTAGAGCCATAATGGAGACTAGGTATCTACCACCCCACTACCACTATCAGATTAGAGCCATAATGGAGACTAGACATCTACCACCCCACTACCAGATTAGAGCCATAATGGAGACTAGGTATCTACCACCCCACTACCAATATCAGATTAGAGCCATAAAGGCACTAGGCATCTACCACCCCACTACCACTATCAGATTAGAGCCATAATGGAGACAAGATATCTACTACCCCACTACCGCTATTATATTAGAGCCATAAGGGCACTAAGCATCTACCACCCCACTACCACTATCAGATTAGAGCCATAAAGGCACTAGGCATCTACCACCCCACTACCACTATCAGATTAGAGCCATAATGGAGACTAGGTATCTACCACCCCACTACCACTATCAGATTAGAGCCATAAGGGCACTAGGCATCTACCACCCCACTACCACTATCAGATTAGAGCCATAATGGAGACTAGGTATCTACCACACCACTACCACTACCAGATTAGAGCCATAATGGAGACTAGGTATCTACCACCCCACTACCACTATCAGATTAGAGCCATAATGGAGACTATGTATCTACCACCCCACTACCTCTATCAGATTAGAGCCATAATGGAGAGTAGGTATCTTCCACCCCACTACCACTATCAGATTAGAGCCATAATGGAGACTATGTATCTACCACCCCACTACCACTATCAGATTAGAGCCATAAGGGCACTAGGCATCTACCACCCCACTACCACTATCAGATTAGAGCCATAAGGGCACTAGGCATCTACCACCCCACTACCACTATCAGATTAGAGCCATAAGGGCACTAGGCATCTACCACCCCACTACCACTATCAGATTAGAGCCATAATGGAGACTAGGTATCTACCACCCCACTACCACTATCAGATTAGAGCCATACTGGAGACTAGGTATCTACCACCCCACTACCACTATCAGATTAGAGCCATAATGGAGACTAGGTATCTACCACCCCACTACCAGATTAGAGCCATAATGGAGACTAGGTATCTACCACCCCACTACCAATATCAGATTAGAGCCATAAAGGCACTAGGCATCTACCACCCCACTACCACTATCAGATTAGAGCCATAATGGAGACTATGTATCTACCACCCCACTACCACTATCAGATTAGAGCCATAAGGGCACTAGGCATCTACCACCACACTACCACTATCAGATTAGAGCCATAAGGGCACTAGGCATCTACCACACCGCTACCACTATCAGATTAGAGCCATAAGGGCACTAGACATCTACCACCCCACTACCACTATCAGATTAGAGCCATAATGGAGAGTAGGTATCTTCCACCCCACTACCACTATCAGATTAGAGCCATACTGGAGACTAGGTATCTACCACCCCACTACCACTATCAGATTAGAGCCATAATGGAGACTAGGTATCTACCACCCCACTACCAGATTAGAGCCATAATGGAGACTAGGTATCTACCACCCCACTACCAATATCAGATTAGAGCCATAAAGGCACTAGGTATCTTCCACCCCACTACCACTATCAGATTAGAGCCATAATGGAGACTAGGTATCTACCACCCCACTACCACTATCAGATTAGAGCCATAAGGGCACTAGGCATCTACCACCACACTACCACTATCAGATTAGAGCCATAATGGAGAGTAGGTATCTACCACCCCACTACCACTATCAGATTAGAGCCATACTGGAGACTAGGTATCTACCACCCCACTACCACTATCAGATTAGAGCCATAATGGAGACTATGTATCTACCACCCCACTACCACTATCAGATTAGAGCCATAAGGGCACTAGGCATCTACCACCACACTACCACTATCAGATTAGAGCCATAAGGGCACTAGGCATCTACCACACCGCTACCACTATCAGATTAGAGCCATAAGGGCACTAGACATCTACCACCCCACTACCACTATCAGATTAGAGCCATAATGGAGAGTAGGTATCTACCACCCCACTACCACTATCAGATTAGAGCCATAAAGGCACTAGGCATCTACCACCCCACTACCACTATCAGATTAGAGCCATAATGGAGACTAGGTATCTACCACCCCACTACCACTATCAGATTAGAGCCATAAGGGCACTAGGCATCTACCACCCCACTACCACTATCAGATTAGAGCCATAATGGAGACTAGGTATCTACCACACCACTACCACTACCAGATTAGAGCCATAATGGAGACTAGGTACCTACCACCCCACTACCACTATCAGATTAGAGCCATAATGGAGACTATGTATCTACCACCCCACTACCTCTATCAGATTAGAGCCATAATGGAGAGTAGGTATCTTCCACCCCACTACCACTATCAGATTAGAGCCATAATGGAGACTAGGTATCTACCACCCCACTACCACTATCAGATTAGAGCCATAAGGGCACTAGGCATCTACCACCACACTACCACTATCAGATTAGAGCCATAATGGAGAGTAGGTATCTTCCACCCCACTACCACTATCAGATTAGAGCCATACTGGAGACTAGGTATCTACCACCCCACTACCACTATCAGATTAGAGCCATAATGGAGACTATGTATCTACCACCCCACTACCACTATCAGATTAGAGCCATAAGGGCACTAGGCATCTACCACCACACTACCACTATCAGATTAGAGCCATAAGGGCACTAGGCATCTACCACACCGCTACCACTATCAGATTAGAGCCATAAGGGCACTAGACATCTACCACCCCACTACCACTATCAGATTAGAGCCATAATGGAGAGTAGGTATCTTCCACCCCACTACCACTATCAGATTAGAGCCATACTGGAGACTAGGTATCTACCACCCCACTACCACTATCAGATTAGAGCCATAATGGAGACTAGGTATCTACCACCCCACTACCAGATTAGAGCCATAATGGAGACTAGGTATCTACCACCCCACTACCAATATCAGATTAGAGCCATAAAGGCACTAGGCATCTACCACCCCACTACCACTATCAGATTAGAGCCATAATGGAGACAAGATATCTACTACCCCACTACCGCTATTATATTAGAGCCATAAGGGCACTAAGCATCTACCACCCCACTACCACTATCAGATTAGAGCCATAAAGGCACTAGGCATCTACCACCCCACTACCACTATCAGATTAGAGCCATAATGGAGACTAGGTATCTACCACCCCACTACCACTATCAGATTAGAGCCATAAGGGCACTAGGCATCTACCACCCCACTACCACTATCAGATTAGAGCCATAATGGAGACTAGGTATCTACCACACCACTACCACTACCAGATTAGAGCCATAATGGAGACTAGGTACCTACCACCCCACTACCACTATCAGATTAGAGCCATAATGGAGACTATGTATCTACCACCCCACTACCTCTATCAGATTAGAGCCATAATGGAGAGTAGGTATCTTCCACCCCACTACCACTATCAGATTAGAGCCATAATGGAGACTAGGTATCTACCACCCCACTACCACTATCAGATTAGAGCCATAAGGGCACTAGGCATCTACCACCACACTACCACTATCAGATTAGAGCCATAAGGGCACTAGGCATCTACCACCCCGCTACCACTATCAGATTAGAGCCATAAGGGCACTAGACATCTACCACCCCACTACCACTATCAGTTTAGAGCCATAATGGAGACTAGGTATCTACCACCCCACTACCACTATCAGATTAGAGCCATAAGGGCACTAGGCATCTACCACCCCACTACCACTATCAGATTAGAGCCATAATGGAGACAAGATATCTACCACCCCACTACCACTACCAGATTAGAGCCATAATGGAGACTAGGTATCTACCACCCCACTACCACTATCAGATTAGACCCACAAAGGCACTAGGCATCAACCACCCCACTACCACTATCAGATTAGAGCCATAATGGAGACTAGGTATCTACCACCCCACTACCACTATCAGATTAGAGCCATAATGGAGACTAGGTATCTACCACCCCACTACCACTACCAGATTAGAGCCATAATGGAGACTAGGTATCTACCACACCACTACCACTACCAGATTAGAGCCATAATGGAGACTAGGTATCTACCACCCCACTACCACTACCAGATTAGAGCCATAATGGAGACTAGGTATCTACCACACCACTACCACTACCAGATTAGAGCCATAATGGAGACTAGGTACCTACCACCCCACTACCACTATCAGATTAGAGCCATAATGGAGACTAAGTATCTACCACCCCACTACCACTATCTCATTAGAGCCATAATGGAGACTATGTATCTACCACCCCACTACCTCTATCAGATTAGAGCCATAATGGAGACTAGGTATCTACCACCCCACTACCACTATCAGATTAGAGCCATACTGGAGACTAGGTATCTACCACCCCACTACCACTATCAGATTAGAGCCATAATGGAGACTATGTATCTACCACCCCACTACCACTATCAGATTAGAGCCATAAGGGCACTAGGCATCTACCACCACACTACCACTATCAGATTAGAGCCATAAGGGCACTAGGCATCTACCACACCGCTACCACTATCAGATTAGAGCCATAAGGGCACTAGACATCTACCACCCCACTACCACTATCAGATTAGAGCCATAATGGAGACTAGGTATCTACCACCCCACTACCACTATCAGATTAGAGCCATACTGGAGACTAGGTATCTACCACCCCACTACCACTATCAGATTAGAGCCATAATGGAGACTAGGTATCTACCACCCCACTACCACTATCAGATTAGAGCCATAAGGGCACTAGGCATCTACCACACCGCTACCACTATCAGATTAGAGCCATAAGGGCACTAGACATCTACCACCCCACTACCACTATCAGATTAGAGCCATAATGGAGACTATGTATCTACCACCCCACTACCTCTATCAGATTAGAGCCATAATGGAGAGTAGGTATCTTCCACCCCACTACCACTATCAGATTAGAGCCATACTGGAGACTAGGTATCTACCACCCCACTACCACTATCAGATTAGAGCCATAATGGAGACTAGGTATCTATCAACCCACTACCACTATCAGATTAGAGCCATAAGGGCACTAGGCATCTATCACCCCACTACCACTATCAGATTAGAGCCATAAAGGCACTAGGCATCTACCACCCCACTACCACTATCAGATTAGAGCCATAATGGAGACTAGGTATCTACCACCCCACTACCACTATCAGATTAGAGCCATAAGGGCACTAGGCATCTACCACCCCACTACCACTATCAGATTAGAGCCATAATGGAGACTAGGTATCTACCAACCCACTACCACTATCAGATTAGAGCCATAATGGAGACTAGGTATCTACCACCCCTCTACCTCTATCAGATTAGAGCCATAATGGTGACTAGGTATCTACCACCCCACTACCACTATGTGATTAGAGCCATAATGGAGACTAGGTATCTACCACCCCACAACCACTATCAGATTACAGCCATAATGGAGACTAGACATCTACCACCCCACTACCAGATTAGAGCCATAATGGAGACTAGGTATCTACCACCCCACTACCAATATCAGATTAGAGCCATAAAGGCACTAGGCATCTACCACCCCACTACCACTATCAGATTAGAGCCATAATGGAGACTAGATATCTACCACCCCACTACCGCTATCATATTAGAGCCATAAGGGCACTAGGCATCTACCACCCCACTACCACTATCAGATTAGAGCCATAAAGGCACTAGGCATCTACCACCCCACTACCACTATCAGATTAGAGCCATAATGGAGACTAGGTATCTACCACCCCACTACCTCTATCAGATTAGAGCCATAATGGAGAGTAGGTATCTTCCACCCCACTACCACTATCAGATTAGAGCCAATTTGTAAGTCGCTCTGGATAAGAGCGTCTGCTAAATGACTTAAATGTAATGTAATAATGGAGACTAGGTATCTACCACTCCTCTACCACTACCAGATTAGAGCCATAATCGAGACTAGGTATCTACCACCCCACTACCACTACCAGATTAGAGCCATAATGGAGACTAGGTATCTACCACCCCACTACCACTATCAGATTAGACCCACAAAGGCACTAGGCATCAACCACCCCACTACCACTATCAGATTAGAGCCATAATGGAGACTAGGTATCTACCACCCCACTACCACTATCAGATTAGAGCCATAATGGAGACTAGGCATCTACCACCCCACTACCACTACCAGATTAGAGCCATAATGGAGACTAGGTATCTACCACACCACTACCACTACCAGATTAGAGCCATAATGGAGACTAGGTACCTACCACCCCACTACCACTATCAGATTAGAGCCATAATGGAGACTAAGTATCTACCACCCCACTACCACTATCTCATTAGAGCCATAATGGAGACTATGTATCTACCACCCCACTACCTCTATCAGATTAGAGCCATAATGGAGAGTAGGTATCTTCCACCCCACTACCACTATCAGATTAGAGCCATACTGGAGACTAGGTATCTACCACCCCACTACCACTATCAGATTAGAGCCATAATGGAGACTATGTATCTACCACCCCACTACCACTATCAGATTAGAGCCATAAGGGCACTAGGCATCTACCACCACACTACCACTATCAGATTAGAGCCATAAGGGCACTAGGCATCTACCACACCGCTACCACTATCAGATTAGAGCCATAAGGGCACTAGACATCTACCACCCCACTACCACTATCAGATTAGAGCCATAATGGAGACTAGGTATCTACCACCCCACTACCACTATCAGATTAGAGCCATAAGGGCACTAGGCATCTATCACCCCACTACCACTATCAGATTAGAGCCATAAAGGCACTAGGCATCTACCACCCCACTACCACTATCAGATTAGAGCCATAATGGAGACTAGGTATCTACCACCCCACTACCACTATCAGATTAGAGCCATAAGGGCACTAGGCATTTACCACCCCACTACCACTATCAGATTAGAGCCATAATGGAGACTAGGTATCTACCACCCCACTACCACTATCAGATTAGAGCCATAATGGAGACTAGGTATCTAACACCCCTCTACTTCTATCAGATTAGAGCCATAATGGAGACTAGGTCTCTACCACCCCACTACCACTATGTGATTAGAGCCATAATGGAGACTAGGTATCTACCACCCCACTACCACTATCAGATTAGAGCCATAATGGAGACTAGACATCTACCACCCCACTACCAGATTAGAGCCATAATGGAGACTAGGTATCTACCACCCCACTACCAATATCAGATTAGAGCCATAAAGGCACTAGGCATCTACCACCCCACTACCACTATCAGATTAGAGCCATAATGGAGACAAGATATCTACTACCCCACTACCGCTATCATATTAGAGCCATAAGGGCACTAAGCATCTACCACCCCACTACCACTATCAGATTAGAGCCATAAAGGCACTAGGCATCTACCACCCCACTACCACTATCAGATTAGAGCCATAATGGAGACTAGGTATCTACCACCCCACTACCACTATCAGATTAGAGCCATAAGGGCACTAGGCATCTACCACCCCACTACCACTATCAGATTAGAGCCATAATGGAGACTAGGTATCTACCACACCACTACCACTACCAGATTAGAGCCATAATGGAGACTAGGTACCTACCACCCCACTACCACTATCAGATTAGAGCCATAATGGAGACTATGTATCTACCACCCCACTACCTCTATCAGATTAGAGCCATAATGGAGAGTAGGTATCTTCCACCCCACTACCACTATCAGATTAGAGCCATAATGGAGACTAGGTATCTACCACCCCACTACCACTATCAGATTAGAGCCATAAGGGCACTAGGCATCTACCACCACACTACCACTATCAGATTAGAGCCATAAGGGCACTAGGCATCTACCACCCCACTACCACTATCAGATTAGAGCCATAAGGGCACTAGACATCTACCACCCCACTACCACTATCAGTTTAGAGCCATAATGGAGACTAGGTATCTACCACCCCACTACCACTATCAGATTAGAGCCATAAGGGCACTAGGCATCTACCACCCCACTACCACTATCAGATTAGAGCCATAATGGAGACAAGATATCTACCACCCCACTACCACTACCAGATTAGAGCCATAATGGAGACTAGGTATCTACCACCCCACTACCACTATCAGATTAGACCCACAAAGGCACTAGGCATCAACCACCCCACTACCACTATCAGATTAGAGCCATAATGGAGACTAGGTATCTACCACCCCACTACCACTATCAGATTAGAGCCATAATGGAGACTAGGTATCTACCACCCCACTACCACTACCAGATTAGAGCCATAATGGAGACTAGGTATCTACCACACCACTACCACTACCAGATTAGAGCCATAATGGAGACTAGGTACCTACCACCCCACTACCACTATCAGATTAGAGCCATAATGGAGACTAAGTATCTACCACCCCACTACCACTATCTCATTAGAGCCATAATGGAGACTATGTATCTACCACCCCACTACCTCTATCAGATTAGAGCCATAATGGAGAGTAGGTATCTTCCACCCCACTACCACTATCAGATTAGAGCCATACTGGAGACTAGGTATCTACCACCCCACTACCACTATCAGATTAGAGCCATAATGGAGACTATGTATCTACCACCCCACTACCACTATCAGATTAGAGCCATAAGGGCACTAGGCATCTACCACCACACTACCACTATCAGATTAGAGCCATAAGGGCACTAGGCATCTACCACACCGCTACCACTATCAGATTAGAGCCATAAGGGCACTAGACATCTACCACCCCACTACCACTATCAGATTAGAGCCATAATGGAGACTAGGTATCTACCACCCCACTACCACTATCAGATTAGAGCCATAAGGGCACTAGGCATCTATCACCCCACTACCACTATCAGATTAGAGCCATAAAGGCACTAGGCATCTACCACCCCACTACCACTATCAGATTAGAGCCATAATGGAGACTAGGTATCTACCACCCCACTACCACTATCAGATTAGAGCCATAAGGGCACTAGGCATTTACCACCCCACTACCACTATCAGATTAGAGCCATAATGGAGACTAGGTATCTACCACCCCACTACCACTATCAGATTAGAGCCATAATGGAGACTAGGTATCTACCACCCCACTACCACTATCAGATTAGAGCCATAATGGAGACTAGGTATCTAACACCCCTCTACCTCTATCAGATTAGAGCCATAATGGAGACTAGGTCTCTACCACCCCACTACCACTATCAGATTAGAGCCATAATGGAGACTAGGTATCTAACACCCCTCTACCTCTATCAGATTAGAGCCATAATGGAGACTAGGTCTCTACCACCCCACTACCACTATCAGATTAGAGCCATAATGGAGACTAGGTATCTACCACCCCACTACCACTATCAGATTAGAGCCATAATGGAGACTAGACATCTACCACCCCACTACCAGATTAGAGCCATAATGGAGACTAGGTATCTACCACCCCACTACCAATATCAGATTAGAGCCATAAAGGCACTAGGCATCTACCACCCCACTACCACTATCAGATTAGAGCCATAATGGAGACAAGATATCTACTACCCCACTACCGCTATCATATTAGAGCCATAAGGGCACTAAGCATCTACCACCCCACTACCACTATCAGATTAGAGCCATAAAGGCACTAGGCATCTACCACCCCACTACCACTATCAGATTAGAGCCATAATGGAGACTAGGTATCTACCACCCCACTACCACTATCAGATTAGAGCCATAAGGGCACTAGGCATCTACCACCCCACTACCACTATCAGATTAGAGCCATAATGGAGACTAGGTATCTACCACACCACTACCACTACCAGATTAGAGCCATAATGGAGACTAGGTACCTACCACCCCACTACCACTATCAGATTAGAGCCATAATGGAGACTATGTATCTACCACCCCACTACCTCTATCAGATTAGAGCCATAATGGAGAGTAGGTATCTTCCACCCCACTACCACTATCAGATTAGAGCCATAATGGAGACTAGGTATCTACCACCCCACTACCACTATCAGATTAGAGCCATAAGGGCACTAGGCATCTACCACCACACTACCACTATCAGATTAGAGCCATAAGGGCACTAGGCATCTACCACCCCGCTACCACTATCAGATTAGAGCCATAAGGGCACTAGACATCTACCACCCCACTACCACTATCAGTTTAGAGCCATAATGGAGACTAGGTATCTACCACCCCACTACCACTATCAGATTAGAGCCATAAGGGCACTAGGCATCTATCACCCCACTACCACTATCAGACTAGAGCCATAAAGGCACTAGGCATCTACCACCCCACTACCACTATCAGATTAGAGCCATAATGGAGACTAGGTATCTACCACCCCACTACCACTATCAGATTAGAGCCATAAGGGCACTAGGCATCTACCACCCCACTACCACTATCAGATTAGAGCGATAATGGAGACTAGGTATCTACCACCCCACTACCACTATCAGATTAGAGCCATAATGGAGACTAGGTATCTACCACCCCTCTACCACTATCAGATTAGAGCCATAATGGAGACTAGGTATCTACCACCCCACTACCACTATGAGATTAGAGCCATAATGGAGACTAGGCATCTACCACCCCACTACCACTATCAGATTAGAGCCATAATGGAGACAAGATATCTACTACCCCACTACCGCTATCATATTAGAGCCATAAGGGCACTAAGCATCTACCACCCCACTACCACTATCAGATTAGAGCCATAAAGGCACTAGGCATCTACCACCCCACTACCACTATCAGATTAGAGCCATAATGGAGACTAGGTATCTACCACCCCACTACCACTATCAGATTAGAGCCATAATGGAGACTAGGTATCTACCACCCCATTACCACTATCAGATTAGAGCCATAATGGAGACTAGGTATCTACCACTCCTCTACCACTACCAGATTAGAGCCATAATCGAGACTAGGTATCTACCACCCCACTACCACTACCAGATTAGAGCCATAATGGAGACTAGGTATCTACCACCCCACTACCACTATCAGATTAGACCCACAAAGGCACTAGGCATCAACCACCCCACTACCACTATCAGATTAGAGCCATAATGGAGACTAGGTATCTACCACCCCACTACCACTATCAGATTAGAGCCATAATGGAGACTAGGTATCTACCACCCCACTACCACTACCAGATTAGAGCCATAATGGAGACTAGGTATCTACCACACCACTACCACTACCAGATTAGAGCCATAATGGAGACTAGGTACCTACCACCCCACTACCACTATCAGATTAGAGCCATAATGGAGACTAAGTATCTACCACCCCACTACCACTATCTCATTAGAGCCATAATGGAGACTATGTATCTACCACCCCACTACCTCTATCAGATTAGAGCCATAATGGAGAGTAGGTATCTTCCACCCCACTACCACTATCAGATTAGAGCCATACTGGAGACTAGGTATCTACCACCCCACTACCACTATCAGATTAGAGCCATAATGGAGACTAGGTATCTACCACCCCACTACCACTATCAGATTAGAGCCATAAGGGCACTAGGCATCTACCACCACACTACCACTATCAGATTAGAGCCATAAGGGCACTAGGCATCTACCACCCCACTACCACTATCAGATTAGAGCCATAAGGGCACTAGACATCTACCACCCCACTACCACTATCAGATTGGAGCCATAATGGAGACTAGGTATCTACCACCCCACTACCACTATCAGATTAGAGCCATAATGGAGACTAGGTATCTTCCACCCCACTACCACTATCAGATTAGAGCCATACTGGAGACTAGGTATCTACCACCCCACTACCACTATCAGATTAGAGCCATAATGGAGACTAGGTATCTATCAACCCACTACCACTATCAGATTAGAGCCATAAGGGCACTAGGCATCTATCACCCCACTACCACTATCAGATTAGAGCCATAAAGGCACTAGGCATCTACCACCCCACTACCACTATCAGATTAGAGCCATAATGGAGACTAGGTATCTACCACCCCACTACCACTATCAGATTAGAGCCATAAGGGCACTAGGCATCTACCACCCCACTACCACTATCAGATTAGAGCCATAATGGAGACTAGGTATCTACCACCCCACTACCACTATCAGATTAGAGCCATAATGGAGACTAGGTATCTACCACCCCACTACCACTATCAGATTAGAGCCATAATGGTGACTAGGTATCTACCACCCCACTACCACTATGTGATTAGAGCCATAATGGAGACTAGGTATCTACCACCCCACTACCACTATCAGATTACAGCCATAATGGAGACTAGACATCTACCACCCCACTACCAGATTAGAGCCATAATGGAGACTAGGTATCTACCACCCCACTACCACTATCAGATTAGAGCCATAATGGAGACTAGATATCTACCACCCCACTACCGCTATCATATTAGAGCCATAAGGGCACTAGGCTTCTACCACCCCACTACCACTATCAGATTAGAGCCATAAAGGCACTAGGCATCTACCACCCCACTACCACTATCAGATTAGAGCCATAATGGAGACTAGGTATCTACCACCCCACTACCTCTATCAGATTAGAGCCATAATGGAGAGTAGGTATCTTCCACCCCACTACCACTATCAGATTAGAGCCATAATGGAGACTAGGTATCTACCACCCCATTACCACTATCAGATTAGAGCCATAATGGAGACTAGGTATCTACCACTCCTCTACCACTACCAGATTAGAGCCATAATCGAGACTAGGTCTCTACCACCCCACTACCACTACCAGATTAGAGCCATAATGGAGACTAGGTATCTACCACCCCACTACCACTATCAGATTAGACCCACAAAGGCACTAGGCATCAACCACCCCACTACCACTATCAGATTAGAGCCATAATGGAGACTAGGTATCTACCACCCCACTACCACTATCAGATTAGAGCCATAATGGAGACTAGGTATCTACCACCCCACTACCACTACCAGATTAGAGCCATAATGGAGACTAGGTATCTACCACACCACTACCACTATCTCATTAGAGCCATAATGGAGACTATGTATCTACCACCCCACTACCTCTATCAGATTAGAGCCATAATGGAGAGTAGGTATCTTCCACCCCACTACCACTATCAGATTAGAGCCATACTGGAGACTAGGTATCTACCACCCTACTACCACTATCAGATTAGAGCCATAATGGAGACTAGGTATCTACCACCCCACTACCAGTATCAGATTAGAGCCATAAGGGCACTAGGCATCTACCACCACACTACCACTATCAGATTAGAGCCATAAGGGCACTAGGCATCTACCACACCGCTACCACTATCAGATTAGAGCCATAAGGGCACTAGGCATCTATCACCCCACTACCACTATCAGATTAGAGCCATAAAGGCACTAGGCATCTACCACCCCACTACCACTATCAGATTAGAGCCATAATGGAGACTAGGTATCTACCACCCCACTACCACTATCAGATTAGAGCCATAAGGGCACTAGGCATTTACCACCCCACTACCACTATCAGATTAGAGCCATATTGGAGACTAGGTATCTACCACCCCACTACCACTATCAGATTAGAGCCATAATGGAGACTAGGTATCTACCACCCCACTACCACTATCAGATTAGAGCCATAATGGAGACTAGGTCTCTACCACCCCACTACCACTATGTGATTAGAGCCATAATGGAGACTAGGTATCTACCACCCCACTACCACTATCAGATTAGAGCCATAATGGAGACTAGACATCTACCACCCCACTACCAGATTAGAGCCATAATGGAGACTAGGTATCTACCACCCCACTACCAACATCAGATTAGAGCCATAAAGGCACTAGGCATCTACCACCCCACTACCACTATCAGATTAGAGCCATAATGGAGACAAGATATCTACTACCCCACTACCGCTATCATATTAGAGCCATAAGGGCACTAAGCATCTACCACCCCACTACCACTATCAGATTAGAGCCATAAAGGCACTAGGCATCTACCACCCCACTACCACTATCAGATTAGAGCCATAATGGAGACTAGGTATCTACCACCCCACTACCACGATCAGATTAGAGCCATAAAGGCACTAGGCATCTACCACCCCACTACCACTATCAGATTAGAGCCATAATGGAGACTAGGTATCTACCACCCCACTACCACTATCAGATTAGAGCCATAATGGAGACTAGGTACCTACCACCCCACTACCACTATCAGATTAGAGCCATAATGGAGACTATGTATCTACCACCCCACTACCTCTATCAGATTAGAGCCATAATGGAGAGTAGGTATCTTCCACCCCACTACCACTATCAGATTAGAGCCATAATGGAGACTAGGTATCTACCACCCCACTACCACTATCAGATTAGAGCCATAAGGGCACTAGGCATCTACCACCACACTACCACTATCAGATTAGAGCCATAAGGGCACTAGGCATCTACCACCCCGCTACCACATTCAGATTAGAGCCATAAGGGCACTAGACATCTACCACCCCACTACCACTATCAGTTTAGAGCCATAATGGAGACTAGGTATCTACCACCCCACTACCACTATCAGATTAGAGCCATAAGGGCACTAGGCATCTATCACCCCACTACCACTATCAGACTAGAGCCATAAAGGCACTAGGCATCTACCACCCCACTACCACTATCAGATTAGAGCCATAATGGAGACTAGGTATCTACCACCCCACTACCACTATCAGATTCGAGCCATAAGGGCACTAGGCATCTACCACCCCACTACCACTATCAGATTAGAGCGATAATGGAGACTAGGTATCTACCACCCCACTACCACTATCAGATTAGAGCCATAATGGAGACTAGGTATCTACCACCCCTCTACCTCTATCAGATTAGAGCCATAATGGAGACTATGTATCTACCACCCCACTACCTCTATCAGATTAGAGCCATAATGGAGAGTAGGTATCTTCCACCCCACTACCACTATCAGATTAGAGCCATAATGGAGACTAGGTATCTACCACCCCACTACCACTATCAGATTAGAGCCATAAGGGCACTAGGCATCTACCACCACACTACCACTATCAGATTAGAGCCATAAGGGCACTAGGCATCTACCACCCCGCTACCACATTCAGATTAGAGCCATAAGGGCACTAGACATCTACCACCCCACTACCACTATCAGTTTAGAGCCATAATGGAGACTAGGTATCTACCACCCCACTACCACTATCAGATTAGAGCCATAAGGGCACTAGGCATCTATCACCCCACTACCACTATCAGACTAGAGCCATAAAGGCACTAGGCATCTACCACCCCACTACCACTATCAGATTAGAGCCATAATGGAGACTAGGTATCTACCACCCCACTACCACTATCAGATTCGAGCCATAAGGGCACTAGGCATCTACCACCCCACTACCACTATCAGATTAGAGCGATAATGGAGACTAGGTATCTACCACCCCACTACCACTATCAGATTAGAGCCATAATGGAGACTAGGTATCTACCACCCCTCTACCTCTATCAGATTAGAGCCATAATGGAGACTAGGTATCTACCACCCCACTACCACTATGTCATTAGAGCCATAATGGAGACTAGGCAACTACCACCCCACTACCACTATCAGATTAGAGCCATAATGGAGACAAGATATCTACTACCCCACTACCGCTATCATATTAGAGCCATAAGGGCACTAAGCATCTACCAACCCACTACCACTATCAGATTAGAGCCATAAAGGCACTAGGCATCTACCACCCCACTACCACTATCAGATTAGAGCCATAATGGAGACTAGGTATCTACCACCCCACTACCACTATCAGATTAGAGCCATAAGGGCACTAGGCATCTACCACCCCACTACCACTATCAGATTAGAGCCATAATGGAGACTAGGTATCTACCACACCACTACCACTACCAGATTAGAGCCATAATGGAGACTAGGTACCTACCACCCCACTACCACTATCAGATTAGAGCCATAATGGAGACTAGGTATCTACCACCCCTCTACCTCTATCAGATTAGAGCCATAATGGAGACTAGGTATCTACCACCCCACTACCACTATGTCATTAGAGCCATAATGGAGACTAGGTATCTACCACCCCACTACCATTATCAGATTAGAGCCATAATGGAGACTAGACATCTCCCACCCCACTACCAGATTAGAGCCATAATGGAGACTAGGTATCTACCACCCCACTACCAATATCAGATTAGAGCCATAAAGGCACTAAGCATCTACCACAACACTACCACTATCAGATTAGAGCCATAATGGAGAGTAGATATCTACCACCCCACTACCGCTATCATATTAGAGCCATAAGGGCACTAGGCATCTACCACCCCACTACCACTATCAGATAAGAGCCATAATGGCACTAGGCATCTACCACCCCACTACTACTACCAGATTAGAGCCATAAGGGCACTAGGCATCTACCACCCCACTACCACTATCAGATTAGAGCCATAATGGAGACTAGACATCTACCACCCCACTACCACTATCAGATTAGAGCCATAATGGAGACTAGGTATCTACCACCCCACTACCAATATCAGATTAGAGCCATAAAGGCACTAGGCATCTACCACCCCACTACCACTATCAGATTAGAGCCATAATGGAGACTAGATATCTACCACCCCACTACCACTATCAGATTAGAGCCATAAGGGCACTAGGCATCTTCCACCCCACTACCACTATCAGATTAGAGCCATAAAGGCACTAGGCATTTACCACCCCACTACCACTATCAGATTAGAGCCATAATGGAGACTAGGTATCTACCACCCCACTACCACTATCAGATTAGAGCCATAAGGGCACTAGGCATCTACCACCCCACTACCACTATCAGATTAGAGCCATAATGGAGACTAGGTATCTACCACACCACTACCACTACCAGATTAGAGCCATAATGGAGACTAGGCATCTACCACCCCACTACCACTATCAGATTAGAGCGATAATGGAGACTAGGTATCTACCACCCCACTACCACTATCAGATTAGAGCCATAATGGAGACTAGGTATCTACCACCCCTCTACCTCTATCAGATTAGAGCCATAATGGAGACTAGGTATCTACCACCCCACTACCACTATGTCATTAGAGCCATAATGGAGACTAGGCATCTACCACCCCACTACCACTATCAGATTAGAGCCATAATGGAGACAAGATATCTACTACCCCACTACCGCTATCATATTAGAGCCATAAGGGCACTAAGCATCTACCACCCCACTACCACTATCAGATTAGAGCCATAAAGGCACTAGGCATCTACCACCCCACTACCACTATCAGATTAGAGCCATAATGGAGACTAGGTATCTACCACCCCACTACCACTATCAGATTAGAGCCATAAGGGCACTAGGCATCTACCACCCCACTACCACTATCAGATTAGAGCCATAATGGAGACTAGGTATCTACCACACCACTACCACTACCAGATTAGAGCCATAATGGAGACTAGGTACCTACCACCCCACTACCACTATCAGATTAGAGCCATAATGGAGACTAGGTATCTACCACCCCACTACCACTATGTCATTAGAGCCATAATGGAGACTAGGTATCTACCACCCCACTACCATTATCAGATTAGAGCCATAATGGAGACTAGACATCTCCCACCCCACTACCAGATTAGAGCCATAATGGAGACTAGGTATCTACCACCCCACTACCAATATCAGATTAGAGCCATAAAGGCACTAAGCATCTACCACAACACTACCACTATCAGATTAGAGCCATAATGGAGAGTAGATATCTACCACCCCACTACCGCTATCATATTAGAGCCATAAGGGCACTAGGCATCTACCACCCCACTACCACTATCAGATTAGAGCCATAATGGCACTAGGCATCTACCACCCCACTACTACTACCAGATTAGAGCCATAAGGGCACTAGGCATCTACCACCCCACTACCACTATCAGATTAGAGCCATAATGGAGACTAGGCATCTACCACCCCACTACCACTATCAGATTAGAGCCATAATGGAGACTAGGTATCTACCACCCCACTACCAATATCAGATTAGAGCCATAAAGGCACTAGGCATCTACCACCCCACTACCACTATCAGATTAGAGCCATAATGGAGACTAGATATCTACCACCCCACTACCGCTATCATATTAGAGCCATAAAGGCACTAGGCATCTTCCACCCCACTACCACTATCAGATTAGAGCCATAAAGGCACTAGGCATTTACCACCCCACTACCACTATCAGATTAGAGCCATAATGGAGACTAGGTATCTACCACCCCACTACCACTATCAGATTAGCGCCATAATGGAGACTAGGTATCTACCACCCCTCTACCTCTATCAGATTAGAGCCATAATGGAGACTAGGTATCTACCACCCCACTACCACTATGTGATTAGAGCCATAATGGAGACTAGGTATCTACCACCCCACTACCACTATCAGATTAGAGCCATAATGGAGACTAGACATCTCCCACCCCACTACCAGATTAGAGCCATAATGGAGACTAGGTACCTACCACCCCACTACCACTATCAGATTAGAGCCATAAGGGCACTAGGTATCTACCACCCCACTACCACTATCAGATTAGAGCCATAAGGGCACTAGGCATCTACCACCACACTACCACTATCAGATTAGAGCCATAAGGGCACTAGGCATCTACCACCCCGCTACCACTATCAGATTAGAGCCATAAGGGCACTAGGCATCTACCACCCCACTACCACTATCAGATTAGAGCCATAATGGAGACTAGGTATCTACCACACCACTACCACTACCAGATTAGAGCCATAATGGAGACTAGGTACCTACCACCCCACTACCACTATCAGATTAGAGCCATAATGGAGACTATGTATCTACCACCCCACTACCTCTATCAGATTAGAGCCATAATGGAGAGTAGGTATCTTCCACCCCACTACCACTATCAGATTAGAGCCATAATGGAGACTAGGTATCTACCACCCCACTACCACTATCAGATTAGAGCCATAAGGGCACTAGGCATCTACCACCACACTACCACTATCAGATTAGAGCCATAAGGGCACTAGGCATCTACCACCCCGCTACCACTATCAGATTAGAGCCATAAGGGCACTAGACATCTACCACCCCACTACCACTATCAGTTTAGAGCCATAATGGAGACTAGGTATCTACCACCCCACTACCACTATCAGATTAGAGCCATAAGGGCACTAGGCATCTATCACCCCACTACCACTATCAGACTAGAGCCATAAAGGCACTAGGCATCTACCACCCCACTACCACTATCAGATTAGAGCCATAATGGAGACTAGGTATCTACCACCCCACTACCACTATCAGATTAGAGCCATAAGGGCACTAGGCATCTACCACCCCACTACCACTATCAGATTAGAGCCATAATGGAGACTAGGTATCTACCACCCCACTACCACTATCAGATTAGAGCCATAATGGAGACTAGGTATCTACCACCCCTCTACCTCTATCAGATTAGAGCCATAATGGAGACTAGGTATCTACCACCCCACTACCACTATGTCATTAGAGCCATAATGGAGACTAGGTATCTACCACCCCATTACCATTATCAGATTAGAGCCATAATGGAGACTAGACATCTCCCACCCCACTACCAGATTAGAGCCAAAATGGAGACTAGGTATCTACCACCCCACTACCAATATCAGATTAGAGCCATAAAGGCACTAAGCATCTACCACAACACTACCACTATCAGATTAGAGCCATAATGGAGAGTAGATATCTACCACCCCACTACCGCTATCATATTAGAGCCATAAGGGCACTAGGCATCTACCACCCCACTACCACTATCAGATTAGAGCCATAATGGCACTAGGCATCTACCACCCCACTACTACTACCAGATTAGAGCCATAAGGGCACTAGGCATCTACCACCCCACTACCACTATCAGATTAGAGCCATAATGGAGACTAGACATCTACCACCCCACTACCAGATTAGAGCCATAATGGAGACTAGGTATCTACCACCCCACTACCAATATCAGATTAGAGCCATAAAGGCACTAGGCATCTACCACCCCACTACCACTATCAGATTAGAGCCATAATGGAGACTAGATATCTACCACCCCACTACCGCTATCATATTAGAGCCATAAGGGCACTAGGCATCTTCCACCCCACTACCACTATCAGATTAGAGCCATAAAGGCACTAGGCATTTACCACCCCACTACCACTATCAGATTAGAGCCATAATGGAGACTAGGTATCTACCACCCCACTACCACTATCAGATTAGAGCCATAAGGGCACTAGGCATCTACCACCCCACTACCACTATCAGATTAGAGCCATAATGGAGACTAGGTATCTACCACACCACTACCACTACCAGATTAGAGCCATAATGGAGACTAGGTATCTACCACCCCACTACCACTATCAGATTAGAGCCATAATGGAGACTAAGTATCTACCACCCCACTACCACTATCAGATTAGAGCCATAATGGAGACTATGTATCTACCACCCCACTACCTCTATCAGATTAGAGCCATAATGGAGAGTAGGTATCTTCCACCCCACTACCACTATCAGATTAGAGCCATAAAGGCACTAGGCATCTACCACCCCACTACCACTATCAGATTAGAGCCATAATGGAGACTAGGTATCTACCACCCCACTACCACTATCAGATTAGCGCCATAATGGAGACTAGGTATCTACCACCCCACTACCTCTATCAGATTAGAGCCATAATGGAGACTAGGTATCTACCACCCCACTACCACTATGTGATTAGAGCCATAATGGAGACTAGGTATCTACCACCCCACTACCACTATCAGATTAGAGCCATAAGGGCACTAGGCATCTACCACCCCACTACCACTATCAGATTAGAGCCATAATGGAGACTAGGTATCTACCACCCCACTACCACTATCAGATTAGAGCCATAATGGAGACTAGGTACCTACCACCCCACTACCACTATCAGATTAGAGCCATAATGGAGACTATGTATCTACCACCCCACTACCTCTATCAGATTAGAGCCATAATGGAGAGTAGGTATCTTCCACCCCACTACCACTATCAGATTAGAGCCATAATGGAGACTAGGTATCTACCACCCCACTACCACTATCAGATTAGAGCCATAAGGGCACTAGGCATCTACCACCACACTACCACTATCAGATTAGAGCCATAAGGGCACTAGGCATCTACCACCCCACTACCACTATCAGATTAGAGCCATAAGGGCACTAGACATCTACCACCCCACTACCACTATCAGTTTAGAGCCATAATGGAGACTAGGTATCTACCACCCCACTACCACTATCAGATTAGAGCCATAAGGGCACTAGGCATCTATCACCCCACTACCACTATCAGACTAGAGCCATAAAGGCACTAGGCATCTACCACCCCACTACCACTATTAGATTAGAGCCATAATGGAGACTAGGTATCTACCACCCCACTACCACTATCAGATTAGAGCCATAAGGGCACTAGGCATCTACCACCCCACTACCACTATCAGATTAGAGCGATAATGGAGACTAGGTATCTACCACCCCACTACCACTATCAGATTAGAGCCATAATGGAGACTAGGTATCTACCACCCCTCTACCTCTATCAGATTAGAGCCATAATGGAGACTAGGTATCTACCACCCCACTACCACTATCAGATTAGAGCCATAATGGAGACTAGGTATCTACCACCCCACTACCATTATCAGATTAGAGCCATAATGGAGACTAGACATCTCCCACCCCACTACCACTATCAGATTAGAGCCATAATGGAGACTAGGTATCTACCACCCCACTACCACTATCAGATTAGAGCCATAAAGGCACTAAGCATCTACCACAACACTACCACTATCAGATTAGAGCCATAATGGAGAGTAGATATCTACCACCCCACTACCGCTATCATATTAGAGCCATAAGGGCACTAGGCATCTACCACCCCACTACCACTATCAGATTAGAGCCATAATGGCACTAGGCATCTACCACCCCACTACTACTACCAGATTAGAGCCATAATGGAGACTAGACATCTACCACCCCACTACCAGATTAGAGCCATAATGGAGACTAGGTATCTACCACCCCACTACCAATATCAGATTAGAGCCATAAAGGCACTAGGCATCTACCACCCCACTACCACTATCAGATTAGAGCCATAATGGAGACTAGATATCTACCACCCCACTACCGCTATCATATTAGAGCCATAAGGGCACTAGGCATCTTCCACCCCACTACCACTATCAGATTAGAGCCATAAAGGCACTAGGCATTTACCACCCCACTACCACTATCAGATTAGAGCCATAATTTAGACTAGGTATCTACCACCCCACTACCACTATCAGATTAGAGCCATAAGGGCACTAGGCATCTACCACCCCACTACCACTATCAGATTAGAGCCATAATGGAGACTAGGTATCTACCACACCACTACCACTACCAGATTAGAGCCATAATGGAGACTAGGTACCTACCACTCCACTACCACTATCAGATTAGAGCCATAATGGAGACTAAGTATCTACCACCCCACTACCACTATCAGATTAGAGCCATAATGGAGACTATGTATCTACCACCCCACTACCTCTATCAGATTAGAGCCATAATGGAGAGTAGGTATCTTCCACCCCACTACCACTATCAGATTAGAGCCATAAAGGCACTAGGCATCTACCACCCCACTACCACTATCAGATTAGAGCCATAATGGAGACTAGGTATCTACCACCCCACTACCACTATCAGATTAGCGCCATAATGGAGACTAGGTATCTCCCACGCCTCTACCTCTATCAGATTAGAGCCATAATGGAAACTAGGTATCTACCACCCCACTACCACTATGTGATTAGAGCCATAATGGAGACTAGGTATCTACCACCCCACTACCACTATCAGATTAGAGCCATAATGGAGACTAGACATCGCCCACCCCACTACCAGATTAGAGCCATAATGGAGACTAGGTACCTACCACCCCACTACCACTATCAGATTAGAGCCATAAGGGCACTAGGCATCTACCACCCCACTACCACTATCAGATTAGAGCCATAATGGAGACTAGGTATCTACCACACCACTACCACTACCAGATTAGAGACATAATGGAGACTAGGTACCTACCACCCCACTACCACTATCAGATTAGAGCCATAATGGAGACTATGTATCTACCACCCCACTACCTCTATCAGATTAGAGCCATAATGGAGAGTAGGTATCTTCCACCCCACTACCACTATCAGATTAGAGCCATAATGGAGACTAGGTATCTACCACCCCACTACCACTATCAGATTAGAGCCATAAGGGCACTAGGCATCTACCACCACACTACCACTATCAGATTAGAGCCATAAGGGCACTAGGCATCTACCACCCCGCTACCACTATCAGATTAGAGCCATAAGGGCACTAGGCATCTACCACCCCACTACCACTATCAGATTAGAGCCATAATGGAGACTAGGTATCTACCACACCACTACCACTACCAGATTAGAGCCATAATGGAGACTAGGTACCTACCACCCCACTACCACTATCAGATTAGAGCCATAATGGAGACTATGTATCTACCACCCCACTACCTCTATCAGATTAGAGCCATAATGGAGAGTAGGTATCTTCCACCCCACTACCACTATCAGATTAGAGCCATAATGGAGACTAGGTATCTACCACCCCACTACCACTATCAGATTAGAGCCATAAGGGCACTAGGCATCTACCACCACACTACCACTATCAGATTAGAGCCATAAGGGCACTAGGCATCTACCACCCCGCTACCACTATCAGATTAGAGCCATAAGGGCACTAGGCATCTACCACCCCACTACCACTATCAGATTAGAGCCATAATGGAGACTAGGTATCTACCACCCCACTACCACTATCAGATTAGAGCCATAAGGGCACTAGGCATCGATCACCCCACTACCACTATCAGATTAGAGCCATAAAGGCACTAGGCATCTACCACCCCACTACCACTATCAGATTAGAGCCATAATGGAGACTAGGTATCTACCACCCCACTACCACTATCAGATTAGAGCCATAAGGGCACTAGGCATCTACCACCCCACTACCACTTTCAGATTAGAGCCATAATGGAGACTAGGTATCTACCACCCCACTACCACTATCAGATTAGAGCCATAATGGAGACTAGGTATCTACCACCCCTCTACCTCTATCAGATTAGAGCCATAATGGAGACTAGGTATCTACCACCCCACTACCACTATGTCATTAGAGCCATAATGGAGACTAGGTATCTACCACCCCATTACCATTATCAGATTAGAGCCATAATGGAGACTAGACATCTCCCACCCCACTACCAGATTAGAGCCAAAATGGAGACTAGGTATCTACCACCCCACTACCAATATCAGATTAGAGCCATAAAGGCACTAAGCATCTACCACAACACTACCACTATCAGATTAGAGCCATAATGGAGAGTAGATATCTACCACCCCACTACCGCTATCATATTAGAGCCATAAGGGCACTAGGCATCTACCACCCCACTACCACTATCAGATTAGAGCCATAATGGCACTAGGCATCTACCACCCCACTACTACTACCAGATTAGAGCCATAAGGGCACTAGGCATCTACCACCCCACTACCACTATCAGATTAGAGCCATAATGGAGACTAGACATCTACCACCCCACTACCAGATTAGAGCCATAATGGAGACTAGGTATCTACCACCCCACTACCAATATCAGATTAGAGCCATAAAGGCACTAGGCATCTACCACCCCACTACCACTATCAGATTAGAGCCATAATGGAGACTAGATATCTACCACCCCACTACCGCTATCATATTAGAGCCATAAGGGCACTAGGCATCTTCCACCCCACTACCACTATCAGATTAGAGCCATAAAGGCACTAGGCATTTACCACCCCACTACCACTATCAGATTAGAGCCATAATGGAGACTAGGTATCTACCACCCCACTACCACTATCAGATTAGAGCCATAAGGGCACTAGGCATCTACCACCCCACTACCACTATCAGATTAGAGCCATAATGGAGACTAGGTATCTACCACACCACTACCACTACCAGATTAGAGCCATAATGGAGACTAGGTACCTACCACTCCACTACCACTATCAGATTAGAGCCATAATGGAGACTAAGTATCTACCACCCCACTACCACTATCAGATTAGAGCCATAATGGAGACTATGTATCTACCACCCCACTACCTCTATCAGATTAGAGCCATAATGGACAGTAGGTATCTTCCACCCCACTACCACTATCAGATTAGAGCCATAAAGGCACTAGGCATCTACCACCCCACTACCACTATCAGATTAGAGCCATAATGGAGACTAGGTATCTACCACCCCACTACCACTATCAGATTAGCGCCATAATGGAGACTAGGTATCTACCACCCCTCTACCTCTATCAGATTAGAGCCATAATGGAGACTAGGTATCTACCACCCCACTACCACTATGTGATTAGAGCCATAATGGAGACTAGGTATCTACCACCCCACTACCACTATCAGATTAGAGCCATAATGGAGACTAGACATCTCCCACCCCACTACCAGATTAGAGCCATAATGGAGACTAGGTACCTACCACCCCACTACCACTATCAGATTAGAGCCATAATGGAGACTAAGTATCTACCACCCCACTACCACTATCTCATTAGAGCCATAATGGAGACTATGTATCTACCACCCCACTACCTCTATCAGATTAGAGCCATAATGGAGAGTAGGTATCTTCCACCCCACTACCACTATCAGATTAGAGCCATACTGGAGACTAGGTATCTACCACCCCACTACCACTATCAGATTAGAGCCATAATGGAGACTAGGTATCTACCACCCCACTACCACTATCAGATTAGAGCCCTAAGGGCACTAGGCATCTACCACCCCACTACCACTATCAGATTAGAGCCATAAGGGCACTAGGCATCTACCACCCCGCTACCACTATCAGATTAGAGCCATAAGGGCACTAGACATCTACCACCCCACTACCACTATCAGATTAGAGCCATACTGGAGACTAGGTATCTACCACCCCACTACCACTATCAGATTAGAGCCATAAGGGCACTAGGCATCTATCACCCCACTACCACTATCAGATTAGAGCCATAAAGGCACTAGGCATCTACCACCCCACTACCACTATCAGATTAGAGCCATAATGGAGACTAGGTATCTACCACCCCACTACCACTATCAGATTAGAGCCATAAGGGCACTAGGCATTTACCACCCCACTACCACTATCAGATTAGAGCCATTATGGAGACTAGGTATCTACCACCCCACTACCACTATCAGATTAGAGCCATAATGGAGACTAGGTATCTACCACCCCTCTACCTCTATCAGATTAGAGCCATAATGGAGACTAGGTCTCTACCACCCCACTACCACTATCTGATTAGAGCCATAATGGAGACTAGGTATCTACCACCCCACTACCACTATCAGATTAGAGCCATAATGGAGACTAGACATCTACCACCCCACTACCAGATTAGAGCCATAATGGAGACTAGGTATCTACCACCCCACTACCAATATCAGATTAGAGCCATAAAGGCACTAGGCATCTACCACCCCACTACCACTATCAGATTAGAGCCATAACGGAGACAAGATATCTACTACCCCACTACCGCTATCATATTAGAGCCATAAGGGCACTAAGCATCTACCACCCCACTACCACTATCAGATTAGAGCCATAAAGGCACTAGGCATCTACCACCCCACTACCACTATCAGATTAGAGCCATAATGGAGACTAGGTATCTACCACCCCACTACCACTATCAGATTAGAGCCATAATGGAGACTAGGTATCTACCACACCACTACCACTACCAGATTAGAGCCATAATGGAGACTAGGTACCTACCACCCCACTACCACTATCAGATTAGAGCCATAATGGAGACTAAGTATCTACCACCCCACTACCACTATCTCATTAGAGCCATAATGGAGACTATGTATCTACCACCCCACTACCTCTATCAGATTAGAGCCATAATGGAGAGTAGGTATCTTCCACCCCACTACCACTATCAGATTAGAGCCATACTGGAGACTAGGTATCTACCACCCCACTACCACTATCAGATTAGAGCCATAATGGAGACTAGGTATCTACCACCCCACTACCACTATCAGATTAGAGCCATAAGGGCACTAGGCATCTACCACCCCGCTACCACTATCAGATTAGAGCCATAAGGGCACTAGACATCTACCACCCCACTACCACTATCAGATTAGAGCCATAATGGAGACTAGGTATCTACCACCCCACTACCACTATCAGATTAGAGCCATAAGGGCACTAGGCATCTATCACCCCACTACCACTATCAGATTAGAGCCATAAAGGCACTAGGCATCTACCACCCCACTACCACTATCAGATTAGAGCCATAATGGAGACTAGGTATCTACCACCCCACTACCACTATCAGATTAGAGCCATAAGGGCACTAGGCATTTACCACCCCACTACCACTATCAGATTAGAGCCATAATGGAGACTAGGTATCTACCACCCCACTACCACTATCAGATTAGAGCCATAATGGAGACTAGGTATCTACCACCCCACTACCTCTATCAGATTAGAGCCATAATGGAGACTAGGTCTCTACCACCCCACTACCACTATCTGATTAGAGCCATAATGGAGACTAGGTATCTACCACCCCACTACCACTATCAGATTAGAGCCATAATGGAGACTAGACATCTACCACCCCACTACCAGATTAGAGCCATAATGGAGACTAGGTATCTACCACCCCACTACCAATATCAGATTAGAGCCATAAAGGCACTAGGCATCTACCACCCCACTACCACTGTCAGATTAGAGCCATAACGGAGACAAGATATCTACTACCCCACTACCGCTATCATATTAGAGCCATAAGGGCACTAAGCATCTACCACCCCACTACCACTATCAGATTAGAGCCATAAAGGCACTAGGCATCTACCACCCCACTACCACTATCAGATTAGAGCCATAATGGAGACTAGGTATCTACCACCCCACTACCACTATCAGATTAGAGCCATAATGGAGACTAGGTATCTACCACACCACTACCACTACCAGATTAGAGCCATAATGGAGACTAGGTACCTACCACCCCACTACCACTATCAGATTAGAGCCATAATGGAGACTAGGTATCTACCACCCCTCTACCACTATCAGATTAGAGCCATAATGGAGACTAGGTATCTACCACCCCACTACCACTATCAGATTAGAGCCATAATGGAGACTAGGTATCTACCACCCCACTACCACTATCAGATTCGAGCCATAAGGGCACTAGGCATCTACCACCCCGCTACCACTATCAGATTAGAGCCATAAGGGCACTAGACATCTACCACCCCACTACCACTATCAGTTTAGAGCCATAATGGAGACTAGGTATCTACCACCCCACTACCACTATCAGATTAGAGCCATAAGGGCACTAGGCATCTATCACCCCACTACCACTATCAGATTAGAGCCATAAAGGCACTAGGCATCTACCACCCCACTACCACTATCAGATTAGAGCCATAATGGAGACTAGGTATCTACCACCCCACTACCACTATCAGATTAGAGCCATAAGGGCACTAGGCATCTACCACCCCACTACCACTATCAGATTAGAGCGATAATGGAGACTAGGTATCTACCACCCCACTACCACTATCAGATTAGAGCCATAATGGAGACTAGGTATCTACCACCCCTCTACCTCTATCAGATTAGAGCCATAATGGAGACTAGGTATCTACCACCCCACTACCACTATGTCATTAGAGCCATAATGGAGACTAGGTATCTACCACCCCACTACCACTATCAGATTAGAGCCATAATGGAGACTAGACATCTCCCACCCCACTACCAGATTAGAGCCATAATGGAGACTAGGTATCTACCACCCCACTACCAATATCAGATTAGAGCCATAAAGGCACTAAGCATCTACCACAACACTACCACTATCAGATTAGAGCCATAATGGAGACTAGATATCTACCACCCCACTACCGCTATCATATTAGAGCCATAAGGGCACTAGGCATCTACCACCCCACTACCACTATCAGATTAGAGCCATAATGGAGACTAGGTATCTACCACCCCACTACCACTATCAGATTAGAGCCATAAGGGCACTAGGCATCTATCACCCCACTACCACTATCAGATTAGAGCCATAAAGGCACTAGGCATCTACCACCCCACTACCACTATCAGATTAGAGCCATAATGGAGACTAGGTATCTACCACCCCACTACCACTATCAGATTAGAGCCATAAGGGCACTAGGCATTTACCACCCCACTACCACTATCAGATTAGAGCCATAATGGAGACTAGGTATCTACCACCCCACTACCTCTATCAGATTAGAGCCATAATGGAGACTAGGTCTCTACCACCCCACTACCACTATGTGATTAGAGCCATAATGGAGACTAGGTATCTACCACCCCACTACCACTATCAGATTAGAGCCATAATGGAGACTAGACATCTACCACCCCACTACCAGATTAGAGCCATAATGGAGACTAGGTATCTACCACCCCACTACCAATATCAGATTAGAGCCATAAAGGCACTAGGCATCTACCACCCCACTACCACTATCAGATTAGAGCCATAACGGAGACAAGATATCTACTACCCCACTACCGCTATCATATTAGAGCCATAAGGGCACTACGCATCTACCACCCCACTACCACTATCAGATTAGAGCCATAAAGGCACTAGGCATCTACCACCCCACTACCACTATCAGATTAGAGCCATAATGGAGACTAGGTATCTACCACCCCACTACCACTATCAGATTAGAGCCATAATGGAGACTAGGTATCTACCACACCACTACCACTACCAGATTAGAGCCATAATGGAGACTAGGTACCTACCACCCCACTACCACTATCAGATTAGAGCCATAATGGAGACTAGGTATCTACCACCCCTCTACCACTATCAGATTAGAGCCATAATGGAGACTAGGTATCTACCACCCCACTACCACTATCAGATTAGAGCCATAAGGGCACTAGGCATCTACCACCACACTACCACTATCAGATTAGAGCCATAAGGGCACTAGGCATCTACCACCCCGCTACCACTATCAGATTAGAGCCATAAGGGCACTAGACATCTACCACCCCACTACCACTATCAGTTTAGAGCCATAATGGAGACTAGGTATCTATCACCCCACTACCACTATCAGATTAGAGCCATAAGGGCACTAGGCATCTATCACCCCACTACCACTATCAGATTAGAGCCATAAAGGCACTAGGCATCTACCACCCCACTACCACTATCAGATTAGAGCCATAATGGAGACTAGGTATCTACCACCCCACTACCACTATCAGATTAGAGCCATAAGGGCACTAGGCATCTACCACCCCACTACCACTATCAGATTAGAGCGATAATGGAGACTAGGTATCTACCACCCCACTACCACTACCAGATTAGAGCCATAATGGAGACTAGGTATCTACCACCCCTCTACCTCTATCAGATTAGAGCCATAATGGAGACTAGGTATCTACCACCCCACTACCACTATGTCATTAGAGCCATAATGGAGACTAGGTATCTACCACCCCACTACCACTATCAGATTAGAGCCATAATGGAGACTAGACATCTCCCACCCCACTACCAGATTAGAGCCATAATGGAGACTAGGTATCTTCCACCCCACTACCACTATCAGATTAGAGCCATAAAGGCACTAGGCATCTACCACCCCACTACCACTATCAGATTAGAGCCATAATGGAGACTAGGTATCTACCACCCCACTACCACTATCAGATTAGAGCCATAAGGGCACTAGGCATCTACCACCCCACTACCACTATCAGATTAGACCCATAATGGCACTAGGTATCTACCACCCCACTACTACTACCAGATTAGAGCCATAAGGGCACTAGGCATCTACCACCCCACTACCACTATCAGATTAGAGCCATAATGGAGACTAGACATCTACCACCCCACTACCAGATTAGAGCCATAATGGAGACTAGGTATCTACCACCCCACTACCAATATCAGATTAGAGCCATAAAGGCACTAGGCATCTACCACCCCACTACCACTATCAGATTAGAGCCATAATGGAGACTAGATATCTACCACCCCACTACCGCTATCATATTAGAGCCATAAGGGCACTAGGCATCTTCCACCCCACTACCACTATCAGATTAGAGCCATAAAGGCACTAGGCATCTACCACCCCACTACCACTATCAGATTAGAGCCATAATGGAGACTAGGTATCTACCACCCCACTACCACTATCAGATTAGAGCCATAAGGGCACTAGGCATCTACCACCCCACTACCACTATCAGATTAGAGCCATAATGGAGACTAGGTATCTACCACACCACTACCACTACCAGATTAGAGCCATAATGGAGACTAGGTACCTACCACTCCACTACCACTATCAGATTAGAGCCATAATGGAGACTAAGTATCTACCACCCCACTACCACTATCAGATTAGAGCCATAATGGAGACTAGATATCTACCACCCCACTACCGCTATCATATTAGAGCCATAAGGGCACTAGGCATCTTCCACCCCACTACCACTATCAGATTAGAGCCATAAAGGCACTAGGCATCTACCACCCCACTACCACTATCAGATTAGAGCCATAATGGAGACTAGGTATCTACCACCCCACTACCACTATCAGATTAGAGCCATAAGGGCACTAGGCATCTACCACCCCACTACCACTATCAGATTAGAGCCATAATGGAGACTAGGTATCTACCACACCACTACCACTACCAGATTAGAGCCATAATGGAGACTAGGTACCTACCACTCCACTACCACTATCAGATTAGAGCCATAATGGAGACTAAGTATCTACCACCCCACTACCACTATCAGATTAGAGCCATAATGGAGACTATGTATCTACCACCCCACTACCTCTATCAGATTAGAGCCATAATGGAGAGTAGGTATCTTCCACCCCACTACCACTATCAGATTAGAGCCATAAAGGCACTAGGCATCTACCACCCCACTACCACTATCAGATTAGAGCCATAATGGAGACTAGGTATCTACCACCCCACTACCACTATCAGATTAGAGCCATAAGGGCACTAGGCATCTACCACCCCACTACCACTATCAGATTAGAGCGATAATGGAGACTAGGTATCTACCACCCCACTACCACTATCAGATTAGAGCCATAATGGAGACTAGGTATCTACCACCCCACTACCACTATCAGATTAGAGCCATAATGGAGACTAGACATCTACCACCCCACTACCAGATTAGAGCCATAATGGAGACTAGGTATCTACCACCCCACTACCAATATCAGATTAGAGCCATAAAGGCACTAGGCATCTACCACCCCACTACCACTATCAGATTAGAGCCATAATGGAGACAAGATATCTACTACCCCACTACCGCTATCATATTAGAGCCATAAGGGCACTAAGCATCTACCACCCCACTACCACTATCAGATTAGAGCCATAAAGGCACTAGGCATCTACCACCCCACTACCACTATCAGATTAGAGCCATAATGGAGACTAGGTATCTACCACCCCACTACCACTATCAGATTAGAGCCATAAGGGCACTAGGCATCTACCACCCCACTACCACTATCAGATTAGAGCCATAATGGAGACTAGGTATCTACCACACCACTACCACTACCAGATTAGAGCCATAATGGAGACTAGGTACCTACCACCCCACTACCACTATCAGATTAGAGCCATAATGGAGACTATGTATCTACCACCCCACTACCTCTATCAGATTAGAGCCATAATGGAGAGTAGGTATCTTCCACCCCACTACCACTATCAGATTAGAGCCATAATGGAGACTAGACATCTACCACCCCACTACCAGATTAGAGCCATAATGGAGACTAGGTATCTACCACCCCACTACCAATATCAGATTAGAGCCATAAAGGCACTAGGCATCTACCACCCCACTACCACTATCAGATTAGAGCCATAATGGAGACAAGATATCTACTACCCCACTACCGCTATCATATTAGAGCCATAAGGGCACTAAGCATCTACCACCCCACTACCACTATCAGATTAGAGCCATAAAGGCACTAGGCATCTACCACACCACTACCACTATCAGATTAGAGCCATAATGGAGACTAGGTATCTACCACCCCACTACCACTATCAGATTAGAGCCATAAGGGCACTAGGCATCTACCACCCCACTACCACTATCAGATTAGAGCCATAATGGAGACTAGGTATCTACCACACCACTACCACTACCAGATTAGAGCCATAATGGAGACTAGGTACCTACCACCCCACTACCACTATCAGATTAGAGCCATAATGGAGACTATGTATCTACCACCCCACTACCTCTATCAGATTAGAGCCATAATGGAGACTAGGTATCTACCACCCCACTACCACTATCAGATTAGAGCCATAAGGGAGACTAGGTATCGACCACCCCACTACCACTATCAGATTAGAGCCATAAGGGCACTAGGCATCTACCACCCCACTACCACTATCAGATTAGAGCCATAAGGGCACTAGGCATCTACCACCCCGCTACCACTATCAGATTAGAGCCATAAGGGCACTAGACATCTACCACCCCACTACCACTATCAGTTTAGAGCCATAATGGAGACTAGGTATCTACCACCCCACTACCACTATCAGATTAGAGCCATAAGGGCACTAGGCATCTATCACCCCACTACCACTATCAGACTAGAGCCATAAAGGCACTAGGCATCTACCACCCCACTACCACTATCAGAATAGAGCCATAATGGAGACTAGGTATCTACCACCCCAGTACCACTATCAGATTAGAGCCATAAGGGCACTAGGTATCTACCACCCCACTACCACTATCAGATTAGAGCGATAATGGAGACTAGGTATCTACCACCCCACTACCACTATCAGATTAGAGCCATAATGGAGACTAGGTATCTACCACCCCTCTACCTCTATCAGATTAGAGCCATAATGGAGACTAGGTATCTACCACCCCACTACCACTATGTCATTAGAGCCATAATGGAGACTAGGTATCTACCACCCCACTACCACTATCAGATTAGAGCCATAATGGAGACTAGACATCTCCCACCCCACTACCAGATTAGAGACATAATGGAGACTAGGTATCTACCACCCCACTACCAATATCAGATTAGAGCCATAAAGGCACTAAGCATCTACCACAACACTACCACTATCAGATTAGAGCCATAATGGAGAGTAGATATCTACCACCCCACTACCGCTATCATATTAGAGCCATAAGGGCACTAGGCATCTACCACCCCACTACCACTATCAGATTAGAGCCATAATGGCACTAGGCATCTACCACCCCACTACTACTATCAGATTAGAGCCATAAGGGCACTAGGCATCTACCACCCCACTACCACTATCAGATTAGAGCCATAATGGAGACTAGACATCTACCACCCCACTACCAGATTAGAGCCATAATGGAGACTAGGTATCTACCACCCCACTACCAATATCAGATTAGAGCCATAAAGGCACTAGGCATCTACCACCCCACTACCACTATCAGATTAGAGCCATAATGGAGACTAGATATCTACCACCCCACTACCGCTATCATATTAGAGCCATAAGGGCACTAGGCATCTTCCACCCCACTACCACTATCAGATTAGAGCCATAAAGGCACTAGGCATCTACCACCCCACTACCACTATCAGATTAGAGCCATAATGGAGACTAGGTATCTACCACCCCACTACCACTATCAGATTAGAGCCATAAGGGAACTAGGCATCTACCACCCCACTACCACTATCAGATTAGAGCCATAATGGAGACTAGGTATCTACCACACCACTACCACTACCAGATTAGAGCCATAATGGAGACCAGACATCTCCCACCCCACTACCAGATTAGAGCCATAATGGAGACTAGGTACCTACCACCCCACTACCACTATCAGATTAGAGCCATAATGGAGACTAGGTATCTACCACCCCACTACCACTATCAGATTAGAGCCATAATGGAGACTAGGTATCTTCCACCCCACTACCACTATCAGATTAGAGCCATACTGGAGACTAGGTATCTACCACCCCACTACCACTATCAGATTAGAGCCATAATGGAGACTAGGTATCTACCACCCCACTACCACTATCAGATTAGAGCCATAAGGGCACTAGGCATCTACCACCACACTACCACTATCAGATTAGAGCCATAAGGGCACTAGGCATCTACCACCCCGCTACCACTATCAGATTAGAGCCATAAGGGCACTAGACATCTACCACCCCACTACCACTATCAGATTAGAGCCATAATGGAGACTAGGTATCTACCACCCCACTACCACTATCAGATTAGAGCCATAAGGGCACTAGGCATCTATCACCCCACTACCACTATCAGATTAGAGCCATAAAGGCACTAGGCATGTACCACCCCACTACCACTATCAGATTAGAGCCATAATGGAGACTAGGTATCTACCACCCCACTACCACTATCAGATTAGAGCCATAAGGGCACTAGGCATTTACCACCCCACTACCACTATCAGATTAGAGCCATAATGGAGACTAGGTATCTACCACCCCACTACCACTATCAGATTAGAGCCATAATGGAGACTAGGTCTCTACCACCCCACTACCACTATCTGATTAGAGCCATAATGGAGACTAGGTATCTACCACCCCACTACCACTATCAGAATAGAGCCATAATGGAGACTAGACATCTACCACCCCACTACCAGATTAGAGCCATAATGGAGACTAGGTATCTACCACCCCACTACCAATATCAGATTAGAGCCATAAAGGCACTAGGCATCTACCACCCCACTACCACTATCAGATTAGAGCCATAACGGAGACAAGATATCTACTACCCCACTACCGCTATCATATTAGAGCCATAAGGGCACTAAGCATCTACCACCCCACTACCACTATCAGATTAGAGCCATAAAGGCACTAGGCATCTACCACCCCACTACCACTATCAGATTAGAGCCATAATGGAGACTAGGTATCTACCACCCCACTACCACTATCAGATTAGAGCCATAATGGAGACTAGGTATCTACCACACCACTACCACTACCAGATTAGAGCCATAATGGAGACTAGGTACCTACCACCCCACTACCACTATCAGATTAGAACCATAATGGAGACTAAGTATCTACCACCCCACTACCACTATCTCATTAGAGCCATAATGGAGACTATGTATCTACCACCCCACTACCTCTATCAGATTAGAGCCATAATGGAGAGTAGGTATCTTCCACCCCACTACCACTATCAGATTAGAGCCATACTGGAGACTAGGTATCTACCACCCCACTACCACTATCAGATTAGAGCCATAATGGAGACTAGGTATCTACCACCCCACTACCACTATCAGATTAGAGCCATAAGGGCACTAGGCATCTACCACCACACTACCACTATCAGATTAGAGCCATAAGGGCACTAGGCATCTACCACCCCGCTACCACTATCAGATTAGAGCCATAAGGGCACTAGACATCTACCACCCCACTACCACTATCAGATTAGAGACATAATGGAGACTAGGTATCTACCACCCCACTACCACTATCAGATTAGAGCCATAAGGGCACTAGGCATCTATCACCCCACTACCACTATCAGATTAGAGCCATAAAGGCACTAGGCATCTACCACCCCACTACCACTATCAGATTAGAGCCATAATGGAGACTAGGTATCTACCACCCCACTACCACTATCAGATTAGAGCCATAAGGGCACTAGGCATTTACCACCCCACTACCACTATCAGATTAGAGCCATAATGGAGACTAGGTATCTACCACCCCACTACCACTATCAGATTAGAGCCATAATGGAGACTAGGTATCTACCACCCCACTACCACTATCAGATTAGAGCCATAATGGAGACTAGGTCTCTACCACCCCACTACCACTATCAGATTAGAGCCATAATGGAGACTAGGTATCTACCACCCCACTACCACTATCAGATTAGAGCCATAATGGAGACTAGACATCTACCACCCCACTACCAGATTAGAGCCATAATGGAGACTAGGTATCTACCACCCCACTACCAATATCAGATTAGAGCCATAAAGGCACTAGGCATCTACCACCCCACTACCACTATCAGATTAGAGCCATAACGGAGACAAGGTATCTACCACCCCACTACCGCTATCAGATTAGAGCCATAAGGGCACTAAGCATCTACCACCCCACTACCACTATCAGATTAGAGCCATAAAGGCACTAGGCATCTACCACCGCACTACCACTATCAGATTAGAGCCATAATGGAGACTAGGTATCTACCACCCCACTACCACTATCAGATTAGAGCCATAATGGAGACTAGGTATCTACCACCCCTCTACCACTATCAGATTAGAGCCATAATGGAGACTAGGTATCTACCACCCCACTACCACTATCAGATTAGAGCCATAAGGGCACTAGGCATCTACCACCACACTACCACTATCAGATTCGAGCCATAAGGGCACTAGGCATCTACCACCCCGCTACCACTATCAGATTAGAGCCATAAGGGCACTAGACATCTACCACCCCACTACCACTATCAGTTTAGAGCCATAATGGAGACTAGGTATCTACCACCCCACTACCACTATCAGATTAGAGCCATAAGGGCACTAGGCATCTATCACCCCACTACCACTATCAGATTAGAGCCATAAAGGCACTAGGCATCTACCACCCCACTACCACTATCAGATTAGAGCCATAATGGAGACTAGGTATCTACCACCCCACTACCACTATCAGATTAGAGCCATAAGGGCACTAGGCATCTACCACCCCACTACCACTATCAGATTAGAGCGATAATGGAGACTAGGTATCTACCACCCCACTACCACTATCAGATTAGAGCCATAATGGAGACTAGGTATCTACCACCCCTCTACCTCTATCAGATTAGAGCCATAATGGAGACTAGGTATCTACCACCCCACTACCACTATGTCATTAGAGCCATAATGGAGACTAGGTATCTACCACCCCACTACCACTATCAGATTAGAGCCATAATGGAGACTAGACATCTCCCACCCCACTACCAGATTAGAGCCATAATGGAGACTAGGTATCTACCACCCCACTACCAATATCAGATTAGAGCCATAAAGGCACTAAGCATCTACCACAACACTACCACTATCAGATTAGAGCCATAATGGAGACTAGATATCTACCACCCCACTACCGCTATCATATTAGAGCCATAAGGGCACTAGACATCTACCACCCCACTACCACTATCAGATTAGAGCCATAATGGAGACTAGGTATCTACCACCCCACTACCACTATCAGATTAGAGCCATAAGGGCACTAGGCATCTATCACCCCACTACCACTATCAGATTAGAGCCATAAAGGCACTAGGCATCTACCACCCCACTACCACTATCAGATTAGAGCCATAATGGAGACTAGGTATCTACCACCCCACTACCACTATCAGATTAGAGCCATAAGGGCACTAGGCATTTACCACCCCACTACCACTATCAGATTAGAGCCATAATGGAGACTAGGTATCTACCACCCCACTACCACTATCAGATTAGAGCCATAATGGAGACTAGGTATCTACCACCCCACTACCACTATCAGATTAGAGCCATAATGGAGACTAGGTCTCTACCACCCCACTACCACTATGTGATTAGAGCCATAATGGAGACTAAGTATCTACCACCCCACTACCACCATCAGATTAGAGCCATAATGGAGACTATGTATCTACCACCCCACTACCTCTATCAGATTAGAGCCATAATGGAGAGTAGGTATCTTCCACCCCACTACCACTATCAGATTAGAGCCATAAAGGCACTAGGCATCTACCACCCCACTACCACTATCAGATTAGAGCCATAATGGAGACTAGGTATCTACCACCCCACTACCACTATCAGATTAGAGCCATAATGGAGACTAGGTATCTACCACCCCACTACCACTATCAGATTAGAGCGATAATGGAGACTAGGTATCTACCACCCCACTACCACTATCAGATTAGAGCCATAATGGAGACTAGGTATCTACCACCCCTCTACCTCTATCGATGTATTAGAGCCATAATGGAGACTAGGTATCTACCACCCCACTACCACTATGTGATTAGAGCCATAATGGAGACTAGGCATCTACCACCCCACTACCACTATCAGATTAGAGCCATAATGGAGACTAGACATCTCCCACCCCACTACCAGATTAGAGCCATAATGGAGACTAGGCATCTACCACCCCACTACCAATATCAGTATTAGAGCCATAAGGGCACTAGGCATCTACCACAACACTACCACTATCAGATTAGAGCCATAATGGAAACTAGATATCTACCACCCCACTACCGCTATCACATTAGAGCCATAAGGGCACTAGGCATCTACCACCCCACTACTACTACCAGATTAGAGCCATAAGGGCACTAGGCATCTACCACCCCACTACCACTATCAGATTAGAGCCATAAGGGCACTAGGCATCTACCACCCCACTACCAATATCAGATTAGAGCCATAAAGGCACTAGGCATCTACCACAACACTACCACTATCAGATTAGAGCCATAATGGAAACTAGATATCATACCACCCCACCACCGCTGATCCCATCTAGCCAGCCATAGGGGCACGAGGCATCTACCACCCCACTACTACTACCAGATTAGAGCCATAAGGGCACTAGGCATCTACCACCCCAATACCACTATCAGATTAGAGCCATAATGGAGACTAGGTATCAGACTACACCCCACTACCACTATCAGATTAGAGCCATAATGGAGGACTAGCTATCTACCACCCCACTACCTCTATCAGATTAGAGCCATAATGGAGAGTAGGTATCTCTCCACCCCACTGACCACTATCAGATTAGAGCCATAATGGAGACTAGGTATCTACCACCCCACTACCACTATCAGATTAGAGCCATAATGGAGACTAGGTATCTACCACTCCTCTACCACTGCCAGATTAGAGCCATAATGGAGACTAGGTATCTACCACCCCACTACCACTATCAGATTAGAGCCATAATGGAGACTAGGCATCTACCACCACACTACCACTATCAGATTAGAGCCATAAGGGCACTAGGCATCTACCACCCCGCTAACACTATCAGATTAGAGCCATAAAGGCACTAGGCATCTACCACCCCACTACCACTATCAGATTAGAGCCATAATGGAGTCTAGGTATCTACCACCCCACTACCACTATCAGATTAGAGCCATAAGGGCACTAGGCATCTACCACCCCACTACCACTATCAGATTAGAGCCATAATGGAGACTAGGTATCTACCACCCCATTACCACTATCAGATTAGAGCAATAATGGAGACTAGGCATCTACCACCACACTACCACTATCAGATTAGAGCCATAAGGGCACTAGGCATCTACCACCCCGCTAACACTATCAGATTAGAGCCATAAGGGCACTAGACATCTACCACCCCACTACCACTATCAGATTAAGAGACATAATGGAGACTAGGTATCTACCACCCCTCTACCACTATGTGATTAGAGCCATAATGGAGACTAGGGGTATCTACCACCCCACTACCAACTATCAGATTAGAGCCATAATGGAGACTAGACATCTACCACCCCACTACCCAAATTAGAGCCATAATGGAGACTAGGTATCTACCACCCCACTACCACTATCAGAATAGAGCCATAAGGGCACTAGGCATCTACCACCCCACTACCACTATCAGATTAGAGCCATAAGGGCACTAGGCATCTACCACCCCACTACCACTATCAGTTTAGAGCCATAATGGAGACTAGGTATCTACCACCCCACTACCACTATCAGATTAGAGCCACAAGGGCACTAGGCATCTATCACCCCACTACCACTATCAGACTACAGCCATAAAGGCACTAGGCATCTACCACCCCACTACCACTATCAGATTAGAGCCATAATGGAGACTAGGTATCTACCACCCCACTACCACTATCAGATTAGAGCCATAAGGGCACTAGACATCTACCACCCCACTACCACTATCAGATTAGAGCCATAAGGGAGACTAGGTATCTATCACCCCACTACCACTATCAGATTAGCGCCATAATGGAGACTAGGTATCTACCACCCCACTACCACTATCAGATTAGAGCCATAATGGAGACTAGGTATCTACCACCCCACTACCACTATCAGATTAGAGCCATAATGGAGACTAGGTATCTACCACCCCACTACCACTATCAGATTAGAGCCATAATGGAGACCAGACATCTACCACCCCACTACCAGATTAGAGCCATAAGGGAGACTAGACATCTACCACCCCACTACCAATATCAGATTAGAGCCATAAAGGCACTAAGCATCTACCACAACACTACCACTGTTCACGATTAGAGCCTATAACTGGGAGACTGAGATATCTACCACCCCACTACCGCTATCATATTAGAGCCATAAGGGCACTAGGCATCTACCACCCCACTACCACTATCAGATTAGAGCCATAATGGAGACTAGGTATCTACCACCCCACTACCACTATCAGATTAGAGCCATAAGGGCACTAGGCATCTATCACCCCACTACCACTATCAGATTAGAGCCATAAAGGCACTAGGCATCTACCACCCCACTACCACTATCAGATTAGAGCCATAATGGAGACCTAGGGGACCCCTACCACCCCACTACCACTATCAGATTAGAGCCATAAGGGCACTAGGCATCTACCACCCCACTACCACTATCAGATTAGAGCCATAATGGAGACTAGGTACCTACCACCCCACTACCACTATCAGATTAGAGCCATAATGGAGACTAGGTATCTACCACCCCACTACCACTATCAGATTAGAGCCATAATGGAGACTAGGTCTCTACCACCCCACTACCACTATCAGATTAGAGCCATAATGGAGACTAGGTATCTACCACCCCACTACCACTATCAGATTAGAGCCATAATGGAGACTAGACATCTACCACCCCACTACCAGATTAGAGCCATAATGGAGACTAGGTATCTACCACCCCACTACCAATATCAGATTAGAGCCATAAAGGCACTAGGCATCTACCACCCCACTACCACTATCAGATTAGAGCCATAACGGAGACAAGATATCTACTACCCCACTACCGCTATCATATTAGAGCCATAAAGGCACTAAGCATCTACCACCCCACTACCACTATCAGATTAGAGCCATAAAGGCACTAGGCATCTACCACCCCACTACCACTATCAGATTAGAGCCATAATGGAGACTAGGTATCTACCACCCCACTACCACTATCAGATTAGAGCCATAAGGGCACTAGGCATCTACCACCCCACTACCACTATCAGTTTAGAGCCATAATGGAGACTAGGTATCTACCACCCCACTACCACTATCAGATTAGAGCCATAAGGGCACTAGGCATCTATCACCCCACTACCACTATCAGATTAGAGCCATAAAGGCACTAGGCATCTACCACCCCACTACCACTATCAGATTAGAGCCATAATGGAGACTAGGTATCTACCACCCCACTACCACTATCAGATTAGAGCCATAAGGGCACTAGGCATCTACCACCCCACTACCACTATCAGATTAGAGCGATAATGGAGACTAGGTATCTACCACCCCACTACCACTATCAGATTAGCGCCATAATGGAGACTAGGTATCTACCACCCCTCTACCTCTATCAGATTAGAGCCATAATGGAGACTAGGTATCTACCACCCCACTACCACTATGTCATTAGAGCCATAATGGAGACTAGGTATCTACCACCCCACTACCACTATCAGATTAGAGCCATAATGGAGACTAGACATCTCCCACCCCACTACCAGATTAGAGCCATAATGGAGACTAGGTATCTACCACCCCACTACCAATATCAGATTAGAGCCATAAAGGCACTAAGCATCTACCACAACACTACCACTATCAGATTAGAGCCATAATGGAGACTAGGCATCTACCACCCCACTACCACTATCAGATTAGAGCCATAATGGAGACTAGGTATCTACCACCCCACTACCACTATCAGATTAGAGCCATAAAGGCACTAGGCATCTATCACCCCACTACCACTATCAGATTAGAGCCATAAAGGCACTAGGCATCTACCACCCCACTACCACTATCAGATTAGAGCCATAATGGAGACTAGGTATCTACCACCCCACTACCACTATCAGATTAGAGCCATAAGGGCACTAGGCATTTACCACCCCACTACCACTATCAGATTAGAGCCATAATGGAGACTAGGTATCTACCACCCCACTACCACTATCAGATTAGAGCCATAATGGAGACTAGGTATCTACCACCCCTCTACCTCTATCAGATTAGAGCCATAATGGAGACTAGGTCTCTACCACCCCACTACCACTATGTGATTAGAGCCATAATGGAGACTAGGTATCTACCACCCCACTACCACTATCAGATTAGAGCCATAATGGAGACTAGACATCTACCACCCCACTACCAGATTAGAGCCATAATGGAGACTAGGTATCTACCACCCCACTACCAATATCAGATTAGAGCCATAAAGGCACTAGGCATCTACCACCCCACTACCACTATCAGATTAGAGCCATAACGGAGACAAGATATCTACTACCCCACTACCGCTATCATATTAGAGCCATAAGGGCACTAAGCATCTACCACCCCACTACCACTATCAGATTAGAGCCATAAAGGCACTAGGCATCTACCACCCCACTACCACTATCAGATTAGAGCCATAATGGAGACTAGGTATCTACCACCCCACTACCACTACCAGATTAGAGCCATAATGGAGACTAGGTATCTACCACCCCACTACCACTATCAGATTAGAGCCATAATGGAGACTAGGTACCTACCACCCCACTACCACTATCAGATTAGAGCCATAATGGAGACTAGGTATCTACCACCCCACTACCACTATCAGATTAGAGCCATAATGGAGACTAGGCATCTACCACCCCACTACCACTATCAGATTAGAGCCATAAGGGCACTAGGCATCTACCACCCCACTACCACTATCAGATTAGAGCCATAAGGGCACTAGACATCTACCACCCCACTACCACTATCAGTTTAGAGCCATAATGGAGACTAGGTATCTATCACCCCACTACCACTATCAGATTAGAGCCATAAGGGCACTAGGCATCTATCACCCCACTACCACTATCAGATTAGAGCCATAAAGGCACTAGGCATCTACCACCCCACTACCACTATCAGATTAGAGCCATAATGGAGACTAGGTATCTACCACCCCACTACCACTATCAGATTAGAGCCATAAGGGCACTAGGCATCTACCACCCCACTACCACTATCAGATTAGAGCGATAATGGAGACTAGGTATCTACCACCCCACTACCACTATCAGATTAGAGCCATAATGGAGACTAGGTATCTACCACCCCACTACCACTATGTCATTAGAGCCATAATGGAGACTAGGTATCTACCACCCCACTACCACTATCAGATTAGAGCCATAATGGAGACTAGACATCTCCCACCCCACTACCAGATTAGAGCCATAATGGAGACTAGGTATCTACCACCCCACTACCAATATCAGATTAGAGCCATAAAGGCACTAAGCATCTACCACAACACTACCACTATCAGATTAGAGCCATAATGGAGACTAGATATCTACCACCCCACTACCGCTATCATATTAGAGCCATAAGGGCACTAGGCATCTACCACCCCACTACCACTATCAGATTAGAGCCATAATGGCACTAGGTATCTACCACCCCACTACTACTACCAGATTAGAGCCATAAGGGCACTAGGCATCTACCACCCCACTACCACTATCAGATTAGAGCCATAATGGAGACTAGACATCTACCACCCCACTACCAGATTAGAGCCATAATGGAGACTAGGTATCTACCACCCCACTACCAATATCAGATTAGAGCCATAAAGGCACTAGGCATCTACCACCCCACTACCACTATCAGATTAGAGCCATAATGGAGACTAGATATCTACCACCCCACTACCGCTATCATATTAGAGCCATAAGGGCACTAGGCATCTTCCACCCCACTACCACTATCAGATTAGAGCCATAAAGGCACTAGGCATCTACCACCCCACTACCACTATCAGATTAGAGCCATAATGGAGACTAGGTATCTACCACCCCACTACCACTATAAGATTAGAGCCATAAGGGCACTAGGCATCTACCACCCCACTACCACTATCAGATTAGAGCCATAATGGAGACTAGGTATCTACCACACCACTACCACTATCAGATTAGAGCCATAATGGAGACTAGGTACCTACCACCCCACTACCACTATCAGATTAGAGCCATAATGGAGACTAAGTATCTACCACCCCACTACCACTATCAGATTAGAGCCATAATGGAGACTAGATATCTACCACCCCACTACCGCTATCATATTAGAGCCATAAGGGCACTAGGCATCTTCCACCCCACTACCACTATCAGATTAGAGCCATAAAGGCACTAGGCATCTACCACCCCACTACCACTATCAGATTAGAGCCATAATGGAGACTAGGTATCTACCACCCCACTACCACTATCAGATTAGAGCCATAAGGGCACTAGGCATCTACCACCCCACTACCACTATCAGATTAGAGCCATAATGGAGACTAGGTATCTACCACACCACTACCACTACCAGATTAGAGCCATAATGGAGACTAGGTACCTACCACTCCACTACCACTATCAGATTAGAGCCATAATGGAGACTAAGTATCTACCACCCCACTACCACTATCAGATTAGAGCCATAATGGAGACTATGTATCTACCACCCCACTACCTCTATCAGATTAGAGCCATAATGGAGAGTAGGTATCTTCCACCCCACTACCACTATCAGATTAGAGCCATAAAGGCACTAGGCATCTACCACCCCACTACCACTATCAGATTAGAGCCATAATGGAGACTAGGTATCTACCACCCCACTACCACTATCAGATTAGAGCCATAAGGGCACTAGGCATCTACCACCCCACTACCACTATCAGATTAGAGCGATAATGGAGACTAGGTATCTACCACCCCACTACCACTATCAGATTAGAGCCATAATGGAGACTAGGTATCTACCACCCCTCTACCTCTATCAGATTAGAGCCATAATGGAGACTAGGTATCTACCACCCCACTACCACTATGTGATTAGAGCCATAATGGAGACTAGGTATCTACCACCCCACTACCACTATCAGATTAGAGCCATAATGGAGACTAGACATCTCCCACCCCACTACCAGATTAGAGCCATAATGGAGACTAGGTATCTACCACCCCACTACCAATATCAGATTAGAGCCATAAAGGCACTAGGCATCTACCACAACACTACCACTATCAGATTAGAGCCATAATGGAAACTAGATATCTACCACCCCACTACCGCTATCACATTAGAGCCATAAGGGCACTAGGCATCTACCACCCCACTACTACTACCAGATTAGAGCCATAAGGGCACTAGGCATCTACCACCCCACTACCACTATCAGATTAGAGCCATAAGGGCACTAGGCATCTACCACCCCACTACCAATATCAGATTAGAGCCATAAAGGCACTAGGCATCTACCACAACACTACCACTATCAGATTAGAGCCATAATGGAAACTAGATATCTACCACCCCACTACCGCTATCACATTAGAGCCATAAGGGCACTAGGCATCTACCACCCCACTACTACTACCAGATTAGAGCCATAAGGGCACTAGGCATCTACCACCCCAATACCACTATCAGATTAGAGCCATAATGGAGACTAGGTATCTGCCACCCCACTACCACTATCAGATTAGAGCCATAATGGAGACTAGGTATCTACCACCCCACTACCTCTATCAGATTAGAGCCATAATGGAGAGTAGGTATCTTCCACCCCACTACCACTATCAGATTAGAGCCATAATGGAGACTAGGTATCTACCACCCCATTACCACTATCAGATTAGAGCCATAATGGAGACTAGGTATCTACCACTCCTCTACCACTACCAGATTAGAGCCATAATGGAGACTAGGTATCTACCACCCCACTACCACTATCAGATTAGAGCCATAATGGAGACTAGGCATCTACCACCACACTACCACTATCAGATTAGAGCCATAAGGGCACTAGGCATCTACCACCCCGCTAACACTATCAGATTAGAGCCATAAAGGCACTAGGCATCTACCACCCCACTACCACTATCAGATTAGAGCCATAATGGAGTCTAGGTATCTACCACCCCACTACCACTATCAGATTAGAGCCATAAGGGCACTAGGCATCTACCACCCCACTACCACTATCAGATTAGAGCCATAAAGGAGACTAGGTATCTGCCACCCCACTACCACTATCAGATTAGAGCCATAATGGAGACTAGGTATCTACCACCCCACTACCTCTATCAAATTAGAGCCATAATGGAGAGTAGGTATCTTCCACCCCACTACCACTATCAGATTATAGCCATAATGGAGACTAGGTATCTACCACCCCATTACCACTATCAGATTAGAGCAATAATGGAGACTAGGCATCTACCACCGCACTACCACTATCAGATTAGAGCCATAAGGGCACTAGGCATCTACCACCCCGCTAACACTATCAGATTAGAGCCATAAGGGCACTAGACATCTACCACCCCACTACCACTATCAGATTAGAGACATAATGGAGACTAGGTATCTACCACCCCTCTACCACTATGTGATTAGAGCCATAATGGAGACTAGGTATCTACCACCCCACTAACACTATCAGATTAGAGCCATAATGGAGACTAGACATCTACCACCCCACTACCAAATTAGAGCCATAATGGAGACTAGGTATCTACCACCCCACTACCACTATCAGAATAGAGCCATAAGGGCACTAGGCATCTACCACCCCACTACCACTATCAGATTAGAGCGATAATGGAGACCAGGTATCTACCACCCCACTACCACTATCAGATTAGAGCCATAATGGAGACTAGGTATCTACCACCCCTCTACCTCTATCAGATTAGAGCCATAATGGAGACTAGGTATCTACCACCCCACTACCACTATGTGATTAGAGCCATAATGGAGACTAGGTATCTACCACCCCACTACCACTATCAGATTAGAGCCATAATGGAGACTAGGTATCTACCACCCCGCTACCAATATCAGATTAGAGCCATAAAGGCACTAGGCATCTACCACAACACTACCACTATCAGATTAGAGCCATAATGGAGACTAGATATCTACCACCCCACTACCGCTATCATATTAGAGCCATAAGGGCACTAGGCATCTACCACCCCACTACCACTATCAGATTAGAGCCACAAGGGCACTAGGCATCTACCACCCCACTACTACTACCAGATTAGAGCCATAAGGGCACTAGGTATCTACCACCCCACTACCACTATCAGATTAGAGCCATAATGGAGACTAGGTATCTGCCACCCCACTACCACTATCAGATTAGAGCCATAATGGAGACTAGGTATCTACCACACCACTACCACTATCAGATTAGAGCCATAAGGGCACTAGGCATCTACCACCCCACTACCACTATCAGAATAGAGCCATAATGGAGACTAGGTATCTACCACACCACTACCACTACCAGATTAGAGCCATAATGGAGACTAGGTACCTACCACCCCACTACCACTATCAGATTAGAGCCATAATGGAGACTATGTATCTACCACCCCACTACCTCTATCAGATTAGAGCCATAATGGAGAGTAGGTATCTTCCACCCCACTACCACTATCAGATTAGAGCCATAATGGAGACTAGGTATCTACCACCCCTCTACCACTATCAGATTAGAGCCATAATGGAGACTAGGTATCTACCACCCCACTACCACTATCAGATTAGAGCCATAAGGGCACTAGGCATCTACCACCCCACTACCACTATCAGATTCGAGCCATAAGGGCACTAGGCATCTACCACCCCGCTACCACTATCAGATTAGAGCCATAAGGGCACTAGACATCTACCACCCCACTACCACTATCAGATTAGAGCCATAATGGAGACTAGGTATCTACCACCCCTCTACCACTATGTGATTAGAGCCATAATGGAGACTAGGTATCTACCACCCCACTACCACTATCAGATTAGAGCCATAATGGAGACTAGACATCTACCACCCCACTACCAAATTAGAGCCATAATGGAGACTAGGTATCTACCACCCCACTACCACTATCAGAATAGAGCCATAAGGGCACTAGGCATCTACCACCCCACTACCACTATCAGATTAGAGCGATAATGGAGACTAGGTATCTACCACCCCACTACCACTATCAGATTAGAGCCATAATGGAGACTAGGTATCTACCACCCCTCTACCACTATCAGATTAGAGCCATAATGGAGACTAGGTATCTACCACCCCACTACCACTATCAGATTAGAGCCATAATGGAGACTAGGTATCTACCACCACACTACCACTATCAGATTAGAGCCATAATGGAGACTAGGTATCTACCACCCCACTACCACTATCAGATTAGAGCCATAAGGGCACTAGGCATCTACCACAACACTACCACTATCAGATTAGAGCCATAATGGAGACTAGATATCTACCACCCCACTACCGCTATCATATTAGAGCCATAAGGGCACTAGGCATCTACCACCCCACTACCACTATCAGATTAGAGCCACAAGGGCACTAGGCATCTACCACCCCACTACTACTACCAGATTAGAGCCATAAGGGCACAAGGTATCTACCACCCCACTACCACTATCAGATTAGAGCCATAATGGAGACTAGGTATCTGCCACCCCACTACCACTATCAGATTAGAGCCATAATGGAGACTAGGTATCTACCACACCACTACCACTATCAGATTAGAGCCATAAGGGCACTAGGCATCTACCACCCCACTACCACTATCAGATTAGAGCCATAATGGAGACTAGGTATCTACCACACCACTACCACTACCAGATTAGAGCCATAATGGAGACTAGGTACCTACCACCCCACTACCACTATCAGATTAGAGCCATAATGGAGACTATGTATCTACCACCCCACTACCTCTATCAGATTAGAGCCATAATGGAGAGTAGGTATCTTCCACCCCACTACCACTATCAGATTAGAGCCATAATGGAGACTAGGTATCTACCACCCCTCTACCACTATCAGATTAGAGCCATAATGGAGACTAGGTATCTACCACCCCACTACCACTATCAGATTAGAGCCATAAGGGCACTAGGCATCTACCACCACACTACCACTATCAGATTCGAGCCATAAGGGCACTAGGCATCTACCACCCCGCTACCACTATCAGATTAGAGCCATAAGGGCACTAGACATCTACCACCCCACTACCACTATCAGATTAGAGCCATAATGGAGACTAGGTATCTACCACCCCACTACCACTATCAGATTAGAGCCATAAGGGCACTAGGCATCTATCACCCCACTACCACTATCAGATTAGAGCCATAAAGGCACTAGGCATCTACCACCCCACTACCACTATCAGATTAGAGCCATAATGGAGACTAGGTATCTACCACCCCACTACCACTATCAGATTAGAGCCATAAGGGCACTAGGCATCTACCACCCCACTACCACTATCAGATTAGAGCGATAATGGAGACTAGGTATCTACCACCCCACTACCACTATCAGATTAGAGCCATAATGGAGACTAGGTATCTACCACCCCTCTACCTCTATCAGATTAGAGCCATAATGGAGACTAGGTATCTACCACCCCACTACCACTATGTGATTAGAGCCATAATGGAGACTAGGTATCTACCACCCCACTACCACTATCAGATTAGAGCCATAATGGAGACTAGACATCTCCCACCCCACTACCAGATTAGAGCCATAATGGAGACTAGGTATCTAGCAACCCACTACCAATATCAGATTAGAGCCATAAAGGCACTAGGCATCTACCACAACACTACCACTATCAGATTAGAGCCATAATGGAGACTAGATATCTACCACCCCACTACCACTATCAGATTAGAGCCATAATGGAGACTAGGTACAGTGGGGAGAACAAGTATTTGATACACTGACAATTTTGCAGGTTTTCCTACTTACAAAGCATGTAGAGGTCTGTAATTTTTATCATACGTACACTTCAACTGTGAGAGAAGGAATCTAAAACAAAAATCCAGAAAATCACATTGTATGATTTTTAATTAATTAATTTGCATTTTATTGCATGACATAAGTATTTGATACATCAGAAAAGCAGAACTGAATATTTGGTACAGAAACCTTAGTTTGCAATTACAGAGATCATACGTTTCCTGTAGTTCTTGACCAGGTTTGCACACACTGCAGCAGGGATTTTGGCCCACTCCTCCATACAGACCTTCTCCAGATCCTTCAGGTTTCGGGGCTGTCGCTGGGCAATACGGACTTTCGGCTCCCTCCAAAGATTTTCTATTGGGTTCAGGTCTGGAGACTGGCTAGGCCACTCCAGGACCTTGAGATGCTTCTTACGGAGCCACTCCTTAGTTGCCCTGGCTGTGTGTTTCGGGTCGTTGTCATGCTGGAAGACCCAGCCACGACCCATCTTCAATGCTCTTACTGAGGGAAGGAGGTTGTTGGTCAAGATCTCGCGATACATTGCCCCATCCATCCTCCCCTCAATACGGTGCAGTCGTCCTGTCCCCTTTGCAGAAAAGCATCCCCAAAGAATGATGTTTCCAACTCCATGCTTCACGGTTGGGATGGTGTTCTTGGGGTTGTACTCATCCTTCTATTCCTCCAAACACGGCGAGTGGAGTTTAGAGCAAAAAGCTCTATTTTTGTCTCATCAGACCACATGACCTTCTCCCATTCCTCCTCTGGATCATCCAGATGGTCATTGGCAAACTTCAGACGGGCCTGGACATGCGCTGGCTTGAGCAGGGGGACCTTGCGTGCGCTGCAGGATTTTAATCCATGACGGCGTAGTGTGTTACTAATGGTTTTCTTTGAGACTGTGGTCCCAGCTCTCTTCAGGTCATTGACCAGGTCCTGCCGTGTAGTTCTGGGCTGATCCCTCACATTCCTCATGATCATTGATGCCCCACGAGGTGAGATCTTGCATGGAGCCCCAGACCGAGGGTGATTGACCGTCATCTTGAACTTCTTCAATTTTCTAATAATTGTGCCAACAGTTGTTGCCTTCTCACCAAGCTGCTTGGCTATTGTCCTGTAGCCCATCCCAGCCTTGTACAGGTCTACAATTTATCCCTGATGTCCTTACACAGCTCTCTGGTCTTGGCCATTGTGGAGAGGTTGGAGTCTGTTTGATTGAGTGTGTGGACAGGTGTCTTTTATACAGGTAACGAGTTCAAACAGGTGCAGTTAATACAGGTAATGAGTGGAGAACAGGAGGGCTTCTTAAAGAAAAACTAACAGGTCTGTGAGAGCCGGAATTCTTACTGGTTGGTAGGTGATCAAATACTTATGTCATGCAATAAAATGCAAATTAATTACTTAAAAATCATACAATGTGATTTTCTGGATTTTTGTTTTAGATTCCGTCTCTCACAGTTGAAGTGTACCTATGATAAAAATGACAGACCTCTACATGCTTTGTAAGTAGGAAAACCTGCAAAATCGGCAGTGTATCAAATACTTGTTCTCCCCACTGTATCTACCACCCCATTACCACTATCAGATTAGAGCCATAATGGAGACTAGGTATCTACCACTCCTCTACCACTACCAGATTAGAGCCATAATGGAGACTAGGTATCTACCACCCCACTACCACTATCAGATTAGAGCCATAATGGAGACTAGACATCTACCACCCCACTACCAGATTAGAGCCATAATGGAGACTAGGTATCTACCACCCCACTACCAATATCAGATTAGAGCCATAAAGGCACTAGGCATCTACCACCCCACTACCACTATCAGATTAGAGCCATAATGGAGACTAGATATCTACCACCCCACTACCGCTATCATATTAGAGCCATAAGGGCACTAGGCATCTTCCACCACACTACCACTATCAGATTCGAGCCATAAGGGCACTAGACATCTACCACCCCACTACCACTATCAGATTAGAGCCATAAGGGCACTAGGCATCTACCACCCCGCTACCACTATCAGATTAGAGCCATAAGGGCACTAGACATCTACCACCCCACTACCACTATCAGATTAGAGCCATAAGGGCACTAGGCATCTACCACCCCGCTACCACTATCAGATTAGAGCCATAAGGGCACTAGACATCTACCACCCCACTACCACTATCAGATTAGAGCCATAATGGAGACTAGGTATCTACCACCCCACTACCACTATCAGATTAGAGCCATAAGGGCACTAGGCATCTATCACCCCACTACCACTATCAGATTAGAGCCATAAAGGCACTAGGCATCTACCACCCCACTACCACTATCAGATTAGAGCCATAATGGAGACTAGGTATCTACCACCCCACTACCACTATCAGATTAGAGCCATAAGGGCACTAGGCATCTACCACCCCACTACCACTATCAGATTAGAGCGATAATGGAGACTAGGTATCTACCACCCCACTACCACTATCAGATTAGAGCCATAATGGAGACTAGGTATCTACCACCCCTCTACCTCTATCAGATTAGAGCCATAATGGAGACTAGGTATCTACCACCCCACTACCACTATGTGATTAGAGCCATAATGGAGACTAGGTATCTACCACCCCACTACCACTATCAGATTAGAGCCATAATGGAGACTAGACATCTCCCACCCCACTACCAGATTAGAGCCATAATGGAGACTAGGTATCTAGCAACCCACTACCAATATCAGATTAGAGCCATAAAGGCACTAGGCATCTACCACAACACTACCATTATCAGATTAGAGCCATAATGGAGACTAGATATCTACCACCCCACTACCGCTATCACATTAGAGCCATAAGGGCACTAGGCATCTACCACCCCACTACCACTATCAGATTAGAGCCATAAGGGCACTAGGCATCTACCACCCCACTACTACTACCAGATTAGAGCCATAAGGGCACTAGGCATCTACCACCCCACTACCACTATCAGATTAGAGCCATAATGGAGACTAGGTATCTGCCACCCCACTACCACTATCAGATTAGAGCCATAATGGAGACTAGGTATCTACCACCCCACTACCTCTATCAGATTAGAGCCATAATGGAGAGTAGGTATCTTCCACCCCACTACCACTATCAGATTAGAGCCATAATGGAGACTAGGTATCTACCACCCCATTACCACTATCAGATTAGAGCCATAATGGAGACTAGGTATCTACCACTCCTCTACCACTACCAGATTAGAGCCATAATGGAGACTAGGTATCTACCACCCCACTACCACTATCAGATTAGAGCCATAATGGAGACTACGCATCTACCACCACACTACCACTATCAGATTAGAGCCATAAGGGCCCTAGGCATCTACCACCCCGCTAACACTATCAGATTAGAGCCATAAAGGCACTAGGCATCTACCACCCCACTACCACTATCAGATTAGAGCCATAATGGAGTCTAGGTATCTACCACCCCACTACCACTATCAGATTAGAGCCATAAGGGCACTAGGCATCTACCACCCCACTACCACTATCAGATTAGAGCCATAATGGAGACTAGGTATCTGCCACCCCACTACCAGATTAGAGCCATAATGGAGACTAGGTATCTAGCAACCCACTACCAATATCAGATTAGAGCCATAAAGGCACTAGGCATCTACCACAACACTACCACTATCAGATTAGAGCCATAATGGAGACTAGATATCTACCACCCCACTACCGCTATCACATTAGAGCCATAAGGGCACTAGGCATCTACCACCCCACTACCACTATCAGATTAGAGCCATAAGGGCACTAGGCATCTACCACCCCCCTACTACTACCAGATTAGAGCCATAAGGGCACTAGGCATCTACCACCCCACTACCACTATCAGATTAGAGCCATAATGGAGACTAGGTATCTGCCACCCCACTACCACTATCAGATTAGAGCCATAATGGAGACTAGGTATCTACCACCCCACTACCTCTATCAGATTAGAGCCATAATGGAGAGTAGGTATCTTCCACCCCACTACCACTATCAGATTAGAGCCATAATGGAGACTAGGTATCTACCACCCCATTACCACTATCAGATTAGAGCCATAATGGAGACTAGGTATCTACCACTCCTCTACCACTACCAGATTAGAGCCATAATGGAGACTAGGTATCTACCACCCCACTACCACTATCAGATTAGAGCCATAATGGAGACTAGGCATCTACCACCACACTACCACTATCAGATTAGAGCCATAAGGGCACTAGGCATCTACCACCCCGCTAACACTATCAGATTAGAGCCATAAAGGCACTAGGCATCTACCACCCCACTACCACTATCAGATTAGAGCCATAATGGAGTCTAGGTATCTACCACCCCACTACCACTATCAGATTAGAGCCATAAGGGCACTAGGCATCTACGACCCCACTACCACTATCAGATTAGAGCCATAATGGAGACTAGGTATCTGCCACCCCACTACCACTATCAGATTAGAGCCATAATGGAGACTAGGTATCTACCACCCCACTACCTCTATCAAATTAGAGCCATAATGGAGAGTAGGTATCTTCCACCCCACTACCACTATCAGATTAGAGCCATAATGGAGACTAGGTATCTACCACCCCATTACCACTATCAGATTAGAGAAATAATGGAGACTAGGCATCTACCACCACACTACCACTATCAGATTAGAGCCATAAGGGCACTAGGCATCTACCACCCCGCTAACACTATCAGATTAGAGCCATAAGGGCTCTAGACATCTACCACCCCACTACCACTATCAGATTAGAGACATAATGGAGACTAGGTATCTACCACCCCTCTACCTCTATCAGATTAGAGCCATAATGGAGACTAGGTATCTACCACCCCACTACCACTATGTGATTAGAGCCATAATGGAGACTAGGTATCTACCACCCCACTACCACTATCAGATTAGAGCCATAATGGAGACTAGGTATCTGCCACCCCACTACCACTATCAGATTAGAGCCATAATGGAGACTAGGTATCTACCACCCCACTACCTCTATCAAATTAGAGCCATAATGGAGAGTAGGTATCTTCCACCCCACTACCACTATCAGATTAGAGCCATAATGGAGACTAGGTATCTACCACCGCATTACCACTATCAGATTAGAGAAATAATGGAGACTAGGCATCTACCACCACACTACCACTATCAGATTAGAGCCATAAGGGCACTAGGCATCTACCACCCCGCTAACACTATCAGATTAGAGCCATAAGGGCACTAGACATCTACCACCCCACTACCACTATCAGATTAGAGACATAATGGAGACTAGGTATCTACCACCCCACTACCACTATCAGATTAGAGCCATAATGGAGACTAGACATCTACCACCCCACTACCACTATCAGATTAGAGCGATAATGGAGACTAGGTATCTACCACTCCACTACCACTATCAGATTAGAGCCATAATGGAGACTAGGTATCTACCACCCCTCTACCTCTATCAGATTAGAGCCATAATGGAGACTAGGTATCTACCACCCCACTACCACTATGTGATTAGAGCCATAATGGAGACTAGGTATCTACCACCCCACTACCACTATCAGATTAGAGCCATAATGGAGACTAGGTATCTACCACCCCACTACCACTATCAGATTAGAGCCATAAAGGCACTAGGCATCTACCACCCCACTACCACTATCAGATTCGAGCCATAATGGAGACTAGATATCTACCACCCCACTACCGCTATCATATTAGAGCAATAAGGGCACTAGGCATCTACCACCCCACTACCACTATCAGATTAGAGCCATAAGGGCACTAGGCATCTACCACCCCACTACTACTACCAGATTAGAGCCATAAGGGCACTAGGCATCTACCACCCCACTACCACTATCAGATTAGAGCCATAATGGAGACTAGGTATCTACCACCCCACTACCACTATCAGATTAGAGCCATAATGGAGATTAGGTATCTACCACCCCACTACCACTATCAGATTAGAGCCACAAAGGCACTAGGCATCTACCACCCCACTACCACTATCAGATTAGAGCCATAATGGAGACTAGGTATCTACCACCCCACTACCACTATCAGATTAGAGCCATAATGGAGACTAGGTATCTACCACCCCACTGCCACTACCAGATTAGAGCCATAATGGAGACTAGGTATCTAACACACCACTACCTCTATCAGATTACAGCCATAATGGAGACTAGGTATCTACCACCCCACTACCACTATGTGATTAGAGCCATAATGGAGACTAGGTATCTACCACCCCACTACCACTATCAGATTAGAGCCATAATGGAGACTAGACATCTACCACCCCACTACCAGATTAGAGCCATAATGGAGACTAGGCATCTACCACCACACTACCACTATCAGATTAGAGCCATAAGGGCACTAGGCATCTACCACCCCGCTAACACTATCAGATTAGAGCCATAAGGGCTCTAGACATCTACCACCCCACTACCACTATCAGATTAGAGACATAATGGAGACTAGGTATCTACCACCCCTCTACCTCTATCAGATTAGAGCCATAATGGAGACTAGGTATCTACCACCCCACTACCACTATGTGATTAGAGCCATAATGGAGACTAGGTATCTACCACCCCACTACCACTATCAGATTAGAGCCATAATGGAGACTAGGTATCTGCCACCCCACTACCACTATCAGATTAGAGCCATAATGGAGACTAGGTATCTACCACCCCACTACCTCTATCAAATTAGAGCCATAATGGAGACTAGGTATCTTCCACCCCACTACCACTATCAGATTAGAGCCATAATGGAGACTAGGTATCTACCACCCCATTACCACTATCAGATTAGAGCCATAATGGAGACTAGGCATCTACCACCCCACTACCACTATCAGATTAGAGCCAGAAGGGCACTAGGCATCTACCACCCCACTACCACTATCAGATTAGAGCCATAAGGGCACTACCTACCACCCCACTACCACTATCAGATTAGAGCCATAATGGAGACTAGGTATCTACCACCCCACTACCACTATCAGATTAGAGCCATAATGGAGACTAGACATCTACCACCCCACTACCACTATCAGATTAGAGCGATAATGGAGACTAGGTATCTACCACTCCACTACCACTATCAGATTAGAGCCATAATGGAGACTAGGTATCTACCACCCCTCTACCTCTATCAGATTAGAGCCATAATGGAGACTAGGTATCTACCACCCCACTACCACTATGTGATTAGAGCCATAATGGAGACTAGGTATCTACCACCCCACTACCACTATCAGATTAGAGCCATAATGGAGACTAGGTATCTACCACCCCACTACCAATATCAGATTAGAGCCATAAAGGCACTAGGCATCTACCACCCACTTCCAATCAGATTAGAGCTAATGGCCACTAGATATCTACCACCCCACTACCACTATCATATTAGAGCAATAAGGGCACTAGGCATCTACCACCCCACTACCACTATCAGATTAGAGCCATAAGGGCACTAGGCATCTACCACCCCACTACTACTACCAGATTAGAGCCATAAGGGCACTAGGCATCTACCACCCCACTACCACTATCAGATTAGAGCCATAATGGAGACTAGGTATCTACCACCCCACTACCACTATCAGATTAGAGCCATAATGGAGATTAGGTATCTACCACCCCACTACCACTATCAGATTAGAGCCACAAAGGCACTAGGCATCTACCACCCCACTACCACTATCAGATTAGAGCCATAATGGAGACTAGGTATCTACCACCCCACTACCACTATCAGATTAGAGCCATAATGGAGACTAGGTATCTACCACCCCACTGCCACTACCAGATTAGAGCCATAATGGAGACTAGGTATCTAACACACCACTACCTCTATCAGATTATAGCCATAATGGAGACTAGGTATCTACCACCCCACTACCACTATGTGATTAGAGCCATAATGGAGACTAGGTATCTACCACCCCACTACCACTATCAGATTAGAGCCATAATGGAGACTAGACATCTACCACCCCACTACCAGATTAGAGCCATAATGGAGACTAGGTATCTACCACCCCACTACCAATATCAGATTAGAGCCATAAAGGCACTAGGCATCTACCACCCCACTACCACTATCAGATTAGAGCCATAATGGAGACTAGATATCTACCACCCCACTACCGCTATCATATTAGAGCCATAAGGGCACTAGGCATCTACCACCCCACTACCACTATCAGATTAGAGCCATAAAGGCACTAGGCATCTACCACCCCACTACCACTATCAGATTAGAGCCATAATGGAGACTAGGTATCTACCACCCCACTTCCACTATTAGATTAGAGCCATAAGGGCACTAGGCATCTACCACCCCACTACCACTATCATATTAGAGCCATAATGGAGACTAGGTATCTGCCACCCCACTACCGCTATCAGATTAGAGCCATAATGGAGACTAGGTATCTACCACCCCACTACCTCTATCAGATTAGAGCCATAATGGAGAGTAGGTATCTTCCACCCCACTACCACTATCAGATTAGAGCCATAATGGAGACTAGGTATCTACCACCCCATTACCACTATCAGATTAGAGCCATAATGGAGACTAGGTATCTACCACTCCTCTACCACTACCAGATTAGAGCCATAATGGAGACTAGGTATCTACCACCCCACTACCACTATCAAATTAGAGCCATAAGGGCACTAGGCATCTACCACCACACTACCACTATCAGATTAGAGCCATAATGGAGACTAGGTATCTACCACTCCACTACCCCTATCAGATTAGAGCCATAATGGAGACTAGGTATCTACCACCCCACTACCACTATCAAATTAGAGCCATAAGGGCACTAGGCATCTACCACCACACTACCACTATCAGATTAGAGCCATAATGGAGACTAGGTATCTACCACCCCACTACCACTATCAAATTAGAGCCATAAGGGCACTAGACATCTACCACCCCACTACCACTATCAGATTAGAGACATAATGGAGACTAGGTATCTACCACTCCTCTACCACTACCAGATTAGAGCCATAATGGAGACTAGGTATCTACCACCCCACTACCACTATCAAATTAGAGCCATAAGGGCACTAGGCATCTACCACCACACTACCACTATCAGATTAGAGCCATAAGGGCACTAGACATCTACCACCCCACTACCACTATCAGATTAGAGACATAATGGAGACTAGGTATCTACCACCCCACTACCACTATCAGATTAGTGCCATAAGGGCACTAGGCATCTATCACCCCACTACCACTATCAGATTAGAGCCATAATGGAGACTAGGTATCTACCACCCCACTACCACTATCAGATTAGAGCCATAAGGGCACTAGGCATCTACCACCCCACTACCACTATCAGATTAGAGCCATAATGGAGACTAGGTATCTACCACCCCACTACCACTATCAGATTAGAGCCATAATGGAGACTAGGTATCTACCACCCGACTACCACTACCAGATTAGAGCCATAATGGAGACTAGGTATCTACCACACCACTACCACTACCAGATTAGAGCCATAATGGAGACTAGGTATCTACCACCCCACTACCACTATCAGATTAGAGCCATAATGGAGACTAAGTATCTACCACCCCACTACCACTATCAGATTAGAGCCATAATGGAGACTATGTATCTACCACCCCACTACCACTATCAGATTAGAGACATAATGGAGACTAGGTATCTACCACCCCACTACCACTATCAGATTAGAGCCATAATGGAGACTAGACATCTACCACCCCACTACCACTATCAGATTAGAGCGATAATGGAGACTAGGTATCTACCACTCCACTACCACTATCAGATTAGAGCCATAATGGAGACTAGGTATCTACCACCCCTCTACCTCTATCAGATTAGAGCCATAATGGAGACTAGGTATCTACCACCCCACTACCACTATGTGATTAGAGCCATAATGGAGACTAGGTATCTACCACCCCACTACCACTATCAGATTAGAGCCATAATGGAGACTAGGTATCTACCACCCCACTACCAATATCAGATTAGAGCCATAAAGGCACTAGGCATCTACCACAACACTACCACTATCAGATTAGAGCCATAATGGAGACTAGATATCTACCACCCCACTACCGCTATCATATTAGAGCAATAAGGGCACTAGGCATCTACCACCCCACTACCACTATCAGATTAGAGCCATAAGGGCACTAGGCATCTACCACCCCACTACTACTACCAGATTAGAGCCATAAGGGCAGTAGGCATCTACCACCCCACTACCACTATCAGATTAGAGCCATAATGGAGACTAGGTATCTACCACCCCACTACCACTATCAGATTAGAGCCATAATGGAGATTAGGTATCTACCACCCCACTACCACTATCAGATTAGAGCCACAAAGGCACTAGGCATCTACCACCCCACTACCACTATCAGATTAGAGCCATAATGGAGACTAGGTATCTACCACCCCACTACCACTATCAGATTAGAGCCATAATGGAGACAAGGTATCTACCACCCCACTGCCACTACCAGATTAGAGCCATAATGGAGACTAGGTATCTAACACACCACTACCTCTATCAGATTATAGCCATAATGGAGACTAGGTATCTACCACCCCACTACCACTATGTGATTAGAGCCATAATGGAGACTAGGTATCTACCACCCCACTACCACTATCAGATTAGAGCCATAATGGAGACTAGACATCTACCACCCCACTACCAGATTAGAGCCATAATGGAGACTAGGTATCTACCACCCCACTACCAATATCAGATTAGAGCCATAAAGGCACTAGGCATCTACCACCCCACTACCACTATCAGATTAGAGCCATAATGGAGACTAGATATCTACCACCCCACTACCGCTATCATATTAGAGCCATAAGGGCACTAGGCATCTACCACCCCACTACCACTATCAGATTAGAGCCATAAAGGCACTAGGCATCTACCACCCCACTACCACTATCAGATTAGAGCCATAATGGAGACTAGGTATCTACCACCCCACTTCCACTATTAGATTAGAGCCATAAGGGCACTAGGCATCTACCACCCCACTACCACTATCATATTAGAGCCATAATGGAGACTAGGTATCTGCCACCCCACTACCGCTATCAGATTAGAGCCATAATGGAGACTAGGTATCTACCACCCCACTACCTCTATCAGATTAGAGCCATAATGGAGAGTAGGTATCTTCCACCCCACTACCACTATCAGATTAGAGCCATAATGGAGACTAGGTATCTACCACCCCATTACCACTATCAGATTAGAGCCATAATGGAGACTAGGTATCTACCACTCCTCTACCACTACCAGATTAGAGCCATAATGGAGACTAGGTATCTACCACCCCACTACCACTATCAAATTAGAGCCATAAGGGCACTAGGCATCTACCACCACACTACCACTATCAGATTAGAGCCATAATGGAGACTAGGTATCTACCACTCCTCTACCACTACCAGATTAGAGCCATAATGGAGACTAGGTATCTACCACCCCACTACCACTATCAAATTAGAGCCATAAGGGCACTAGGCATCTACCACCCCACTACCACTATCAGATTAGAGCCATAATGGAGACTAGGTATCTACCACCCCACTACCACTATCAAATTAGAGCCATAAGGGCACTAGACATCTACCACCCCACTACCACTATCAGATTAGAGACATAATGGAGACTAGGTATCTACCACTCCTCTACCACTACCAGATTAGAGCCATAATGGAGACTAGGTATCTACCACCCCACTACCACTATCAAATTAGAGCCATAAGGGCACTAGGCATCTACCACCACACTACCACTATCAGATTAGAGCCATAAGGGCACTAGACATCTACCACCCCACTACCACTATCAGATTAGAGACATAATGGAGACTAGGTATCTACCACCCCACTACCACTATCAGATTAGTGCCATAAGGGCACTAGACATCTATCACCCCACTACCACTATCAGATTAGAGCCATAATGGAGACTAGGTATCTACCACCCCACTACCACTATCAGATTAGAGCCATAAGGGCACTAGGCATCTACCACCCCACTACCACTATCAGATTAGAGCCATAATGGAGACTAGGTATCTACCACCCCACTACCACTATCAGATTAGAGCCATAATGGAGACTAGGTATCTACCACCCCTCTACCTCTATCAGATTAGAGCCATAATGGAGACTAGGTATCTACCACCCCACTACCACTATGTGATTAGAGCCATAATGGAGACTAGGTATCTACCACCCCACTACCACTATCAGATTAGAGCCATAATGGAGACTAGGTATCTACCACCCCACTACCAATATCAGATTAGAGCCATAAAGGCACTAGGCATCTACCACAACACTACCACTATCAGATTAGAGCCATAATGGAGACTAGATATCTACCACCCCACTACCACTATCATATTAGAGCAATAAGGGCACTAGGCATCTACCACCCCACTACCACTATCAGATTAGAGCCATAAGGGCACTAGGCATCTACCACCCCACTACTACTACCAGATTAGAGCCATAAGGGCACTAGGCATCTACCACCCCACTACCACTATCAGATTAGAGCCATAATGGAGACTAAGTATCTACCACCCCACTACCACTATCAGATTAGAGCCATAATGGAGATTAGGTATATACCACCACACTACCACTATCAGATTAGAGCCACAAAGGCACTAGGCATCTACCACCCCACTACCACTATCAGATTAGAGCCATAATGGAGACTAGGTATCTACCACCCCACTACCACTATCAGATTAGAGCCATAATGGAGACTAGGTATCTACCACCCCACTGCCACTACCAGATTAGAGCCATAATGGAGACTAGGTATCTAACACACCACTACCTCTATCAGATTATAGCCATAATGGAGACTAGGTATCTACCACCCCACTACCACTATGTGATTAGAGCCATAATGGAGACTAGGTATCTACCACCCCACTACCACTATCAGATTAGAGCCATAATGGAGACTAGACATCTACCACCCCACTACCAGATTAGAGCCATAATGGAGACTAGGTATCTACCACCCCACTACCAATATCAGATTAGAGCCATAAAGGCACTAGGCATCTACCACCCCACTACCACTATCAGATTAGAGCCATAATGGAGACTAGATATCTACCACCCCACTACCGCTATCATATTAGAGCCATAAGGGCACTAGGCATCTACCACCCCACTACCACTATCAGATTAGAGCCATAAAGGCACTAGGCATCTACCACCCCACTACCACTATCAGATTAGAGCCATAATGGAGACTAGGTATCTACCACCCCACTTCCACTATTAGATTAGAGCCATAAGGGCACTAGGCATCTACCACCCCACTACCACTATCAAATTAGAGCCATAATGGAGACTAGGTATCTGCCACCCCACTACCGCTATCAGATTACAGCCATAATGGAGACTAGGTATCTACCACCCCACTACCTCTATCAGATTAGAGCCATAATGGAGAGTAGGTATCTTCCACCCCACTACCACTATCAGATTAGAGCCATAATGGAGACTAGGTATCTACCACCCCATTACCACTATCAGATTAGAGCCATAATGGAGACTAGGTATCTACCACTCCTCTACCACTACCAGATTAGAGCCATAATGGAGACTAGGTATCTACCACCCCACTACCACTATCAAATTAGAGCCATAAGGGCACTAGGCATCTACCACCACACTACCACTATCAGATTAGAGCCATAATGGAGACTAGGTATCTACCACTCCTCTACCACTACCAGATTAGAGCCATAATGGAGACTAGGTATCTACCACCCCACTACCACTATCAAATTAGAGCCATAAGGGCACTAGGCATCTACCACCACACTACCACTATCAGATTAGAGCCATAATGGAGACTAGGTATCTACCACCCCACTACCACTATCAGATTAGAGCCATAAGGGCACTAGGCATCTACCACCCCACTACCACTATCAGATTAGAGACATAATGGAGACTAGGTATCTACCACTCCTCTACCACTACCAGATTAGAGCCATAATGGAGACTAGGTATCTACCACCCCACTACCACTATCAAATTAGAGCCATAAGGGCACTAGGCATCTACCACCACACTACCACTATCAGATTAGAGCCATAATGGAGACTAGGTATCTACCACTCCTCTACCACTACCAGATTAGAGACATAATGGAGACTAGGTATCTACCACCCCACTACCACTATCAAATTAGAGCCATAAGGGCACTAGGCATCTATCACCCCACTACCACTATCAGATTAGAGCCATAATGGAGACTAGGTATCTACCACCCCACTACCACTATCAGATTAGAGCCATAAGGGCACTAGGCATCTACCACCCCACTACCACTATCAGATTAGAGCCATAATGGAGACTAGGTATCTACCACCCCACTACCACTATCAGATTAGAGCCATAATGGAGACTAGGTATCTACCACCCGACTACCACTATCAGATTAGAGCCATAATGGAGACTAGGTATCTACCACCCCACTACCACTACCAGATTAGAGCCATAATGGAGACTAGGTACCTACCACCCCACTACCACTATCAGATTAGAGCCATAATGGAGACTAAGTATCTACCACCCCACTACCACTATCAGATTAGAGCCATAATGGAGACTATGTATCTACCACCCCACTACCACTATCAGATTAGAGACATAATGGAGACTAGGTATCTACCACCCCACTACCACTATCAGATTAGAGCCATAATGGAGACTAGACATCTACCACCCCACTACCACTATCAGATTAGAGCGATAATGGAGACTAGGTATCTACCACCCCACTACCACTATCAAATTAGAGCCATAAGGGCACTAGGCATCTACCACCACACTACCACTATCAGATTAGAGCCATAATGGAGACTAGGTATCTACCACCCCACTACCACTATCAAATTAGAGCCATAAGGGCACTAGACATCTACCACCCCACTACCACTATCAGATTAGAGACATAATGGAGACTAGGTATCTACCACTCCTCTACCACTACCAGATTAGAGCCATAATGGAGACTAGGTATCTACCACCCCACTACCACTATCAAATTAGAGCCATAAGGGCACTAGGCATCTACCACCACACTACCACTATCAGATTAGAGCCATAAGGGCACTAGACATCTACCACCCCACTACCACTATCAGATTAGAGACATAATGGAGACTAGGTATCTACCACCCCACTACCACTATCAGATTAGTGCCATAAGGGCACTAGGCATCTATCACCCCACTACCACTATCAGATTAGAGCCATAATGGAGACTAGGTATCTACCACCCCACTACCACTATCAGATTAGAGCCATAAGGGCACTAGGCATCTACCACCCCACTACCACTATCAGATTAGAGCCATAATGGAGACTAGGTATCTACCACCCCACTACCACTATCAGATTAGAGCCATAATGGAGACTAGGTATCTACCACCCGACTACCACTACCAGATTAGAGCCATAATGGAGACTAGGTATCTACCACACCACTACCACTACCAGATTAGAGCCATAATGGAGACTAGGTACCTACCACCCCACTACCACTATCAGATTAGAGCCATAATGGAGACTAAGTATCTACCACCCCACTACCACTATCAGATTAGAGCCATAATGGAGACTATGTATCTACCACCCCACTACCACTATCAGATTAGAGACATAATGGAGACTAGGTATCTACCACCCCACTACCACTATCAGATTAGAGCCATAATGGAGACTAGACATCTACCACCCCACTACCACTATCAGATTAGAGCGATAATGGAGACTAGGTATCTACCACTCCACTACCACTATCAGATTAGAGCCATAATGGAGACTAGGTATCTACCACCCCTCTACCTCTATCAGATTAGAGCCATAATGGAGACTAGGTATCTACCACCCCACTACCACTATGTGATTAGAGCCATAATGGAGACTAGGTATCTACCACCCCACTACCACTATCAGATTAGAGCCATAATGGAGACTAGGTATCTACCACCCCACTACCAATATCAGATTAGAGCCATAAAGGCACTAGGCATCTACCACAACACTACCACTATCAGATTAGAGCCATAATGGAGACTAGATATCTACCACCCCACTACCGCTATCATATTAGAGCAATAAGGGCACTAGGCATCTACCACCCCACTACCACTATCAGATTAGAGCCATAAGGGCACTAGGCATCTACCACCCCACTACTACTACCAGATTAGAGCCATAAGGGCACTAGGCATCTACCACCCCACTACCACTATCAGATTAGAGCCATAATGGAGACTAGGTATCTACCACCCCACTACCACTATCAGATTAGAGCCATAATGGAGATTAGGTATCTACCACCCCACTACCACTATCAGATTAGAGCCACAAAGGCACTAGGCATCTACCACCCCACTACCACTATCAGATTAGAGCCATAATGGAGACTAGGTATCTACCACCCCACTACCACTACCAGATTAGAGCCATAATGGAGACTAGGTACCTACCACCCCACTACCACTATCAGATTAGAGCCATAATGGAGACTAAGTATCTACCACCCCACTACCACTATCAGATTAGAGCCATAATGGAGACTATGTATCTACCACCCCACTACCACTATCAGATTAGAGACATAATGGAGACTAGGTATCTACCACCCCACTACCACTATCAGATTAGAGCCATAATGGAGACTAGACATCTACCACCCCACTACCACTATCAGATTAGAGCGATAATGGAGACTAGGTATCTACCACTCCACTACCACTATCAGATTAGAGCCATAATGGACACTAGGTATCTACCACCCCTCTACCTCTATCAGATTAGAGCCATAATGGAGACTAGGTATCTACCACCCCACTACCACTATGTGATTAGAGCCATAATGGAGACTAGGTATCTACCACCCCACTACCACTATCAGATTAGAGCCATAATGGAGACTAGGTATCTACCACCCCACTACCAATATCAGATTAGAGCCATAAAGGCACTAGGCATCTACCACAACACTACCACTATCAGATTAGAGCCATAATGGAGACTAGATATCTACCACCCCACTACCGCTATCATATTAGAGCAATAAGGGCACTAGGCATCTACCACCCCACTACCACTATCAGATTACAGCCATAAGGGCACTAGGCATCTACCACCCCACTACTACTACCAGATTATAGCCATAAGGGCACTAGGCATCTACCACCCCACTACCACTATCAGATTAGAGCCATAATGGAGACTAGGTATCTACCACCCCACTACCACTATCAGATTAGAGCCATAATGGAGATTAGGTATCTACCACCCCACTACCACTATCAGATTAGAGCCACAAAGGCACTAGGCATCTACCACCCCACTACCACTATCAGATTAGAGCCATAATGGAGACTAGGTATCTACCACCCCACTACCACTATCAGATTAGAGCCATAATGGAGACTAGGTATCTACCACCCCACTGCCACTACCAGATTAGAGCCATAATGGAGACTAGGTATCTACCACCCCACTACCTCTATCAGATTATAGCCATAATGGAGACTAGGTATCTACCACCCCACTACCACTATCAGATTAGAGCCATAATGGAGACTAGGTATCTACCACCCCACTACCACTATCAGATTAGAGCCATAATGGAGACTAGACATCTACCACCCCACTACCAGATTAGAGCCATAATGGAGACTAGGTATCTACCACCCCACTACCAATATCAGATTAGAGCCATAAAGGCACTAGGCATCTACCACCCCACTACCACTATCAGATTAGAGCCATAATGGAGACTAGATATCTACCACCCCACTACCGCTATCATATTAGAGCCATAAGGGCACTAGGCATCTACCACCCCACTACCACTATCAGATTAGAGCCATAAAGGCACTAGGCATCTACCACCCCACTACCACTATCAGATTAGAGCCATAATGGAGACTAGGTATCTACCACCCCACTTCCACTATTAGATTAGAGCCATAAGGGCACTAGGCATCTACCACCCCACTACCACTATCATATTAGAGCCATAATGGAGACTAGGTATCTGCCACCCCACTACCGCTATCAGATTAGAGCCATAATGGAGACTAGGTATCTACCACCCCACTACCTCTATCAGATTAGAGCCATAATGGAGAGTAGGTATCTTCCACCCCACTACCACTATCAGATTAGAGCCATAATGGAGACTAGGTATCTACCACCCCATTACCACTATCAGATTAGAGCCATAATGGAGACTAGGTATCTACCACTCCTCTACCACTACCAGATTAGAGCCATAATGGAGACTAGGTATCTACCACCCCACTACCACTATCAAATTAGAGCCATAAGGGCACTAGGCATCTACCACCACACTACCACTATCAGATTAGAGCCATAATGGAGACTAGGTATCTACCACCCCACTACCACTATCAAATTAGAGCCATAAGGGCACTAGACATCTACCACCCCACTACCACTATCAGATTAGAGACATAATGGAGACTAGGTATCTACCACTCCTCTACCACTACCAGATTAGAGCCATAATGGAGACTAGGTATCTACCACCCCACTACCACTATCAAATTAGAGCCATAAGGGCACTAGGCATCTACCACCACACTACCACTATCAGATTAGAGCCATAAGGGCACTAGACATCTACCACCCCACTACCACTATCAGATTAGAGACATAATGGAGACTAGGTATCTACCACCCCACTACCACTATCAGATTAGTGCCATAAGGGCACTAGGCATCTATCACCCCACTACCACTATCAGATTAGAGCCATAATGGAGACTAGGTATCTACCACCCCACTACCACTATCAGATTAGAGCCATAAGGGCACTAGGCATCTACCACCCCACTACCACTATCAGATTAGAGCCATAATGGAGACTAGGTATCTACCACCCCACTACCACTATCAGATTAGAGCCATAATGGAGACTAGGTATCTACCACCCGACTACCACTACCAGATTAGAGCCATAATGGAGACTAGGTATCTACCACACCACTACCACTACCAGATTAGAGCCATAATGGAGACTAGGTACCTACCACCCCACTACCACTATCAGATTAGAGCCATAATGGAGACTAAGTATCTACCACCCCACTACCACTATCAGATTAGAGCCATAATGGAGACTCTGTATCTACCACCCCACTACCACTATCAGATTAGAGCCATAATGGAGACTAGGTATCTACCACCCCACTACCACTATCAGATTAGAGCCATAATGGAGACTAGGTATCTACCACCCCACTACCACTATCAGATTAGAGCCATAAGGGCACTAGGCATCTACCACCCCGCACCACTATCAGATTAGAGCCATAAGGGCACTAGACATCTACCACCCCACTACCACTATCAGATTAGAGCCATAATGGAGACTAGGTATCTACCACCCCACTACCACTATCAGATTAGAGCCATAAGGGCACTAGGCATCTATCACCCCACTACCACTATCAGATTAGAGCCATAAAGGCACTAGGCATCTACCACCCCACTACCACTATCAGATTAGAGCCATAATGGAGACTAGGTATCTTCCACCCCACTACCATTTACATTTACATTTAAGTCATTTAGCAGACGCTCTTATCCAGAGCGACTTACAAATTGGTGCATTCACCTTATGACATCCAGTGGAACGGCCACTTTACAATAGTGCATCTAAATCTTTTAAGGGGGGGGGGGAGTGAGAAGGATTACTTTATCCTATCCTAGGTATTCCTTAAAGAGGTGGGGTTTCAGGTGTCTCCGGAAGGTGGTGATTGACTCCGCTGTCCTGGCGTCGTGAGGGAGTTTGTTCCACCATTGGGGAGCCAGAGCAGCGAACAGTTTTGACTGGGCTGAGCGGGAACTGTACTTCCTCAGTGGTAGGGAGGCGAGCAGGCCAGAGGTGGATGAACGCAGTGCCCTTGTTTGGGTGTAGGGCCTGATCAGAGCCTGGAGGTACTGAGGTGCCGTTCCCCTCACAGCTCCGTAGGCAAGCACCATGGTCTTGTAGCGGATGCGAGCTTCAACTGGAAGCCAGTGGAGAGAGCGGAGGAGCGGGGTGACGTGAGAGAACATGGGAAGGTTGAACACCAGACGGGCTGCGGCGTTCTGGATGAGTTGTAGGGGTTTAATGGCACAGGCAGGGAGCCCAGCCAACAGCGAGTTGCAGTAATCCAGACGGGAGATGACAAGTGCCTGGATTAGGACCTGCGCCGCTTCCTGTGTGAGGCAGGGTCGTACTCTGCGGATGTTGTAGAGCATGAACCTACAGGAACGGGCCACCGCCTTGATGTTGGTTGAGAACGACAGGGTGTTGTCCAGGATCACGCCAAGGTTCTTAGCGCTCTGGGAGGAGGACACAATGGAGTTGTCAACCGTGATGGCGAGATCATGGAACGGGCAGTCCTTCCCCGGGAGGAAGAGCAGCTCCGTCTTGCCGAGGTTCAGCTTGAGGTGGTGATCCGTCATCCACACTACCACTATGAGATTAGAGCCATAAGGGCACTAGGCATCTACCACCCCACTACCACTATCAGATTAGAGCCATAATGGAGACTAGGTATCTACCACCCCACTACCACTATCAGATTAGAGCCATAATGGAGAATAGGTATCTACCACCCCTCTACCTCTATCAGATTAGAGCCATAATGGAGACTAGGTATCTACCACCCCACTACCACTATGTGATTAGAGCCATAATGGAGACTAGGTATCTACCACCCCACTACCACTATCAGATTAGAGCCAAAATGGAGACTAGACATCTACCACCCCACTACCAGATTAGAGCCATAATGGAGACTAGGTATCTACCACCCCACTACCAATATCAGATTAGAGCCATAAAGGCACTAGGCATCTACCACCCCACTACCACTATCAGATTAGAGCCATAATGGAGACTAGATATCTACCACACCACTACCGCTATCATATTAGAGCCATAAGGGCACTAGGCATCTACCACCCCACTACCACTATCAGATTAGAGCCATAAAGGCACTAGGCATCTACCACCCCACTACCACTATCAGATTAGAGCCATAATGGAGACTAGGTATCTACCACCCCACTACCACTATCAGATTAGAGCCATAAGGGCACTAGGCATCTACCACCCCACTACCACTATCAGATTAGAGCCATAAGGGCACTAGACATCTACCACCCCACTACCACTATCAGATTAGAGCCATAATGGAGACTAGGTATCTGCCACCCCACTACCACTATCAGATTAGAGCCATAATGGAGACTAGGTATCTACCACCCCACTACCTCTATCAGATTAGAGCCATAATGGAGAGTAGGTATCTTCCACCCCATTACCACTATCAGATTAGAGCCATAATGGAGACAAGGTATCTACCACTCCTCTACCACTACCAGATTAGAGCCATAATGGAGACTAGGTATCTACCACCCCACTACCACTATCAGATTAGAGCCATAAGGGCACTAGGCATCTACCACCACACTACCACTATCAGATTAGAGCCATAAGGGCACTAGGCATCTACCACCCCGCTACCACTATCAGATTAGAGCCATAAGGGCACTAGACATCTACCACCCCACTACCACTATCAGATTAGAGCCATAATGGAGACTAGGTATCTACCACCCCACTATCACTCTCAGATTAGAGCCATAAGGGCACTAGGCATCTATCACCCCACTACCACTATCAGATTAGAGCCATAAAGGCACTAGGCATCTACCACCCCACTACCACTATCAGATTAGAGCCATAAGGGCACTAGACATCTACCACCCCACTACCACTATCAGATTAGAGCCATAATGGAGACTAGGTATCTACCACCCCACTACCACTATCAGATTAGAGCCATAAGGGCACTAGGCATCTACCACCCCGCTACCACTATCAGATTAGAGCCATAAGGGCACTAGACATCTACCACCCCACTACCACTATCAGATTAGAGCCATAAAGGCACTAGGCATCTACCACCCCACTACCACTATCAGATTAGAGCCATAATGGAGACTAGGTATCTACCACCCCACTACCACTATCAGATTAGAGCCATAAGGGCACTAGGCATCTACCACCCCACTACCACTATCAGATTAGAGCCATAATGGAGACTAGGTATCTACCACCCCACTACCACTATCAGATTAGAGCCATAATGGAGAATAGGTATCTACCACCCCTCTACCTCTATCAGATTAGAGCCATAATGGAGACTAGGTATCTACCACCCCACTACCACTATGTGATTAGAGACATAATGGAGACTAGGTATCTACCACCCCACTACCACTATCAGATTAGAGCCAAAATGGAGACTAGATATCTACCACCCCACTACCAGATTAGAGCCATAATGGAGACTAGGTATCTACCACCCCACTACCACTATGTGATTAGAGCCATAATGGAGACTAGGTATCTACCACCCCACTACCACTATCAGATTAGAGCCAAAATGGAGACTAGACATCTACCACCCCACTACCAGATTAGAGCCATAATGGAGACTAGGTATCTACCACCCCACTACCAATATCAGATTAGAGCCATAAAGGCACTAGGCATCTACCACCCCACTACCACTATCAGATTCGAGCCATAATGGAGACTAGGTATCTACCACCCCACTACCACTATCAGATTAGAGCCATAAGGGCACTAGGCATCTACCACCCCACTACCACTATCAGATTAGAGCCATAATGGAGAATAGGTATCTGCCACCCCACTACCACTATCAGATTAGAGCCATAATGGAGACTAGGTATCTACCACCCCACTACCTCTATCAGATTAGAGCCATAATGGAGAGTAGGTATCTTCCACCCCACCACCAATATCAGATTAGAGCCATAATGGAGACTAGGTATCTACCACCCCATTACCACTATCATATTAGAGCCATAATGGAGACAAGGTATCTACCACTCCTCTACCACTACCAGATTAGAGCCATAATGGAGACTAGGTATCTACCACCCCTCTACCTCTATAAGATTAGAGCCATAATGGAGACTAGGTATCTACCACCCCACTACCACTATGTGATTAGAGCCATAATGGAGACTAGGTATCTACCACCCCACTACCACTATCAGATTAGAGCCATAATGGAGACTAGACATCTACCACCCCACTACCAGATTAGAGCCATAATGGAGACTAGGTATCTACCACCCCACTACCACTATCAGATTAGAGCCATAAGGGCACTAGGCATCTACCACCCCACTACCACTATCAGATTAGAGCCATAATGGAGACTAGGTATCTGCCACCCCACTACCACTATTAGATTAGAGCCAAATTGGAGACTAGGTATCTACCACCCCACTACCTCTATAAGATTAGAGCCATAATGGAGAGTAGGTATCTTCCACCCCACTACCAATATCAGATTAGAGCCATAATGGAGACTAGGTATCTACCACCCCATTACCACTATCAGATTAGAGCCATAACGGAGACAAGGTATCTACCACTCCTCTACCACTACCAGATTAGAGCCATAATGGAGACTAGGTATCTACCACCCCTCTACCTCTATCAGATTAGAGCCATAATGGAGACTAGGTATCTACCACCCCACTACCACTATGTGATTAGAGCCATAATGGAGACTAGGTATCTACCACCCCACTACCACTATCAGATTAGAGCCATAATGGAGACTAGACATCTACCACCCCACTACCAGATTAGAGCCATAATGGAGACTAGGTATCTACCACCCCACTACCAATATCAGATTAGAGCCATAAAGGCACTAGGCATCTACCACCCCACTACCACTATCAGATTAGAGCCATAATGGAGACTAGATATCTACCACCCCACTACCGCTATCATATTAGAGCCATAAGGGCACTAGGCATCTACCACCCCACTACCACTATCAGATTAGAGCCATAAAGGCACTAGGCATCTACCACCCCACTACCACTATCAGATTAGAGCCATAATGGAGACTAGGTATCTACCACTCCACTTCCACTATCAGATTAGAGCCATAAGGGCACTAGGCATCTACCACCCCACTACCACTATCAGATTAGAGCCATAATGGAGACTAGGTATCTGCCACCCCACTACCACTATCAGATTAGAGCCATAATGGAGACTAGGTATCTACCACCCCACTACCTCTATCAGATTAGAGCCATAATGGAGAGAAGGTATCTTCCACCCCACTACCACTATCAGATTAGAGCCATAATTGAGACTAGGTATCTACCACCCCATTACCACTATCAGATTAGAGCCATAATGGAGACTAGGTATCTACCACTCCTCTACCACTACCAGATTAGAGCCATAATGGAGACTAGGTATCTACCACCCCACTACCACTATCAAATTAGAGCCATAAGGGCACTAGGCATCTACCACCACACTACCACTATCAGATTAGAGCCATAAGGGCACTAGACATCTACCACCACACTACCACTATCAGATTAGAGACATAATGGAGACTAGGTATCTACCACCCCACTACCACTATCAGATTAGTGCGATAAGTGCACTAGGCATCTATCATCCCACTACCACTATCAGATTAGAGCCATAATGGAGACTAGGTAACTACCACCCCACTACCACTATCAGATTAGAGCCATAAGGGCACTAGGCATCTACCACCCCACTACCACTATCAGATTAGAGCCATAATGGAGACTAGGTATCTACCACCCCACTACCACTATCAGATTAGAGCCATAATGGAGACTAGGTATCTACCACCCCACTACCACTATCAGATTAGAGCCATAATGGAGACTAGATATCTACCACCCCACTACCGCTATCATATTAGAGCCATAAGGGCACTAGGCATCTACCACCCCACTACCACTATCAGATTAGAGCCATAAAGGCACTAGGCATCTACCACCCCACTACCACTATCAGATTAGAGCCATAATGGAGACTAGGTATCTACCACCCCACTACCACTATCAGATTAGAGCCATAATGGAGACTAGGTATCTACCACCCCACTACCTCTATCAGATTAGAGCCATAATGGAGAGTAGGTATCTTCCACCCCACCACCAATATCAGATTAGAGCCATAATGGAGACTAGGTATCTACCACCCCACTACCTCTATCAGATTAGAGCCATAATGGAGAGTAGGTATCTTCCACCCCACCACCAATATCAGATTAGAGCCATAATGGAGACTAGGTATCTACCACCCCATTACCACTATCAGATTAGAGCCATAATGGAGACAAGGTATCTACCACTCCTCTACCTCTATAAGATTAGAGCCATAATGGAGACTAGGTATCTACCACCCCACTACCACTATGTGATTAGAGCCATAATGGAGACTAGGTATCTACCACCCCACTACCACTATCAGATTAGAGCCATAATGGAGACTAGACATCTACCACCCCACTACCAGATTAGAGCCATAATGGAGACTAGGTATCTACCACCCCACTACCACTATCAGATTAGAGCCATAAGGGCACTAGGCATCTACCACCCCACTACCACTATCAGATTAGAGCCATAATGGAGACTAGGTATCTGCCACCCCACTACCACTATTAGATTAGAGCCATAATGGAGACTAGGTATCTACCACCCCACTACCTCTATCAGATTAGAGCCATAATGGAGAGTAGGTATCTTCCACCCCACTACCAATATCAGATTAGAGCCATAATGGAGACTAGGTATCTACCACCCCATTACCACAATCAGATTAGAGCCATAATGGAGACAAGGTATCTACCACTCCTCTACCACTACCAGATTAGAGCCATAATGGAGACTAGGTATCTACCACCCCTCTTCCTCTATCAGATTAGAGCCATAATGGAGACTAGGTATCTACCACCCCACTACCACTATCAGATTAGAGCCATAATGGAGACTAGGTATCTGCCACCCCACTACCACTATTAGATTAGAGCCATAATGGAGACTAGGTATCTACCACCCCACTACCTCTATCAGATTAGAGCCATAATGGAGAGTAGGTATCTTCCACCCCACTACCAATATCAGATTAGAGCCATAATGGAGACTAGGTATCTACCACCCCATTACCACAATCAGATTAGAGCCACAATGGAGACAAGGTATCTACCACTCCTCTACCACTACCAGATTAGAGCCATAATGGAGACTAGGTATCTACCACCCCTCTACCTCTATCAGATTAGATCCATAATGGAGACTAGGTATCTACCACCCCACTACCACTATGTGATTAGAGCCATAATGGAGACTAGGTATCTACCACCCCACTACCACTATCAGATTAGAGCCATAATGGAGACTAGATATCTACCACCCCACTACCAGATTAGAGCCATAATGGAGACTAGGTATCTACCACCCCACTACCAATATCAGATTAGAGCCATAAAGGCACTAGGCATCTACCACCCCACTACCACTATCAGATTAGAGCCATAATGGAGACTAGATATCTACCACCCCACTACCGCTATCATATTAGAGCCATAAGGGCACTAGGCATCTACCACCCCACTACCACTATCAGATTAGAGCCATAAAGGCACTAGGCATCTACCACCCCACTACCACTATCAGATTAGAGCCATAATGGAGACTAGGTATCTACCACCCCACTTCCACTATCAGATTAGAGCCATAAGGGCACTAGGCATCTACCACCCCACTACCACTATCAGATTAGAGCCATAATGGAGACTAGGTATCTGCCACCCCACTACCACTATCAGATTAGAGCCATAATGGAGACTAGGTATCTACCACCCCACTACCTCTATCAGATTAGAGCCATAATGGAGAGTAGGTATCTTCCACCCCACTACCACTATCAGATTAGAGCCATAATGGAGACTAGGTATCTACCACCCCATTACCACTATCAGATTAGAGCCATAATGGAGACTAGGTATCTACCACTCCTCTACCACTACCAGATTAGAGCCATAATGGAGACTAGGTATCTACCACCCCACTACCACTATCAAATTAGAGCCATAAGGGCACTAGGCATCTACCACCACACTACCACTATCAGATTAGAGCCATAAGGGCACTAGACATCTACCACCCCACTACCACTATCAGATTAGAGACATAATGGAGACTAGGTATCTACCACCCCACTACCACTATCAGATTAGTGCCATAAGGGCACTAGGCATCTATCACCCCACTACCACTATCAGATTAGAGCCATAATGGAGACTAGGTATCTACCACCCCACTACCACTATCAGATTAGAGCCATAAGGGCACTAGGCATCTACCACCCCACTACCACTATCAGATTAGAGCCATAATGGAGACTAGGTATCTACCACCCCACTACCACTATCAGATTAGAGCCATAATGGAGACTAGGTATCTACCACCCCACTACCTCTATCAGATTAGAGCCATAATGGAGAGTAGGTATCTTCCACCCCACTACCACTATCAGATTAGAGCCATAATGGAGACTAGGTATCTACCACCCCATTACCACTATCAGATTAGAGCCATAATGGAGACTAGGTATCTACCACTCCTCTACCACTACCAGATTAGAGCCATAATGGAGACTAGGTATCTACCACCCCACTACCACTATCAAATTAGAGCCATAAGGGCACTAGGCATCTACCACCACACTACCACTATCAGATTAGAGCCATAAGGGCACTAGACATCTACCACACCACTACCACTATCAGATTAGAGACATAATGGAGACTAGGTATCTACCACCCCACTACCACTATCAGATTAGTGCCATAAAGGCACTAGGCATCTATCACCCCACTACCACTATCAGATTAGAGCCATAATGGAGACTAGGTATCTACCACCCCACTACCACTATCAGATTAGAGCCATAAGGGCACTAGGCATCTACCACCCCACTACCACTATCAGATTAGAGCCATAATGGAGACTAGGTATCTACCACCCCACTACCACTATCAGATTAGAGCCATAATGGAGACTAGGTATCTACCACCCCACTACCTCTATCAGATTAGAGCCATAATGGAGAGTAGGTATCTTCCACCCCACTACCACTATCAGATTAGAGCCATAATGGAGACTAGGTATCTACCACCCCATTACCACTATCAGATTAGAGCCATAATGGAGACTAGGTATCTACCACTCCTCTACCACTACCAGATTAGAGCCATAATGGAGACTAGGTATCTACCACCCCACTACCACTATCAGATTAGAGCCATAAGGGCACTAGACATCTACCACCCCACTACCACTATCAGATTAGAGACATAATGGAGACTAGGTATCTACCACCCCACTACCACTATCAGATTAGTGCCATAAGGGCACTAGGCATCTATCACCCCACTACCACTATCAGATTAGAGCCATAATGGAAACTAGGTATCTACCACCCCACTACCACTATCAGATTAGAGCCATAAGGGCACTAGGCTTCTACCACCCCACTACCACTATCAGATTAGAGCCATAATGGAGACTAGGTATCTACCACCCCACTACCACTATCAGATTAGAGCCATAATGAAGACTAGGTATCTACCACCCCACTACCACTACCAGATTAGAGCCATACTGGAGACTAGGTATCTACCACACCACTACCACTACCAGATTAGAGCCATAATGGAGACTAGGTACCTACCACCCCACTACCACTATGTGATTAGAGCCATAATGGAGACTAGGTATCTACCACCCCACTACCACTATCAGATTAGAGCCATAATGGAGACTAGGTATCTACCACTCCACTTCCACTATCAGATTAGAGCCATAAGGGCACTAGGCATCTACCACCCCACTACCACTATCAGATTAGAGCCATAATGGAGACTAGGTATCTGCCACCCCACTACCACTATCAGATTAGAGCCATAATGGAGACTAGGTATCTACCACCCCACTACCACTATCAGATTAGAGCCATAATGGAGAGTAGGTATCTTCCACCCCACTACCACTATCAGATTAAAGCCATAATTGAGACTAGGTATCTACCACCCCATTACCACTATCAGATTAGAGCCATAATGGAGACTAGGTATCTACCACTCCTCTACCACTACCAGATTAGAGCCATAATGGAGACTAGGTATCTACCACCCCACTACCACTATCAAATTAGAGCCATAAGGGCACTAGGCATCTACCACCACACTACCACTATCAGATTAGAGCCATAAGGGCACTAGACATCTACCACCACACTACCACTATCAGATTAGAGACATAATGGAGACTAGGTATCTACCACCCCACTACCACTATCAGATTAGTGCGATAAGGGCACTAGGCATCTATCATCCCACTACCACTATCAGATTAGAGCCATAATGGAGACTAGGTAACTACCACCCCTCTACCACTATCAGATTAGAGCCATAAGGGCACTAGGCATCTACCACCCCACTACCACTATCAGATTAGAGCCATAATGGAGACTAGGTATCTACCACCCCACTACCACTATCAGATTAGAGCCATAATGGAGACTAGGTATCTACCACCCCACTACCACTATCAGATTCGAGCCATAATGGAGACTAGGTATCTACCACCCCACTACCGCTATCATATTAGAGCCATAAGGGCACTAGGCATCTACCACCCCACTACCACTATCAGATTAGAGCCATAAAGGCACTAGGCATCTACCACCCCACTACCACTATCAGATTAGAGCCATAATGGAGACTAGGTATCTACCACCCCACTACCACTATCAGATTAGAGCCATAAGGGCACTAGGCATCTACCACCCCACTACCACTATCAGATTTGAGCCATAATGGAGACTAGGTATCTACCACCCCACTACCTCTATCAGATTAGAGCCATAATGGAGAGTAGGTATCTTCCACCCCACCACCAATATCAGATTAGAGCCATAATGGAGACTAGGTATCTACCACCCCATTACCACTATCAGATTAGAGCCATAATGGAGACAATGTATCTACCACTCCTCTACCACTACCAGATTAGAGCCATAATGGAGACTAGGTATCTACCACCCCACTACCACTATGTGATTAGAGCCATAATGGAGACTAGGTATCTACCACCCCACTACCACTATCAGATTAGAGCCATAATGGAGACTAGATATCTACCACCCCTCTACCTCTATAAGATTAGAGCCATAATGGAGACTAGGTATCTACCACCCCACTACCACTATGTGATTAGAGCCATAATGGAGACTAGGTATCTACCACCCCACTACCACTATCAGATTAGAGCCATAATGGAGACTAAACATCTACCACCCCACTACCAGATTAGAGCCATAATGGAGACTAGGTATATACCACCCCACTACCACTATCAGATTAGAGCCATAAGGGCACTAGGCATCTACCACCCCACTACCACTATCAGATTAGAGCCATAATGGAGACTAGGTATCTGCCACCCCACTACCACTATTAGATTAGAGCCATAATGGAGACTAGGTATCTACCACCCCACTACCTCTATCAGATTAGAGCCATAATGGAGAGTAGGTATCTTCCACCCCACTACCAATATCAGATTAGAGCCATAATGGAGACTAGGTATCTACCACCCCATTACCACAATCAGATTAGAGCCATAATGGAGACAAGGTATCTACCACTCCTCTACCACTACCAGATTAGAGCCATAATGGAGACTAGGTATCTACCACCCCTCTACCTCTATCAGATTAGAGCCATAATGGAGACTAGGTATCTACCACCCCACTACCACTATGTGATTAGAGCCATAATGGAGACTAGGTATCTACCACCCCACTACCACTATCAGATTAGAGCCATAATGGAGACTAGACATCTACCACCCCACTACCAGATTAGAGCCATAATGGAGACTAGGTATCTACCACCCCACTACCAATATCAGATTAGAGCCATAAAGGCACTAGGCATCTACCACCCCACTACCACTATCAGATTAGAGCCATAATGGAGACTAGATATCTACCACCCCACTACCGCTATCATATTAGAGCCATAAGGGCACTAGACATCTACCACCACACTACCACTATCAGATTAGAGACATAATGGAGACTAGGTATCTACCACCCCACTACCACTATCATATTAGAGCCATAAGGGCACTAGACATCTACCACCACACTACCACTATCAGATTAGAGACATAATGGAGACTAGGTATCTACCACCCCACTACCACTATCAGATTAGTGCGATAAGGGCACTAGGCATCTATCATCCCACTACCACTATCAGATTAGAGCCATAATGGAGACTAGGTAACTACCACCCCTCTACCACTATCAGATTAGAGCCATAAGGGCACTAGGCATCTACCACCCCACTACCACTATCAGATTAGAGCCATAATGGAGACTAGGTATCTACCACCCCACTACCACTATCAGATTAGAGCCATAATGGAGACTAGGTATCTACCACCCCACTACCACTATCAGATTAGAGCCATAATGGAGACTAGATATCTACCACCCCACTACCGCTATCATATTAGAGCCATAAGGGCACTAGGCATCTACCACCCCACTACCACTATCAGATTAGAGCCATAAAGGCACTAGGCATCTACCACCCCACTACCACTATCAGATTAGAGCCATAATGGAGACTAGGTATCTACCACCCCACTACCACTATCAGATTAGAGCCATAAGGGCACTAGGCATCTACCACCCCACTACCACTATCAGATTTGAGCCATAATGGAGACTAGGTATCTACCACCCCACTACCTCTATCAGATTAGAGCCATAATGGAGAGTAGGTATCTTCCACCCCACCACCAATATCAGATTAGAGCCATAATGGAGACTAGGTATCTACCACCCCATTACCACTATCAGATTAGAGCCATAATGGAGACAATGTATCTACCACTCCTCTACCACTACCAGATTAGAGCCATAATGGAGACTAGGTATCTACCACCCCACTACCACTATGTGATTAGAGCCATAATGGAGACTAGGTATCTACCACCCCACTACCACTATCAGATTAGAGCCATAATGGAGACTAGGTATCTACCACCCCTCTACCTCTATAAGATTAGAGCCATAATGGAGACTAGGTATCTACCACCCCACTACCACTATGTGATTAGAGCCATAATGGAGACTAGGTATCTACCACCCCACTACCACTATCAGATTAGAGCCATAATGGAGACTAAACATCTACCACCCCACTACCAGATTAGAGCCATAATGGAGACTAGGTATCTACCACCCCACTACCACTATCAGATTAGAGCCATAAGGGCACTAGGCATCTACCACCCCACTACCACTATCAGATTAGAGCCATAATGGAGACTAGGTATCTGCCACCCCACTACCACTATTAGATTAGAGCCATAATGGAGACTAGGTATCTACCACCCCACTACCTCTATCAGATTAGAGCCATAATGGAGAGTAGGTATCTTCCACCCCACTACCAATATCAGATTAGAGCCATAATGGAGACTAGGTATCTACCACCCCATTACCACAATCAGATTAGAGCCATAATGGAGACAAGGTATCTACCACTCCTCTACCACTACCAGATTAGAGCCATAATGGAGACTAGGTATCTACCACCCCTCTACCTCTATCAGATTAGAGCCATAATGGAGACTAGGTATCTACCACCCCACTACCACTATGTGATTAGAGCCATAATGGAGACTAGGTATCTACCACCCCACTACCACTATCAGATTAGAGCCATAATGGAGACTAGACATCTACCACCCCACTACCAGATTAGAGCCATAATGGAGACTAGGTATCTACCACCCCACTACCAATATCAGATTAGAGCCATAAAGGCACTAGGCATCTACCACCCCACTACCACTATCAGATTAGAGCCATAATGGAGACTAGATATCTACCACCCCACTACCGCTATCATATTAGAGCCATAAGGGCACTAGGCATCTACCACCCCACTACCACTATCAGATTAGAGCCATAAAGGCACTAGGCATCTACCACCCCACTACCACTATCAGATTAGAGCCATAATGGAGACTAGGTATCTACCACCCCACTACCTCTATCAGATTAGAGCCATAATGGAGAGTAGGTATCTTCCACCCCACTACCACTATCAGATTAGAGCCATAATTGAGACTAGGTATCTACCACCCCATTACCACTATCAGATTAGAGCCATAATGGAGACTAGGTATCTACCACTCCTCTACCACTACCAGATTAGAGCCATAATGGAGACTAGGTATCTACCACCCCACTACCACTATCAGATTAGAGCCATAAGGGCACTAGGCATCTACCACCACACTACCACTATCAGATTAGAGCCATAAGGGCACTAGACATCTACCACCACACTACCACTATCAGATTAGAGACATAATGGAGACTAGGTATCTACCACCCCACTACCACTATCAGATTAGTGCGATAAGGGCACTAGGCATCTATCATCCCACTACCACTATCAGATTAGAGCCATAATGGAGACTAGGTAACTACCACCCCACTACCACTATCAGATTAGAGCCATAAGGGCACTAGGCATCTACCACCCCACTACCACTATCAGATTAGAGCCATAATGGAGACTAGGTATCTACCACCCCACTACCACTATCAGATTAGAGCCATAATGGAGACTAGGTATCTACCACCCCACTACCACTATCAGATTAGAGCCATAATGGAGACTAGATATCTACCACCCCACTACCGCTATCATATTAGAGCCATAAGGGCACTAGGCATCTACCACCCCACTACCACTATCAGATTAGAGCCATAAAGGCACTAGGCATCTACCACCCCACTACCACTATCAGATTAGAGCCATAATGGAGACTAGGTATCTACCACCCCACTACCACTATCAGATTAGAGCCATAAGGGCACTAGGCATCTACCACCCCACTACCACTATCAGATTTGAGCCATAATGGAGACTAGGTATCTACCACCCCACTACCTCTATCAGATTAGAGCCATAATGGAGAGTAGGTATCTTCCACCCCACCACCAATATCAGATTAGAGCCAAAATGGAGACTAGGTATCTACCACCCCATTACCACTATCAGATTAGAGCCATAATGGAGACAATGTATCTACCACTACTCTACCACTACCAGATTAGAGCCATAATGGAGACTAGGTATCTACCACCCCACTACCACTATGTGATTAGAGCCATAATGGAGACTAGGTATCTACCACCCCACTACCACTATCAGATTAGAGCCATAATGGAGACTAGGTATCTACCACCCCTCTACCTCTATAAGATTAGAGCCATAATGGAGACTAGGTATCTACCACCCCACTACCACTATGTGATTAGAGCCATAATGGAGACTAAGTATCTACCACCCCACTACCACTATCAGATGAGAGCCATAATGGAGACTAAACATACCACCCCACTACCAGGAGCCATATGGAGACTAGGTATCTACCACCACTACCACTATCAGATTAGAGCCATAAGGGCACTAGGCATCTACCACCCCACTACCACTATCAGATTAGAGCCATAATGGAGACTAGGTATCTGCCACCCCACTACCACTATCAGATTAGAGCCATAATGGAGACTAGGTATCTACCACCCCACTACCTCTATCAGATTAGAGCCATAATGGAGAGTAGGTATCTTCCACCCCACTACCAATATCAGATTAGAGCCATAATGGAGACTAGGTATCTACCACCCCATTACCACAATCAGATTAGAGCCATAATGGAGACAAGGTATCTACCACTCCTCTACCACTACCAGATTAGAGCCATAATGGAGACTAGGTATCTACCACCCCTCTACCTCTATCAGATTAGAGCCATAATGGAGACTAGGTATCTACCACCCCACTACCACTATGTGATTAGAGCCATAATGGAGACTAGGTATCTACCACCCCACTACCACTATCAGATTAGAGCCATAATGGAGACTAGACATCTACCACCCCACTACCAGATTAGAGCCATAATGGAGACTAGGTATCTACCACCCCACTACCAATATCAGATTAGAGCCATAAAGGCACTAGGCATCTACCACCCCACTACCACTATCAGATTAGAGCCATAATGGAGACTAGGTATCTACCACCCCACTTCCACTATCAGATTAGAGCCATAAGGGCACTAGGCATCTACCACCCCACTACCACTATCAGATTAGAGCCATAATGGAGAGTAGGTATCTACCACCCCACTTCCACTATCAGATTAGAGCCATAAGGGCACTAGGCATCTACCACCCCACTACCACTATCAGATTAGAGCCATAATGGAGACTAGGTATCTGCAACCCCACTACCACTATCAGATTAGAGCCATAATGGAGACTAGGTATCTACCACCCCACTACCTCTATCAGATTAGAGCCATAATGGAGAGTAGGTATCTTCCACCCCACTACCACTATCAGATTAGAGCCATAATGGAGACTAGGTATCTACCACCCCATTAACACTATCAGATTAGAGCCATAATGGAGACTAGGTATCTACCACTCCTCTACCACTACCAGATTAGAGCCATAATGGAGACTAGGTATCTACCACCCCACTACCACTATCAAATTAGAGCCATAAGGGCACTAGGCATCTACCACCACACTACCACTATCAGATTAGAGCCATAAGGGCACTAGACATCTACCACCCCACTACCACTATCAGATTAGAGACATAATGGAGACTAGGTATCTACCACCCCACTACCACTATCAGATTAGTGCCATAAGGGCACTAGGCATCTATCACCCCACTACCACTATCAGATTAGAGCCATAATGGAGACTAGGTATCTACCACCCCACTACCACTATCAGATTAGAGCCTTAAGGGCACTAGGCATCTACCACCCCACTACCACTATCAGATTAGAGCCATAATGGAGACTAGGTATCTACCACCCCACTACCACTATCAGATTAGAGCCATAATGGAGACTAGGTATCTACCACCCCACTACCTCTATCAGATTAGAGCCATAATGGAGAGTAGGTATCTTCCACCCCACTACCACTATCAGATTAGAGCCATAATGGAGACTAGGTATCTACCACCCCATTACCACTATCAGATTAGAGCCATAATGGAGACTAGGTATCTACCACTCCTCTACCACTACCAGATTAGAGCCATAATGGAGACTAGGTATCTACCACCCCACTACCACTATCAAATTAGAGCCATAAGGGCACTAGGCATCTACCACCACACTACCACTATCAGATTAGAGCCATAAGGGCACTAGACATCTACCACCCCACTACCACTATCAGATTAGAGACATAATGGAGACTAGGTATCTACCACCCCACTACCACTATCAGATTAGTGCCATAAGGGCACTAGGCATCTATCACCCCACTACCACTATCAGATTAGAGCCATAATGGAAACTAGGTATCTACCACCCCACTACCACTACCAGATTAGAGCCATAAGGGCACTAGGCTTCTACCACCCCACTACCACTATCAGATTAGAGCCATAATGGAGACTAGGTATCTACCACCCCACTACCACTATCAGATTAGAGCCATAATGAAGACTAGGTATCTACCACCCCACTACCACTACCAGATTAGAGCCATACTGGAGACTAGGTATCTACCACACCACTAACACTACCAGATTAGAGCCATAATGGAGACTAGGTACCTACCACCCCACTACCACTATCAGATGAGAGCCATAATGGAGACTAGGTATCTACCACCCCACTACCACTATCAGATTAGAGCCATAATGGAGACTAGGTATCTACCACCCCATTACCACTATCAGATTAGAGCCATAATGGAGACTAGGTATCTACCACTCCTCTACCACTACCAGATTAGAGCCATAATGGAGACTAGGTATCTACCACCCCACTACCACTATCAAATTAGAGCCATAAGGGCACTAGGCATCTACCACCACACTACCACTATCAGATTAGAGCCATAAGGGCACTAGACATCTACCACCCCACTACCACTATCAGATTAGAGACATAATGGAGACTAGGTATCTACCACCCCATTACCACAATCAGATTAGAGCCATAATGGAGACAAGGTATCTACCACTCCTCTACCACTACCAGATTAGAGCCATAATGGAGACTAGGTATCTACCACCCCTCTACCTCTATCAGATTAGAGCCATAATGGAGACTAGGTATCTACCACCCCACTACCACTATGTGATTAGAGCCATAATGGAGACTAGGTATCTACCACCCCACTACCACTATCAGATTAGAGCCATAATGGAGACTAGACATCTACCACCCCACTACCAGATTAGAGCCATAATGGAGACTAGGTATCTACCACCCCACTACCAATATCAGATTAGAGCCATAAAGGCACTAGGCATCTACCACCCCACTACCACTATCAGATTAGAGCCATAATGGAGACTAGATATCTACCACCCCACTACCGCTATCATATTAGAGCCATAAGGGCACTAGGCATCTACCACCCCACTACCACTATCAGATTAGAGCCATAAAGGCACTAGGCATAAACCACCCCACTACCACCATCAGATTAGAGCCATAATGGAGACTAGGTATCTACCACCCCACTTCCACTATCAGATTAGAGCCATAAGGGCACTAGGCATCTACCACCCCACTACCACTATCAGATTAGAGCCATAATGGAGACTAGGTATCTGCCACCCCACTACCACTATCAGATTAGAGCCATAATGGAGACTAGGTATCTACCACCCCACTACCTCTATCAGATTAGAGCCATAATGGAGAGTAGGTATCTTCCACCCCACTACCACTATCAGATTAGAGCCATAATGGAGACTAGGTATCTACCACCCCATTACCACTATCAGATTAGAGCCATAATGGAGACTAGGTATCTACCACTCCTCTACCACTACCAGATTAGAGCCATAATGGAGACTAGGTATCTACCACCCCACTACCACTATCAAATTAGAGCCATAAGGGCACTAGGCATCTACCACCACACTACCACTATCAGATTAGAGCCATAAGGGCACTAGACATCTACCACCCCACTACCACTTTCAGATTAGAGACATAATGGAGACTAGGTATCTACCACCCCACTACCACTATCAGATTAGTGCCATAAGGGCACTAGGCATCTATCACCCCACTACCACTATCAGATTAGAGCCATAATGGAGACTAGGTATCTACCACCCCACTACCACTATCAGATTAGAGCCATAAGGGCACTAGGCATCTACCACCCCACTACCACTATCAGATTAGAGCCATAATGGAGACTAGGTATCTACCACCCCACTACCACTATCAGATTAGAGCCATAATGGAGACTAGGTATCTACCACCCCACTACCTCTATCAGATTAGAGCCATAATGGAGAGTAGGTATCTTCCACCCCACTACCACTATCAGATTAGAGCCATAATGGAGACTAGGTATCTACCACCCCATTACCACTATCAGATTAGAGCCATAATGGAGACTAGGTATCTACCACTCCTCTACCACTACCAGATTAGAGCCATAATGGAGACTAGGTAACTACCACCCCACTACCACTATCAAATTAGAGCCATAAGGGCACTAGGCATCTACCACCACACTACCACTATCAGATTAGAGCCATAAGGGCACTAGACATCTACCACCCCACTACCACTATCAGATTAGAGACATAATGGAGACTAGGTATCTACCACCCCACTACCACTTTCAGATTAGTGCCATAAGGGCACTAGGCATCTATCACCCCACTACCACTATCAGATTAGAGCCATAATGGAAACTAGGTATCTACCACCCCACTACCACTATCAGATTAGAGCCATAAGGGCACTAGGCTTCTACCACCCCACTACCACTATCAGATTAGAGCCATAATGGAGACTAGGTATCTACCACCCCACTACCACTATCAGATTAGAGCCTTAATGAAGACTAGGTATCTACCACCCCACTACCACTACCAGATTAGAGCCATAATGGAGACTAGGTATCTACCACACCACTACCACTACCAGATTAGAGCCATAATGGAGACTAGGTACCTACCACCCCACTACCACTATCAGATGAGAGCCATAATGGAGACTAGGTATCTACCACCCCACTACCACTATCAGATTAGAACCATAATGGAGACTAGGTATCTACCACCCCTCTACCTCTATCAGATTAGAGACATAATGGAGACTAGGTATCTACCACCCCATTACCACAATCAGATTAGAGCCATAATGGAGACAAGGTATCTACCACTCCTCTACCACTACCAGATTAGAGCCATAATGGAGACTAGGTATCTACCACCCCTCTACCTCTATCAGATTAGAGCCATAATGGAGACTAGGTATCTACCACCCCACTACCACTATGTGATTAGAGCCATAATGGAGACTAGGTATCTACCACCCCACTACCACTATCAGATTAGAGCCATAATGGAGACTAGACATCTACCACCCCACTACCAGATTAGAGCCATAATGGAGACTAGGTATCTACCACCCCACTACCAATATCAGATTAGAGCCATAAAGGCACTAGGCATCTACCACCCCACTACCACTATCAGATTAGAGCCATAATGGAGACTAGATATCTACCACCCCACTACCGCTATCATATTAGAGCCATAAGGGCACTAGGCATCTACCACCCCACTACCACTATCAGATTAGAGCCATAAAGGCACTAGGCATCTACCACCCCACTACCACCATCAGATTAGAGCCATAATGGAGACTAGGTATCTACCACCCCACTACCACTATCAGATTAGAGCCATAAGGGCACTAGGCATCTACCACCCCACTACCACTATCAGATTAGAGCCATAATGGAGACTAGGTATCTGCCACCCCACTACCACTATCAGATTAGAGCCATAATGGAGACTAGGTATCTACCACCCCACTACCACTATCAGATTAGAGCCATAATGGAGAGTAGGTATCTTCCACCCCACTACCACTATCAGATTAGAGCCATAATGGAGACTAGGTATCTACCACCCCATTACCACTATCAGATTAGAGCCATAATGGAGACTAGGTATCTACCACTCCTCTACCACTACCAGATTAGAGCCATAATGGAGACTAGGTATCTACCACCCCACTACCACTATCAAATTAGAGCCATAAGGGCACTAGGCATCTACCACCACACTACCACTATCAGATTAGAGCCATAAGGGCACTAGGCATCTACCACCCCACTACCACTATCAGATTAGAGACATAATGGAGACTAGGTATCTACCACCCCACTACCACTATCAGATTAGTGCCATAAGGGCACTAGGCATCTATCACCCCACTACCACTATCAGATTAGAGCCATAATGGAGACTAGGTATCTACCACCCCTCTACCTCTATCAGATTAGAGCCATAATGGAGACTAGGTATCTACCACCCCACTACCACTATGTGATTAGAGCCATAATGGAGACTAGGTATCTACCACCCCACTACCACTATCAGATTAGAGCCATAATGGAGACTAGACATCTACCACCCCACTACCAGATTAGAGCCATAATGGAGACTAGGTATCTACCACCCCACTACCAATATCAGATTAGAGCCATAAAGGCACTAGGCATCTACCACCCCACTACCACTATCAGATTAGAGCCATAATGGAGACTAGATATCTACCACCCCACTACCGCTATCATATTAGAGCAATAAGGGCACTAGGCATCTACCACCCCATTACCACTATCAGATTAGAGCCATAAAGGCACTAGGCATCTACCACCCCACTACCACTATCAGATTAGAGCCATAATGGAGACTAGGTATCTACCACCCCACTACCACTATCAGATTAGAGCCATAAGGGCACTAGGCATCTACCACCCCACGACCACTATCAGATTAGAGCCATAATGGAGACTAGGTATCTGCCACCCCACTACCACTATCAGATTAGAGCCATAATGGAGACTAGGTATCTACCACCCCACTACCACTATCAGATTAGAGCCATAATGGAGAGTAGGTATCTTCCACCCCACTACCACTATCAGATTAGAGCCATAATGGAGACTAGGTATCTACCACCCCATTACCACTATCAGATTAGAGCCATAATGGAGACTAGGTATCTACCACTCCTCTACCACTACCAGATTAGAGCCATAATGGAGACTAGGTATCTACCACCCCACTACCACTATCAAATTAGAGCCATAAGGGCACTAGGCATCTACCACCACACTACCACTATCAGATTAGAGCCATAAGGGCACTAGACATCTACCACTCCACTACCACTATCAGATTAGAGCCATAATGGAGACTAGGTATCTACCACCCCACTACCACTATCAGATTAGAGCCATAAGGGCACTAGGCATCTATCACCCCACTACCACTCTCAGATTAGAGCCATAATGGAAACTAGGTATCTACCAACCCACTACCACTATCAGATTAGAGCCATAAGGGCACTAGGCTTCTACCACCCCACTACCACTATCAGATTAGAGCCATAATGGAGACTAGGTATCTACCACCCCACTACCACTATCAGATTAGAGCCATAATGGAGACTAGGTATCTACCACCCCACTACCACTACCAGATTAGAGCCATAATGGAGACTAGGTATCTACCACACCACTACCACTACCAGATTAGAGCCATAATGGAGACTAGGTACCTACCACCCCACTACCACTATCAGATGAGAGCCATAATGGAGACTAGGTATCTACCACCCCACTACCACTATCAGATTAGAGCCATAATGGAGACTAGGTATCTACCACCCCACTACCACTATCAGATTAGAGCCATAATGGAGACTAGGTATCTACCACCCCACTACCACTATGTGATTAGAGCCATAATGGAGACTAGGTATCTACCACCCCACTACCACTATCAGATTAGAGCCATAATGGAGACTAGACATCTACCACCCCACTACCAGATCAGATTAGAGCCATAATGGAGACTAGGTATCTACCACCCCACTACCACTATCAGATTAGAGCCATAAAGGCACTAGGCATCTACCACCCCACTACCACTATCAGATTAGAGCCATAATGGAGACTAGATATCTACCACCCCACTACCGCTATCATATTAGAGCCATAAGGGCACTAGGCATCTACCACCCCACTACCACTATCAGATTAGAGCCATAAAGGCACTAGGCATCTACCACCCCACTACCACTATCAGATTAGAGCCATAATGGAGACTAGATATCTACCACCCCACTACCGCTATCATATTAGAGCCATAAGGGCACTAGGCATCTACCACCCCACTACCACTATCAGATTAGAGCCATAATGGAGACTAGGTATCTACCACCCCACTTCCACTATCAGATTAGAGCCATAAGGGCACTAGGCATCTACCACCCCACTACCACTATCAGATTAGAGCCATAATGGAGAGTAGGTATCTTCCACCCCACTACCACTATCAGATTAGAGCCATAATGGAGACTAGGTATCTACCACCCCATTACCACTATCAGATTAGAGCCATAATGGAGGCTAGGTATCTACCACTCCTCTACCACTACCAGATTAGAGCCATAATGGAGACTAGGTATCTACCACCCCACTACCACTATCAAATTAGAGCCATAAGGGCACTAGGCATCTACCACCACACTACCACTATCATATTAGAGCCATAAGGGCACTAGACATCTACCACCCCACTACCACTATCAGATTAGAGACATAATGGAGACTAGGTATCTACCACCCCACTACCACTATCAGATTAGTGCCATAAGGGCACTAGGCATCTATCACCCCATTACCACTATCAGATTAGAGCCATAATGGAGACTAGGTATCTACCACCCCACTACCACTATCAGATTAGAGCCATAAGGGCACTAGGCATCTACCACCCCACTACCACTATCAGATTAGAGCCATAATGGAGACTAGGTATCTACCACCCCACTACCTCTATCAGATTAGAGCCATAATGGAGAGTAGGTATCTTCCACCCCACTACCACTATCAGATTAGAGCCATAATGGAGACTAGGTATCTACCACCCCATTACCACTATCAGATTAGAGCCATAATGGAGACTAGGTATCTACCACTCCTCTACCACTACCAGATTAGAGCCATAATGGAGACTAGGTATCTACCACCCCACTACCACTATCAAATTAGAGCCATAAAGGCACTAGGCATCTACCACCACACTACCACTATCAGATTAGAGCCATAAGGGCACTAGACATCTACCACCCCACTACCACTATCAGATTAGAGACATAATGGAGACTAGGTATCTACCACCCCACTACCACTATCAGATTAGTGCCATAAGGGCACTAGGCATCTATCACCCCACTACCACTATCAGATTAGAGCCATAATGGAGACTAGGTATCTACCACCCCACTACCTCTATCAGATTAGAGCCATAAGGGCACTAGGCATCTACCACCCCACTACCACTATCAGATTAGAGCCATAATGGAGACTAGGTATCTACCACCCCACTACCACTATCAGATTAGAGCCATAATGGAGACTAGGTATCTACCACCCCACTACCTCTATCAGATTAGAGCCATAATGGAGAGTAGGTATCTTCCACCCCACTACCACTATCAGATTAGAGACATAATGGAGACTAGGTATCTACCACCCCACTACCACTATCAGATTAGTGCCATAAGGGCACTAGGCATCTACCACCCCACTACCACTATCAGATTAGAGCCATAATGGAGACTAGGTATCTACCACCCCACTACCACTATCAGATTAGAGCCATAAGGGCACTAGGCTTCTACCACCCCACTACCACTATCAGATTAGAGCCATAATGGAGACTAGGTATCTACCACCCCACTACCACTATCAGATTAGAGCCATAATGGAGACTAGGTATCTACCACCCCACTACCACTACCAGATTAGAGCTATAATGGAGACTAGGTACCTACCACCCCACTACCACTATCAGATTAGAGCCATAATGGAGACTAGGTATCTACCACCCCACTACCACTATCAGATTAGAGCCATAATGGAGACTATGTATCTACCACCCCACTACCACTATCAGATTAGAGCCATAATGGAGACTAGGTATCTACCACCCCACTACCACTATCAGATTAGAGCCATAATGGAGACTAGGTATCTACCACCCCACTACCACTATCAGATTAGAGCCATAAGGGCACTAGGCATCTACCACCACACTACCACTATCAGATTAGAGCCATAAGGGCAATAGGCATCTACCACCCCGCTACCACTATCAGATTAGAGCCATAAGGGCACTAGACATCTACCACCCCACTACCACTATCAGATTAGAGCCATAATGGAGACTAGGTATCTACCACCCCACTACCACTATCAGATTAGAGCCAAGAGGGCACTAGGCATCTATCACCCCACTACCACTATCAGATTAGAGCCATAAAGGCACTAGGCATCTACCACCCCACTACCACTATCAGATTAGAGCCATAAGGGCACTAGGCATCTACCACCCCACTACCACTATCAGATTAGAGCCATAATGGAGACTAGGTATCTACCACCCCACTACCACTATCAGATTAGAGCCATAATGGAGAATAGGTATCTACCACCCCTCTACCTCTATCAGATTAGAGCCATAATGGAGACTAGGTATCTACCACCCCACTACCACTATGTGATTAGAGCCATAATGGAGACTAGGTTTCTACCACCCCACTACCACTACCAAATTAGAGCCATAATGGAGACTAGGTATCTACCACCCCACTACCACTATCAGATTAGAGCCATAATGGAGACTAGGTATCTACCACCCCACTACCACTATCAGATTAGAGCCATAATGGAGACTAGGTATCTACCACCCCCCTACCACTATCAGATTAGAGCCATAATGGAGACTAGACATCTACCACCCCACTACTACTACCAGATTAGAGCCATAAGGGCACTAGACATCTATCACCCAACTACCACTATCAGATTAGAGCCATAATGGAGAGTAGGTATCTTCCACCCCACTACAACTATCAGATTAGAGCCATAGTGGAGACTAGGTATCTACCACCCCACTACCACTATCAGATTAGAGCCATAATGGAGACTAGGTATCTACCACCCCTCTACCACTACCAGATTAGAGCCATAATGGAGACTAGGTATATACCACCCCACTACCACTATCAGATTAGAGCCATAATGGAGACTAGGTATCTACCACCCCTCTACCTCTATCAGATTAGAGCCATAATGGAGACTAGGTATCTACCACCCCACTACAACTATGTGATTAGAGCCATAATGGAGACTAGGTATCTACCACCCCACTACCACTATCAGATTAGAGCCATAATGGAGACTAGACATCTACCACCCCACTACCAGATTAGAGCCATAATGGAGACTAGGTATCTACCACCCCACTACCAATATCAGATTAGAGCCATAAAGGCACTAGGCATCTACCACCCCACTACCACTATCATATTAAAGCCATAATGGAGACTAGATATCTACCACCCCACTACCGCTATCACATTAGAGCCATAAGGGCACTAGGCATCTACCACCCCACTACCACTATCAGATTAGAGCCATAAAGGCACTAGGCATCTACCACCCCACTACCACTATCAGATTAGAGCCATAATGGAGACTAGGTATCTACCACCCCACTTCCACTATCAGATTAGAGCCATAAGGGCACTAGGCATCTACCACCCCACTACCACTATCAGATTAGAGCCATAATGGAGACTAGGTATCTGCCACCCCACTACCACTATCAGATTAGAGCCATAATGGAGACTAGGTATCTACCACCCCACTACCTCTATCAGATTAGAGCCATAATGGAGAGTAGGTATCTTCCACCCCACTACCACTATCAGATTAGAGCCATAATGGAGACTAGGTATCTACCACCCCATTACCACTATCAGATTAGAGCCATAATGGAGACTAGGTATCTACCACTCCTCTACCACTACCAGATTAGAGCCATAATGGAGACTAGGTATCTACCACCCCACTACCACTATCAAATTAGAGTCATAAGGGCACTAGGCATCTACCACCACACTACCACTATCAGATTAGAGAAATAATGGAGACTAGGTATCTACCACCCCACTACCACTATCAGATTAGTGCCATAAGGGCACTAGGCATCTATCACCCCACTACCACTGTCAGATTAGAGCCATAATGGAGACTAGGTATCTACCACCCCACTACCACTATCAGATTAGAGCCATAAGGGCACTAGGCATCTACCACCCCACTACCACTATCAGATTAGAGCCATAATGGAGACTAGGTATCTACCACCCCACTACCACTATCAGATTAGAGCCATAATGGAGACTAGGTATCTACCACCCCACTACCTCTATCAGATTAGAGCCATAATGGAGAGTAGGTATCTTCCACCCCACTACCACTATCAGATTAGAGCCATAATGGAGACTAGGTATCTACCACCCCATTACCACTATCAGATTAGAGCCATAATGGAGACTAGGTATCTACCACTCCTCTACCACTACCAGATTAGAGCCATTATGGAGACTAGGTATCTACCACCCCACTACCACTATCAAATTAGAGCCATAAGGGCACTAGGCATCTACCACCACACTACCACTATCAGATTAGAGCCATAAGGGCACTAGACATCTACCACCCCACTACCACTATCAGATTAGAGACATAATGGAGACTAGATATCTACCACCCCACTACCACTATCAGATTAGTGCCATAAGGGCACTAGGCATCTATCACCCCACTACCACTATCAGATTAGAGCCATAATGGAGACTAGGTATCTACCACCCCACTACCACTATCAGATTAGAGCCATAAGGGCACTACGCTTCTACCACCCCACTACCACTATCAGATTAGAGCCATAATGGAGACTAGGTATCTACCACCCCACTACCACTATCAGATTAGAGCCATAATGAAGACTAGGTATCTACCACCCCACTACCACTACCAGATTAGAGCCATAATGGAGACTAGGTATCTACCACCCCACTACCACTATCAGATTAGAGCCATAATGGCGACTAGGTATCTACCACCCCACTACCACTATCAGATTAGAGCCATAATGGAGACAAGGTATCTACCACCCCACTACCTCTATCAGATTAGAGCCATAATGGAGAGTAGGTATCTTCCACCCCACTACCACTATCAGATTAGAGCCATAATGGAGACAAGGTATCTACCACCCCACTACCACTATCAGATTAGAGCCATAATGGAGACTAGGTATAAAACACCCCACTACCACTATCAGATTAGAGCCATAATTGAGAAAAGGTTTCTGCCACCCCTCTACCACTACCAGATTAGAGCCATAATGGAGACTAGGTATCTTCCACCCCACTACCACTATCAGATTAGAAGCATAATGGAGACTAGGTATCTACCACCCCACTACCACTACCAAATTAGAGCCATAATGGATACTAAGTATCTACCACCCCACTACCACTATCAGATTAGAGCCATAACGGAGACTAGGTATCTACCACCCCACTACCTCTATCAGATTAGAGCCATAATGGAGAGTAGGTATCTTCCACCCCACTACAACTATCAGATTAGAGCCATAGTGGAGACTAGGTATCTACCACCCCACTACCACTATCAGATTAGAGCCATAATGGAGACTAGGTATCTACCACCCCTCTACCACTATCAGATTAGAGCCATAATGGAGACTAGGTATATACCACCCCACTACCACTATCAGATTAGAGCCATAAGGGCACATGGCATCTACCACCCCACTACCACTATCAGATTAGAGCCATAAAGGCACTAGACATCTACCACCCCACTACCACTATCAGATTAGAGCCATAATGGAGACTAGGTATCTACCACCCCACTACCACTATCAGATTAGAGCCATAAGGGCACTAGGCATCTATCACCCCACTACCACTATCAGATTAGAGCCATAAAGGCACTAGGCATCTACCACCCCACTACCACTATCAGATTAGAGCCATAATGGAGACTAGGTATCTACCACCCCACTATCACTATCAGATTAGAGCCATAAGGGCACTAGGCATCTACCACCCCACTACCACTATCAGATTAGAGCCATAAAGGCACTAGGCATCTACCACCCCACTAACACTACCAGATTAGAGCCATAATGGAGACTAGGTATCTACCACACCACTACCACTACCAAATTAGAGCCATAATGGAGACTAGGTATCTACCACTCCACTACCACTATCAGATTAGAGCCATAATGGAGACTAGGTATCTACCACCCCACTACCACTACCAGATTAGAGCCATAATGGCACTAGGCATCTACCACCCCACTATCACTATCAGATTAGAGCCATAATGGAGACATGGTATCTACCACCCCACTACCACTATCAGATTAGAGCCATAAGGGCACTAGGCATCTATCACCCAACTACCACTATCAGATTAGAGCCATAATGGAGAGTAGGTATCTTCCACCCCACTACAACTATCAGATTAGAGCCATAGTGGAGACTAGGTATCTACCACCCCACTACCACTATCAGATTAGAGCCATAAGGGAACTAGGCATCTACCACCCCACTACCACTATCAGATTAGAGCCATAAGGGCACTAGGCATCTACCACCCCACTACCACTATCAGATTAGAGCCATAAAGGCACTCGGCATCTACCACCCCACTACCACTATCAGATTAGAGCCATAATGGAGACTAGGTATCTACCACCCCACTACCACTATCAGATTAGAGCCATAATGGCACTAGGCATCTACCACCCCACTACCACTATCAGATTAGAGCCATAAAGGCACTAGGCATCTACCACCCCACTACCACTATCAGATTAGAGCCATAATGGAGACTAGGTATCTACCACCCCACTACCACTACCAGATTAGAGCCATAATGGAGACTAGGTATCTACCACCCCACTACCACTATCAGATTAGAGCCATAATGGAGACTAGGTATCTTCCACCCCACTACCACTATCAGATTAGAGCCATAATGGAGACTAGGTATCTACCACCCCACTACCACTATCAGATTAGAGCCATAATGGAGACTAGGCATCTACCACCCCACTACCACTATCAGATTAGAGCCATAAGGGCACTAGGCATCTACCACCCCACTACCACTATCAGATTAGAGCCATAGTGGAGACTAGGTATCTACCACCCCACTACCACTATCAGATTAGAGCCATAAGGGCACTTGGCATCTACCACCCCACTACCACTATCAGATTAGAGCCATAAGGGCACTTGGCATCTACCACCCCACTACCACTATCAGATTAGAGCCAAGAAGGCACTAGGCATCTACCACCCCACTACCACTATCAGATTAGAGCCATAATGGAGACTAGGTATCTACCACCCCAGTACCACTATCAGATTAGAGCCATAAGGGCACTAGGCATCTATCACCCCACTACCACTATCAGATTAGAGCCATAAAGGCACTAGGCATCTACCACCCCATTACCACTATCAGATTAGAGCCATAATGGAGACTAGGTATCTACCACCCCACTACCACTATCAGATTAGAGCCATAAAGGCACTAGGCATCTACCACCCCACTACCACTATCAGATTAGAGCCATAAAGGCACTAGGCATCTACCACCCCACTACCACTATCAGATTAGAGCCATAATGGAGACTAGGTATCTACCACCCCACTTCCACTATCAGATTAGAGCCATAATGGAGACTAGGTATCTACCACCCCACTACCACTACCAGATTAGAGCCATAATGGAGACTAGGTATCTACCACACCACTACCACTACCAGATTAGAGCCATAATGGAGACTAGGTATCTACCACCCCACTACCACTATCAGATTAGAGTCATAATGGAGACTAGGTATCTTCCACCCCACTACCACTATCAGATTAGAGCCATAATGGAGACTAGGTATCTACCACCCCACTACCACTATCAGATTAGAGCCATAAGGGCACTAGGCATCTACCACCCCACTACCACTATCAGATTAGAGCCATAATGGAGACTAGACATCTACCACCCCACTACCACTATCAGATTAGAGCCCTAAAGGCACTAGGCATCTACCACCCCACTACCACTATCAGATTAGAGCCATAATGGAGACTAGGTATCTACCACCCCACTACCACTATCAGATTAGAGCCATAAGGGCACTAAGCATCTACCACCCCACTACCACTATCAGAATAGAGCCATAAAGGCACTAGGCATCTACCACCCCACTACCACTATCAGATTAGAGCCATAAAGTCACTAGGCATCTACCACCCCACTACCACTATCAGATTAGAGCCATAATGGAGACTAGGTATCTACCACCCCACTACCACTATCAGATTAGAGCCATAAGGGCACTAGGCATCTACCACCCCACTACCACTATCAGATTAGAGCCATAATGGAGACTAGGTATCTACCACCCCACTACCACTATCAGATTAGAGCCAAAAGGGCACTATGCATCTACCACCCCACTATCACTATCAGATTAGAGCCATAATGGAGACTAGGTATCTACCACCCGACTACCACTATCAGATTAGAGCCATAAGGGCACTAGGCATCTACCACCCCACTACCACTATCAGATTAGAGCCATAATGGAGACTAGGTATCTACCACCCCACTACCACTATCAGATTAGAGCCATAATGGAGACTAGGTATCTACCACCCCACTACCTCTATCAGATTAGAGCCATAATGGAGAGTAGGTATCTTCCACCCCACTACCACTATCAGATTAGAGCCATAATGGAGACTAGGTATCTACCACCCCATTACCACTATCAGATTAGAGCCATAATGGAGACTAGGTATCTACCACTCCTCTACCACTACCAGATTAGAGCCATAATGGAGACTAGGTATCTACCACCCCACTACCACTATCAAATTAGAGCCATAAGGGACCTAGGCATCTACCACCACACTACCACTATCAGATTAGAGCCATAAGGGCACTAGACATCTACCACCCCACTACCACTATCAGATTAGAGACATAATGGAGACTAGGTATCTACCACCCCACTACCACTATCAGATTAGTGCCATAAGGGCACTAGGCATCTATCACCCCACTACCACTATCAGATTAGAGCCATAATGGAGACTAGGTATCTACCACCCCACTACCACTATCAGATTAGAGCCATAATGGAGACTAGGTATCTACCACCCCACTACCTCTATCAGATTAGAGCCATAATGGAGAGTAGGTATCTTCCACCCCACTACCACTATCAGATTAGAGCCATAATGGAGACTAGGTATCTACCACCCCATTACCACTATCAGATTAGAGCCATAATGGAGACTAGGTATCTACCACTCCTCTACCACTACCAGATTAGAGCCATAATGGAGACTAGGTATCTACCACCCCACTACCACTATCAAATTAGAGCCATAAGGGCACTAGGCATCTACCACCACACTACCACTATCAGATTAGAGCCATAAGGGCACTAGACATCTACCACCCCACTACCACTATCAGATTAGAGACATAATGGAGACTAGGTATCTACCACCCCACTACCACTATCAGATTAGTGCCATAAGGGCACTAGGCATCTATCACCCCACTACCACTATCAGATTAGAGCCATAATGGAGACTAGGTATCTACCACCCCACTACCACTATCAGATTAGAGCCATAAGGGCACTACGCTTCTACCACCCCACTACCACTATCAGATTAGAGCCATAATGGAGACTAGGTATCTACCACCCCACTACCACTATCAGATTAGAGCCATAATGGCACTAGGTATCTACCACCCCACTACCACTACCAGATTAGAGCCATAATGGAGACTAGGTATCTACCACCCCACTACCACTATCAGATTAGAGCCATAATGGCGACTAGGTATCTACCACCCCACTACCACTATCAGATTAGAGCCACAATGGAGACAAGGTATCTACCACCCCACTACCTCTATCAGATTAGAGCCATAATGGAGAGTAGGTATCTTCCACCCCACTACCACTATCAGATTAGAGCCATAATGGAGACAAGGTATCTACCACCCCACTACCACTATCAGATTAGAGCCATAATGGAGACTAGGTATAAAACACCCCACTACCACTATCAGATTAGAGCCATAATTGAGAAAAGGTTTCTGCCACCCCTCTACCACTACCAGATTAGAGCCATAATGGAGACTAGGTATCTTCCACCCCACTACCACTATCAGATTAGAAGCATAATGGAGACTAGGTATCTACCACCCCACTACCACTACCAAATTAGAGCCATAATGGATACTAAGTATCTACCACCCCACTACCACTATCAGATTAGAGCCATAACGGAGACTAGGTATCTACCACCCCACTACCTCTATCAGATTAGAGCCATAATGGAGAGTAGGTATCTTCCATCCCACTACAACTATCAGATTAGAGCCATAGTGGAGACTAGGTATCTACCACCCCACTACCACTATCAGATTAGAGCCATAATGGAGATTAGGTATCTACCACCCCTCTACCACTATCAGATTAGAGCCATAATGGAGACTAGGTATCTACCACCCCACTACCACTATCAGATTAGAGCCATAAGGGCACTTGGCATCTACCACCCCACTACCACTATCAGATTAGAGCCATAAAGGCACTAGACATCTACCACCCCACTACCACTATCAGATTAGAGCCATAATGGAGACTAGGTATCTACCACCCCACTACCACTATCAGATTAGAGCCACAAGGGCACTAGGCATCTATCACCCCACTACCACTATCAGATTAGAGCCATAAAGGCACTAGGCATCTACCACCCCACTACCACTATCAGATTAGAGCCATAATGGAGACTAGGTATCTACCACCCCACTATCACTATCAGATTAGAGCCATAAGGGCACTAGGCATCTACCACCCCACTACCACTATCAGATTAGAGCCATAAAGGCACTAGGCATCTACCACCCCACTAACACTACCAGATTAGAGCCATAATGGAGACTAGGTATCTACCACACCACTACCACTACCAAATTAGAGCCATAATGGAGACTAGGTATCTACCACCCCACTACCACTATCAGATTAGAGCCATAATGGAGACTAGGTATCTACCACCCCACTACCACTATCAGATTAGAGCCATAATGGCACTAGGCATCTACCACCCCACTATCACTATCAGATTAGAGCCATAATGGAGACATGGTATCTACCACCCCACTACCACTATCAGATTAGAGCCATAAGGGCACTAGGCATCTATCACCCAACTACCACTATCAGATTAGAGCCATAATGGAGAGTAGGTATCTTCCACCCCACTACAACTATCAGATTAGAGCCATAGTGGAGACTAGGTATCTACCACCCCACTACCACTATCAGATTAGAGCCATAAGGGAGACTAGGCATCTACCACCCCACTACCACTATCAGATTAGAGCCATAAGGGCACTAGGCATCTACCACCCCACTACCACTATCAGATTAGAGCCATAAAGGCACTCGGCATCTACCACCCCACTACCACTATCCGATTAGAGCCATAATGGAGACTAGGTATCTACCACCCCACTACCACTATCAGATTAGAGCCATAATGGCACTAGGCATCTACCACCCCACTACCACTATCAGATTAGAGCCATAAAGGCACTAGGCATCTACCACCCCACTACCACTATCAGATTAGAGCCATAATGGAGACTAGGTATCTACCACCCCACTACCACTACCAGATTAGAGCCATAATGGAGACTAGGTATCTACCACCCCACTACCACTATCAGATTAGAGCCATAATGGAGACTAGGTATCTTCCACCCCACTACCACTACCAGATTAGAGCCATAATGGAGACTAGGTATTTACCACCCCACTACCACTATCAGATTAGAGCCATAATGGAGACTAGGTATCTACCACCCCACTACCACTATCAGATTAGAGCCATAATGGCACTAGGCATCTACCACCCCACTACCACTATCAGATTAGAGCCATAGTGGAGACTAGGTATCTACCACCCCACTACCACTATCAGATTAGAGCCATAAGGGCACTTGGCATCTACCACCCCACTACCACTATCAGATTAGAGCCATAAGGGCACTTGGCATCTACCACCCCACTACCACTATCAGATTAGAGCCAAGAAGGCACTAGGCATCTACCACCCCACTACCACTATCAGATTAGAGCCATAATGGAGACTAGGTATCTACCACCCCAGTACCACTATCAGATTAGAGCCATAAGGGCACTAGGCATCTATCACCCCACTACCACTATCAGATTAGAGCCATAAAGGCACTAGGCATCTACCACCCCATTACCACTATCAGATTAGAGCCATAATGGAGACTAGGCATCTACCACCCCACTACCACTATCAGATTAGAGCCATAATGGCACTAGGCATCTACCACCCCACTACCACTATCAGATTAGAGCCATAAAGGCACTAGGCATCTACCACCCCACTACCACTATCAGATTAGAGCCATAATGGAGACTAGGTATCTACCACCCCACTTCTACTATCAGATTAGAGCCATAATGGAGACTAGGTATCTACCACCCCACTACCACTACCAGATTAGAGCCATAATGGAGACTAGGTATCTACCACACCACTACCACTACCAGATTAGAGCCATAATGGAGACTAGGTATCTACCACCCCACTACCACTACCAAATTAGAGTCATAATGGAGACTAGGTATCTTCCACCCCACTACCACTATCAGATTAGAGCCATAATGGAGACTAGGTATCTACCACCCCACTACCACTATCAGATTAGAGCCATAAGGGCACTAGGCATCTACCACCCCACTATCACTATCAGATTAGAGCCATAATGGAGACTAGGTATCTACCACCCCACTACCACTATCAGATTAGAGCCCTAAAGTCACTAGGCATCTACCACCCCACTACCGCTATCAGATTAGAGCAATAATGGAGACTAGGTATCTACCACCCCACTACCACTATCAGATTAGAGCCATAAGGGCACTAAGCATCTACCACCCCACTACCACTATCAGAATAGAGCCATAAAGGCACTAGGCATCTACCACCCCACTACCACTATCAGATTAGAGCCATAAAGTCACTAGGCATCTACCACCCCACTACCACTATCAGATTAGAGCCATAATGGAGACTAGGTATCTACCACCCCACTACCACTATCAGATTAGAGCCATAAGGGCACTAGGCATCTACCACCCCACTACCACTATCAGATTAGAGCCATAATGGAGACTAGGTATCTACCACCCCACTACCACTATCAGATTAGAGCCAAAAGGGCACTATGCATCTACCACCCCACTATCACTATCAGATTAGAGCCATAATGGAGACTAGGTATCTACCACCCCACTACCACTATCAGATTAGAGCCATAAGGGCACTAGGCATCTATCACCCCACTACCACTATCAGATTAGAGCCATAATGTCACTAGGCATCTACCACCCTACTACTACTATCAGATTAGAGCCATGATGGAGACTAGGTATCTACCACCCCACTACCACTATCAGATTAGAGCCATAAGGGCACTAAGCATCTACCACCCCACTACCACTATCAGATTAGAGCCATAAAGGCACTAGGCATCTACCACCCCACTACCACTATCAGATTAGAGCCATAATGGAGACTAGGTATATACCACCCCACTACCACTATCAGATTAGAGCCATAAGGGCACTAGGCATCTACCACCCCACTACCACTATCAGATTAGAGCCATAAAGGCACTAGGCATCTACCACCCCACTACCACTATCAGATTAGAGCCATACTGGAGACTAGGTATCTACCACCCCACTATCACTATCAGATTAGAGCCATAATGGAGACTAGGTATCTACCACCCCACTACCACTATCAGATTAGAGCCATAAAGGCACTAGGCATCTACCACCCCACTACCAGTATCAGATTAGAGCCATAATGGAGACTAGGTATCTACCACCCCACTACCACTATCAGATTAGAGCCATAATGGAGACTAGGTATCTACCACCCCACTACCACTATCAGATTAGAGCCATAAGGGCACTAGGCATCTATCACCCCACTACCACTATCAGATTAGAGCCATAATGGAGACTAGGTATCTACCACCCCACTACCACTATCAGATTAGAGCCATAAGGGCACTAGGCATCTATCACCCCACTACCACTATCAGATTAGAGCCATAAAGGCACTAGGCATCTACCACCCCACTACCACTATCAGATTAGAGCCATAATGGAGACTAGGTATCTACCACCCCACTACCACTATCAGATTAGAGCCATAAAGGCACTAGGCATCTACCACCCCACTACCACTATCAGATTAGAGCCATAATGGAGACTAGGTATCTACCACCCCACTACCACTACCAAAATAGAGCCATAATGGAGACTAGGTATCTACCACCCAACTACCACTATCAGATTAGAGCCATAATGGAGACTAGGTATCTACCACCCCACTACCACTATCAGATTAGAGCCATAAAGGCACTAGGCATCTACCACCCCAATTCCACTATCAGATTAGAGCCACAATGGAGACTAGGTATCTACCACCCCACTACCACTACCAAATTAGAGCCATAATGGAGACTAGGTATCTACCACCCCACTACCACTATCAGATTAGAGCCATAATGGAGACTAGGTATCTACCACCCCACTACCACTATCAGATTAGAGCCATAAGGGCACTAGGCATCTATCACCCCAATACCACTATCAGATTAGAGCCATAATGGAGACTAGGTATCTACCACCCCACTACCACTATCAGATTAGAGCCATAAGGGCACTAGGCATCTACCACCCCTCTATCACTATCAGATTAGAGCCATAATGGAGACTAAGCATCTACCACCCCACTACCACTATCAGATTAGAGCCATAAAGGCACTAGGCATCTACCACCCCACTACCACTATCAGATTAGAGCCATAATGGAGACTAGGTATCTACCACCCCACTACCACTATCAGATTAGAGCCAAAAGGGCACTAGGCATCTACCACCCCACTACCACTATCAGATTAGAGCCATAAAGGCACTAGGCATCTACCACCCCACTACCACTATCAGATTAGAGCCATAATGGAGACTAGGTATCTACCACCCCACTACCACTATCAGATTAGAGCCATAATGGAGACTAGGTATCTACCACCCCACTACCACTATCAGATTAGAGCCATAAGGGCACTAAGCATCTACCACCCCACTACCACTATCCGATTAGAGCCATAAAGGCACTAGGCATCTACCACCCCACTACCACTATCAGATTAGAGCCATAATGGAGACTAGGTATCTACCACCCCACTACCACTATCAGATTAGAGCCATAAGGGCACTAGGCATCTACCACCCCACTACCACTACCAGATTAGAGCCATAAAGGCACTAGGCATCTACCACCCCACTACCACTATCAGATTAGAGCCATAATGGAGACTAGGTTTCTACCACCCCACTACCACTATCAGATTAGAGCCATAATGGAGACTAGGTATCTACCACCCCACTACCACTATCAGATTAGAGCCATAAGGGCACTAGGCATCTACCACCCCACTACCACTATCAGATTAGAGCCATAATGGAGACTAGGTATCTACCACCCCACTACCACTATCAGATTAGAGCCATAAGGGCACTAGGCATCTACCACCCCACTATCACTATCAGATTAGAGCCATAAGGGCACTAGGCATCTTTCACCCCACTACCACTATCAGATTAGAGCCATAAAGGCACTAGGCATCTACCACCCCAATACCACTATCAGATTAGAGCCATAAAGGCACTAGGCATCTACCACCCCACTACCACTATCAGAATAGAGCCATAATGGAGACTAGGTATCTACCACCCAACTACCACTACCAGATTAGAGAAATAATGGAGACTAGATATCTACCACACCACTACCACTACCAGATTAGAGCCATAATGGAGACTAGGTATCTACCGCCCCACTACCACTATCAGATTAGAGCCATAATGGAGACTAGGTATCTACCACCCCACTACCACTATCAGATTAGAGCCATAAAGGCACTAGGCATCTACCACCCCACTACCACTATCAGATTAGAGCCATAATGGAGACTAGGTATCTACCACCCCACTACCACTATCAGATTAGAGCCATACAGGCACTAGGCATCTATCACCCCACTACCACTATCAGATTAGAGCCATAATGGAGTCTAGGTATCTACCACCCCACTACCACTATCAGATTAGAGCCATAAGGGCACTAGGCATCTACCACCCCACTACCACTATCAGATTAGAGCCATAATGGAGACTAGGTATCTACCACCCCACTACCACTATCAGATTAGAGCCATACAGGCACTACGCATCTACCACCCCACTATCACTATCAGATTAGAGCCATAAGGGCACTAGGCATCTTTCACCCCACTACCACTATCAGATTAGAGCCATAAAGGCACCAGGCATCTACCACCCCAATACCACTATCAGATTAGAGCCATAAAGGCACTAGGCATCTACCACCCCACTACCACTATCAGATTAGAGCCATAATGGAGACTAGGTATCTACCACCCCACTACCACTACTAGATTAGAGAAATAATGGAGACTAGATATCTACCACACCACTACCACTACCAGATTAGAGCCATAATGGAGACTAGGCATCTACCACCCCACTACCACTATCAGATTAGAGCCATAATGGAGACTAGGTATCTACCACCCCACTACCACTATCAGATTAGAGCCATAAAGGCACTAGGCATCTACCACCCCACTACCACTATCAGATTAGAGCCATAATGGAGACTAGGTATCTACCACCCCACTACCACTATCAGATTAGAGCCATACAGGCACTAGGCATCTATCACCCCACTACCACTATCAGATTAGAGCCATAAAGGCACTAGGCATCTACCACCCCACTACCACTATCAGATTAGAGCCATAATGGAGACTAGGTATCTACCACCCCACTACCACTATCAGATTAGAGCCAGAAGGGCACTAGGCATCTACCACCCCACTACCACTATCAGATTAGAGCCATAAAGGCACTAGGCATCTACCACCCCACTACCACTATCAGATTAGAGCCATAATGGAGACTAGGTATCTACCACCCCACTAACACTACCAGATTAGAGCCATAATGGAGACTAGGTATCTACCACACCACTACCACTACCAGATTAGAGCCATAATGGAGACTAGGTATCTACCACCCCACTACCACTATCAGATTAGAGCCATAATGGAGACTAGAAATCTTCCACCCCACTACCACTACCAGATTAGAGCCATAATGGAGACTAGGTATCTACCACCCCACTACCACTACCAAATTAGAGCCATAATGGAGACTAGGTTTCTACCACCCCACTACCAGATTAGAGCCATAATGGAGACTAGGTATCTACCACCCCACTACCACTATCAGATTAGAGCCATAAGGGCACTAGGCATCTACCACCCCGCTACCACTATCAGATTAGAGCCATAAGGGCACTAGACATCTACCACCCCACTACCACTATCAGATTAGAGCCATAAGGGCACTAGGCATCTACCACCCCACTACCACTATCAGATTAGAGCCATAAGGGCACTAGACATCTACCACCCCACTACCACTATCAGATTAGAGCCATAATGGAAACTAGGTATCTACCACCCCACTACCACTATCAGATTAGAGCCATAATGGAGACTAGGCATCTACCACCCCACTACCTCTATCAGAGTAGAGCCATAATGGAGACTAGGTATCTACCACCCCACTACCACTACCAGATTAGAGCCATAATGGAGACAAGGTATCTACCACCCCACTACCACTATCAGATTAGAGCCATAATGGAGACTAGGTATCTATCACCCCACTACCACTATCAGATTAGAGCCATAAGGGCACTAGGCATCTACCACCCCACTACCACTATCAGATTAGAGCCATAATGGAGACTAGGTATCTACCACCCCACTACCACTATCAGATTAGAGCCATAAGGGCACTAGGCATCTTTCACCCCACTACCACTATCAGATTAGAGCCATAAAGGCACTAGGCATCTACCACCCCAATACCGCTATCAGATTAGAGCCATAAAGGCACTAGGCATCTACCACCCCACTACCACTATCAGAATAGAGCCATAATGGAGACTAGGTATCTACCACCCCACTACCACTACCAGATTAGAGAAATAATGGAGACTAGATATCTACCACACCACTACCACTACCAGATTAGAGCCATAATGGAGACTAGGTATCTACCACCCCACTACCACTATCAGATTAGAGCCATAATGGAGACTAGGTATCTACAACCCCACTACCACTATCAGATTAGAGCCATAAAGGCACTAGGCATCTACCACCCCACTACCACTATCAGATTAGAGCCATAATGGAGACTAGGTATCTACCACCCCACTACCACTATCAGATTAGAGCCATACAGGCACTAGGCATCTATCACCCCACTACCACTATCAGATTAGAGCCATAATGGAGACTAGGTATCTACCACCCCACTACCACTATCAGATTAGAGCCATAAGGGCACTAGGCATCTACCACCCCACTACCACTATCAGATTAGAGCCATAATGGAGACTAGGTATCTACCACCCCACTACCACTATCAGATTAGAGCCATACAGGCACTAGGCATCTACCACCCCACTATCACTATCAGATTAGAGCCATAAGGGCACTAGGCATCTTTCACCCCACTACCACTATCAGATTAGAGCCATAAAGGCACTAGGCATCTACCACCCCAATACCACTATCAGATTAGAGCCATAAAGGCACTAGGCATCTACCACCCCACTACCACTATCAGATTAGAGCCATAATGGAGACTAGGTATCTACCACCCCACTACCTCTATCAGAGTAGAGCCATAATGGAGACTAGTAATCTACCACAGCACTACTACTACCAGATTAGAGCCATAATGGAGACAAGGTATCTACCACCCCACTACCACTATCAGATTAGAGCCATAATGGAGACTAGGTATCTATCACCCCACTACCACTATCAGATTAGAGCCATAAGGGCACTAGGCATCTACCACCCCACTACCACTATCAGATTAGAGACATAATGGAGACTAGGTATCTACCACCCCACTACCACTATCAGATTAGAGCCATAAGGGCACTAGGCATCTTTCACCCCACTACCACTATCAGATTAGAGCCATAAAGGCACTAGGCATCTACCACCCCAATACCACTATCAGATTAGAGCCATAAAGGCACTAGGCATCTACCACCCCACTACCACTATCAGAATAGAGCCATAATAGAGACTAGGTATCTACCACCCCACTACCACTACCAGATTAGAGAAATAATGGAGACTAGATATCTACCACACCACTACCACTACCAGATTAGAGCCATAATGGAGACTAGGTATCTACCACCCCACTACCACTATCAGATTAGAGCCATAATGGAGACTAGGTATCTACCACCCCACTACCACTATCAGATTAGAGCCATAAAGGCACTAGGCATCTACCACCCCACTACCACTATCAGATTAGAGCCATAATGGAGACTAGGTATCTACCACCCCACTACCACTATCAGATTAGAGCCATACAGGCACTAGGCATCTATCACCCCACTACCACTATCAGATTAGAGCCATAAAGGCACTAGGCATCTACCACCCCACTACCACTATCAGATTAGAGCCATAATGGAGACTAGGTATCTACCACCCCACTACCACTATCAGATTAGAGCCAGAAGGGCACTAGGCATCTACCACCCCACTACCACTATCAGATTAGAGTCATAAAGGCACTAGGCATCTACCACCCCACTACCACTATCAGATTAGAGCCATAATGGAGACTAGGTATCTACCACCCCACTAACACTACCAGATTAGAGCCATAATGGAGACTAGGTATCTACCACACCACTACCACTACCAGATTAGAGCCATAATGGAGACTAGGTATCTACCACCCCACTACCACTATCAGATTAGAGCCATAATGGAGACTAGGTATCTTCCACCCCACTACCACTACCAGATTAGAGCCATAATGGAGACTAGGTATCTACCACCCCACTACCACTACCAAATTAGAGCCATAATGGAGACTAGGGTTCTACCACCCCACTACCAGATTAGAGCCATAATGGAGACTAGGTATCTACCACCCCACTACCACTATCAGATTAGAGCCATAAGGGCACTAGGCATCTACCACCCCGCTACCACTATCAGATTAGAGCCATAAGGGCACTAGACATCTACCACCCCACTACCACTATCAGATTAGAGCCATAAGGGCACTAGGCATCTACCACCCCACTACCACTATCAGATTAGAGCCATAAGGGCACTAGACATCTACCACCCCACTACCACTATCAGATTAGAGCCATAATGGAGACTAGGTATCTACCACCCCACTACCACTATCAGATTAGAGCCATAATGGAGACTAAGTATCTACCACCCCACTACCTCTATCAGAGTAGAGCCATAATGGAGACTAGTAATCTACCACAGCACTACTACTACCAGATTAGAGCCATAATGGAGACAAGGTATCTACCACCCCACTACCACTATCAGATTAGAGCCATAATGGAGACTAGGTATCTATCACCCCACTACCACTATCAGATTAGAGCCATAAGGGCACTAGGCATCTACCACCCCACTACCACTATCAGATTAGAGCCATAATGGAGACTAGGTATCTACCACCCCACTACCACTATCAGATTAGAGCCATAAGGGCACTAGGCATCTTTCACCCCACTACCACTATCAGATTAGAGCCATAAAGGCACTAGGCATCTACCACCCCAATACCACTATCAGATTAGAGCCATAAAGGCACTAGGCATCTACCACCCCACTACCACTATCAGAATAGAGCCATAATAGAGCCTAGGTATCTACCACCCCACTACCACTACCAGATTAGAGAAATAATGGAGACTAGATATCTACCACACCACTACCACTACCAGATTAGAGCCATAATGGAGACTAGGTATCTACCACCCCACTACCACTATCAGATTAGAGCCATAATGGAGACTAGGTATCTACAACCCCACTACCACTATCAGATTAGAGACATAAAGGCACTAGGCATCTACCACCCCACTACCACTATCAGATTAGAGCCATAATGGAGACTAGGTATCTACCACCCCACTACCACTATCAGATTAGAGCCATACAGGCACTAGGCATCTATCACCCCACTACCACTATCAGATTAGAGCCATAATGGAGACTAGGTATCTACCACCCCACTACCACTATCAGATTAGAGCCATAAGGGCACTAGGCATCTACCACCCCACTACCACTATCAGATTAGAGCCATAATGGAGACTAGGTATCTACCACCCCACTACCACTATCAGATTAGAGCCATACAGGCACTAGGCATCTACCACCCCACTACCACTATCAGATTAGAGCCATAAGGGCACTAGGCATCTTTCACCCCACTACCACTATCAGATTAGAGCCATAAAGGCACTAGGCATCTACCACCCCAATACCACTATCAGATTAGAGCCATAAAGGCACTAGGCATCTACCACCCCACTACCACTATCAGATTAGAGCCATAATGGAGACTAGGTATCTACCACCCCACTACCTCTATCAGAGTAGAGCCATAATGGAGACTAGTAATCTACCACAGCACTACCACTATTAGATTAGAGCCATAATGGAGACAAGGTATCTACCACCCCACTACCACTATCAGATTAGAGCCATAAGGGCACTAGGCATCTACCACCCCACTACCACTATCAGATTAGAGCCATAATGGAGACTAGGTATCTACCACCCCACTACCACTATCAGATTAGAGCCATAAGGGCACTAGGTATCTACCACCCCACTACCACTATCAGATTAGAGCCATAAAGGCACTAGGCATCTACCACCCCACTACCACTATCAGATTAGAGCCATAATGGAGACTAGGTATCTACCACCCCACTACCACTATCAGATTAGAGCCATAAAGGCACTAGGCATCTACCACCCCACTACCACTATCAGATTAGAGCCATAATGGAGACTAGGTATCTACCACCCCACTACCTCTATCAGAGTAGAGCCATAATGGAGACTAGTAATCTACCACAGCACTACTACTACCAGATTAGAGCCATAATGGAGACAAGGTATCTACCACCCCACTACCACTATCAGATTAGAGCCATAATGGAGACTAGGTATCTATCACCCCACTACCACTATCAGATTAGAGCCATAAGGGCACTAGGCATCTACCACCCCACTACCACTATCAGATTAGAGCCATAATGGAGACTAGGTATCTACCACCCCACTACCACTATCAGATTAGAGCCATAAGGGCACTAGGCATCTTTCACCCCACTACCACTATCAGATTAGAGCCATAAAGGCACTAGGCATCTACCACCCCAATACCACTATCAGATTAGAGCCATAAAGGCACTAGGCATCTACCACCCCACTACCACTATCAGAATAGAGCCATAATAGAGACTAGGTATCTACCACCCCACTACCACTACCAGATTAGAGAAATAATGGAGACTAGATATCTACCACACCACTACCACTACCAGATTAGAGCCATAATGGAGACTAGGTATCTACCACCCCACTACCACTATCAGATTAGAGCCAAAATGGAGACTAGGTATCTACCACCCCACTACCACTATCAGATTAGAGCCATAAAGGGACTAGGCATCTACCACCCCACTACCACTATCAGATTAGAGCCATAATGGAGACTAGGTATCTACCACCCCACTACCACTATCAGATTAGAGCCATAATGGAGACTAGGTATCTACCACCCCACTACCACTATCAGATTAGAGCCATAATGGAGACTAGGTATCTACCACCCCACTACCACTATCAGATTAGAGCCATACAGGCACTAGGCATCTACCACCCCACTATCACTATCAGATTAGAGCCATAAGGGCACTAGGCATCTTTCACCCCACTACCACTATCAGATTAGAGCCATAAAGGCACTAGGCATCTACCACCCCAATACCACTATCAGATTAGAGCCATAAAGGCACTAGGCATCTACCACCCCACTACCACTATCAGATTAGAGCCATAATGGAGACTAGGTATCTACCACACCACTACCACTACCAGATTAGAGCCATAATGGAGACTAGGTATCTACCACCCCACTACCACTATCAGATTAGAGCCATAATGGAGACTAGGTATCTACCACCCCACTACCACTATCAGATTAGAGCCATAAAGGCACTAGGCATCTACCACCCCACTACCACTATGAGATTAGAGCCATAATGGAGACTAGGTATCTACCACCCCACTACCACTATCAGATTAGAGCCATAAGGGCACTAGGCATCTATCACCCCACTACCACTATCAGATTAGAGCCATAAAGGCACTAGGCATCTACCACCCCACTACCACTATCAGATTAGAGCCATAATGGAGACTAGGTATCTACCACCCCACTACCACTATCAGATTAGAGCCAGAAGGGCACTAGGCATCTACCACCCCACTACCACTATCAGATTAGAGCCATAAAGGCACTAGGCATCTACCACCCCACTACCACTATCAGATTAGAGCCATAATGGAGACTAGGTATCTACCACCCCACTAACACTATCAGATTAGAGCCATAATGGAGACTAGGTATCTACCACACCACTACCACTACCAGATTAGAGCCATAATGGAGACTAGGTATCTACCACCCCACTACCACTATCAGATTAGAGCCATAATGGAGACTAGGTATCTTCCACCCCACTACCACTACCAGATTAGAGCCATAATGGAGACTAGGTATCTACCACCCCACTACCACTATCAGATTAGAGCCATACAGGCACTAGGCATCTACCACCCCACTATCACTATCAGATTAGAGCCATAAGGGCACTAGGCATCTTTCACCCCAATACCACTATCAGATTAGAGCCATAAAGGCACTAGGCATCTACCACCCCAATACCACTATCAGATTAGAGCCATAAAGGCACTAGGCATCTACCACCCCACTAACACTATCAGATTAGAGCCATAATGGAGACTAGGTACGTATCTACCACCCCACTACCACTACTAGATTAAAGAAATAATGGAGACTAGATATCTACCACACCACTACCACTACCAGATTAGAGCCATAATGGAGACTAGGTATCTACCACCCCACTACCACTATCAGATTAGAGCCATAATGGAGACTAGGTATCTACCACCCCACTACCACTATCAGATTAGAGCCATAAAGGCACTAGGCATCTACCACCCCACTACCACTATCAGATTAGAGCCATAATGGAGACTAGGTATCTACCACCCCACTACCACTATCAGATTAGAGCCATACAGGCACTAGGCATCTATCACCCCACTACCACTATCAGATTAGAGCCATAAAGGCACTAGGCATCTACCACCCCACTACCACTATCAGATTAGAGCCATAATGGAGACTAGGTATCTACCACCCCACTACCACTATAAGATTAGAGCCAGAAGGGCACTAGGCATCTACCACCCCACTACCACTATCAGATTAGAGCCATAAAGGCACTAGGCATCTACCACCCCACTACCACTATCAGATTAGAGCCATAATGGAGACTAGGTATCTACCACCCCACTAACACTACCAGATTAGAGACATAATGGAGACTAGGTATCTACCACACCACTACCACTACCAGATTAGAGCCATAATGGAGACTAGGTATCTACCACCCCACTACCACTATCAGATTAGAGCCATAATGGAGACTAGGTATCTTCCACCCCACTACCACTACCAGATTAGAGCCATAATGGAGACTAGGTATCTACCACCCCACTACCACTACCAAATTAGAGCCATAATGGAGACTAGGTTTCTACCACCCCACTACCAGATTAGAGCCATAATGGAGACTAGGTATCTACCACCCCACTACCACTATCAGATTAGAGCCATAAGGCACTAGGCATCTACCACCCCACTACCACTATCAGATTAGAGCCATAAGGGCACTAGACATCTACCACCCCACTACCACTATCAGATTAGAGCCATAAGGGCACTAGGCATCTACCACCCCACTACCACTATCAGATTAGAGCCATAAGGGCACTAGACATCTACCACCCCACTACCACTATCAGATTAGAGCCATAATGGAAACTAGGTATCTACCACCCCACTACCACTATCAGATTAGAGCCATAATGGAGACTAGGTATCTACCACCCCACTACCTCTATCAGAGTAGAGCCATAATGGAGACTAGTAATCTACCACAGCACTACTACTACCAGATTAGAGCCATAATGGAGACAAGGTATCTACCACCCCACTACCACTATCAGATTAGAGCCATAATGGAGACTAGGTATCTATCACCCCACTACCACTATCAGATTAGAGCCATAAGGGCACTAGGCATCTACCATCCCAATACCACTATCAGATTAGAGCCATAATGGAGACTAGGTATCTACCACCCCACTACCACTATCAGATTAGAGCCAGAAGGGCACTAGGCATCTACCACCCCACTACCACTATCAGATTAGAGCCATAAAGGCACTAGGCATCTACCACCCCACTACCACTATCAGATTAGAGCCATAATGGAGACTAGGTATCTACCACCCCACTAACACTACCAGATTAGAGTCATAATGGAGACTAGGTATCTACCACACCACTACCACTACCAGATTAGAGCCATAATGGAGACTAGGTATCTACCACCCCACTACCACTATCAGATTAGAGCCATAATGGAGACTAGGTATCTTCCACCCCACTACAACTACCAGATTAGAGCCATAATGGAGACTAGGTATCTACCACCCCACTACCACTACCAAATTAGAGCCATAATGGAGACTAGGTTTCTACCACCCCACTACCAGATTAGAGCCATAATGGAGACTAGGTATCTACCACCCCACTACCACTATCAGATTAGAGCCATAAGGGCACTAGGCATCTACCACCCCGCTACCACTATCAGATTAGAGCCATAAGGGCACTAGACATCTACCACCCCACTACCACTATCAGATTAGAGCCATAAGGGCACTAGGCATCTACCACCCCGCTACCACTATCAGATTAGAGCCATAAGGGCACTAGACATCTACCACCCCACTACCACTATCAGATTAGAGCCATAATGGAAACTAGGTATCTACCACCCCACTACCACTATCAGATTAGAGCCATAATGGAGACTAGGTATCTACCACCCCACTACCTCTATCAGATTAGAGCCATAATGGAGACTAGTAATCTACCACAGCACTACTACTACCAGATTAGAGACATAATGGAGACAAGGTATCTACCACCCCACTACCACTATCAGATTAGAGCCATAATGGAGACTAGGTATCTATCACCCCACTACCACTATCAGATTAGAGCCATAAGGGCACTAGGCATCTACCACCCCACTACCACTATCAGATTAGAGCCATAATGGAGACTAGACATCTACCACCCCACTACCACTATCAGATTAGAGCCATAATGGAGACTAGGTATCTACCACCCCACTGAGCCATAATGGAGACTAGTAATCTACCACAGCACTACTACTACCAGATTAGAGACATAATGGAGACAAGGTATCTACCACCCCACTACCACTATCAGATTAGAGCCATAATGGAGACTAGGTATCTATCACCCCACTACCACTATCAGATTAGAGCCATAAGGGCACTAGGCATCTACCACCCCACTACCACTATCAGATTAGAGCCATAATGGAAACTAGGTATCTACCACCCCACTACCACTATCAGATTAGAGCCATAATGGAGACTAGGTATCTACCACCCCACTACCTCTATCAGATTAGAGCCATAATGGAGACTAGTAATCTACCACAGCACTACTTCTACCAGATTAGAGACATAATGGAGACAAGGTATCTACCACCCCACTACCACTATCAGATTAGAGCCATAATGGAGACTAGGTATCTATCACCCCACTACCACTATCAGATTAGAGCCATAAGGGCACTAGGCATCTACCACCCCACTACCACTATCAGATTAGAGCCATAATGGAGACTAGACATCTACCACTATCAGATTAGAGCCATAAGGGCACTAGACATCTACCACCCCACGACCACTATCAGATTAAAGCCATAATGGAGACTAGGTATCTACCACCCCACTACCTCTATCAGATTAGAGCCATAATGGAGACTAGGTATCTCCCACCCCACTACCACTATCAGATTAGCGCCATAATGGAGACTAGGTATCTACCACCCCACTACCACTATCAGATTAGAGCCATAATGGAGACTAGGTATCTACCACCCCTCTACCTCTATCAGATTAGAGCCATAATGGAGACTAGGGAGCTACCACCCTACTACCACTATGAGATTAGAGCCATAATGGAGACTAGGTTTCTGCCACAACCAGATTAGAGCCATAATGGAGACTAGGTATCTACCACCCCACTACCACTATCAGATTAGAGCCACAAGGGAGACTAGACATCTGATACCCCACTACCACTATCAGATTAGAGCCATAAGGGCATTAGACATCTACCACCCCACTACCACTATCAGATTAGAGCCATAATGGAAACTAGGTATCTACCACCCCACTACCACTATCAGATTAGAGCCATAAGGGCACTAGGCATCTTTCACCCCACTACCACTATCAGATTAGAGCCATAAAGGCACTAGGCATCTACCACCCCAATACCACTATCAGATTAGAGCCATAATGGAGACTCGGTATCTACCACCCCACTACCACTATCAGATTAGAGCCATAAGGGCACTAGGCATCTACCACCCCACTACCACTATCAGATTAGAGCCATAAAGGCACTAGGCATCTACCACCCCACTACCACTATCAGATTAAAGCCATAATGGAGACTAGGTATCTACCACCCCACTACCACTATCAGATTAGAGCCATAATGGAGACTAGGTATCTACCACCCCACTACCACTATCAGATTAGCGCCATAATGGAGACTAGGTATCTACCACCCCACTACCACTATCAGATTAGAGCCATAAGGGCACTAGTTATCTACCAGCCCGCTACCACTATCAGATTAGAGCCATAAGGGCACTAGGCATCTACCACCCCGCTACCACTATCAGATAAGAGCCATAAGGGCACTAGACATCTACCACCCCACTACCACTATCAGATTAGAGCCATAATGGAGACTAGGTATCTACCATACCACTACCACTACCAGATTAGAGCCATAAGGGCACTAGGCATCTTTCACCCCACTACCACTATCAGATTAGAGCCATAAGGGCACTAGGCATCTACCACCCCACTACCACTATCAGATTAGAGCCATAAAGGCACTAGGCATCTACCACCCCACTACCACTATCAGATTAGAGCCATAATGGAGACTAGGTATCTACCACCCCACTACCACTACCAGATTAGAGCCATAATGGAGACTAGGTATCTACCACACCACTACCACTACCAGATTAGAGCCATAATGGAGACTAGGTATCTACCACCCCACTACCACTATCAGATTAGAGCCATAATGGAGACTAGGTATCTACCACCCCACTACCACTATCAGATTAGAGCCATAATGGAGACTAGGTATCTACCACCCCACTACCTCTATCAGATTAGAGCCATAATGGAGACTAGGTATCTACCACCCCACTACCTCTATAAGATTAGAGCCATAAGGGCACCTGGCATCTACCACCCCACTACCACTATCAGATTAGAGCCATAAAGGCACTAGGCATCTACCACCCCACTACCACTATCAGATTAGAGCCATAATGGAGACTAGGTATCTACCACCCCACTACCACTATCAGATTAGAGCCATAAAGGCACTAGGTATCTACCATCCAACTACCACTACCAGATTAGAGCCATAATGGAGACTAGGTATCTACCACCCCACTACCACTATCAGATTAGAGCCATAAGGGCACTAGTTATCTACCACCCCACTACCACTATCAGATTAGAGCCATAAGGGCACTAGACATCTACCACCCCACTACCACTATCAGATTAGAGCCATAAGGGCACTAGGCATCTACCACCACACAACCACTATCAGATTAGAGCCATAAGGGCACTAGGTATCTTCCACCCCACTACCACTACCAGATTACAGCCATAATGGAGACTAGGTATCTACCACCCCACTACCACTACCAAATTAGAGCCATAATGGAGACTAGGTATCTACCACCCCACTACCACTATCAGATTAGACCATAAGGGCACTAGGCATCTACCACCCCGCTACCACTATCCGATTAGAGCCATAAGGGCACTAAACATCTACCATCCAACTACCACTACCAGATTAGAGCCATAATGGAGACTAGGTATCTACCACCCCACTACCACTATCAGATTAGAGCCATAAGGGCACTAGGCATCTACCACCCCGCTACCACTATCAGATTAGAGCCATAAGGGCACTAGGCATCTACCACCCCGCTACCACTATCAGATTAGAGCCATAATGGAGACTAGGTATCTACCACCCCACTACCACTACCAAATTAGAGCCATAATGGAGACTAGGTATCTACCACCCCACTACCACTACCAGATTAGAGCCATAATGGAGACTAGGTATCTACCACCCCACTACCACTATCAGATTAGACCATAAGGGCACTAGGCATCTACCACCCCGCTACCACTATCCGATTAGAGCCATAAGGGCACTAAACATCTACCATCCAACTACCACTACCAGATTAGAGCCATAATGGAGACTAGGTATCTACCACCCCACTACCACTATCAGATTAGAGCCATAAGGGCACTAGGCATCTACCACCCCGCTACCACTATCAGATTAGAGCCATAAGGGCACTAGACATCTACCACCCCACTACCACTATCAGATTAGAGCCATAAGGGCACTAGGCATCTACCACCACACAACCACTATCAGATTAGAGCCATAAGGGCACTAAACATCTACCACCCCACTACCACTATCAGATTAGAGCCATAAGGGCACTAGGCATCTACCACCACACAACCACCATCAGATTAGAGCAATAAGGGCACTAGGTATCTTCCACCCCACTACCACTACCAGATTACAGCCATAATGGAGACTAGGTATCTACCACCCCACTACCACTACCAAATTAGAGCCATAATGGAGACTAGGTATCTACCACCCCACTACCACTACCAGATTAGAGCCATAATGGAGACTAGGTATCTACCACCCCACTACCACTATCAGATTAGACCATAAGGGCACTAGGCATCTACCACCCCGCTACCACTATCCGATTAGAGCCATAAGGGCACTAAACATCTACCACCCCACTACCACTATCAGATTAGAGCCATAAGGGCACTAGGCATCTACCACCACACAACCACTATCAGATTAGAGCCATAAGGGCACTAGGCATCTACCACCACACAACCACTATCAGATTAGAGCAATAAGGGCACTAGGCATCTACCACCCCGCTACCACTATCAGATTAGAGCCATAAGGGCACTAGACATCTACCACCCCACTACCACTATCAGATTAGAGCCATAATGGAAACTAGGTATCTACCACCCCACTACCACTATCAGATTAGAGCCATAAGGGCACTAGTTATCTACCAGCCCGCTACCACTATCAGATTAGAGCCATAAGGGCACTAGGCATCTACCACCCCACTACCACTATCAGATTAGAGCCATAATGGAAACTAGGTATCTACCACCCCACTACCACTATCAGATTAGAGCCATAAGGGCACTAGGCATCTTTCACCCCACTACCACTATCAGATTAGAGCCATAAGGGCACTAGGCATCTACCACCCCACTACCACTATCAGATTAGAGCCATAAAGGCACTAGGCATCTACCACCCCACTACCACTATCAGATTAGAGCCATAATGGAGACTAGGTATCTACCACCCCACTACCACTATCAGATTAGAGCCATAATGGAGACTAGGTATCTACCACCCCACTACCACTATCAGATTAGAGCCATAATGGAGACTAGGTATCTACCACCCCACTACCTCTATCAGATTAGAGCCATAATGGAGACTAGGTATCTACCACCCCACTACCTCTATAAGATTAGAGCCATAAGGGCACTAGTTATCTACCACCCCGCTACCACTATCAGATTAGAGCCATAAGGGCACTAGACATCTACCACCCCACTACCACTATCAGATTAGAGCCATAAGGGCACTAGGCATCTACCACCACACAACCACTATCAGATTAGAGCCATAAGGGCACTAGGTATCTTCCACCCCACTACCACTACCAGATTACAGCCATAATGGAGACTAGGTATCTACCACCCCACTACCACTACCAAATTAGAGCCATAATGGAGACTAGGTATCTACCACCCCACTACCACTATCAGATTAGACCATAAGGGCACTAGGCATCTACCACCCCGCTACCACTATCCGATTAGAGCCATAAGGGCACTAAACATCTACCATCCAACTACCACTACCAGATTAGAGCCATAATGGAGACTAGGTATCTACCACCCCACTACCACTATCAGATTAGAGCCATAAGGGCACTAGGCATCTACCACCCCGCTACCACTATCAGATTAGAGCCATAAGGGCACTAGGCATCTACCACCCCGCTACCACTATCAGATTAGAGCCATAATGGAGACTAGGTATCTACCACCCCACTACCACTACAAAATTAGAGCCATAATGGAGACTAGGTATCTACCACCCCACTACCACTACCAGATTAGAGCCATAATGGAGACTAGGTATCTACCACCCCACTACCACTATCAGATTAGACCATAAGGGCACTAGGCATCTACCACCCCGCTACCACTATCCGATTAGAGCCATAAGGGCACTAAACATCTACCATCCAACTACCACTACCAGATTAGAGCCATAATGGAGACTAGGTATCTACCACCCCACTACCACTATCAGATTAGAGCCATAAGGGCACTAGGCATCTACCACCCCGCTACCACTATCAGATTAGAGCCATAAGGGCACTAGACATCTACCACCCCACTACCACTATCAGATTAGAGCCATAAGGGCACTAGGCATCTACCACCACACAACCACTATCAGATTAGAGCCATAAGGGCACTAAACATCTACCACCCCACTACCACTATCAGATTAGAGCCATAAGGGCACTAGGCATCTACCACCACACAACCACCATCAGATTAGAGCAATAAGGGCACTAGGTATCTTCCACCCCACTACCACTACCAGATTACAGCCATAATGGAGACTAGGTATCTACCACCCCACTACCACTACCAAATTAGAGCCATAATGGAGACTAGGTATCTACCACCCCACTACCACTACCAGATTAGAGCCATAATGGAGACTAGGTATCTACCACCCCACTACCACTATCAGATTAGACCATAAGGGCACTAGGCATCTACCACCCCGCTACCACTATCCGATTAGAGCCATAAGGGCACTAAACATCTACCACCCCACTACCACTATCAGATTAGAGCCATAAGGGCACTAGGCATCTACCACCACACAACCACTATCAGATTAGAGCCATAAGGGCACTAGGCATCTACCACCCCACTACCACTATCAGATTAGAGCAATAAGGGCACTAGGCATCTACCACCCCGCTACCACTATCAGATTAGAGCCATAAGGGCACTAGACATCTACCACCCCACTACCACTATCAGATTAGAGCCATAATGGAAACTAGGTATCTACCACCCCACTACCACTATCAGATTAGAGCCATAAGGGCACTAGTTATCTACCAGCCCGCTACCACTATCAGATTAGAGCCATAAGGGCACTAGGCATCTACCACCCCGCTACCACTATCAGATAAGAGCCATAAGGGCACTAGACATCTACCACCCCACTACCACTATCAGATTAGAGCCATAATGGAAACTAGGTATCTACCACCCCACTACCACTATCAGATTAGAGCCATAAGGGCACTAGGCATCTTTCACCCCACTACCACTATCAGATTAGAGCCATAAGGGCACTAGGCATCTACCACCCCACTACCACTATCAGATTAGAGCCATAATGGAGAGTAGGTATCTTCCACCCCACTACCACTACCAGATTACAGCCATAATGGAGACTAGGTATCTACCACCCCACTACCACTACCAAATTAGAGCCATAATGGAGACTAGGTATCTACCACCCCACTACCACTACCAGATTAGAGCCATAATGGAGACTAGGTATCTACCACCCCACTACCACTATCAGATTAGAGCCATAAGGGCACTAGGCATCTACCACCCCGCTACCACTATCCGATTAGAGCCATAAGGGCACTAAACATCTACCACCCCACTACCACTATCAGATTAGAGCCATAAGGGCACTAGGTATCTACCACCACACTACCACTATCAGATTAGAGCCATAAGGGAGACTAGGTATCTACCACCCCGCTACCACTATCAGATTAGAGCCATAAGGGCACTAGACATCTACCACCCCACTACCACTATCAGATTAGAGCCATAATGGAAACTAGGTATCTACCACCCCACTACCACTATCAGATTAGAGCCATAAGGGCACTAGTTATCTACCAGCCCGCTACCACTATCAGATTAGAGCCATAAGGGCACTAGGCATCTACCACCCCGCTACCACTATCAGATAAGAGCCATAAGGGCACTAGACATCTACCACCCCACTACCACTATCAGATTAGAGCCATAAGGGCACTAGGCATCTTTCACCCCACTACCACTATCAGATTAGAGCCATAAGGGCACTAGGCATCTACCACCCCACTACCACTATCAGATTAGAGCCATAAAGGCACTAGGCATCTACCACCCCACTACCACTATCAGATTAGAGCCATAATGGAGACTAGGTATCTACCACCCCACTACCACTACCAGATTAGAGCCATAATGGAGACTAGGTATCTACCACACCACTACCACTACCAGATTAGAGCCATAATGGAGACTAGGTATCTACCACCCCACTACCACTATCAGATTAGAGCCATAATGGAGACTAGGTATCTACCACCCCACTACCACTATCAGATTAGAGCCATAATGGAGACTAGGTATCTACCACCCCACTACCTCTATCAGATTAGAGCCATAATGGAGACTAGGTATCTACCACCCCACTACCTCTATAAGATTAGAGCCATAAGGGCACCTGGCATCTACCACCCCACTACCACTATCAGATTAGAGCCATAAAGGCACTAGGCATCTACCACCCCACTACCACTATCAGATTAGAGCCATAATGGAGACTAGGTATCTACCACCCCACTACCACTATCAGATTAGAGCCATAAAGGCACTAGGTATCTACCATCCAACTACCACTACCAGATTAGAGCCATAATGGAGACTAGGTATCTACCACCCCACTACCACTATCAGATTAGAGCCATAAGGGCACTAGGCATCTACCACCCCGCTACCACTATCAGATTAGAGCCATAAGGGCACTAGACATCTACCACCCCACTACCACTATCAGATTAGAGCCATAAGGGCACTAGGCATCTACCACCACACAACCACTATCAGATTAGAGCCATAAGGGCACTAGGCATCTACCACCCCGCTACCACTATCAGATTAGAGCCATAAGGGCACTAGACACCTATCACCCCACTACCACTATCAGATTAGAGCCATAATGGAGACTAGTTATCTTCCACCCCACTACCACTACCAGATTACAGCCATAATGGAGACTAGGTATCTACCACCCCACTACCACTACCAAATTAGAGCCATAATGGAGACTAGGTATCTACCACCCCACTACCACTACCAGATTAGAGCCATAATGGAGACTAGGTATCTACCACCCCACTACCACTATCAGATTAGAGCCATAAGGGCACTAGGCATCTACCACCCCGCTACCACTATCCGATTAGAGCCATAAGGGCACTAAACATCTACCACCCCACTACCACTATCAGATTAGAGCCATAAGGGCACTAGGCATCTACCACCACACAACCACTATCAGATTAGAGCCATAAGGGCACTAGGCATCTACCACCCCGCTACCACTATCAGATTAGAGCCATAAGGGCACTAGACATCTACCACCCCACTACCACTATCAGATTAGAGCCATAAGGGCACTAGGCATCTACCACCCCGCTACCACTATCCGATTAGAGCCATAAGGGCACTAAACATCTACCACCCCACTACCACTATCAGATTAGAGCCATAAGGGCACTAGGCATCTACCACCACACAACCACTATCAGATTAGAGCAATAAGGGCACTAGGCATCTACCACCCCGCTACCACTATCAGATTAGAGCCATAAGGGCACTAGACATCTACCACCCCACTACCACTATCATATTAGAGCCATAATGGAAACTAGGTATCTACCACCCCACTACCACTATCAGATTAGAGCCATAAGGGCACTAGTTATCTACCAGCCCGCTACCACTATCAGATTAGAGCCATAAGGGCACTAGGCATCTACCACCCCGCTACCACTATCAGATAAGAGCCATAAGGGCACTAGACATCTACCACCCCACTACCACTATCAGATTAGAGCCATAATGGAAACTAGGTATCTACCACCCCACTACCACTATCAGATTAGAGCCATAAGGGCACTAGGCATCTTTCACCCCACTACCACTATCAGATTAGAGCCATAAGGGCACTAGGCATCTACCACCCCACTACCACTATCAGATTAGAGCCATAAAGGCACTAGGCATCTACCACCCCACTACCACTATCAGATTAGAGCCATAATGGAGACTAGGTATCTACCACCCCACTACCACTACCAGATTAGAGCCATAATGGAGACTAGGTATCTACCACACCACTACCACTACCAGATTAGAGCCATAATGGAGACTAGGTATCTACCACCCCACTACCACTATCAGATTAGAGCCATAATGGAGACTAGGTATCTACCACCCCACTACCACTATCAGATTAGAGCCATAATGGAGACTAGGTATCTACCACCCCACTACCTCTATCAGATTAGAGCCATAATGGAGACTAGGTATCTACCACCCCACTACCTCTATAAGATTAGAGCCATAAGGGCACCTGGCATCTACCACCCCACTACCACTATCAGATTAGAGCCATAAAGGCACTAGGCATCTACCACCCCACTACCACTATCAGATTAGAGCCATAATGGAGACTAGGTATCTACCACCCCACTACCACTATCAGATTAGAGCCATAAAGGCACTAGGTATCTACCATCCAACTACCACTACCAGATTAGAGCCATAATGGAGACTAGGTATCTACCACCCCACTACCACTATCAGATTAGAGCCATAAGGGCACTAGTTATCTACCACCCCGCTACCACTATCAGATTAGAGCCATAAGGGCACTAGACATCTACCACCCCACTACCACTATCAGATTAGAGCCATAAGGGCACTAGGCATCTACCACCACACAACCACTATCAGATTAGAGCCATAAGGGCACTAGGCATCTACCACCCCGCTACCACTATCAGATTAGAGCCATAAGGGCACTAGACACCTATCACCCCACTACCACTATCAGATTAGAGCCATAATGGAGAGTAGGTATCTTCCACCCCACTACCACTACCAGATTACAGCCATAATGGAGACTAGGTATCTACCACCCCACTACCACTACCAAATTAGAGCCATAATGGAGACTAGGTATCTACCACCCCACTACCACTACCAGATTAGAGCCATAATGGAGACTAGGTATCTACCACCCCACTACCACTATCAGATTAGAGCCATAAGGGCACTAGGCATCTACCACCCCGCTACCACTATCCGATTAGAGCCATAAGGGCACTAGGCATCTACCACCACACAACCACTATCAGATTAGAGCCATAAGGGCACTAGGTATCTACCACCCCGCTACCACTATCAGATTAGAGCCATAAGGGCACTAGACATCTACCACCCCACTACCACTATCAGATTAGAGCCATAATGGAAACTAGGTATCTACCACCCCACTACCACTATCAGATTAGAGCCATAAGGGCACTAGTTATCTACCAGCCCGCTACCACTATCAGATTAGAGCCATAAGGGCACTAGGCATCTACCACCCCGCTACCACTATCCGATTAGAGCCATAAGGGCACTAAACATCTACCACCCCACTACCACTATCAGATTAGAGCCATAATGGAGACTAGGTATCTACCACCCCACTACCACTATCAGATTAGAGCCATAAGGGCACTAGGCATCTACCACCCCGCTACCACTATCCGATTAGAGCCATAAGGGCACTAAACATCTACCACCCCACTACCACTATCAGATTAGAGCCATAAGGGCACTAGGCATCTACCACCACACAACCACTATCAGATTAGAGCCATAAGGGCACTAGGTATCTACCACCCCGCTACCACTATCAGATAAGAGCCATAAGGGCACTAGACATCTACCACCCCACTACCACTATCAGATTAGAGCCATAATGGAGACTAGGTATCTACCACCCCACTACCACTATCAGATTAGAGCCATAATGGAGACTAGGTATCTACCACCCCACTACCACTATCAGATTAGAGCCATAATGGAGACTAGGTATCTACCACCCCACTACCTCTATCAGATTAGAGCCATAATGGAGACTAGGTATCTACCACCCCACTACCTCTATAAGATTAGAGCCATAAGGGCACCTGGCATCTACCACCCCACTACCACTATCAGATTAGAGCCATAAAGGCACTAGGCATCTACCACCCCACTACCACTATCAGATTAGAGCCATAATGGAGACTAGGTATCTACCACCCCACTACCACTATCAGATTAGAGCCATAAAGGCACTAGGTATCTACCATCCAACTATCACTACCAGATTAGAGCCATAATGGAGACTAGGTATCTACCACCCCACTACCACTATCAGATTAGAGCCATAAGGGCACTAGGCATCTACCACCCCGCTACCACTATCAGATTAGAGCCATAAGGGCACTAGACATCTACCACCCCACTACCACTATCAGATTAGAGCCATAATGGAGACTAGGTATCTACCACACCACTACCACTACCAGATTAGAGCCATAATGGAGACTAGGTATCTACCACCCCACTACCACTATCAGATTAGAGCCATAATGGAGACTAGGTATCTACCACCCCACTACCTCTATCAGATGAGAGCCATAATGGAGACTAGGTATCTACCACCCCACTACCACTATCAGATTAGAGCCATAAGGGCACCTGGCATCTACCACCCCACTACCACTATCAGATTAGAGCCATAAAGGCACTAGGCATCTACCACCCCACTACCACTATCAGATTAGAGCCATAATGGAGACTAGGTATCTACCACCCCACTACCACTATCAGATTAGAGCCATAAAGGCACTAGGTATCTACCATCCAACTACCACTACCAGATTAGAGCCATAATGGAGACTAGGTATCTACCACCCCACTACCACTATCAGATTAGAGCCATAAGGGCACTAGTTATCTACCACCCCGCTACCACTATCAGATTAGAGCCATAAGGGCACTAGACATCTACCACCCCACTACCACTATCAGATTAGAGCCATAAGGGCACTAGGCATCTACCACCACACAACCACTATCAGATTAGAGCCATAAGGGCACTAGGCATCTACCACCCCGCTACCACTATCAGATTAGAGCCATAAGGGCACTAGACACCTATCACCCCACTACCACTATCAGATTAGAGCCATAATGGAGACTAGGTATCTTCCACCCCACTACCACTACCAGATTACAGCCATAATGGAGACTAGGTATCTACCACCCCACTACCACTATCCAAATTAGAGCCATAATGGAGACTAGGTATCTACCACCCCACTACCACTATCAGATTAGAGCCATAAGGGCACTAGGCATCTACCACCCCGCTACCACTTTCCGATTAGAGCCATAAGGGCACTAAACATCTACCACCCCACTACCACTATCAGATTAGAGCCATAAGGGCACTAGGCATCTACCACCACACAACCACTATCAGATTAGAGCCATAAGGGCACTAGGTATCTACCACCCCGCTACCACTATCAGATTAGAGCCATAAGGGCACTAGACATCTACCACCCCACTACCAATATCAGATTAGAGCCATAATGGAAACTAGGTATCTACCACCCCACTACCACTATCAGATTAGAGCCATAAGGGCACTAGTTATCTACCAGCCCGCTACCACTATCAGATTAGAGCCATAAGGGCACTAGGCATCTACCACCCCGCTACCACTATCAGATAAGAGCCATAAGGGCACTAGACATCTACCACCCCACTACCACTATAAGATTAGAGCCATAATGGAAACTAGGTATCTACCACCCCACTACCACTATCAGATTAGAGCCATAATGGAGACTAGGTATCTACCACCCCACTACCACTATCAGATTAGAGCCATAATGGAGACTAGGTATCTACCACCCCACTACCACTATCAGATTAGAGCCATAATGGAGACTAGGTATCTACCACCCCACTACCTCTATCAGATTAGAGCCATAATGGAGACTAGGTATCTACCACCCCACTACCTCTATAAGATTAGAGCCATAAGGGCACCTGGCATCTACCACCCCACTACCACTATCAGATTAGAGCCATAAAGGCACTAGGCATCTACCACCCCACTACCACTATCAGATTAGAGCCATAATGGAGACTAGGTATCTACCACCCCACTACCACTATCAGATTAGAGCCATAAAGGCACTAGGTATCTACCATCCAACTACCACTACCAGATTAGAGCCATAATGGAGACTAGGTATCTACCACCCCACTACCACTACCAGATTAGAGCCATAATGGAGACTAGGTATCTACCACACCACTACCACTACCAGATTAGAGCCATAATGGAGACTAGGTATCTACCACCCCACTACCACTATCAGATTAGAGCCATAATGGAGACTAGGTATCTACCAGACTCACTAAAAGTGGCAGTGATAAAGCCTCTCTTGAAAAAGCCAAACCTTGACCCGGAAAATATAAAAAACTATCGGCCTATATCGAATCTTCCATTCCTCTCAAAAATTTTAGAAAAAGCTGTTGCGCAGCAACTCACTGCCTTTCTGAAGACAAACAATGTATACGAAATGCTTCAGTCTGGTTTTAGACCCCATCATAGCACTGAGACTGCACTTGTGAAGGTGGTAAATTACCTTTTAATGGCGTCAGACCGAGGCTCTGCATCTGTCCTCGTGCTACTAGACCTTAGTGCTGCCTTTGACACCATCGATCACCATATTCTTTTGGAGAGACTGGAAACCCAAATTGGTCTACACGGACAAGTTCTGGCCTGGTTTAGATCTTACCTGTCGGAAAGATATCAGTTTGTCTCTGTGAATGGTCTGTCCTCTGACAAATCAACTGTACATTTCGGTGTTCCTCAAGGTTCCGTTTTCGGACCACTATTGTTTTCACTATATATTTTACCTCTTGGGGATGTTATTCGAAAACATAATGTTAACTTTCACTGCTATGCGGATGACACACAGCTGTACATTTCAATGAAACATGGTGAAGCCCCAAAATTGCCCTCGCTAGAAGCCTGTGTTTCAGACATAAGGAAGTGGATGGCTGACAACTTTCTACTTTTAAACTCGGACAAAACAGAGATGCTTGTTCTAGGTCCCAAGAAACAAAGAGATCTTCTGTTAAATCTGACAATTCATCTTGATGGTTGTAAAGTCGTCTCAAATAAAACTGTGAAGGACCTCGGCGTTACTCTTGACCCTGATCTCTCTTTTGACGAACACATCAAGACTGTTTCAAGGACAGCTTTTTTCCATCTACGTAACATTGCAAAAATCAGAAATTTTCTGTCCAAAAATGATGCAGAAAAATTAATCCATGCATTTGTTACTTCTAGGTTAGACTACTGCAATGCTCTACTTTCCGGCTACCCGGATAAAGCACTAAATAAACTTCAGTTAGTGCTAAATACGGCTGCTAGAATCCTGACTAGAACCAAGAAATTTGATCACATTACTCCAGTGCTAGCTTCCCTACACTGGCTTCCTGTTAAGGCAAGGGCTGATTTCAAGGTTTTACTGTTAACCTATAAAGCGTTACATGGGCTTGCTCCTACCTATCTTTCCGAGTTGGTCCTGCCGTACATACCAATACGTACGCTACGGTCACAAGACGCAGGCCTCCTAATTGTCCCTAGAATTTCTAAGCAAACAGCGGGAGGCAGGGCTTTCTCCTATAGATCTCCATTTTTATGGAACAGTCTGCCTACCCATGTGAGAGACGCAGACTCGGTCTCAACCTTTAAGTCTTTACTGAAGACTTATCTCTTCAGTAGGTCATATGGTTGAGTGTAGTCTGGCCCAGGAGTGTGAAGGTGAACGGAAAGGCTCTGGAGCAACGAACCGCCCTTGCTGTCTCTGCCAGGCCGGTTCCCCTCTCTCCACTGGGATTCTCTGCCTCTAACCCTGTTACAGGGGCTGAGTCACTGGCTTGCTGGTGCTCTTTCATGCCGTCCCTAGGAGGGGTGCGTCACTTGAGTGGGTTGAGTTACTGACGTGATCTTCCTGTCTGGGTTGGCGCCCCCCCTTGGTTTGTGCTGTGGTGGAGACCTTTGTGGGTTATACTCGGCCTTGTCTCCGGATTGTAATGTTGGTGGTTGAGGATTTCCCTCTAGTGGTGCGGGGGCTGTGCTTTGGCAAAGTGGGTGGGGTTATATCCTTCCTGTTTGGCCCTGTCCGGGGGTTTCTTCGGATGGGGCCACAGTGTCTCCTGACCGCTCCTGTCTCAGCCTCCAGTATTTATGCTGCAGTAGTTTATGTGTCGGCGGGCTGGGGTCAGTTGGTTACCTGGAGTACTTCTCCTGTCTTATCCAGTGTCCTGTGTGAATTTAAGTATGCTCTCTCTAATTCTTTCGTTCTCTCTTTCTCTCTGAGAACCTGAGCCCTAGGACCATATGTCAGGACTACCGGGCATGATGACACCTTGCTGTCCCCAGTCCGCCTGGCCTTGCTGCTATTCCAGTTTCAACTGTTCTGCCTGCGGTTACGGAACCCCTACCTGTCCCAGACCTGCTGTTTTCAACTCTTAATGATCGGCTATGAAAAGCCAACTGAGATTTATTCCTGATTATTATTTGACCATGCTTGTCATTTATGAACATTTTGAAAATCTTGGCGCTCTCTAATTTTCTCCTTCTCTCTTTCTTTCTCTCGGAGGACCTGAGCCCTAGGACCATACGTCGGGACTACCGGCCGTGGTGACTCCTTGCTGTCCCCAGTCCGCCTGGCCTTGCTGCTATTCCAGTTTCAACTGTTCTGCCTGCGGTTATGGAACCCCTACCTGTCCCAGACCTGCTGTTTTCAACTCTTAATGATCGGCTATGAAAAGCCAACTGAGATTTATTCCTGATTATTATTTGACCATGCTTGTCATTTATGAACATTTTGAAAATCTTGGCTCTCTCTAATTTTCTCCTTCTCTCTTTCTTTCTCTCGGAGGACCTGGGCCCTAGGACCATGCGTCGGGACTGCCGCCCGTGGTGACTACTTGCTGTCCCCAGTCCGCCTGGCCTTGCTGCTATTCCAGTTTCAGCTGTTCTGCCTGCGGTTATGGAACCGCCACCTGTCCCAGACCTGTTGTTTTTCAACTCTTGATGATCGGCTATGAAAAGCCAACTGAAAATTATTCATGATTATTATTTGACCATGCTTGTCACTTATGAACATTTTTGAACATCTTGGCATAGTTCTGTTATAATCTCCACCCGGCACAGCCAGAAGAGGACTGGCCACCCCTCATAGCCTGGTTCCTCTCTAGGTTTCTTCCTAGGTTTTGGCCTTTCTAGGGAGTTTTTCCTAGCCACCGTGCTTCTACACCTGCATTACTAGCTGTTTGGGGTTTTAGGCTGGGTGTCTGTACAGCACTTCGAGATATTAGCTGATGTACGAAGGGCTATATAAAATAAAATTGAATTGAATTGAAAGTACCACCCCACTACCACTATCAGATTAGAGCCATAATGGAGACTAGGTATCTACCACCCCACTACCTCTATCAGATTAGAGCCATAATGGAGACTAGGTATCTACCACCCCACTACCTCTATAAGATTAGAGCCATAAGGGCACCTGGCATCTACCACCCCACTACCACTATCAGATTAGAGCCATAAAGGCACTAGGCATCTACCACCCCACTACCACTATCAGATTAGAGCCATAATGGAGACTAGGTATCTACCACCCCACTACCACTATCAGATTAGAGCCATAAAGGCACTAGGTATCTACCACCCAACTACCACTACCAGATTAGAGCCATAATGGAGACTAGGTATCTACCACCCCACTACCACTATCAGATTAGAGCCATAACGGCACTAGGCATCTACCACCCCACTACCACTATCAGATTAGAGCCATAAGGGCACTAGACATCTACCACCCCACTACCACTATCAGATTAGAGCCATAATGGAGACTAGGTATCTACCACCCCACTACCACTACCAGATTATAGCCATAATGGAGACTAGGTATCTACCACCCCACTACCACTATCAGATTAGAGCCATAATGGAGACTAGGTATCTACCACCCCACTACCACTATCAGATGAGAGCCATAATGGAGACTAGGTATCTACCACCCCACTACCTCTATAAGATTAGAGCCATAAGGGCACCTGGCATCTACCACCCCACTACCACTATCAGATTAGAGCCATAAAGGCACTAGGCATCTACCACCCCACTACCACTATCAGATTAGAGCCATAATGGAGACTAGGTATCTACCACCCCACTACCACTATCAGATTAGAGCCATAAAGGCACTAGGTATCTACCACCCCACTACCACTATCAGATTAGAGCCATAATGGAGACTAGGTATCTACCACCCCACTACCACTATCAGATTAGAGCCATAAGGGCACTAGTTATCTACCACCCCGCTACCACTATCAGATTAGAGCCATAAGGGCACTAGACATCTACCACCCCACTACCACTATCAGATTAGAGCCATAAGGGCACTAGGCATCTACCACCACACAACCACTATCAGATTAGAGCCATAAGGGCACTAGGCATCTACCACCCCGCTACCACTATCAGATTAGAGCCATAAGGGCACTAGACACCTATCACCCCACTACCACTATCAGATTAGAGCCATAATGGAGAGTAGGTATCTTCCACCCCACTACCACTACCAGATTACAGCCATAATGGAGACTAGGTATCTACCACCCCACTACCACTATCCAAATTAGAGCCATAATGGAGACTAGGTATCTACCACCCCACTACCACTACCAGATTAGAGCCATAATGGAGACTAGGTATCTACCACCCCACTACCACTATCAGATTAGAGCCATAAGGGCACTAGGCATCTACCACCCCGCTACCACTTTCCGATTAGAGCCATAAGGGCACTAAACATCTACCACCCCACTACCACTATCAGATTAGAGCCATAAGGGCACTAGGCATCTACCACCACACAACCACTATCAGATTAGAGCCATAAGGGCACTAGGTATCTACCACCCCGCTACCACTATCAGATTAGAGCCATAAGGGCACTAGACATCTACCACCCCACTACCAATATCAGATTAGAGCCATAATGGAAACTAGGTATCTACCACCCCACTACCACTATCAGATTAGAGCCATAAGGGCACTAGTTATCTACCAGCCCGCTACCACTATCAGATTAGAGCCATAAGGGCACTAGGCATCTACCACCCCGCTACCACTATCAGATAAGAGCCATAAGGGCACTAGACATCTACCACCCCACTACCACTATAAGATTAGAGCCATAATGGAAACTAGGTATCTACCACCCCACTACCACTATCAGATTAGAGCCATAATGGAGACTAGGTATCTACCACCCCACTACCACTATCAGATTAGAGCCATAATGGAGACTAGGTATCTACCACCCCACTACCACTATCAGATTAGAGCCATAATGGAGACTAGGTATCTACCACCCCACTACCTCTATCAGATTAGAGCCATAATGGAGACTAGGTATCTACCACCCCACTACCTCTATAAGATTAGAGCCATAAGGGCACCTGGCATCTACCACCCCACTACCACTATCAGATTAGAGCCATAAAGGCACTAGGCATCTACCACCCCACTACCACTATCAGATTAGAGCCATAATGGAGACTAGGTATCTACCACCCCACTACCACTATCAGATTAGAGCCATAAAGGCACTAGGTATCTACCATCCAACTACCACTACCAGATTAGAGCCATAATGGAGACTAGGTATCTACCACCCCACTACCACTACCAGATTAGAGCCATAATGGAGACTAGGTATCTACCACACCACTACCACTACCAGATTAGAGCCATAATGGAGACTAGGTATCTACCACCCCACTACCACTATCAGATTAGAGCCATAATGGAGACTAGGTATCTACCAGACTCACTAAAAGTGGCAGTGATAAAGCCTCTCTTGAAAAAGCCAAACCTTGACCCGGAAAATATAAAAAACTATCGGCCTATATCGAATCTTCCATTCCTCTCAAAAATTTTAGAAAAAGCTGTTGCGCAGCAACTCACTGCCTTTCTGAAGACAAACAATGTATACGAAATGCTTCAGTCTGGTTTTAGACCCCATCATAGCACTGAGACTGCACTTGTGAAGGTGGTAAATTACCTTTTAATGGCGTCAGACCGAGGCTCTGCATCTGTCCTCGTGCTACTAGACCTTAGTGCTGCCTTTGACACCATCGATCACCATATTCTTTTGGAGAGACTGGAAACCCAAATTGGTCTACACGGACAAGTTCTGGCCTGGTTTAGATCTTACCTGTCGGAAAGATATCAGTTTGTCTCTGTGAATGGTCTGTCCTCTGACAAATCAACTGTACATTTCGGTGTTCCTCAAGGTTCCGTTTTCGGACCACTATTGTTTTCACTATATATTTTACCTCTTGGGGATGTTATTCGAAAACATAATGTTAACTTTCACTGCTATGCGGATGACACACAGCTGTACATTTCAATGAAACATGGTGAAGCCCCAAAATTGCCCTCGCTAGAAGCCTGTGTTTCAGACATAAGGAAGTGGATGGCTGACAACTTTCTACTTTTAAACTCGGACAAAACAGAGATGCTTGTTCTAGGTCCCAAGAAACAAAGAGATCTTCTGTTAAATCTGACAATTCATCTTGATGGTTGTAAAGTCGTCTCAAATAAAACTGTGAAGGACCTCGGCGTTACTCTTGACCCTGATCTCTCTTTTGACGAACACATCAAGACTGTTTCAAGGACAGCTTTTTTCCATCTACGTAACATTGCAAAAATCAGAAATTTTCTGTCCAAAAATGATGCAGAAAAATTAATCCATGCATTTGTTACTTCTAGGTTAGACTACTGCAATGCTCTACTTTCCGGCTACCCGGATAAAGCACTAAATAAACTTCAGTTAGTGCTAAATACGGCTGCTAGAATCCTGACTAGAACCAAGAAATTTGATCACATTACTCCAGTGCTAGCTTCCCTACACTGGCTTCCTGTTAAGGCAAGGGCTGATTTCAAGGTTTTACTGTTAACCTATAAAGCGTTACATGGGCTTGCTCCTACCTATCTTTCCGAGTTGGTCCTGCCGTACATACCAATACGTACGCTACGGTCACAAGACGCAGGCCTCCTAATTGTCCCTAGAATTTCTAAGCAAACAGCGGGAGGCAGGGCTTTCTCCTATAGATCTCCATTTTTATGGAACAGTCTGCCTACCCATGTGAGAGACGCAGACTCGGTCTCAACCTTTAAGTCTTTACTGAAGACTTATCTCTTCAGTAGGTCATATGGTTGAGTGTAGTCTGGCCCAGGAGTGTGAAGGTGAACGGAAAGGCTCTGGAGCAACGAACCGCCCTTGCTGTCTCTGCCAGGCCGGTTCCCCTCTCTCCACTGGGATTCTCTGCCTCTAACCCTGTTACAGGGGCTGAGTCACTGGCTTGCTGGTGCTCTTTCATGCCGTCCCTAGGAGGGGTGCGTCACTTGAGTGGGTTGAGTTACTGACGTGATCTTCCTGTCTGGGTTGGCGCCCCCCCTTGGTTTGTGCTGTGGTGGAGACCTTTGTGGGTTATACTCGGCCTTGTCTCCGGATTGTAATGTTGGTGGTTGAGGATTTCCCTCTAGTGGTGCGGGGGCTGTGCTTTGGCAAAGTGGGTGGGGTTATATCCTTCCTGTTTGGCCCTGTCCGGGGGTTTCTTCGGATGGGGCCACAGTGTCTCCTGACCGCTCCTGTCTCAGCCTCCAGTATTTATGCTGCAGTAGTTTATGTGTCGGCGGGCTGGGGTCAGTTGGTTACCTGGAGTACTTCTCCTGTCTTATCCAGTGTCCTGTGTGAATTTAAGTATGCTCTCTCTAATTCTTTCGTTCTCTCTTTCTCTCTGAGAACCTGAGCCCTAGGACCATATGTCAGGACTACCGGGCATGATGACACCTTGCTGTCCCCAGTCCGCCTGGCCTTGCTGCTATTCCAGTTTCAACTGTTCTGCCTGCGGTTACGGAACCCCTACCTGTCCCAGACCTGCTGTTTTCAACTCTTAATGATCGGCTATGAAAAGCCAACTGAGATTTATTCCTGATTATTATTTGACCATGCTTGTCATTTATGAACATTTTGAAAATCTTGGCGCTCTCTAATTTTCTCCTTCTCTCTTTCTTTCTCTCGGAGGACCTGAGCCCTAGGACCATACGTCGGGACTACCGGCCGTGGTGACTCCTTGCTGTCCCCAGTCCGCCTGGCCTTGCTGCTATTCCAGTTTCAACTGTTCTGCCTGCGGTTATGGAACCCCTACCTGTCCCAGACCTGCTGTTTTCAACTCTTAATGATCGGCTATGAAAAGCCAACTGAGATTTATTCCTGATTATTATTTGACCATGCTTGTCATTTATGAACATTTTGAAAATCTTGGCTCTCTCTAATTTTCTCCTTCTCTCTTTCTTTCTCTCGGAGGACCTGGGCCCTAGGACCATGCGTCGGGACTGCCGCCCGTGGTGACTACTTGCTGTCCCCAGTCCGCCTGGCCTTGCTGCTATTCCAGTTTCAGCTGTTCTGCCTGCGGTTATGGAACCGCCACCTGTCCCAGACCTGTTGTTTTTCAACTCTTGATGATCGGCTATGAAAAGCCAACTGAAAATTATTCATGATTATTATTTGACCATGCTTGTCACTTATGAACATTTTTGAACATCTTGGCATAGTTCTGTTATAATCTCCACCCGGCACAGCCAGAAGAGGACTGGCCACCCCTCATAGCCTGGTTCCTCTCTAGGTTTCTTCCTAGGTTTTGGCCTTTCTAGGGAGTTTTTCCTAGCCACCGTGCTTCTACACCTGCATTACTAGCTGTTTGGGGTTTTAGGCTGGGTGTCTGTACAGCACTTCGAGATATTAGCTGATGTACGAAGGGCTATATAAAATAAAATTGAATTGAATTGAAAGTACCACCCCACTACCACTATCAGATTAGAGCCATAATGGAGACTAGGTATCTACCACCCCACTACCTCTATCAGATTAGAGCCATAATGGAGACTAGGTATCTACCACCCCACTACCTCTATAAGATTAGAGCCATAAGGGCACCTGGCATCTACCACCCCACTACCACTATCAGATTAGAGCCATAAAGGCACTAGGCATCTACCACCCCACTACCACTATCAGATTAGAGCCATAATGGAGACTAGGTATCTACCACCCCACTACCACTATCAGATTAGAGCCATAAAGGCACTAGGTATCTACCATCCAACTACCACTACCAGATTAGAGCCATAATGGAGACTAGGTATCTACCACCCCACTACCACTATCAGATTAGAGCCATAAGGGCACTAGTTATCTACCACCCCGCTACCACTATCAGATTAGAGCCATAAGGGCACTAGACATCTACCACCCCACTACCACTATCAGATTAGAGCCATAAGGGCACTAGGCATCTACCACCACACAACCACTATCAGATTAGAGCCATAAGGGCACTAGGCATCTACCACCCCGCTACCACTATCATATTAGAGCCATAAGGGCACTAGACACCTATCACCCCACTACCACTATCAGATTAGAGCCATAATGGAGAGTAGGTATCTTCCACCCCACTACCACTACCAGATTACAGCCATAATGGAGACTAGGTATCTACCACCCCACTACCACTACCAAATTAGAGCCATAATGGAGACTAGGTATCTACCACCCCACTACCACTACCAGATTAGAGCCATAATGGAGACTAGGTATCTACCACCCCACTACCACTATCAGATTAGAGCCATAAGGGCACTAGGCATCTACCACCCCGATACCACTATCCGATTAGAGCCATAAGGGCACTAAACATCTACCACCCCACTACCACTATCAGATTAGAGCCATAAGGGCACTAGGCATCTACCACCACACAACCACTATCAGATTAGAGCCATAAGGGCACTAGGTATCTACCACCCCGCTACCACTATCAGATTAGAGCCATAAGGGCACTAGACATCTACCACCCCACTACCACTATCAGATTAGAGCCATAATGGAAACTAGGTATCTACCACCCCACTACCACTATCAGATTAGAGCCATAAGGGCACTAGTTATCTACCAGCCCGCTACCACTATCAGATTAGAGCCATAAGGGCACTAGGCATCTACCACCCCGCTACCACTATCAGATAAGAGCCATAATGGAGACTAGGTATCTACCACCCCACTACCTCTATAAGATTAGAGCCATAATGGAGACTAGGTATCTACCACCCCACTACCACTATCAGATTAGAGCCATAATGGAGACTAGGTATCTACCACCCCACTACCACTATCAGATTAGAGCCATAATGGAGACTAGGTATCTACCACCCCACTACCACTATCAGATTAGAGCCATAATGGAGACTAGGTATCTACCACCCCACTACCTCTATCAGATTAGAGCCATAATGGAGACTAGGTATCTACCACCCCACTACCTCTATAAGATTAGAGCCATAAGGGCACCTGGCATCTACCACCCCACTACCACTATCAGATTAGAGCCATAAAGGCACTAGGCATCTACCACCCCACTACCACTATCAGATTAGAGCCATAATGGAGACTAGGTATCTACCACCCCACTACCACTATCAGATTAGAGCCATAAAGGCACTAGGTATCTACCATCCAACTACCACTACCAGATTAGAGCCATAATGGAGACTAGGTATCTACCACCCCACTACCACTATCAGATTAGAGCCATAAGGGCACTAGGCATCTACCACCCCGCTACCACTATCAGATTAGAGCCATAAGGGCACTAGACATCTACCACCCCACTACCACTATCAGATTAGAGCCATAAGGGCACTAGGCATCTACCACCACACAACCACTATCAGATTAGAGCCATAAGGGCACTAGGCATCTACCACCCCGCTACCACTATCAGATTAGAGCCATAAGGGCACTAGACACCTATCACCCCACTACCACTATCAGATTAGAGCCATAATGGAGAGTAGGTATCTTCCACCCCACTACCACTACCAGATTACAGCCATAATGGAGACTAGGTATCTACCACCCCACTACCACTACCAAATTAGAGCCATAATGGAGACTAGGTATCTACCACCCCACTACCACTATCAGATTAGAGCCATACGGGCACTAGGCATCTACCACCCCACTACCACTATCAGATTAGAGCCATAAGGGCACTAGGCATCTACCACCCCGCTACCACTATCCGATTAGAGCCATAAGGGCACTAGGCATCTACCACCACACAACCACTATCAGATTAGAGCCATAAGGGCACTAGGCATCTACCACCCCGCTACAACTATCAGATTAGAGCCATAAGGGCACTAGACACCTATCACCCCACTACCACTATCAGATTAGAGCCATAATGGAGAGTAGGTATCTTCCACCCCACTACCACTACCAGATTACAGCCATAATGGAGACTAGGTATCTACCACCCCACTACCACTACCAAATTAGAGCCATAATGGAGACTAGGTATCTACCACCCCACTACCACTATCAGATTAGAGCCATAAGGGCACTAGGCATCTACCACCCCGCTACCACTATCCGATTAGAGCCATAAGGGCACTAAACATCTACCACCCCACTACCACTATCAGATTAGAGCCATAAGGGCACTAGGCATCTACCACCACACAACCACTATCAGATTAGAGCCATAAGGGCACTAGGCATCTACCACCCCGCTACCACTATCAGATTAGAGCCATAAGGGCACTAGACATCTACCACCCCACTACCACTATCAGATTAGAGCCATAAGGGCACTAGGTATCTACCACCCCGCTACCACTATCAGATTAGAGCCATAAGGGCACTAGACATCTACCACCCCACTACCACTATCAGATTAGAGCCATAATGGAAACTAGGTATCTACCACTCCACTACCACTATCAGATTAGAGCCATAAGGGCACTAGTTATCTACCAGCCCGCTACCACTATCAGATTAGAGCCATAAGGGCACTAGGCATCTACCACCCCGCTACCACTATCAGATAAGAGCCATAAGGGCACTAGACATCTACCACCCCACTACCACTATCAGATTAGAGCCATAATGGAAACTAGGTATCTACCACCCCACTACCACTATCAGATTAGAGCCATAAGGGCACTAGTTATCTACCAGCCCGCTACCACTATCAGATTAGAGCCATAAGGGCACTAGGCATCTACCACCCCACTACCACTATCAGATAAGAGCCATAATGGAGACTAGGTATCTACCACCCCACTACCACTATCAGATTAGAGCCATAATGGAGACTAGGTATCTACCACCCCACTACCACTATCAGATTAGAGCCATAATGGAGACTAGGTATCTACCACCCCACTACCACTATCAGATTAGAGCCATAATGGAGACTAGGTATCTACCACCCCACTACCACTATCAGATTAGAGCCATAATGGAGACTAGGTATCTACCACCCCACTACCACTATCAGATTAGAGCCATACGGGCACTAGGCATCTACCACCCCACTACCACTATCAGATTAGAGCCATAAGGGCACTAGGCATCTACCACCCCGCTACCACTATCAGATTAGAGCCATAAGGGCACTAGGCATCTACCACCACACAACCACTATCAGATTAGAGCCATAAGGGCACTAGGCATCTACCACCCCGCTACCACTATCAGATTAGAGCCATAAGGGCACTAGACACCTATCACCCCACTACCACTATCAGATTAGAGCCATAATGGAGAGTAGGTATCTTCCACCCCACTACCACTACCAGATTACAGCCATAATGGAGACTAGGTATCTACCACCCCACTACCACTACCAAATTAGAGCCATAATGGAGACTAGGTATCTACCACCCCACTACCACTATCAGATTAGAGCCATAAGGGCACTAGGCATCTACCACCCCGCTACCACTATCCGATTAGAGCCATAAGGGCACTAAACATCTACCACCCCACTACCACTATCAGATTAGAGCCATAAGGGCACTAGGCATCTACCACCACACAACCACTATCAGATTAGAGCCATAAGGGCACTAGGCATCTACCACCCCGCTACCACTATCAGATTAGAGCCATAAGGGCACTAGACATCTACCACCCCACTACCACTATCAGATTAGAGCCATAAGGGCACTAGGTATCTACCACCCCGCTACCACTATCAGATTAGAGCCATAAGGGCACTAGACATCTACCACCCCACTACCACTATCAGATTAGAGCCATAATGGAAACTAGGTATCTACCACTCCACTACCACTATCAGATTAGAGCCATAAGGGCACTAGTTATCTACCAGCCCGCTACCACTATCAGATTAGAGCCATAAGGGCACTAGGCATCTACCACCCCGCTACCACTATCAGATAAGAGCCATAAGGGCACTAGACATCTACCACCCCACTACCACTATCAGATTAGAGCCATAATGGAAACTAGGTATCTACCACCCCACTACCACTATCAGATTAGAGCCATAAGGGCACTAGTTATCTACCAGCCCGCTACCACTATCAGATTAGAGCCATAAGGGCACTAGGCATCTACCACCCCGCTACCACTATCAGATAAGAGCCATAATGGAGACTAGGTATCTACCACCCCACTACCTCTATAAGATTAGAGCCATAATGGAGACTAGGTATCTACCACCCCACTACCACTATCAGATTAGAGCCATAATGGAGACTAGGTATCTACCACCCCACTACCACTATCAGATTAGAGCCATAATGGAGACTAGGTATCTACCACCCCACTACCACTATCAGATTAGAGCCATAATGGAGACTAGGTATCTACCACCCCACTACCTCTATCAGATTAGAGCCATAATGGAGACTAGGTATCTACCACCCCACTACCTCTATAAGATTAGAGCCATAAGGGCACCTGGCATCTACCACCCCACTACCACTATCAGATTAGAGCCATAAAGGCACTAGGCATCTACCACCCCACTACCACTATCAGATTAGAGCCATAATGGAGACTAGGTATCTACCACCCCACTACCACTATCAGATTAGAGCCATAAAGGCACTAGGTATCTACCATCCAACTACCACTACCAGATTAGAGCCATAATGGAGACTAGGTATCTACCACCCCACTACCACTATCAGATTAGAGCCATAAGGGCACTAGGCATCTACCACCCCGCTACCACTATCAGATTAGAGCCATAAGGGCACTAGACATCTACCACCCCACTACCACTATCAGATTAGAGCCATAAGGGCACTAGGCATCTACCACCACACAACCACTATCAGATTAGAGCCATAAGGGCACTAGGCATCTACCACCCCGCTACCACTATCAGATTAGAGCCATAAGGGCACTAGACACCTATCACCCCACTACCTCTATCAGATTAGAGCCATAATGGAGAGTAGGTATCTTCCACCCCACTACCACTACCAGATTACAGCCATAATGGAGACTAGGTATCTACCACCCCACTACCACTACCAAATTAGAGCCATAATGGAGACTAGGTATCTACCACCCCACTACCACTATCAGATTAGAGCCATAAGGGCACTAGGCATCTACCACCCCACTACCACTATCAGCTTAGAGCCATAAGGGCACTAGGCATCTACCACCCCGCTACCACTATCCGATTAGAGCCATAAGGGCACTAGGCATCTACCACCACACAACCACTATCAGATTAGAGCCATAAGGGCACTAGACACCTATCACCCCACTACCACTATCAGATTAGAGCCATAATGGAGAGTAGGTATCTTCCACCCCACTACCACTACCAGATTACAGCCATAATGGAGACTAGGTATCTACCACCCCACTACCACTACCAAATTAGAGCCATAATGGAGACTAGGTATCTACCACCCCACTACCACTACCAGATTAGAGCCATAATGGAGACTAGGTATTTACCACCCCACTACCACTATCAGATTAGAGCCATAAGGGCACTAGGCATCTACCACCCCGCTACCACTATCCGATTAGAGCCATAAGGGCACTAAACATCTACCACCCCACTACCACTATCAGATTAGAGCCATAAGGGCACTAGGCATCTACCACCACACAACCACTATCAGATTAGAGCCATAAGGGCACTAGGCATCTACCACCCCGCTACCACTATCAGATTAGAGCCATAAGGGCACTAGACATCTACCACCCCACTACCACTATCAGATTAGAGCCATAAGGGCACTAGGTATCTACCACCCCGCTACCACTATCAGATTAGAGCCATAAGGGCACTAGACATCTACCACCCCACTACCACTATCAGATTAGAGCCATAATGGAAACTAGGTATCTACCACCCCATTACCACTATCAGATTAGAGCCATAAGGGCACTAGTTATCTACCAGCCCACTACCACTATCAGATTAGAGCCATAAGGGCACTAGGCATCTACCACCCCGCTACCACTATCAGATAAGAGCCATAAGGGCACTAGACATCTACCACCCCACTACCACTATAAGATTAGAGCCATAATGGAAACTAGGTATCTACCACCCCACTACCACTATCAGATTAGAGCCATAATGGAGACTAGGTATCTACCACCCCACTACCACTATCAGATTAGAGCCATAATGGAGACTAGGTATCTACCACCCCACTACCACTATCAGATTAGAGCCATAATGGAGACTAGGTTTCTACCACCCCACTACCTCTATCAGATTAGAGCCATAATGGAGACTAGGTATCTACCACCCCACTACCTCTATACGATTAGAGCCATAAGGGCACCTGGCATCTACCACCCCACTACCACTATCAGATTAGAGCCATAAAGGCACTAGGCATCTACCACCCCACTACCACTATCAGATTAGAGCCATAATGGAGACTAGGTATCTACCACCCCACTACCACTATCAGATTAGAGCCATAAAGGCACTAGGCATCTACCACCCCACTACCACTATCAGATTAGAGCCATAATGGAGACTAGGTATCTACCACCCCACTACCTCTATCAGATTAGAGCCATAATGGAGACTAGGTATCTACCACCCCACTACCTCTATAAGATTAGAGCCATAAGGGCACCTGGCATCTACCACCCCACTACCACTATCAGATTAGAGCCATAAAGGCACTAGGCATCTACCACCCCACTACCACTATCAGATTAGAGCCATAATGGAGACTAGGTATCTACCACCCCACTACCACTATCAGATTAGAGCCATAAGGGCACTAGGCATCTACCACCCCGCTACCACTATCAGATTAGAGCCATAAGGGCACTAGACATCTACCACCCCACTACCACTATCAGATTAGAGCCATAAGGGCACTAGGCATCTACCACCACACAACCACTATCAGATTAGAGCCATAAGGGCACTAGGCATCTAACTCCCCGCTACCACTATCAGATTAGAGCCATAAGGGCACTAGACACCTATCACCCCACTACCACTATCAGATTAGAGCCATAATGGAGAGTAGGTATCTTCCACCCCACTACCACTACCAGATTACAGCCATAATGGAGACTAGGTATCTACCACCCCACTACCACTACCAAATTAGAGCCATAATGGAGACTAGGTATCTACCACCCCACTACCACTATCAGATTAGAGCCATACGGGCACTAGGCATCTACCACCCCACTACCACTATCAGATTAGAGCCATAATGGAGAGTAGGTATCTACCACACCACTACCACTATCAGATTAGAGCCATAATGGAGACTAGGTATCTACCACCCCACTACCTCTATCAGATTAGAGCCATAATGGAGACTAGGTATCTACCACCCCAATACCACTATCAGATTAGAGCCATAATGGAGACTAGGTTTCTACCACCCCACTACCTCTATCAGATTAGAGCCATAATGGAGACTAGGTATCTACCACCCCACTACCTCTATACGATTAGAGCCATAAGGGCACCTGGCATCTACCACCCCACTACCACTATCAGATTAGAGCCATAAAGGCACTAGGCATCTACCACCACACTACCACTATCAGATTAGAGCCATAATGGAGACTAGGTATCTACCACCCCACTACCACTATCAGATTAGAGCCATAAAGGCACTAGGCATCTACCACCCCACTACCACTATCAGATTAGAGCCATAATGGAGACTAGGTATCTACCACCCCACTACCTCTATCAGATTAGAGCCATAATGGAGACTAGGTATCTACCACCCCACTACCTCTATAAGATTAGAGCCATAAGGGCACCTGGCATCTACCACCCCACTACCACTATCAGATTAGAGCCATAAAGGCACTAGGCATCTACCACCCCACTACCACTATCAGATTAGAGCCATAATGGAGACTAGGTATCTACCACCCCACTACCACTATCAGATTAGAGCCATAAAGGCACTAGGTATCTACCATCCAACTACCACTACCAGATTAGAGCCATAATGGAGACTAGGTATCTACCACCCCACTACCACTATCAGATTAGAGCCATAAGGGCACTAGGCATCTACCACCCCGCTACCACTATCAGATTAGAGCCATAAGGGCACTAGACATCTACCACCCCACTACCACTATCAGATTAGAGCCATAAGGGCACTAGGCATCTACCACCACACAACCACTATCAGATTAGAGCCATAAGGGCACTAGGCATCTACCACCCCGCTACCACTATCAGATTAGAGCCATAAGGGCACTAGACACCTATCACCCCACTACCACTATCAGATTAGAGCCATAATGGAGAGTAGGTATCTTCCACCCCACTACCACTACCAGATTACAGCCATAATGGAGACTAGGTATCTACCACCCCACTACCACTACCAAATTAGAGCCATAATGGAGACTAGGTATCTACCACCCCACTACCACTACCAGATTAGAGCCATAATGGAGACTAGGTATCTACCACCCCACTACCACTATCAGATTAGAGCCATAAGGGCAATAGGCATCTACCACCCCGCTACCACTATCCGATTAGAGCCATAAGGGCACTAAACATCTACCACCCCACTACCACTATCAGATTAGAGCCATAAGGGCACTAGGCATCTACCACCACACAACCACTATCAGATTAGAGCCATAAGGGCACTAGGCATCTACCACCCCGCTACCACTATCAGATTAGAGCCATAAGGGCACTAGACATCTACCACCCCACTACCACTATCAGATTAGAGCCATAAGGGCACTAGGTATCTACCACCCCGCTACCACTATCAGATTAGAGCCATAATGGAGACTAGGTATCTACCACCCCACTACCACTATCAGATTAGAGCCATAATGGAAACTAGGTATCTACCACCCCACTACCACTATCAGATTAGAGCCATAAGGGAACTAGTTATCTACCAGCCCGCTACCACTATCAGATTAGAGCCATAAGGGCACTAGGCATCTACCACCCCGCTACCACTATCAGATAAGAGCCATAAGGGCACTAGACATCTACCACCCCACTACCACTATCAGATTAGAGCCATAATGGAAACTAGGTATCTACCACCCCACTACCACTATCAGATTAGAGCCATAAGGGCACTAGTTATCTACCAGCCCGCTACCACTATCAGATTAGAGCCATAAGGGCACTAGGCATCTACCACCCCGCTACCACTATCAGATAAGAGCCATAATGGAGACTAGGTATCTACCACCCCACTACCTCTATAAGATTAGAGCCATAATGGAGACTAGGTATCTACCACCCCACTACCACTATCAGATTAGAGCCATAATGGAGACTAGGTATCTACCACCCCACTACCACTATCAGATTAGAGCCATAATGGAGACTAGGTATCTACCACCCCACTACCACTATCAGATTAGAGCCATAATGGAGACTAGGTATCTACCACCCCACTACCTCTATCAGATTAGAGCCATAATGGAGACTAGGTATCTACCACCCCACTACCTCTATAAGATTAGAGCCATAAGGGCACCTGGCATCTACCACCCCACTACCACTATCAGATTAGAGCCATAAAGGCACTAGGCATCTACCACCCCACTACCACTATCAGATTAGAGCCATAATGGAGACTAGGTATCTACCACCCCACTACCACTATCAGATTAGAGCCATAAAGGCACTAGGTATCTACCATCCAACTACCACTACCAGATTAGAGCCATAATGGAGACTAGGTATCTACCACCCCGCTACCACTATCAGATTAGAGCCATAAGGGCACTAGACACCTATCACCCCACTACCACTATCAGATTAGAGCCAAAATGGAGAGTATTTATCTTCCACCCCACTACCACTACCAGATTAGAGCCATAATGGAGACTAGGTATCTACCACCCCACTACCTCTATAAGATTAGAGCCATAAGGGCACCTGGCATCTACCACCCCACTACCACTATCAGATTAGAGCCATAAAGGCACTAGGCATCTACCACCCCACTACCACTATCAGATTAGAGCCATAATGGAGACTAGGTATCTACCACCCCACTACCACTATCAGATTAGAGCCATAAAGGCACTAGGTATCTACCATCCAACTACCACTACCAGATTAGAGCCATAATGGAGACTAGGTATCTACCACCCCACTACCACTATCAGATTAGAGCCATAAGGGCACTAGGCATCTACCACCCCGCTACCACTATCAGATTAGAGCCATAAGGGCACTAGACATCTACCACCCCACTACCACTATCAGATTAGAGCCATAAGGGCACTAGGCATCTACCACCACACAACCACTATCAGATTAGAGCCATAAGGGCACTAGGCATCTACCACCCCGCTACCACTATCAGATTAGAGCCATAAGGGCACTAGACACCTATCACCCCACTACCACTATCAGATTAGAGCCATAATGGAGAGTATTTATCTTCCACCCCACTACCACTACCAGATTACAGCCATAATGGAGACTAGGTATCTACCACCCCACTACCACTACCAAATTAGAGCCACAATGGAGACTAGGTATCTACCACCCCACTACCACTATCAGATTAGAGCCATACGGGCACTAGGCATCTACCACCCCACTACCACTATCAGATTAGAGCCATAAGGGCACTAGGCATCTACCACCCCGCTACCACTATCCGATTAGAGCCATAAGGGCACTAGGCATCTACCACCACACAACCACTATCAGATTAGAGCCATAAGGGCACTAGGCATCTACCACCCCGCTACCACTATCAGATTAGAGCCATAAGGGCACTAGACACCTATCACCCCACTACCACTATCAGATTAGAGCCATAATGGAGAGTAGGTATCTTCCACCCCACTACCACTACCAGATTACAGCCATAATGGAGACTAGGTATCTACCACCCCACTACCACTACCAAATTAGAGCCATAATGGAGACTAGGTATCTACCACCCCACTACCACTACCAGATTAGAGCCATAATGGAGACTAGGTATCTACCACCCCACTACCACTATCAGATTAGAGCCATAAGGGCACTAGGCATCTACCACCCCGCTACCACTATCCGATTAGAGCCATAAGGGCACTAAACATCTACCACCCCACTACCACTATCAGATTAGAGCCATAAGGGCACTAGGCATCTACCACCACACAACCACTATCAGATTAGAGCCATAAGGGCACTAGGCATCTACCACCCCGCTACCACTATCAGATTAGAGCCATAAGGGCACTAGACATCTACCACCCCACTACCACTATCAGATTAGAGCCATAAGGGCACTAGGTATCTACCACCCCGCTACCACTATCAGATTAGAGCCATAAGGGCACTAGACATCTACCACCCCACTACCACTATCAGATTAGAGCCATAATGGAAACTAGGTATCTACCACCCCACTACCACTATCAGATTAGAGCCATAAGGGCACTAGTTATCTACCAGCCCGCTACCACTATCAGATTAGAGCCATAAGGGCACTAGGCATCTACCACCCCGCTACCACTATCAGATAAGAGCCATAAGGGCACTAGACATCTACCACCCCACTACCACTATAAGATTAGAGCCATAATGGAAACTAGGTATCTACCACCCCACTACCACTATCAGATTAGAGCCATAATGGAGACTAGGTATCTACCACCCCACTACCACTATCAGATTAGAGCCATAATGGAGACTAGGTATCTACCACCCCACTACCACTATCAGATTAGAGCCATAATGGAGACTAGGTTTCTACCACCCCACTACCTCTATCAGATTAGAGCCATAATGGAGACTAGGTATCTACCACCCCACTACCTCTATACGATTAGAGCCATAAGGGCACCTGGCATCTACCACCCCACTACCACTATCAGATTAGAGCCATAAAGGCACTAGGCATCTACCACCACACTACCACTATCAGATTAGAGCCATAATGGAGACTAGGTATCTACCACCCCACTACCACTATCAGATTAGAGCCATAAAGGCACTAGGTATCTACCATCCAACTACCACTACCAGATTAGAGCCATAATGGAGACTAGGTATCTACCACCCCACTACCACTATCAGATTAGAGCCATAAGGGCACTAGGCATCTCCCACCCCGCTACCACTATCAGATTAGAGCCATAAGGGCACTAGACATCTACCACCCCACTACCACTATCAGATTAGAGCCATAAGGGCACTAGGCATCTACCACCACACAACCACTATCAGATTAGAGCCATAAGGGCACTAGGCATCTACCACCCCGCTACCACTATCAGATTAGAGCCATAAGGGCACTAGACACCTATCACCCCACTACCACTATCAGATTAGAGCCATAATGGAGAGTAGGTATCTTCCACCCCACTACCACTACCAGATTACAGCCATAATGGAGACTAGGTATCTACCACCCCACTACCACTACCAAATTAGAGCCATAATGGAGACTAGGTATCTACCACCCCACTACCACTACCAGATTAGAGCCATAATGGAGACTAGGTATCTACCACCCCACTACCACTATCAGATTAGAGCCATAAGGGCACTAGGCATCTACCACCCCGCTACCACTATCCGATTAGAGCCATAAGGGCACTAAACATCTACCACCCCACTACCACTATCAGATTAGAGCCATAAGGGCACTAGGCATCTACCACCACACAACCACTATCAGATTAGAGCCATAAGGGCACTAGGCATCTACCACCCCGCTACCACTATCAGATTAGAGCCATAAGGGCACTAGACATCTACCACCCCACTACCACTATCAGATTAGAGCCATAAGGGCACTAGTTATCTACCAGCCCGCTACCACTATCAGATTAGAGCCATAAGGGCACTAGGCATCTACCACCCCGCCACCACTATCAGATAAGAGCCATAAGGGCACTAGACATCTACCACCCCACTACCACTATCAGATTAGAGCCATAATGGAAACTAGGTATCTACCACCCCACTACCACTATCAGATTAGAGCCATAATGGAGACTAGGTATCTACCACCCCACTACCACTATCAGATTAGAGCCATAATGGAGACTAGGTATCTACCACCCCACTACCACTATCAGATTAGAGCCATAATGGAGACTAGGTATCTACCACCCCACTACCTCTATCAGATTAGAGCCATAATGGAGACTAGGTATCTACCACCCCACTACCACTATCAGATTAGAGCCATAAGGGCACTAGGTATCTACCACCCCGCTACCACTATCAGATTAGAGCCATAAGGGCACTAGACACCTATCACCCCACTACCACTATCAGATTAGAGCCATAATGGAGAGTATTTATCTTCCACCCCACTACCACTACCAGATTAGAGCCATAATGGAGACTAGGTATCTACCACCCCACTACCTCTATAAGATTAGAGCCATAAGGGCACCTGGCATCTACCACCCCACTACCACTATCAGATTAGAGCCATAAAGGCACTAGGCATCTACCACCCCACTACCACTATCAGATTAGAGCCATAATGGAGACTAGGTATCTACCACCCCACTACCACTATCAGATTAGAGCCATAAAGGCACTAGGTATCTACCATCCAACTACCACTACCAGATTAGAGCCATAATGGAGACTAGGTATCTACCACCCCACTACCACTATCAGATTAGAGCCATAAGGGCACTAGGCATCTACCACCCCGCTACCACTATCAGATTAGAGCCATAAGGGCACTAGACATCTACCACCCCACTACCACTATCAGATTAGAGCCATAAGGGCACTAGGCATCTACCACCACACAACCACTATCAGATTAGAGCCATAAGGGCACTAGGCATCTACCACCCCGCTACCACTATCAGATTAGAGCCATAAGGGCACTAGACACCTATCACCCCACTACCACTATCAGATTAGAGCCATAATGGAGAGTATTTATCTTCCACCCCACTACCACTACCAGATTACAGCCATAATGGAGACTAGGTATCTACCACCCCACTACCACTACCAAATTAGAGCCACAATGGAGACTAGGTATCTACCACCCCACTACCACTATCAGATTAGAGCCATACGGGCACTAGGCATCTACCACCCCACTACCACTATCAGATTAGAGCCATAAGGGCACTAGGCATCTACCACCCCGCTACCACTATCCGATTAGAGCCATAAGGGCACTAGGCATCTACCACCACACAACCACTATCAGATTAGAGCCATAAGGGCACTAGGCATCTACCACCCCGCTACCACTATCAGATTAGAGCCATAAGGGCACTAGACACCTATCACCCCACTACCACTATCAGATTAGAGCCATAATGGAGAGTAGGTATCTTCCACCCCACTACCACTACCAGATTACAGCCATAATGGAGACTAGGTATCTACCACCCCACTACCACTACCAAATTAGAGCCATAATGGAGACTAGGTATCTACCACCCCACTACCACTACCAGATTAGAGCCATAATGGAGACTAGGTATCTACCACCCCACTACCACTATCAGATTAGAGCCATAAGGGCACTAGGCATCTACCACCCCGCTACCACTATCCGATTAGAGCCATAAGGGCACTAAACATCTACCACCCCACTACCACTATCAGATTAGAGCCATAAGGGCACTAGGCATCTACCACCACACAACCACTATCAGATTAGAGCCATAAGGGCACTAGGCATCTACCACCCCGCTACCACTATCAGATTAGAGCCATAAGGGCACTAGACATCTACCACCCCACTACCACTATCAGATTAGAGCCATAAGGGCACTAGGTATCTACCACCCCGCTACCACTATCAGATTAGAGCCATAAGGGCACTAGACATCTACCACCCCACTACCACTATCAGATTAGAGCCATAATGGAAACTAGGTATCTACCACCCCACTACCACTATCAGATTAGAGCCATAAGGGCACTAGTTATCTACCAGCCCGCTACCACTATCAGATTAGAGCCATAAGGGCACTAGGCATCTACCACCCCGCTACCACTATCAGATAAGAGCCATAAGGGCACTAGACATCTACCACCCCACTACCACTATAAGATTAGAGCCATAATGGAAACTAGGTATCTACCACCCCACTACCACTATCAGATTAGAGCCATAATGGAGACTAGGTATCTACCACCCCACTACCACTATCAGATTAGAGCCATAATGGAGACTAGGTATCTACCACCCCACTACCACTATCAGATTAGAGCCATAATGGAGACTAGGTTTCTACCACCCCACTACCTCTATCAGATTAGAGCCATAATGGAGACTAGGTATCTACCACCCCACTACCTCTATACGATTAGAGCCATAAGGGCACCTGGCATCTACCACCCCACTACCACTATCAGATTAGAGCCATAAAGGCACTAGGCATCTACCACCACACTACCACTATCAGATTAGAGCCATAATGGAGACTAGGTATCTACCACCCCACTACCACTATCAGATTAGAGCCATAAAGGCACTAGGTATCTACCATCCAACTACCACTACCAGATTAGAGCCATAATGGAGACTAGGTATCTACCACCCCACTACCACTATCAGATTAGAGCCATAAGGGCACTAGGCATCTCCCACCCCGCTACCACTATCAGATTAGAGCCATAAGGGCACTAGACATCTACCACCCCACTACCACTATCAGATTAGAGCCATAAGGGCACTAGGCATCTACCACCACACAACCACTATCAGATTAGAGCCATAAGGGCACTAGGCATCTACCACCCCGCTACCACTATCAGATTAGAGCCATAAGGGCACTAGACACCTATCACCCCACTACCACTATCAGATTAGAGCCATAATGGAGAGTAGGTATCTTCCACCCCACTACCACTACCAGATTACAGCCATAATGGAGACTAGGTATCTACCACCCCACTACCACTACCAAATTAGAGCCATAATGGAGACTAGGTATCTACCACCCCACTACCACTACCAGATTAGAGCCATAATGGAGACTAGGTATCTACCACCCCACTACCACTATCAGATTAGAGCCATAAGGGCACTAGGCATCTACCACCCCGCTACCACTATCCGATTAGAGCCATAAGGGCACTAAACATCTACCACCCCACTACCACTATCAGATTAGAGCCATAAGGGCACTAGGCATCTACCACCACACAACCACTATCAGATTAGAGCCATAAGGGCACTAGGCATCTACCACCCCGCTACCACTATCAGATTAGAGCCATAAGGGCACTAGACATCTACCACCCCACTACCACTATCAGATTAGAGCCATAAGGGCACTAGTTATCTACCAGCCCGCTACCACTATCAGATTAGAGCCATAAGGGCACTAGGCATCTACCACCCCGCCACCACTATCAGATAAGAGCCATAAGGGCACTAGACATCTACCACCCCACTACCACTATCAGATTAGAGCCATAATGGAAACTAGGTATCTACCACCCCACTACCACTATCAGATTAGAGCCATAATGGAGACTAGGTATCTACCACCCCACTACCACTATCAGATTAGAGCCATAATGGAGACTAGGTATCTACCACCCCACTACCACTATCAGATTAGAGCCATAATGGAGACTAGGTATCTACCACCCCACTACCTCTATCAGATTAGAGCCATAATGGAGACTAGGTATCTACCACCCCACTACCACTATCAGATTAGAGCCATAAGGGCACTAGGCATCTACCACCCCACTACCACTATCAGAAAAGAGCCATAAAGGCACTAGGCATCTACCACCCCACTACCACTATCAGATTAGAGCCATAATGGAGACTAGGTATTTCCCACCCGACTACCTCTATCAGATTAGAGCCATAATGGAGACTAGGTATCTACCACCCCACTACCTCTATCAGATTAGAGCCATAATGGAGACTAGGTATCTACCACCCCACTACCACTATCAGATTAGAGCCATAATGGAGACTAGGTATCTTCCACCCCACTACCACTACCAGATTAGAGCCATAATGGAGACTAGGTATCTACCACCCCACTACCACTACCAGATTAGAGCCATAATGGAGACTAGGTATCTACCACCCCACTACCACTATCAGATTTGAGCCATAAGGGCACTAGGCATCTACCACCCCACTACCACTATCAGATTAGAGCCATAATGGAGACTAGGTATCTACCACCCCACTACCACTATCAGATTAAAGCCATAATGGAGACTAGGTATCTACCACCCCTCTACCTCTATCAGATTAGAGCCATAATGGAGACTAGGTATCTACCACCCCACTACCACTATGTGATTAGAGCCATAATGAAGACTAGGTATCTACCACCCCACTACCACTATCAGATTAGAGCCATAATGGAGACTAGGTATCTACCACCCCACTACCTCTATCAGATTAGAGCCATAATGGAGACTAGGTATCTACCACCCCACTACCTCTATAAGATTAGAGCCATAAGGGCACCTGGCATCTACCACCCCACTACCACTATCAGATTAGAGCCATAAAGGCACTAGGCATCTACCACCCCACTACCACTATCAGATTAGAGCCATAATGGAGACTAGGTATCTACCACCCCACTACCACTATCAGATTAGAGCCATAAAGGCACTAGGTATCTACCATCCAACTACCACTACCAGATTAGAGCCATAATGGAGACTAGGTATCTACCACCCCACTACCACTATCAGATTAGAGCCATAAGGGCACTAGGCATCTACCACCCCGCTACCACTATCAGATTAGAGCCATAAGGGCACTAGACATCTACCACCCCACTACCACTATCAGATTAGAGCCATAAGGGCACTAGGCATCTACCACCACACAACCACTATCAGATTAGAGCCATAAGGGCACTAGGCATCTACCACCCCGCTACCACTATCAGATTAGAGCCATAAGGGCACTAGACACCTATCACCCCACTACCACTATCAGATTAGAGCCATAATGGAGAGTAGGTATCTTCCACCCCACTACCACTACCAGATTACAGCCATAATGGAGACTAGGTATCTACCACCCCACTACCACTACCAAATTAGAGCCATAATGGAGACTAGGTATCTACCACCCCACTACCACTACCAGATTAGAGCCATAATGGAGACTAGGTATCTACCACCCCACTACCACTATCAGATTAGAGCCATAAGGGCACTAGGCATCTACCACCCCACTACCACTATCAGATTAGAGCCATACTGGAGACTAGGTATCTACCACCCCACTACCACTATCAGATTAGAGCCATAAAGGCACTAGGTATCTACCATCCAACTACCACTACCAGATTAGAGCCATAATGGAGACTAGGTATCTACCACCCCACTACCACTATCAGATTAGAGCCATAAGGGCACTAGGCATCTACCACCCCGCTACCACTATTAGATTAGAGCCATAAGAGCACTAGACATCTACCACCCCACTACCACTATCAGATTAGAGCCATAAGGGCACTAGGCATCTACCACCACACAACCACTATCAGATTAGAGCCATAATGGAGACTAGGTATCTACCACCCCACTACCTCTATAAGATTAGAGCCATAAGGGCACCTGGCATCTACCACCCCACTACCACTATCAGATTAGAGCCATAAAGGCACTAGGCATCTACCACCCCACTACCACTATCAGATTAGAGCCATACTGGAGACTAGGTATCTACCACCCCACTACCACTATCAGATTAGAGCCATAAAGGCACTAGGTATCTACCATCCAACTACCACTACCAGATTAGAGCCATAATGGAGACTAGGTATCTACCACCCCACTACCACTATCAGATTAGAGCCATAAGGGCACTAGGCATCTACCACCCCGCTACCACTATTAGATTAGAGCCATAAGAGCACTAGACATCTACCACCCCACTACCACTATCAGATTAGAGCCATAAGGGCACTAGGCATCTACCACCACACAACCACTATCAGATTAGAGCCATAAGGGCACTAGGCATCTACCACCCCGCTACCACTATCAGATTAGAGCCATAAGGGCACTAGACACCTATCACCCCACTACCACTATCAGATTAGAGCCATAATGGAGACTAGGTATCTTCCACCCCACTACCACTACCAGATTACAGCCATAATGGAGACTAGGTATCTACCACCCCACTACCACTACCAAATTAGAGCCATAATGGAGACTAGGCATCTACCACCCCACTACCACTATCAGAAAAGAGCCATAAAGGCACTAGGCATCTACCACCCCACTACCACTATCAGATTAGAGCCATAATGGAGACTAGGTATCTCCCACCCGACTACCTCTATCAGATTAGAGCCATAATGGAGACTAGGTATCTACCACCCCACTACCTCTATCAGATTAGAGCCATAATGGAGACTAGGTATCTACCACCCCACTACCACTACCAGATTAGAGCCATAATGGAGACTAGGTATCTTCCACCCCACTACCACTACCAGATTAGAGCCATAATGGAGACTAGGTATCTACCACCCCACTACCACTACCAGATTAGAGCCATAATGGAGACTAGGTATCTACCACCCCACTACCACTATCAGATTTGAGCCATAAGGGCACTAGGCATCTACCACCCCACTACCACTATCAGATTAGAGCCATAATGGAGACTAGGTATCTACCACCCCACTACCACTATCAGATTAAAGCCATAATGGAGACTAGGTATCTACCACCCCTCTACCTCTATCAGATTAGAGCCATAATGGAGACTAGGTATCTACCACCCCACTACCACTATGTGATTAGAGCCATAATGAAGACTAGGTATCTACCACCCCACTACCACTATCAGATTAGAGCCATAATGGAGACTAGGTATCTACCACCCCACTACCTCTATCAGATTAGAGCCATAATGGAGACTAGGTATCTACCACCCCACTACCTCTATAAGATTAGAGCCATAAGGGCACCTGCATCTACCACCCCACTACCACTATCAGATTAGAGCCATAAAGGCACTAGGCATCTACCACCCCACTACCACTATCAGATTAGAGCCATAATGGAGACTAGGTATCTACCACCCCACTACCACTATCAGATTAGAGCCATAAAGGCACTAGGTATCTACCATCCAACTACCACTACCAGATTAGAGCCATAATGGAGACTAGGTATCTACCACCCCACTACCACTATCAGATTAGAGCCATAAGGGCACTAGGCATCTACCACCCCGCTACCACTATCAGATTAGAGCCATAAGGGCACTAGACATCTACCACCCCACTACCACTATCAGATTAGAGCCATAAGGGCACTAGGCATCTACCACCACACAACCACTATCAGATTAGAGCCATAATGGAGACTAGGTATCTACCACCCCACTACCACTATGTGATTAGAGCCATAATGAAGACTAGGTATCTACCACCCCACTACCACTATCAGATTAGAGCCATAATGGAGACTAGGTATCTACCACCCCACTACCTCTATCAGATTAGAGCCATAATGGAGACTAGGTATCTACCACCCCACTACCTCTATAAGATTAGAGCCATAAGGGCACCTGGCATCTACCACCCCACTACCACTATCAGATTAGAGCCATAAAGGCACTAGGCATCTACCACCCCACTACCACTATCAGATTAGAGCCATAATGGAGACTAGGTATCTACCACCCCACTACCACTATCAGATTAGAGCCATAAAGGCACTAGGTATCTACCATCCAACTACCACTACCAGATTAGAGCCATAATGGAGACTAGGTATCTACCACCCCACTACCACTATCAGATTAGAGCCATAAGGGCACTAGGCATCTACCACCCCGCTACCACTATCAGATTAGAGCCATAAGGGCACTAGACATCTACCACCCCACTACCACTATCAGATTAGAGCCATAAGGGCACTAGGCATCTACCACCACACAACCACTATCAGATTAGAGCCATAAGGGCACTAGGCATCTACCACCCCGCTACCACTATCAGATTAGAGCCATAAGGGCACTAGACACCTATCACCCCACTACCACTATCAGATTAGAGCCATAATGGAGAGTAGGTATCTTCCACCCCACTACCACTACCAGATTACAGCCATAATGGAGACTAGGTATCTACCACCCCACTACCACTACCAAATTAGAGCCATAATGGAGACTAGGTATCTACCACCCCACTACCACTACCAGATTAGAGCCATAATGGAGACTAGGTATCTACCACCCCACTACCACTATCAGATTAGAGCCATAAGGGCACTAGGCATCTACCACCCCACTACCACTATCAGATTAGAGCCATACTGGAGACTAGGTATCTACCACCCCACTACCACTATCAGATTAGAGCCATAAAGGCACTAGGTATCTACCATCCAACTACCACTACCAGATTAGAGCCATAATGGAGACTAGGTATCTACCACCCCACTACCACTATCAGATTAGAGCCATAAGGGCACTAGGCATCTACCACCCCGCTACCACTATTAGATTAGAGCCATAAGAGCACTAGACATCTACCACCCCACTACCACTATCAGATTAGAGCCATAAGGGCACTAGGCATCTACCACCACACAACCACTATCAGATTAGAGCCATAATGGAGACTAGGTATCTACCACCCCACTACCTCTATAAGATTAGAGCCATAAGGGCACCTGGCATCTACCACCCCACTACCACTATCAGATTAGAGCCATAAAGGCACTAGGCATCTACCACCCCACTACCACTATCAGATTAGAGCCATACTGGAGACTAGGTATCTACCACCCCACTACCACTATCAGATTAGAGCCATAAAGGCACTAGGTATCTACCATCCAACTACCACTACCAGATTAGAGCCATAATGGAGACTAGGTATCTACCACCCCACTACCACTATCAGATTAGAGCCATAAGGGCACTAGGCATCTACCACCCCGCTACCACTATTAGATTAGAGCCATAAGAGCACTAGACATCTACCACCCCACTACCACTATCAGATTAGAGCCATAAGGGCACTAGGCATCTACCACCACACAACCACTATCAGATTAGAGCCATAAGGGCACTAGGCATCTACCACCCCGCTACCACTATCAGATTAGAGCCATAAGGGCACTAGACACCTATCACCCCACTACCACTATCAGATTAGAGCCATAATGGAGACTAGGTATCTTCCACCCCACTACCACTACCAGATTACAGCCATAATGGAGACTAGGTATCTACCACCCCACTACCACTACCAAATTAGAGCCATAATGGAGACTAGGCATCTACCACCCCACTACCACTATCAGAAAAGAGCCATAAAGGCACTAGGCATCTACCACCCCACTACCACTATCAGATTAGAGCCATAATGGAGACTAGGTATCTCCCACCCGACTACCTCTATCAGATTAGAGCCATAATGGAGACTAGGTATCTACCACCCCACTACCTCTATCAGATTAGAGCCATAATGGAGACTAGGTATCTACCACCCCACTACCACTACCAGATTAGAGCCATAATGGAGACTAGGTATCTTCCACCCCACTACCACTACCAGATTAGAGCCATAATGGAGACTAGGTATCTACCACCCCACTACCACTACCAGATTAGAGCCATAATGGAGACTAGGTATCTACCACCCCACTACCACTATCAGATTTGAGCCATAAGGGCACTAGGCATCTACCACCCCACTACCACTATCAGATTAGAGCCATAATGGAGACTAGGTATCTACCACCCCACTACCACTATCAGATTAAAGCCATAATGGAGACTAGGTATCTACCACCCCTCTACCTCTATCAGATTAGAGCCATAATGGAGACTAGGTATCTACCACCCCACTACCACTATGTGATTAGAGCCATAATGAAGACTAGGTATCTACCACCCCACTACCACTATCAGATTAGAGCCATAATGGAGACTAGGTATCTACCACCCCACTACCTCTATCAGATTAGAGCCATAATGGAGACTAGGTATCTACCACCCCACTACCTCTATAAGATTAGAGCCATAAGGGCACCTGCATCTACCACCCCACTACCACTATCAGATTAGAGCCATAAAGGCACTAGGCATCTACCACCCCACTACCACTATCAGATTAGAGCCATAATGGAGACTAGGTATCTACCACCCCACTACCACTATCAGATTAGAGCCATAAAGGCACTAGGTATCTACCATCCAACTACCACTACCAGATTAGAGCCATAATGGAGACTAGGTATCTACCACCCCACTACCACTATCAGATTAGAGCCATAAGGGCACTAGGCATCTACCACCCCGCTACCACTATCAGATTAGAGCCATAAGGGCACTAGACATCTACCACCCCACTACCACTATCAGATTAGAGCCATAAGGGCACTAGGCATCTACCACCACACAACCACTATCAGATTAGAGCCATAAGGGCACTAGGCATCTACCACCCCGCTACCACTATCAGATTAGAGCCATAAGGGCACTAGACACCTATCACCCCACTACCACTATCAGATTAGAGCCATAATGGAGAGTAGGTATCTTCCACCCCACTACCACTACCAGATTACAGCCATAATGGAGACTAGGTATCTACCACCCCACTACCACTACCAAATTAGAGCCATAATGGAGACTAGGTATCTACCACCCCACTACCACTACCAGATTAGAGCCATAATGGAGACTAGGTATCTACCACCCCACTACCACTATCAGATTAGAGCCATAAGGGCACTAGGCATCTACCACCCCGCTACCACTATCCGATTAGAGCCATAAGGGCACTAAACATCTACCACCCCACTACCACTATCAGATTAGAGCCATAAGGGCACTAGGCATCTACCACCACACAACCACTATCAGATTAGAGCCATAAGGGCACTAGGCATCTACCACCCCGCTACCACTATCAGATTAGAGCCATAAGGGCACTAGACATCTACCACCCCACTACCACTATCAGATTAGAGCCATAATGGAAACTAGGTATCTACCACCCCACTACCACTATCAGATTAGAGCCATAAGGGCACTAGTTATCTACCAGCCCGCTACCACTATCAGATTAGAGCCATAAGGGCACTAGGCATCTACCACCCCGCCACCACTATCAGATAAGAGCCATAAGGGCACTAGACATCTACCACCCCACTACCACTATCAGATTAGAGCCATAATGGAAACTAGGTATCTACCACCCCACTACCACTATCAGATTAGAGCCATAATGGAGACTAGGTATCTACCACCCCACTACCACTATCAGATTAGAGCCATAATGGAGACTAGGTATCTACCACCCCACTACCACTATCAGATTAGAGCCATAATGGAGACTAGGTATCTACCACCCCACTACCTCTATCAGATTAGAGCCATAATGGAGACTAGGTATCTACCACCCCACTACCTCTATAAGATTAGAGCCATAAGGGCACCTGGCATCTACCACCCCACTACCACTATCAGATTAGAGCCATAAAGGCACTAGGCATCTACCACCCCACTACCACTATCAGATTAGAGCCATACTGGAGACTAGGTATCTACCACCCCACTACCACTATCAGATTAGAGCCATAAAGGCACTAGGTATCTACCATCCAACTACCACTACCAGATTAGAGCCATAATGGAGACTAGGTATCTACCACCCCACTACCACTATCAGATTAGAGCCATAAGGGCACTAGGCATCTACCACCCCGCTACCACTATTAGATTAGAGCCATAAGAGCACTAGACATCTACCACCCCACTACCACTATCAGATTAGAGCCATAAGGGCACTAGGCATCTACCACCACACAACCACTATCAGATTAGAGCCATAATGGAGACTAGGTATCTACCACCCCACTACCTCTATAAGATTAGAGCCATAAGGGCACCTGGCATCTACCACCCCACTACCACTATCAGATTAGAGCCATAAAGGCACTAGGCATCTACCACCCCACTACCACTATCAGATTAGAGCCATACTGGAGACTAGGTATCTACCACCCCACTACCACTATCAGATTAGAGCCATAAAGGCACTAGGTATCTACCATCCAACTACCACTACCAGATTAGAGCCATAATGGAGACTAGGTATCTACCACCCCACTACCACTATCAGATTAGAGCCATAAGGGCACTAGGCATCTACCACCCCGCTACCACTATTAGATTAGAGCCATAAGAGCACTAGACATCTACCACCCCACTACCACTATCAGATTAGAGCCATAAGGGCACTAGGCATCTACCACCACACAACCACTATCAGTTTAGAGCCATAAGGGCACTAGGCATCTACCACCCCGCTACCACTATCAGATTAGAGCCATAAGGGCACTAGACACCTATCACCCCACTACCACTATCAGATTAGAGCCATAATGGAGACTAGGTATCTTCCACCCCACTACCACTACCAGATTACAGCCATAATGGAGACTAGGTATCTACCACCCCACTACCACTACCAAATTAGAGCCATAATGGAGACTAGGTATCTACCACTCCACTACCACTACCAGATTAGAGCCATAATGGAGACTAGGTATCTACCACCCCACTACCACTATCAGATTAGAGCCATAAGGGCACTAGGCATCTACCACCCCGCTACCACTATCCGTTTAGAGCCATAAGGGCACTAAACATCTACCACCCCACTACCACGATCAGATTAGAGCCATAATGGAAACTAGGTATCTACCACCCCACTACCACTATCAGATTAGAGCCATAAGGGCACTAGTTATCTACCAGCCCGCTACCACTATCAGATTAGAGCCATAAGGGCACTAGGCATCTACCACCCCGCCACCACTATCAGATAAGAGCCATAAGGGCACTAGACATCTACCACCCCACTACCACTATCAGATTAGAGCCATAATGGAAACTAGGTATCTACCACCCCACTACCACTATCAGATTAGAGCCATAATGGAGACTAGGTATCTACCACCCCACTACCACTACCAGATTAGAGCCATAATGGAGACTAGGTATCTACCACCCCACTACCACTATCAGATTAGAGCCATAATGGAGACTAGGTATCTACCACCCCACTACCTCTATCAGATTAGAGCCATAATGGAGACTAGGTATCTACCACCCCACTACCACTACCAGATTAGAGCCATAATGGAGACTAGGTATCTTCCACCCCACTACCACTACCAGATTAGAGCCATAATGGAGACTAGGTATCTTCCACCCCACTACCACTACCAGATTAGAGCCATAATGGAGACTAGGTATCTACCACCCCACTACCACTATCAGATTTGAGCCATAAGGGCACTAGGCATCTACCACCCCACTACCACTATCAGATTAGAGCCATAATGGAGACTAGGTATCTACCACCCCACTACCACTATCAGATTAAAGCCATAATGGAGACTAGGTATCTACCACCCCTCTACCTCTATCAGATTAGAGCCATAATGGAGACTAGGTATCTACCACCCCACTACCACTATGTGATTAGAGCCATAATGAAGACTAGGTATCTACCACCCCACTACCACTATCAGATTAGAGCCATAATGGAGACTAGGTATCTACCACCCCACTACCTCTATCAGATTAGAGCCATAATGGAGACTAGGTATCTACCACCCCACTACCTCTATAAGATTAGAGCCATAAGGGCACCTGGCATCTACCACCCCACTACCACTATCAGATTAGAGCCATAAAGGCACTAGGCATCTACCACCCCACTACCACTATCAGATTAGAGCCATAATGGAGACTAGGTATCTACCACCCCACTACCACTATCAGATTAGAGCCATAAAGGCACTAGGTATCTACCATCCAACTACCACTACCAGATTAGAGCCATAATGGAGACTAGGTATCTACCACCCCACTACCACTATCAGATTAGAGCCATAAGGGCACTAGGCATCTACCACCCCGCTACCACTATCAGATTAGAGCCATAAGGGCACTAGACATCTACCACCCCACTACCACTATCAGATTAGAGCCATAAGGGCACTAGGCATCTACCACCACACAACCACTATCAGATTAGAGCCATAAGGGCACTAGGCATCTACCACCCCGCTACCACTATCAGATTAGAGCCATAAGGGCACTAGACACCTATCACCCCACTACCACTACCAGATTACAGCCATAATGGAGACTAGGTATCTACCACCCCACTACCACTACCAAATTAGAGCCATAATGGAGACTAGGTATCTACCACCCCACTACCACTACCAGATTAGAGCCATAATGGAGACTAGGTATCTACCACCCCACTACCACTATCAGATTAGAGCCATAAGGGCACTAGGCATCTACCACCCCGCTACCACTATCCGATTAGAGCCATAAGGGCACTAAACATCTACCACCCCACTACCACTATCAGATTAGAGCCATAAGGGCACTAGGCATCTACCACCACACAACCACTATCAGATTAGAGCCATAAGGGCACTAGGCATCTACCACCCCGCTACCACTATCAGATTAGAGCCATAAGGGCACTAGACATCTACCACCCCACTACCACTATCAGATTAGAGCCATAATGGAAACTAGGTATCTACCACCCCACTACCACTATCAGATTAGAGCCATAAGGGCACTAGTTATCTACCAGCCCGCTACCACTATCAGATTAGAGCCATAAGGGCACTAGGCATCTACCACCCCGCCACCACTATCAGATAAGAGCCATAAGGGCACTAGACATCTACCACCCCACTACCACTATCAGATTAGAGCCATAATGGAAACTAGGTATCTACCACCCCACTACCACTATCAGATTAGAGCCATAATGGAGACTAGGTATCTACCACCCCACTACCACTATCAGATTAGAGCCATAATGGAGACTAGGTATCTACCACCCCACTACCACTATCAGATTAGAGCCATAATGGAGACTAGGTATCTACCACCCCACTACCTCTATCAGATTAGAGCCATAATGGAGACTAGGTATCTACCACCCCACTACCTCTATAAGATTAGAGCCATAAGGGCACCTGGCATCTACCACCCCACTACCACTATCAGATTAGAGCCATAAAGGCACTAGGCATCTACCACCCCACTACCACTATCAGATTAGAGCCATACTGGAGACTAGGTATCTACCACCCCACTACCACTATCAGATTAGAGCCATAAAGGCACTAGGTATCTACCATCCAACTACCACTACCAGATTAGAGCCATAATGGAGACTAGGTATCTACCACCCCACTACCACTATCAGATTAGAGCCATAAGGGCACTAGGCATCTACCACCCCGCTACCACTATTAGATTAGAGCCATAAGAGCACTAGACATCTACCACCCCACTACCACTATCAGATTAGAGCCATAAGGGCACTAGGCATCTACCACCACACAACCACTATCAGATTAGAGCCATAAGGGCACTAGGCATCTACCACCCCGCTACCACTATCAGATTAGAGCCATAAGGGCACTAGACACCTATCACCCCACTACCACTATCAGATTAGAGCCATAATGGAGACTAGGTATCTTCCACCCCACTACCACTACCAGATTACAGCCATAATGGAGACTAGGTATCTACCACCCCACTACCACTACCAAATTAGAGCCATAATGGAGACTAGGTATCTACCACCCCACTACCACTACCAGATTAGAGCCATAATGGAGACTAGGTATCTACCACCCCACTACCACTATCAGATTAGAGCCATAAGGGCACTAGGCATCTACCACCCCGCTACCACTATCCGTTTAGAGCCATAAGGGCACTAAACATCTACCACCCCACTACCACTATCAGATTAGAGCCATAAGGGCACTAGGCATCTACCACCACACAACCACTATCAGATTAGAGCCATAAGGGCACTAGGCATCTACCACCCCGCTACCACTATCAGATTAGAGCCATAAGGGCACTAGACATCTACCACCCCACTACCACTATCAGATTAGAGCCATAAGGGCACTAGGCATCTACCACCCCGCTACCACTATCCGATTAGAGCCATAAGGGCACTAAACATCTACCACCCCACTACCACTATCAGATTAGAGCCATAAGGGCACTAGGCATCTACCACCACACAACCACTATCAGATTAGAGCAATAAGGGCACTAGGCATCTACCACCCCGCTACCACTATCAGATTAGAGCCATAAGGGCACTAGACATCTACCACCCCACTACCACTATCAGATTAGAGCCATAATGGAAACTAGGTATCTACCACCCCACTACCACTATCAGATTAGAGCCATAAGGGCACTAGGCATCTTTCACCCCACTACCACTATCAGATTAGAGCCATAAGGGCACTAGGCATCTACCACCCCACTACCACTATCAGATTAGAGCCATAAAGGCACTAGGCATCTACCACCCCACTACCACTATCAGATTAGAGCCATAATGGAGACTAGGTATCTACCACCCCACTACCACTACCAGATTAGAGCCATAATGGAGACTAGGTATCTACCACACCACTACCACTACCAGATTAGAGCCATAATGGAGACTAGGTATCTACCACCCCACTACCACTATCAGATTAGAGCCATAATGGAGACTAGGTATCTACCACCCCACTACCTCTATCAGATTAGAGCCATAATGGAGACTAGGTATCTACCACCCCACTACCTCTATAAGATTAGAGCCATAAGGGCACCTGGCATCTACCACCCCACTACCACTATCAGATTAGAGCCATAAAGGCACTAGGCATCTACCACCCCACTACCACTATCAGATTAGAGCCATAATGGAGACTAGGTATCTACCACCCCACTACCACTATCAGATTAGAGCCATAAGGGCACTAGGCATCTACCACCCCGCTACCACTATCCGATTAGAGCCATAAGGGCACTAAACATCTACCACCCCACTACCACTATCAGATTAGAGCCATAAGGGCACTAGGCATCTACCACCACACAACCACTATCAGATTAGAGCCATAAGGGCACTAGGCATCTACCACCCCGCTACCACTATCAGATTAGAGCCATAAGGGCACTAGACATCTACCACCCCACTACCACTATCAGATTAGAGCCATAAGGGCACTAGGCATCTACCACCACACAACCACTATCAGATTAGAGCCATAAGGGCACTAGGCATCTACCACCCCGCTACCACTATCAGATTAGAGCCATAATGGAGACTAGGTATCTTCCACCCCACTACCACTACCAGATTACAGCCATAATGGAGACTAGGTATCTACCACCCCACTACCACTACCAAATTAGAGCCATAATGGAGACTAGGTATCTACCACCCCACTACCACTACCAGATTAGAGCCATAATGGAGACTAGGTATCTACCACCCCACTACCACTATCAGATTAGAGCCATAAGGGAGACTAGGCATCTACCACCCCGCTACCACTATCCGATTAGAGCCATAAGGGCACTAAACATCTACCACCCCACTACCACTATCAGATTAGAGCCATAAGGGCACTAGGCATCTACCACCACACAACCACTATCAGATTAGAGCCATAAGGGCACTAGGCATCTACCACCCCGCTACCACTATCAGATTAGAGCCATAAGGGCACTAGACATCTACCACCCCACTACCACTATCAGATTAGAGCCATAAGGGCACTAGGCATCTACCACCCCGCTACCACTATCCGATTAGAGCCATAAGGGCACTAAACATCTACCACCCCACTACCACTATCAGATTAGAGCCATAATGGAAACTAGGTATCTACCACCCCACTACCACTATCAGATTAGAGCCATAAGGGCACTAGGCATCTTTCACCCCACTACCACTATCAGATTAGAGCCATAAGGGCACTAGGCATCTACCACCCCACTACCACTATCAGATTAGAGCCATAAGGGCACTAGGCATCTACCACCCCGCTACCACTATCAGATTAGAGCCATAAGGGCACTAGACACCTATCACCCCACTACCACTATCAGATTAGAGCCATAATGGAGAGTAGGTATCTTCCACCCCACTACCACTACCAGATTACAGCCATAATGGAGACTAGGTATCTACCACCCCACTACCACTACCAAATTAGAGCCATAATGGAGACTAGGTATCTACCACCCCACTACCACTACCAGATTAGAGCCATAATGGAGACATTTACATTACATTTAAGTCATTTAGCAGACGCTCTTATCCAGAGCGACTTACAAAGGGCACTAGGCATCTACCACCCCGCTACCACTATCAGATTAGAGCCATAAGGGCACTAGACATCTACCACCCCACTACCACTATCAGATTAGAGCCATAATGGAAACTAGGTATCTACCACCCCACTACCACTATCAGATTAGAGCCATAAGGGCACTAGTTATCTACCAGCCCGCTACCACTATCAGATTAGAGCCATAAGGGCACTAGGCATCTACCACCCCGCCACCACTATCAGATAAGAGCCATAAGGGCACTAGACATCTACCACCCCACTACCACTATCAGATTAGAGCCATAATGGAAACTAGGTATCTACCACCCCACTACCACTATCAGATTAGAGCCATAATGGAGACTAGGTATCTACCACCCCACTACCACTATCAGATTAGAGCCATAATGGAGACTAGGTATCTACCACCCCACTACCACTATCAGATTAGAGCCATAATGGAGACTAGGTATCTACCACCCCACTACCTCTATCAGATTAGAGCCATAATGGAGACTAGGTATCTACCACCCCACTACCTCTATAAGATTAGAGCCATAAGGGCACCTGGCATCTACCACCCCACTACCACTATCAGATTAGAGCCATAAAGGCACTAGGCATCTACCACCCCACTACCACTATCAGATTAGAGCCATACTGGAGACTAGGTATCTACCACCCCACTACCACTATCAGATTAGAGCCATAAAGGCACTAGGTATCTACCATCCAACTACCACTACCAGATTAGAGCCATAATGGAGACTAGGTATCTACCACCCCACTACCACTATCAGATTAGAGCCATAAGGGCACTAGGCATCTACCACCCCGCTACCACTATTAGATTAGAGCCATAAGAGCACTAGACATCTACCACCCCACTACCACTATCAGATTAGAGCCATAAGGGCACTAGGCATCTACCACCACACAACCACTATCAGATTAGAGCCATAAGGGCACTAGGCATCTACCACCCCGCTACCACTATCAGATTAGAGCCATAAGGGCACTAGACACCTATCACCCCACTGCCACTATCAGATTAGAGCCATAATGGAGACTAGGTATCTTCCACCCCACTACCACTACCAGATTACAGCCATAATGGAGACTAGGTATCTACCACCCCACTACCACTATCAGATTAGAGCCATAAGGGCACTAGGCATCTACCACCCCGCTACCACTATTAGATTAGAGCCATAAGAGCACTAGACATCTACCACCCCACTACCACTATCAGATTAGAGCCATAAGGGCACTAGGCATCTACCACCACACAACCACTATCAGATTAGAGCCATAAGGGCACTAGGCATCTACCACCCCGCTACCACTATCAGATTAGAGCCATAAGGGCACTAGACACCTATCACCCCACTACCACTATCAGATTAGAGCCATAATGGAGACTAGGTATCTTCCACCCCACTACCACTACCAGATTACAGCCATAATGGAGACTAGGTATCTACCACCCCACTACCACTACCAAATTAGAGCCATAATGGAGACTAGGTATCTACCACCCCACTACCACTACCAGATTAGAGCCATAATGGAGACTAGGTATCTACCACCCCACTACCACTATCAGATTAGAGCCATAAGGGCACTAGGCATCTACCACCCCGCTACCACTATCAGATTAGAGCCATAAGGGCACTAAACATCTCCCACCCCACTACCACTATCAGATTAGAGCCATAATGGAAACTAGGTATCTACCACCCCACTACCACTATCAGATTAGAGCCATAAGGGCACTAGTTATCTACCAGCCCGCTACCACTATCAGATTAGAGCCATAAGGGCACTAGGCATCTACCACCCCGCCACCACTATCAGATAAGAGCCATAAGGGCACTAGACATCTTCCACCCCACTACCACTATCAGATTAGAGCCATAATGGAAACTAGGTATCTACCACCCCACTACCACTATCAGATTAGAGCCATAATGGAGACTAGGTATCTACCACCCCACTACCACTATCAGATTAGAGCCATAATGGAGACTAGGTATCTACCACCCCACTACGACTATCAGATTAGAGCCATAATGGAGACTAGGTATCTACCACCCCACTACCTCTATCAGATTAGAGCCATAATGGAGACTAGGTATCTACCACCCCACTACCTCTATAAGATTAGAGCCATAAGGGCACCTGGCATCTACCACCCCACTACCACTATCTAATTAGAGCCTTAAAGGCACTAGGCATCTACCACCCCACTACCACTATCAGATTAGAGCCATACTGGAGACTAGGTATCTACCACCCCACTACCACTATCAGATTAGAGCCATAAAGGCACTAGGTATCTACCATCCAACTACCACTACCAGATTAGAGCCATAATGGAGACTAGGTATCTACCACCCCACTACCACTATCAGATTAGAGCCATAAGGGCACTAGGCATCTACCACCCCGCTACCACTATTAGATTAGAGCCATAAGGGCACTAGGCATCTACCACCCCACTACCACTATCAGATTAGAGCCATAAGGGCACTAGGCATCTACCACCACACAACCACTATCAGATTAGAGCCATAAGGGCACTAGGCATCTACCACCCCGCTACCACTATCAGATTAGAGCCATAAGGGCACTAGACACCTATCACCCCACTACCACTATCAGATTAGAGCCATAATGGAGACTAGGTATCTTCCACCCCACTACCACTACCAGATTACAGCCATAATGGAGACTAGGTATCTACCACCCCACTACCACTACCAAATTAGAGCCATAATGGAGACTAGGTATCTACCACCCCACTACCACTACCAGATTAGAGCCATAATGGAGACTAGGTATCTACCACCCCACTACCACTATCAGATTAGAGCCATAATGGAGACTAGGTATCTACCACCCCACTACCACTATCAGATTAGAGCCATAATGGAGACTAGGTATCTACCACCCCACTACCTCTATCAGATTAGAGCCATAATGGAGACTAGGTATCTACCACCCCACTACCTCTATAAGATTAGAGCCATAAAGGCACCTGGCATCTACCACCCCACTACCACTATCTAATTAGAGCCTTAAAGGCACTAGGCATCTACCACCCCACTACCACTATCAGATTAGAGCCATACTGGAGACTAGGTATCTACCACCCCACTACCACTATCAGATTAGAGCCATAAAGGCACTAGGTATCTACCATCCAACTACCACTACCAGATTAGAGCCATAATGGAGACTAGGTATCTACCACCCCACTACCACTATCAGATTAGAGCCATAAGGGCACTAGGCATCTACCACCCCGCTGCCACTATTAGATTAGAGCCATAAGAGCACTAGACATCTACCACCCCACTACCACTATCAGATTAGAGCCATAAGGGCACTAGGCATCTACCACCACACAACCACTATCAGATTAGAGCCATAAGGGCACTAGGCATCTACCACCCCGCTACCACTATCAGATTAGAGCCATAAGGGCACTAGACACCTATCACCCCACTACCACTATCAGATTAGAGCCATAATGGAGACTAGGTATCTTCCACCCCACTACCACTACCAGATTACAGCCATAATGGAGACTAGGTATCTACCACCCCACTACCACTACCAAATTAGAGCCATAATGGAGACTAGGTATCTACCACCCCACTACCACTACCAGATTAGAGCCATAATGGAGACTAGGTATCTACCACCCCACTACCACTATCAGATTAGAGCCATAAGGGCACTAGGCATCTACCACCCCGCTACCACTATCCGTTTAGAGCCATAAGGGCACTAAACATCTACCACCCCACTACCACTATCAGATTAGAGCCATAAGGGCACTAGGCATCTACCACCACACAACCACTATCAGATTAGAGCCATAAGGGCACTAGGCATCTACCACCCCGCTACCACTATCAGATTAGAGCCATAAGGGCACTAGACATCTACCACCCCACTACCACTATCAGATTAGAGCCATAAGGGCACTAGGCATCTACCACCCCGCTACCACTATCCGATTAGAGCCATAAGGGCACTAAACATCTACCACCCCACTACCACTATCAGATTAGAGCCATAAGGGCACTAGGCATCTACCACCACACAACCACTATCAGATTAGAGCAATAAGGGCACTAGGCATCTACCACCCCGCTACCACTATCAGATTAGAGCCATAAGGGCACTAGACATCTACCACCCCACTACCACTATCAGATTAGAGCCATAATGGAAACTAGGTATCTACCACCCCACTACCACTATCAGATTAGAGCCATAAGGGCACTAGGCATCTACCACCCCACTACCACTATCAGATTAGAGCCATAAAGGCACTAGGCATCTACCACCCCACTACCACTATCAGATTAGAGCCATAATGGAGACTAGGTATCTACCACCCCACTACCACTACCAGAGTAGAGCCATAATGGAGACTAGGTATCTACCACACCACTACCACTACCAGATTAGAGCCATAATGGAGACTAGGTATCTACCACCCCACTACCACTATCAGATTAGAGCCATAATGGAGACTAGGTATCTACCACCCCACTACCTCTATCAGATTAGAGCCATAATGGAGACTAGGTATCTACCACCCCACTACCTCTATAAGATTAGAGCCATAAGGGCACCTGGCATCTACCACCCCACTACCACTATCAGATTAGAGCCATAAAGGCACTAGGCATCTACCACCCCACTACCACTATCAGATTAGAGCCATAATGGAGACTAGGTATCTACCACCCCACTACCACTATCAGATTAGAGCCATAAGGGCACTAGGCATCTACCACCCCGCTACCACTATCCGATTAGAGCCATAAGGGCACTAAACATCTACCACCCCACTACCACTATCAGATTAGAGCCATAAGGGCACTAGGCATCTACCACCACACAACCACTATCAGATTAGAGCCATAAGGGCACTAGGCATCTACCACCCCGCTACCACTATCAGATTAGAGCCATAAGGGCACTAGACATCTACCACCCCACTACCACTATCAGATTAGAGCCATAAGGGCACTAGGCATCTACCACCACACAACCACTATCAGATTAGAGCCATAAGGGCACTAGGCATCTACCACCCCGCTACCACTATCAGATTAGAGCCATAAGGGCACTAGACACCTATCACCCCACTACCACTATCAGATTAGAGCCATAATGGAGAGTAGGTATCTTCCACCCCACTACCACTACCAGATTACAGCCATAATGGAGACTAGGTATCTACCACCCCACTACCACTACCAAATTAGAGCCATAATGGAGACTAGGTATCTACCACCCCACTACCACTACCAGATTAGAGCCATAATGGAGACTAGGTATCTACCACCCCACTACCACTATCAGATTAGAGCCATAAGGGCACTAGGCATCTACCACCCTGCTACCACTATCCGATTAGAGCCATAAGGGCACTAAACATCTACCACCCCACTACCACTATCAGATTAGAGCCATAAGGGCACTAGGCATCTACCACCACACAACCACTATCAGATTAGAGCCATAAGGGCACTAGGCATCTTCCACCCCGCTACCACTATCAGATTAGAGCCATAAGGGCACTAGACATCTACCACCCCACTACCACTATCAGATTAGAGCCATAATGGAAACTAGGTATCTACCACCCCACTACCACTATCAGATTAGAGCCATAAGAGCACTAGTTATCTACCAGCCCGCTACCACTATCAGATTAGAGCCATAAGGGCACTAGGCATCTACCACCCCGCCACCACTATCAGATAAGAGCCATAAGGGCACTAGACATCTACCACCCCACTACCACTATCAGATTAGAGCCATAATGGAGACTAGGTATCTACCACCCCACTACCACTACCAAATTAGAGCCATAATGGAGACTAGGTATCTACCACCCCACTACCACTACCAGATTAGAGCCATAATGGAGACTAGGTATCTACCACCCCACTACCACTATCAGATTAGAGCCATAAGGGCACTAGGCATCTACCACCCCGCTACCACTATCCGATTAGAGCCATAAGGGCACTAAACATCTACCACCCCACTACCACTATCAGATTAGAGCCATAAGGGCACTAGGCATCTACCACCACACAACCACTATCAGATTAGAGCCATAAGGGCACTAGGCATCTACCACCCCACTACCACTATCAGATTAGAGCCATAAGGGCACTAGACATCTACCACCCCACTACCACTATCAGATTAGAGCCATAATGGAAACTAGGTATCTACCACCCCACTACCACTATCAGATTAGAGCCATAATGGAGACTAGGTATCTACCACCCCACTACCACTATCAGATTAGAGCCATAATGGAGACTAGGTATCTACCACCCCACTACCACTATCAGATTAGAGCCATAATGGAGACTAGGTATCTACCACCCCACTACCTCTATCAGATTAGAGCCATAATGGAGACTAGGTATCTACCACCCCACTACCTCTATAAGATTAGAGCCATAAGGGCACCTGGCATCTACCACCCCACTACCACTATCAGATTAGAGCCATAAAGGCACTAGGCATCTACCACCCCACTACCACTATCAGATTAGAGCCATACTGGAGACTAGGTATCTACCACCCCACTACCACTATCAGATTAGAGCCATAAAGGCACTAGGTATCTACCACCCCACTACCACTACCAGATTAGAGCCATAATGGAGACTAGGTATCTACCACCCCACTACCACTATCAGATTAGAGCCATAATGGAGACTAGGTATCTACCACCCCGCTACCACTATCAGATTAGAGCCATAAGGGCACTAGACATCTACCACCCCACTACCACTATCAGATTAGAGCCATAATGGAAACTAGGTATCTACCACCCCACTACCACTATCAGATTAGAGCCATAAGGGCACTAGTTATCTACCAGCCCGCTACCACTATCAGATTAGAGCCATAAGGGCACTAGGCATCTACCACCCCGCCACCACTATCAGATAAGAGCCATAAGGGCACTAGACATCTACCACCCCACTACCACTATCAGATTAGAGCCATAATGGAAACTAGGTATCTACCACCCCACTACCACTATCAGATTAGAGCCATAATGGAGACTAGGTATCTACCACCCCACTACCACTATCAGATTAGAGCCATAATGGAGACTAGGTATCTACCACCCCACTACCACTATCAGATTAGAGCCATAATGGAGACTAGGTATCTACCACCCCACTACCTCTATCAGATTAGAGCCATAATGGAGACTAGGTATCTACCACCCCACTACCTCTATAAGATTAGAGCCATAAGGGCACCTGGCATCTACCACCCCACTACCACTATCAGATTAGAGCCATAAAGGCACTAGGCATCTACCACCCCACTACCACTATCAGATTAGAGCCATACTGGAGACTAGGTATCTACCACCCCACTACCACTATCAGATTAGAGCCATAAAGGCACTAGGTATCTACCATCCAACTACCACTACCAGATTAGAGCCATAATGGAGACTAGGTATCTACCACCCCACTACCACTATCAGATTAGAGCCATAAGGGCACTAGACATCTACCACCCCACTACCACTATCAGATTAGAGCCATAATGGAAACTAGGTATCTACCACCCCACTACCACTATCAGATTAGAGCCATAATGGAGACTAGGTATCTACCACCCCACTACCACTATCAGATTAGAGCCATAATGGAGACTTGGTATCTACCACCCCACTACCACTATCAGATTAGAGCCATAATGGAGACTAGGTATCTACCACCCCACTACCTCTATCAGATTAGAGCCATAATGGAGACTAGGTATCTACCACCCCACTACCTCTATAAGATTAGAGCCATAAGGGCACCTGGCATCTACCACCCCACTACCACTATCAGATTAGAGCCATAAAGGCACTAGGCATCTACCACCCCACTACCACTATCAGATTAGAGCCATAATGGAGACTAGGTATCTACCACCCCACTACCTCTATCAGATTAGAGCCATACTGGAGACTAGGTATCTACCACCCCACTACCACTATCAGATTAGAGCCATAAAGGCACTAGGTATCTACCATCCAACTACCACTACCAGATTAGAGCCATAATGGAGACTAGGTATCTACCACCCCACTACCACTATCAGATTAGAGCCATAAGGGCAATAGACATCTACCACCCCACTACCACTATCAGATTAGAGCCATAATGGAAACTAGGTATCTACCACCCCACAACCACTATCAGATTAGAGCCATAAGGGCACTAGTTATCTACCAGCCCGCTACCACTATCAGATTAGAGCCATAAGGGCACTAGGCATCTACCACCCCGCCACCACTATCAGATAAGAGCCATAAGGGCACTAGACATCTACCACCCCACTACCACTATCAGATTAGAGCCATAATGGAAACTAGGTATCTACCACCCCACTACCACTATCAGATTAGAGCCATAATGGAGACTAGGTATCTACCACCCCACTACCACTATCAGATTAGAGCCATAATGGAGACTAGGTATCTACCACCCCACTACCACTATCAGATTAGAGCCATAATGGAGACTAGGTATCTACCACCCCACTACCTCTATCAGATTAGAGCCATAATGGAGACTAGGTATCTACCACCCCACTACCTCTATAAGATTAGAGCCATAAGGGCACCTGGCATCTACCACCCCACTACCACTATCAGAATAGAGCCATAAAGGCACTAGGCATCTACCACCCCACTACCACTATCAGATTAGAGCCATACTGGAGACTAGGTATCTACCACCCCACTACCACTATCAGATTAGAGCCATAAAGGCACTAGGTATCTACCATCCAACTACCACTACCAGATTAGAGCCATAATGGAGACTAGGTATCTACCACCCCACTACCACTATCAGATTAGAGCCATAAGGGCACTAGGCATCTACCACCCCGCTACCACTATTAGATTAGAGCCATAAGAGCACTAGACATCTACCACCCCACTACCACTATCAGATTAGAGCCATAAGGGCACTAGGCATCTACCACCACACAACCACTATCAGATTAGAGCCATAAGGGCACTAGGCATCTACCACCCCGCTACCACTATCAGATTAGAGCCATAAGGGCACTAGTTATCTACCAGCCCGTTACCACTATCAGATTAGAGCCATAAGGGCACTAGGCATCTACCACCCCGCCACCACTATCAGATAAGAGCCATAAGGGCACTAGACATCTACCACCCCACTACCACTATCAGATTAGAGCCATAATGGAAACTAGGTATCTACCACCCCAATACCACTATCAGATTAGAGCCATAATGGAGACTAGGTATCTACCACCCCACTACCACTATCAGATTAGAGCCATAATGGAGACTAGGTATCTACCACCCCACTACCACTATCAGATTAGAGCCATAATGGAGACTAGTATCTACCACCCAACAACCTCTATCAGATTAGAGCCATACTGGAGACTAGGTATCTACCACCTCACAACCACTATCAGATTAGAGCCATAAAGGCACTAGGTATCTACCATCCAACTACCACTACCAGATTAGAGCCATAATGGAGACTAGGCATCTACCACCCCGCTACCACTATTAGATTAGAGCCATAAGAGCACTAGACATCTACCACCCCACTACCACTATCAGATTAGAGCCATAAGGGCACTAGGCATCTACCACCACACAACCACTATCAGATTAGAGCCATAAGGGCACTAGGCATCTACCACCCCGCTACCACTATCAGATTAGAGCCATAAGGGCACTAGACACCTATCACCCCACTACCACTATCAGATTAGAGCCATAATGGAGACTAGGTATCTTCCACCCCACTACCACTACCAGATTACAGCCAGAATGGAGACTAGGTATCTACCACCCCACTACCACTATCAGATTAGAGCCATAAGGGCACTAGGCATCTACCACCCCACTACCACTATCAGATTAGAGCCATAAGGGCACTAGGTATCTACCACCCCACTACCACTATCAGATTAGAGCCATAAGGGCACTAGGCATCTACCACCCCGCTACCACTATCCGATTAGAGCCATAAGGGCACTAAACATCTACCACCCCACTACCACTATCAGATTAGAGCCATAAGGGCACTAGGCATGTACCACCACACAACCACTATCAGATTAGAGCAATAAGGGCACTAGGCATCTACCACCCCGCTACCACTATCAGATTAGAGCCATAAGGGCACTAGACATCTACCACCCCACTACCACTATCAGATTAGAGCCATAATGGAAACTAGGTATCTACCACCCCACTACCACTATCAGATTAGAGCCATAAGGGCACTAGTTATCTACCAGCCCGCTACCACTATCAGATTAGAGCCATAAGGGCACTAGGCATCTACCACCCCGCTACCACTATCAGATAAGAGCCATAAGGGCACTAGACATCTACCACCCCACTACCACTATCAGATTAGAGCCATAATGGAAACTAGGTATCTACCACCCCACTACCACTATCAGATTAGAGCCATAAGGGCACTAGGCATCTTTCACCCCACTACCACTATCAGATTAGAGCCATAAGGGCACTAGGCATCTACCACCCCACTACCACTATCAGATTAGAGCCATAAAGGCACTAGGCATCTACCACCCCACTACCACTATCAGATTAGAGCCATAATGGAGACTAGGTATCTACCACCCCACTTCCACTACCAGATTAGAGCCATAATGGAGACTAGGTATCTACCACACCACTACCACTACCAGATTAGAGCCATAATGGAGACTAGGTATCTACCACCCCACTACCACTATCAGATTAGAGCCATAATGGAGACTAGGTATCTACCACCCCACTACCACTATCAGATTAGAGCCATAATGGAGACTAGGTATCTACCACCCCACTACCTCTATCAGATTAGAGCCATAATGGAGACTAGGTATCTACCACCCCACTACCTCTATAAGATTAGAGCCATAAGGGCACCTGGCATCTACCACCCCACTACCACTATCAGATTAGAGCCATAAAGGCACTAGGCATCTACCACCCCACTACCACTATCAGATTAGAGCCATAATGGAGACTAGGTATCTACCACCACACTACCACTATCAGATTAGAGCCATAAAGGCACTAGGTATCTACCATCCAACTACCACTACCAGATTAGAGCCATAATGGAGACTAGGTATATACCACCCCACTACCACTATCAGATTAGAGCCATAAGGGCACTAGGCATCTACCACCCCGCTACCACTATCAGATTAGAGCCATAAGGGCACTAGTTATCTACCAGCCCGCTACCACTATCAGATTAGAGCCATAAGGGCACTAGGCATCTACCACCCCGCTACCACTATCAGATAAGAGCCATAAGGGCACTAGACATCTACCACCCCACTACCACTATCAGATTAGAGCCATAATGGAAACTAGGTATCTACCACCCCACTACCACTATCAGATTAGAGCCATAAGGGCACTAGGCATCTTTCACCCCACTACCACTATCAGATTAGAGCCATAAGGGCACTAGGCATCTACCACCCCACTACCACTATCAGATTAGAGCCATAAAGGCACTAGGCATCTACCACCCCACTACCACTATCAGATTAGAGCCATAATGGAGACTAGGTATTTACCACCCCACTACCACTATCAGATTAGAGCCATAATGGAGACTAGGTATCTACCACCCCACTACCACTATCAGATTAGAGCCATAATGGAGACTAGGTATCTACCACCCCACTACCACTATCAGATTAGAGCCATAATGGAGACTAGGTATCTACCACCCCACTACCTCTATCAGATTAGAGCCATAATGGAGACTAGGTATCTACCACCCCACTACCTCTATAAGATTAGAGCCATAAGGGCACTAGGCATCTACCACCCCACTACCACTATCAGATTAGAGCCATAAAGGCACTAGGCATCTACCACCCCACTACCACTATCAGATTAGAGCCATAATGGAGACTAGGTATCTACCACCCCACTACCACTATCAGATTAGAGCCATAAAGGCACTAGGTATCTACCATCCAACTACCACTACCAGATTAGAGCCATAATGGAGACTAGGTATATACCACCCCACTACCACTATCAGATTAGAGCCATAAGGGCACTAGGCATCTACCACCCCGCTACCACTATCAGATTAGAGCCATAAGGGCACTAGACATCTACCACCCCACTACCACTATCAGATTAGAGCCATAAGGGCACTAGGCATCTACCACCACACAACCACTATCAGATTAGAGCCATAAGGGCACTAGGCATCTACCACCCCGCTACCACTATCAGATTAGAGCCATAAGGGCACTAGACACCTATCACCCCACTACCACTATCAGATTAGAGCCATAATGGAGACTAGGTATCTTCCAGCCCACTACCACTACCAGATTACAGCCATAATGGAGACTAGGTATCTACCACCCCACTACCACTACCAAATTAGAGCCATAATGGAGACTAGGTATCTACCACCCCACTACCACTACCAGATTAGAGCCATAATGGAGACTAGGTATCTACCACCCCACTACCACTATCAGATTAGAGCCATAAGGGCACTAGGCATCTACCACCCCGCTACCACTATCCGATTAGAGCCATAAGGGCACTAAACATCTACCACCCCACTACCACTATCAGATTAGAGCCATAAGGGCACTAGGTATCTACCACCAATCAACCACTATCAGATTAGAGCAATAAGGGCACTAGGCATCTACCACCCCGCTACCACTATCAGATTAGAGCCATAAGGGCACTAGACATCTACCACCCCACTACCACTATCAGATTAGAGCCATAATGGAAACTAGGTATCTACCACCCCACTACCACTATCAGATTAGAGCCATAAGGGCACTAGTTATCTACCAGCCCGCTACCACTATCAGATTAGAGCCATAAGGGCACTAGGCATCTACCACCCCACTACCACTATCAGATAAGAGCCATAAGGGCACTAGACATCTACCACCCCACTACCACTATCAGATTAGAGCCATAATGGAAACTAGGTATCTACCACCCCACTACCACTATCAGATTAGAGCCATAAGGGCACTAGGCATCTTTCACCCCACTACCACTATCAGATTAGAGCCATAAGGGCACTAGGCATCTACCACCCCACTACCACTATCAGATTAGAGCCATAAAGGCACTAGGCATCTACCACCCCACTACCACTATCAGATTAGAGCCATAATGGAGACTAGGTATCTACCACCCCACTACCACTACCAGATTAGAGCCATAATGGAGACTAGGTATCTACCACACCACTACCACTACCAGATTAGAGCCATAATGGAGACTATGTATCTACCACCCCACTACCACTATCAGATTAGAGCCATAATGGAGACTAGGTATCTACCACCCCACTACCACTATCAGATTAGAGCCATAATGGAGACTAGGTATCTACCACCCCACTACCTCTATCAGATTAGAGCCATAATGGAGACTAGGTATCTACCACCCCAGTACCTCTATAAGATTAGAGCCGTAAGGGCACCTGGCGTCTACCACCCCACTACCACTATCAGATTAGAGCCATAAAGGCACTAGGCATCTACCACCCCACTACCACTATCAGATTAGAGCCATAATGGAGACTAGGTATCTACCACCCCACTACCACTATCAGATTAGAGCCATAAAGGCACTAGGTATCTACCATCCAACTACCACTACCAGATTAGAGCCATAATGGAGACTAGGTATCTACCACCCCACTACCACTATCAGATTAGAGCCATAAGGGCACTAGGCATCTACCACCCCGCTACCACTATCAGATTAGAACCATAAGGGCACTAGACACCTATCACCCCACTACCACTATCAGATTAGAGCCATAATGGAGACTAGGTATCTTCCACCCCACTACCACTACCAGATTACAGCCATAATGGAGACTAGGTATCTACCACCCCACTACCACTACCAAATTAGAGCCATAATGGAGACTAGGTATCTACCACCCCACTACCACTACCATATTAGAGCCATAATGGAGACTAGGTATCTACCACCCCACTACCACTATCAGATTAGAGCCATAAGGGCACTAGGCATCTACCACCCCGCTACCACTATCCGATTAGAGCCATAAGGGCACTAAACATCTACCACCCCACTACCACTATCAGATTAGAGCCATAAGGGCACTAGGCATCTACCACCACACAACCACTATCAGATTAGAGCCATAAGGGCACTAGGCATCTACCACCCCGCTACCACTATCAGATTAGAGCCATAAGGGCACTAGACATCTACCACCCCACTACCACTATCAGATTAGAGCCATAATGGAAACTAGGTATCTACCACCCCACTACCACTATCAGATTAGAGCCATAAGGGCACTAGTTATCTACCAGCCCGCTACCACTATCAGATTAGAGCCATAAGGGCACTAGGCATCTACCACCCCGCTACCACTATCAGATAAGAGCCATAAGGGCGCTAGACATCTACCACCCCACTACCACTATCAGATTAGAGCCATAATGGAAACTAGGTATCTACCACCCCACTACCACTATCAGATTAGAGCCATAAGGGCACTAGGCATCTTTCACCCCACTACCACTATCAGATTAGAGCCATAAGGGCACTAGGCATCTACCACCCCACTACCACTATCAGATTAGAGCCATAAAGGCACTAGGCATCTACCACCCCACTACCACTATCAGATTAGAGCCATAATGGAGACTAGGTATCTACCACCCCACTACCACTACCAGATTAGAACCATAATGGAGACTAGGTATCTACCACACCACTACCACTACCAGATTAGAGCCATAATGGAGACTAGGTATCTACCACCCCACTACCACTATCAGATTAGAGCCATAAGGGCACTAGGCATCTACCACCCCGCTACCACTATCAGATTAGAGCCATAAGGGCACTAGACATCTACCACCCCACTACCACTATCAGATTAGAGCCATAAGGGCACTAGGCATCTACCACCACACAACCACTATCAGATTAGAGCCATAAGGGCACTAGGCATCTACCACCCCGCTACCACTATCAGATTAGAGCCATAAGGGCACTAGACACCTATCACCCCACTACCACTATCAGATTAGAGCCATAATGGAGAGTAGGTATCTTCCACCCCACTACCACTACCAGATTACAGCCATAATGGAGACTAGGTATCTACCACACCACTACCACTACCAGATTAGAGCCATAATGGAGACTAGGTATCTACCACCCCACTACCACTATCAGATTAGAGCCATACGGGCACTAGGCATCTACCACCCCACTACCACTATCAGATTAGAGCCATAAGGGCACTAGGCATCTACCACCCCGCTACCACTATCCGATTAGAGCCATACGGGCACTAGGCATCTACCACCACACAACCACTATCAGATTAGAGCCATAAGGGCACTAGGCATCTACCACCCCGCTACCACTATCAGATTAGAGCCATAAGGGCACTAGACACCTATCACCCCACTACCACTATCAGATTAGAGCCATAATGGAGAGTAGGTATCTTCCACCCCACTACCACTACCAGATTACAGCCATAATGGAGACTAGGTATCTACCACCCCACTACCACTACCAAATTAGAGCCATAATGGAGACTAGGTATCTACCACCCCACTACCACTACCAGATTAGAGCCATAATGGAGACTAGGTATCTACCACCCCACTACCACTATCAGATTAGAGCCATAAGGGCACTAGGCATCTACCACCCCGCTACCACTATCCGATTAGAGCCATAAGGGCACTAAACATCTACCACCCCACTACCACTATCAGATTAGAGCCATAAGGGCACTAGGCATCTACCACCACACAACCACTATCAGATTAGAGCCATAAGGGCACTAGGCATCTACCACCCCGCTACCACTATCAGATTAGAGCCATAAGGGCACTAGACATCTACCACCCCACTACCACTATCAGATTAGAGCCATAAGGGCACTAGGTATCTACCACCCCGCTACCACTATCAGATTAGAGCCATAAGGGCACTAGACATCTACCACCCCACTACCACTATCAGATTAGAGCCATAATGGAAACTAGGTATCTACCACCCCACTACCACTATCAGATTAGAGCCATAAGGGCACTAGTTATCTACCAGCCCGCTACCACTATCAGATTAGAGCCATAAGGGCACTAGGCATCTACCACCCCGCTACCACTATCAGATAAGAGCCATAAGGGCACTAGACATCTACCACCCCACTACCACTATAAGATTAGAGCCATAATGGAAACTAGGTATCTACCACCCCACTACCACTATCAGATTAGAGCCATAAGGGCACTAGGCATCTACCACCCCGCTACCACTATCAGATAAGAGCCATAAGGGCACTAGACATCTACCACCCCACTACCACTATCAGATTAGAGCCATAAGGGCACTAGACATCTACCACCCCACTACCACTATCAGATTAGAGCCATAAGGGCACTAGGCATCTACCACCACACAACCACTATCAGATTAGAGCCATAAGGGCACTAGGCATCTACCACCCCGCTACCACTATCAGATTAGAGCCATAAGGGCACTAGACACCTATCACCCCACTACCACTATCAGATTAGAGCCATAATGGAGAGTAGGTATCTTCCACCCCACTACCACTACCAGATTACAGCCATAATGGAGACTAGGTATCTACCACCCCACTACCACTACCAAATTAGAGCCATAATGGAGACTAGGTATCTACCACCCCACTACCACTATCAGATTAGAGCCATACGGGCACTAGGCATCTACCACCCCACTACCACTATCAGATTAGAGCCATAAGGGCACTAGGCATCTACCACCCCGCTACCACTATCCGATTAGAGCCATACGGGCACTAGGCATCTACCACCACACAACCACTATCAGATTAGAGCCATAAGGGCACTAGGCATCTACCACCCCGCTACCACTATCAGATTAGAGCCATAAGGGCACTAGACACCTATCACCCCACTACCACTATCAGATTAGAGCCATAATGGAGAGTAGGTATCTTCCACCCCACTACCACTACCAGATTACAGCCATAATGGAGACTAGGTATCTACCACCCCACTACCACTACCAAATTAGAGCCATAATGGAGACTAGGTATCTACCACCCCACTACCACTACCAGATTAGAGCCATAATGGAGACTAGGTATCTACCACCCCACTACCACTATCAGATTAGAGCCATAAGGGCACTAGGCATCTACCACCCCGCTACCACTATCCGATTAGAGCCATAAGGGCACTAAACATCTACCACCCCACTACCACTATCAGATTAGAGCCATAAGGGCACTAGGCATCTACCACCACACAACCACTATCAGATTAGAGCCATAAGGGCACTAGGCATCTACCACCCCGCTACCACTATCAGATTAGAGCCATAAGGGCACTAGACATCTACCACCCCACTACCACTATCAGATTAGAGCCATAAGGGCACTAGGTATCTACCACCCCGCTACCACTATCAGATTAGAGCCATAAGGGCACTAGACATCTACCACCCCACTACCACTATCAGATTAGAGCCATAATGGAAACTAGGTATCTACCACCCCACTACCACTATCAGATTAGAGCCATAAGGGCACTAGTTATCTACCAGCCCGCTACCACTATCAGATTAGAGCCATAAGGGCACTAGGCATCTACCACCCCGCTACCACTATCAGATAAGAGCCATAAGGGCACTAGACATCTACCACCCCACTACCACTATAAGATTAGAGCCATAATGGAAACTAGGTATCTACCACCCCACTACCACTATCAGATTAGAGCCATAATGGAGACTAGGTATCTACCACCCCACTACCACTATCAGATTAGAGCCATAATGGAGACTAGGTATCTACCACCCCACTACCACTATCAGATTAGAGCCATAATGGAGACTAGGTTTCTACCACCCCACTACCTCTATCAGATTAGAGCCATAATGGAGACTAGCTATCTACCACCCCACTACCTCTATACGATTAGAGCCATAAGGGCACCTGGCATCTACCACCCCACTACCACTATCAGATTAGAGCCATAATGGAGACTAGGTATCTACCACCCCACTACCACTATCAGATTAGAGCCATAAAGGCACTAGGTATCTACCATCCAACTACCACTACCAGATTAGAGCCATAATGGAGACTAGGTATCTACCACCCCACTACCACTATCAGATTAGAGCCATAAGGGCACTAGGCATCTACCACCCCGCTACCACTATCAGATTAGAGCCATAAGGGCACTAGACATCTACCACCCCACTACCACTATCAGATTAGAGCCATAAGGGCACTAGGCATCTACCACCACACAACCACTATCAGATTAGAGCCATAAGGGCACTAGGCATCTACCACCCCGCTACCACTATCAGATTAGAGCCATAAGGGCACTAGACACCTATCACCCCACTACCACTATCAGATTAGAGCCATAATGGAGACTAGGTATCTTCCACCCCACTACCACTACCAGATTACAGCCATAATGGAGACTAGGTATCTACCACCCCACTACCACTACCAAATTAGAGCCATAATGGAGACTAGGTATCTACCACCCCACTACCACTACCAGATTAGAGCCATAATGGAGACTAGGTATCTACCACCCCACTACCACTATCAGATTAGAGCCATAAGGGCACTAGGCATCTACCACCCCGCTACCACTATCCGATTAGAGCCATAAGGGCACTAAACATCTACCACCCCACTACCACTATCAGATTAGAGCCATAAGGGCACTAGGCATCTACCACCACACAACCACTATCAGATTAGAGCCATAAGGGCACTAGGCATCTACCACCCCGCTACCACTATCAGATTAGAGCCATAAGGGCACTAGACATCTACCACCCCACTACCACTATCAGATTAGAGCCATAATGGAAACTAGGTATCTACCACCCCACTACCACTATCAGATTAGAGCCATAAGGGCACTAGTTATCTACCAGCCCGCTACCACTATCAGATTAGAGCCATAAGGGCACTAGGCATCTACCACCCCGCCACCACTATCAGATAAGAGCCATAAGGGCACTAGACATCTACCACCCCACTACCACTATCAGATTAGAGCCATAATGGAAACTAGGTATCTACCACCCCACTACCACTATCAGATTAGAGCCATAATGGAGACTAGGTATCTACCACCCCACTACCACTATCAGATTAGAGCCATAATGGAGACTAGGTATCTACCACCCCACTACCACTATCAGATTAGAGCCATAATGGAGACTAGGTATCTACCACCCCACTACCTCTATCAGATTAGAGCCATAATGGAGACTAGGTATCTACCACCCCACTACCACTATCAGATTAGAGCCATAAGGGCACTAGGCATCTACCACCCCACTACCACTATCAGAAAAGAGCCATAAAGGCACTAGGCATCTACCACCCCACTACCACTATCAGATTAGAGCCATAATGGAGACTAGGTATCTCCCACCCGACTACCTCTATCAGATTAGAGCCATAATGGAGACTAGGTATCTACCACCCCACTACCTCTATCAGATTAGAGCCATAATGGAGACTAGGTATCTACCACCCCACTACCACTACCAGATTAGAGCCATAATGGAGACTAGGTATCTTCCACCCCACTACCACTACCAGATTAGAGCCATAATGGAGACTAGGTATCTACCACCCCACTACCACTATCAGATTAGAGCCATAATGGAGACTAGGTATCTACCACCCCACTACCACTATCAGATTTGAGCCATAAGGGCACTAGGCATCTACCACCCCACTACCACTATCAGATTAGAGCCATAATGGAGACTAGGTATCTACCACCCCACTACCACTATCAGATTAAAGCCATAATGGAGACTAGGTATCTACCACCCCTCTACCTCTATCAGATTAGAGCCATAATGGAGACTAGGTATCTACCACCCCACTACCACTATGTGATTAGAGCCATAATGAAGACTAGGTATCTACCACCCCACTACCACTATCAGATTAGAGCCATAATGGAGACTAGGTATCTACCACCCCACTACCACTATCAGATTAGAGCCATAATGGAGACTAGGTAACTACCACCCCACTACCTCTATCAGATTAGAGCCATAATGGAGACTAGGTATCTACCACCCCACTACCTCTATAAGATTAGAGCCATAAGGGCACCTGGCATCTACCACCCCACTACCACTATCAGATTAGAGCCATAAAGGCACTAGGCATCTACCACCCCACTACCACTATCAGATTAGAGCCATAATGGAGACTAGGTATCTACCACCCCACTACCACTATCAGATTAGAGCCATAAAGGCACTAGGTATCTACCATCCAACTACCACTACCAGATTAGAGCCATAATGGAGACTAGGTATCTACCACCCCACTACCACTATCAGATTAGAGCCATAAGGGCACTAGGCATCTACCACCCCGCTACCACTATCAGATTAGAGCCATAAGGGCACTAGACATCTCCCACCCCACTACCACTATCAGATTAGAGCCATAAGGGCACTAGGCATCTACCACCACACAACCACTATCAGATTAGAGCCATAAGGGCACTAGGCATCTACCACCCCGCTACCACTATCAGATTAGAGCCATAAGGGCACTAGACACCTATCACCCCACTACCACTATCAGATTAGAGCCATAATGGAGAGTAGGTATCTTCCACCCCACTACCACTACCAGATTACAGCCATAATGGAGACTAGGTATCTACCACCCCACTACCACTACCAAATTAGAGCCATAATGGAGACTAGGTATCTACCACCCCTCTACCACTACCAGATTAGAGCCATAATGGAGACTAGGTATCTACCTCCCCACTACCTCTATCAGATTAGAGCCATAATGGAGACTAGGTATCTACCACCCCACTACCACTACCAGATTAGAGCCATAATGGAGACTAGGTATCTTCCACCCCACTACCACTACCAGATTAGAGCCATAATGGAGACTAGGTATCTACCACCCCACTACCACTATCAGATTAGAGCCATAATGGAGACTAGGTATCTACCACCCCACTACCACTATCAGATTTGAGCCATAAGGGCACTAGGCATCTACCACCCCACTACGACTATCAGATTAGAGCCATAATGGAGACTAGGTATCTACCACCCCACTACCACTATGTGATTAGAGCCATAATGAAGACTAGGTATCTACCACCCCACTACCACTATCAGATTAGAGCCATAATGGAGACTAGGTATCTACCACCCCACTACCACTATCAGATTAGAGCCATAATGGAGACTAGGTATCTACCACCCCACTACCTCTATCAGATTAGAGCCATAATGGAGACTAGGTATCTACCACCCCACTACCTCTATAAGATTAGAGCCATAAGGGCACCTGGCATCTACCACCCCACTACCACTATCAGATTAGAGCCATAAAGGCACTAGGCATCTACCACCCCACTACCACTATCAGATTAGAGCCATAATGGAGACTAGGTATCTACCACCCCACTACCACTATCAGATTAGAGCCATAAAGGCACTAGGTATCTACCATCCAACTACCACTACCAGATTAGAGCCATAATGGAGACTAGGTATCTACCACCCCACTACCACTATCAGATTAGAGCCATAAGGGCACTAGGCATCTACCACCCCGCTACCACTATCAGATTAGAGCCATAAGGGCACTAGACATCTACCACCCCACTACCACTATCAGATTAGAGCCATAAGGGCACTAGGCATCTACCACCACACAACCACTATCAGATTAGAGCCATAAGGGCACTAGGCATCTACCACCCCGCTACCACTATCAGATTAGAGCCATAAGGGCACTAGACACCTATCACCCCACTACCACTATCAGATTAGAACCATAATGGAGAGTAGGTATCTTCCACCCCACTACCACTACCAGATTACAGCCATAATGGAGACTAGGTATCTACCACCCCACTACCACTACCAAATTAGAGCCATAATGGAGACTAGGTATCTACCACCCCACTACCACTACCAGATTAGAGCCATAATGGAGACTAGGTATCTACCACCCCACTACCACTATCAGATTAGAGCCATAAGGGCACTAGGCATCTACCACCCCACTACCACTATCAGATTAGAGCCATAATGGAGACTAGGTATCTACCACCCCACTACCACTATCAGATTTGAGCCATAAGGGCACTAGGCATCTACCACCCCACTACGACTATCAGATTAGAGCCATAATGGAGACTAGGTATCTACCACCCCACTACCACTATGTGATTAGAGCCATAATGAAGACTAGGTATCTACCACCCCACTACCACTATCAGATTAGAGCCATAATGGAGACTAGGTATCTACCACCCCACTACCACTATCAGATTAGAGCCATAATGGAGACTAGGTATCTACCACCCCACTACCTCTATCAGATTAGAGCCATAATGGAGACTAGGTATCTACCACCCCACTACCTCTATAAGATTAGAGCCATAAGGGCACCTGGCATCTACCACCCCACTACCACTATCAGATTAGAGCCATAAAGGCACTAGGCATCTACCATCCAACTACCACTACCAGATTAGAGCCATAATGGAGACTAGGTATCTACCACCCCACTACCACTATCAGATTAGAGCCATAAGGGCACTAGGCATCTACCACCCCGCTACCACTATCAGATTAGAGCCATAAGGGCACTAGACATCTACCACCCCACTACCACTATCAGATTAGAGCCATAAGGGCACTAGGCATCTACCACCACACAACCACTATCAGATTAGAGCCATAAGGGCACTAGGCATCTACCACCCCGCTACCACTATCAGATTAGAGCCATAAGGGCACTAGACACCTATCACCCCACTACCACTATCAGATTAGAACCATAATGGAGAGTAGGTATCTTCCACCCCACTACCACTACCAGATTACAGCCATAATGGAGACTAGGTATCTACCACCCCACTACCACTACCAAATTAGAGCCATAATGGAGACTAGGTATCTACCACCCCACTACCACTACCAGATTAGAGCCATAATGGAGACTAGGTATCTACCACCCCACTACCACTATCAGATTAGAGCCATAAGGGCACTAGGCATCTACCACCCCGCTACCACTGTCCGATTAGAGCCATAAGGGCACTAAACATCTACCACCCCACTACCACTATCAGATTAGAGCCATAAGGGCACTAGGCATCTACCACCACACAACCACTATCAGATTAGAGCCATAAGGGCACTAGGCATCTACCACCCCGCTACCACTATCAGATTAGAGCCATAAGGGCACTAGACATCTACCACCCCACTACCACTATCAGATTAGAGCCATAATGGAAACTAGGTATCTACCACCCCACTACCACTATCAGATTAGAGCCATAAGGGCACTAGTTATCTACCAGCCCGCTACCACTATCAGATTAGAGCCATAAGGGCACTAGGCATCTACCACCCCGCCACCACTATCAGATAAGAGCCATAAGGGCACTAGACATCTACCACCCCACTACCACTATCAGATTAGAGCCATAATGGAAACTAGGTATCTACCACCCCACTACCACTATCAGATTAGAGCCATAATGGAGACTAGGTATCTACCACCCCACTACCACTATCAGATTAGAGCCATAATGGAGACTAGGTATCTACCACCCCACTACCACTATCAGATTAGAGCCATAATGGAGACTAGGTATCTACCACCCCACTACCACTATCAGATTAGAGCCATAAGGGCACCTGGCATCTACCACCCCACTACCACTATCAGATTAGAGCCATAAAGGCACTAGGCATCTACCACCCCACTACCACTATCAGATTAGAGCCATACTGGAGACTAGGTATCTACCACCCCACTACCACTATCAGATTAGAGCCATAAAGGCACTAGGTATCTACCATCCAACTACCACTACCAGATTAGAGCCATAATGGAGACTAGGTATCTACCACCCCACTACCACTATCAGATTAGAGCCATAAGGGCACTAGGCATCTACCACCCCGCTACCACTATTAGATTAGAGCCATAAGAGCACTAGACATCTACCACCCCACTACCACTATCAGATTAGAGCCATAAGGGCACTAGGCATCTACCACCACACAACCACTATCAGATTAGAGCCATAAGGGCACTAGGCATCTACCACCCCGCTACCACTATCAGATTAGAGCCATAAGGGCACTAGACACCTATCACCCCACTACCACTATCAGATTAGAGCCATAATGGAGACTAGGTATCTTCCACCCCACTACCACTACCAGATTACAGCCATAATGGAGACTAGGTATCTACCACCCCACTACCACTACCAAATTAGAGCCATAATGGAGACTAGGTATCTACCACCCCACTACCACTACCAGATTAGAGCCATAATGGAGACTAGGTATCTACCACCCCACTACCACTATCAGATTAGAGCCATAAGGGCACTAAACATCTACCACCCCACTACCACTATCAGATTAGAGCCATAAGGGCACTAGGCATCTACCACCACACAACCACTATCAGATTAGAGCCATAAGGGCACTAGGCATCTACCACCCCGCTACCACTATCAGATTAGAGCCATAAGGGCACTAGACATCTACCACCCCACTACCACTATCAGATTAGAGCCATAATGGAAACGAGGTATCTACCACCCCACTACCACTATCAGATTAGAGCCATAAGGGCACTAGTTATCTACCAGCCCGCTACCACTATCAGATTAGAGCCATAAGGGCACTAGGCATCTACCACCCCGCCACCACTATCAGATAAGAGCCATAAGGGCACTAGACATCTACCACCCCACTACCACTATCAGATTAGAGCCATAATGGAAACTAGGTATCTACCACCCCACTACCACTATCAGATTAGAGCCATAATGGAGACTAGGTATCTACCACCCCACTACCACTATCAGATTAGAGCCATAATGGAGACTAGGTATCTACCACCCCACTACCACTATCAGATTAGAGCCATAATGGAGACTAGGTATCTACCACCCCACTACCTCTATAAGATTAGAGCCATAAGGGCACCTGGCATCTACCACCCCACTACCACTATCAGATTAGAGCCATAAAGGCACTAGGCATCTACCACCCCACTACCACTATCAGATTAGAGCCATACTGGAGACTAGGTATCTACCACCCCACTACCACTATCAGATTAGAGCCATAAAGGCACTAGGTATCTACCATCCAACTACCACTACCAGATTAGAGCCATAATGGAGACTAGGTATCTACCACCCCACTACCACTATCAGATTAGAGCCATAAGGGCACTAGGCATCTACCACCCCGCTACCACTATTAGATTAGAGCCATAAGAGCACTAGACATCTACCACCCCACTACCACTATCAGATTAGAGCCATAAGGGCACTAGGCATCTACCACCACACAACCACTATCAGATTAGAGCCATAAGGGCACTAGGCATCTACCACCCCGCTACCACTATCAGATTAGAGCCATAAGGGCACTAGACACCTATCACCCCACTACCACTATCAGATTAGAGCCATAATGGAGACTAGGTATCTTCCACCCCACTACCACTACCAGATTACAGCCATAATGGAGACTAGGTATCTACCACCCCACTACCACTACCAAATTAGAGCCATAATGGAGACTAGGTATCTACCACCCCACTACCACTACCAGATTAGAGCCATAATGGAGACTAGGTATCTACCACCCCACTACCACTATCAGATTAGAGCCATAAGGGCACTAGGCATCTACCACCCGATACCACTATCCGTTTAGAGCCATAAGGGCACTAAACATCTACCACCCCACTACCACTATCAGATTAGAGCCATAATGGAAACTAGGTATCTACCACCCCACTACCACTATCAGATTAGAGCCATAAGGGCACTAGTTATCTACCAGCCCGCTACCACTATCAGATTAGAGCCATAAGGGCACTAGGCATCTACCACCCCGCCACCACTATCAGATAAGAGCCATAAGGGCACTAGACATCTACCACCCCACTACCACTATCAGATTAGAGCCATAATGGAAACTAGGTATCTACCTCCCCACTACCACTATCAGATTAGAGCCATAATGGAGACTAGGTATCTACCACCCCACTACCACTATCAGATTAGAGCCATAATGGAGACTAGGTATCTACCACCCCACTACCACTATCAGATTAGAGCCATAATGGAGACTAGGTATCTACCACCCCACTACCTCTATCAGATTAGAGCCATAATGGAGACTAGGTATCTACCACCCCACTACCTCTATAAGATTAGAGCCATAAGGGCACCTGGCATCTACCACCCCACTACCACTATCAGATTAGAGCCATAAAGGCACTAGGCATCTACCACCCCACTACCACTATCAGATTAGAGCCATACTGGGGACTAGGTATCTACCACCCCACTACCACTATCAGATTAGAGCCATAAAGGCACTAGGTATCTACCATCCAACTACCACTACCAGATTAGAGCCATAATGGAGACTAGGTATCTACCACCCCACTACCACTATCAGATTAGAGCCATAAGGGCACTAGGCATCTACCACCCCGCTACCACTATTAGATTAGAGCCATAAGAGCACTAGACATCTACCACCCCACTACCACTATCAGATTAGAGCCATAAGGGCACTAGGCATCTACCACCACACAACCACTATCAGATTAGAGCCATAAGGGCACTAGGCATCTACCACCCCGCTACCACTATCAGATTAGAGCCATAAGGGCACTAGACACCTATCACCCCACTACCACTATCAGATTAGAGCCATAATGGAGACTAGGTATCTTCCACCCCACTACCACTACCAGATTACAGCCATAATGGAGACTAGGTATCTACCACCCCACTACCACTACCAAATTAGAGCCATAATGGAGACTAGGTATCTACCACCCCACTACCACTACCAGATTAGAGCCATAATGGAGACTAGGTATCTACCACCCCACTACCACTATCAGATTAGAGCCATAAGGGCACTAGGCATCTACCACCCCGCTACCACTATCCGTTTAGAGCCATAAGGGCACTAAACATCTACCACCCCACTACCACTATCAGATTAGAGCCATAAGGGCACTAGGCATCTACCACCACACAACCACTATCAGATTAGAGCCATAAGGGCACTAGGCATCTACCACCCCGCTACCACTATCAGATTAGAGCCATAAGGGCACTAGACATCTACCACCCCACTACCACTATCAGATTAGAGCCATAAGGGCACTAGGCATCTACCACCCCGCTACCACTATCCGATTAGAGCCATAAGGGCACTAAACATCTACCACCCCACTACCACTATCAGATTAGAGCCATAAGGGCACTAGGCATCTACCACCACACAACCACTATCAGATTAGAGCAATAAGGGCACTAGGCATCTACCACCCCGCTACCACTATCAGATTAGAGCCATAAGGGCACTAGACATCTACCACCCCACTACCACTATCAGATTAGAGCCATAATGGAAACTAGGTATCTACCACCCCACTACCACTATCAGATTAGAGCCATAAGGGCACTAGTTATCTACCAGCCCGCTACCACTATCAGATTAGAGCCATAAGGGCACTAGGCATCTACCACCCCGCTACCACTATCAGATAAGAGCCATAAGGGCACTAGACATCTACCACCCCACTACCACTATCAGATTAGAGCCATAATGGAAACTAGGTATCTACCACCCCACTACCACTATCAGATTAGAGCCATAAGGGCACTAGGCATCTTTCACCCCACTACCACTATCAGATTAGAGCCATAAAGGGACTAGGCATCTACCACCCCACTACCACTATCAGATTAGAGCCATAAAGGCACTAGGCATCTACCACCCCACTACCACTATCAGATTAGAGCCATAATGGAGACTAGGTATCTACCACCCCACTACCACTACCAGATTAGAGCCATAATGGAGACTAGGTATCTACCACCCCACTACCACTATCAGATTAGAGCCATAAGGGCACTAGGCATCTACCACCCCACTACCACTATCCGATTAGAGCCATAAGGGCACTAGACATCTACCACCCCGCTACCACTATCAGATTAGAGCCATAAGGGCACTAGGCATCTACCACCACACTACCACTATCAGATTAGAGCCATAAGGGCACTAGGCATCTACCACCCCGCTACCACTATCAGATTAGAGCCATAAGGGCACTAGACATCTACCACCCCACTACCACTATCAGATTAGAGCCATAATGGAAACTAGGTATCTACCACCCCACTACCACTATCAGATTAGAGCCATAAGGGCACTAGTTATCTACCAGCCCGCTACCACTATCAGATTAGAGCCATAAGGGCACTAGGCATCTACCACCCCGCCACCACTATCAGATAAGAGCCATAAGGGCACTAGACATCTACCACCCCACTACCACTATCAGATTAGAGCCATAATGGAAACTAGGAATCTACCACCCCACTACCACTATCAGATTAGAGCCATAATGGAGACTAGGTATCTACCACCCCACTACCACTATCAGATTAGAGCCATAATGGAGACTAGGTATCTACCACCCCACTACCACTATCAGATTAGAGCCATAATGGAGACTAGGTATCTACCACCCCACTACCACTATCAGATTAGAGCCATAATGGAGACTAGGTATCTACCACCCCACTACCTCTATAAGATTAGAGCCATAAGGGCACTTGGCATCTACCACCCCACTACCACTATCAGATTAGAGCCATAAAGGCACTAGGCATCTACCACCCCACTACCACTATCAGATTAGAGCCATACTGGAGACTAGGTATCTACCACCCCACTACCACTCAGATTAGAGCCATAAAGGCACTAGGTATCTACCATCCAACTACCACTACCAGATTAGAGCCATAATGGAGACTAGGTATCTACCACCCCACTACCACTATCAGATTAGAGCCATAAGGGCACTAGGCATCTACCACCCCGCTACCACTATTAGATTAGAGCCATAAGAGCACTAGACATCTACCACCCCACTACCACTATCAGATTAGAGCCATAAGGGCACTAGGCATCTACCACCACACAACCACTATCAGATTAGAGCCATAAGGGCACTAGGCATCTACCACCCCGCTACCACTATCAGATTAGAGCCATAAGGGCACTAGACACCTATCACCCCACTACCACTATCAGATTAGAGCCATAATGGAGACTAGGTATCTTCCACCCCACTACCACTACCAGATTACAGCCATAATGGAGACTAGGTATCTACCACCCCACTACCACTACGAAATTAGAGCCATAATGGAGACTAGGTATCTACCACCCCACTACCACTACCAGATTAGAGCCATAATGGAGACTAGGTATCTACCACCCCACTACCACTATCAGATTAGAGCCATAAGGGCACTAGGCATCTACCACCCCGATACCACTATCCGTTTAGAGCCATAAGGGCACTAAACATCTACCACCCCACTACCACTATCAGATTAGAGCCATAATGGAAACTAGGTATCTACCACCCCACTACCACTATCAGATTAGAGCCATAAGGGCACTAGACATCTACCACCCCACTACCACTATCAGATTAGAGCCATAAGGGCACTAGGCATCTACCACCCCGCTACCACTATCCGATTAGAGCCATAAGGGCACTAAACATCTACCACCCCACTACCACTATCAGATTAGAGCCATAAGGGCACTAGGCATCTACCACCACACAACCACTATCAGATTAGAGCAATAAGGGCACTAGGCATCTACCACCCCGCTACCACTATCAGATTAGAGCCATAAGGGCACTAGACATCTACCACCCCACTACCACTATCAGATTAGAGCCATAATGGAAACTAGGTATCTACCACCCCACTACCACTATCAGATTAGAGCCATAAGGGCACTAGTTATCTACCAGCCCGCTACCACTATCAGATTAGAGCCATAAGGGCACTAGGCATCTACCACCCCGCTACCACTATCAGATAAGAGCCATAAGGGCACTAGACATCTACCACCCCACTACCACTATCAGATTAGAGCCATAATGGAAACTAGGTATCTACCACCCCACTACCACTATCAGATTAGAGCCATAAGGGCACTAGTTATCTACCAGCCCGCTACCACTATCAGATTAGAGCCATAAGGGCACTAGGCATCTACCAACCCGCTACCACTATCAGATAAGAGCCATAAGGGCACTAGACATCTACCACCCCACTACCACTATCAGATTAGAGCCATAATGGAAACTAGGTATCTACCACCCCACTACCACTATCAGATTAGAGCCATAAGGGCACTAGGCATCTTTCACCCCACTACCACTATCAGATTAGAGCCATAAGGGCACTAGGCATCTACCACCCCACTACCACTATCAGATTAGAGCCATAAAGGCACTAGGCATCTACCACCCCACTACCACTATCAGATTAGAGCCATAATGGAGACTAGGTATCTACCACCCCACTACCACTACCAGATTAGAGCCATAATGGAGACTAGGTATCTACCACACCACTACCACTACCAGATTAGAGCCATAATGGAGACTAGGTATCTACCACCCCACTACCACTATCAGATTAGAGCCATAATGGAGACTAGGTATCTACCACCCCACTACCTCTATCAGATTAGAGCCATAATGGAGACTAGGTATCTACCACCCCACTACCTCTATAAGATTAGAGCCATAAGGGCACCTGGCATCTACCACCCCACTACCACTATCAGATTAGAGCCATAAAGGCACTAGGCATCTACCACCCACCAACCCGCTACCACTATCAGATAAGAGCCATAAGGGCACTAGACATCTACCACCCCACTACCACTATCAGATTAGAGCCATAATGGAAACTAGGTATCTACCACCCCACTACCACTATCAGATTAGAGCCATAAGGGCACTAGTCATCTTTCACCCCACTACCACTATCAGATTAGAGCCATAAGGGCACTAGGCATCTACCACCCCACTACCACTATCAGATTAGAGCCATAAAGGCACTAGGCATCTACCACCCCACTACCACTATCAGATTAGAGCCATAATGGAGACTAGGTATCTACCACCCCACTACCACTACCAGATTAGAGCCATAATGGAGACTAGGTATCTACCACACCACTACCACTACCAGATTAGAGCCATAATGGAGACTAGGTATCTACCACCCCACTACCACTATCAGATTAGAGCCATAATGGAGACTAGGTATCTACCACCCCACTACCTCTATCAGATTAGAGCCATAATGGAGACTAGGTATCTACCACCCCACTACCTCTATAAGATTAGAGCCATAAGGGCACCTGGCATCTACCACCCCACTACCACTATCAGATTAGAGCCATAAAGGCACTAGGCATCTACCACCCCACTACCACTATCAGATTAGAGCCATAATGGAGACTAGGTATCTACCACCCCACTACCACTATCAGATTAGAGCCATAAGGGCACTAGGCATCTACCACCCCATACCACTATCCGATTAGAGCCATAAGGGCACTAAACATCTACCACCCCACTACCACTATCAGATTAGAGCCATAAAGGCACTAGGCATCTACCACCCCACTACCACTATCAGATTAGAGCCATAATGGAGACTAGGTATCTACCACCCCACTACCACTATCAGATTAGAGCCATAAGGGCACTAGGCATCTACCACCCCGCTACCACTATCCGATTAGAGCCATAAGGGCACTAAACATCTACCACCCCACTACCACTATCAGATTAGAGCCATAAGGGCACTAGGCATCTACCACCACACGACCACTATCAGATTAGAGCCATAAGGGCACTAGGCATCTACCACCCCGCTACCACTATCAGATTAGAGCCATAAGGGCACTAGACATCTACCACCCCACTACCACTATCAGATTAGAGCCATAAGGGCACTAGGCATCTACCACCCCGCTACCACTATCAGATTAGAGCCATAAGGGCACTAGACACCTATCACCCCACTACCACTATCAGATTAGAGCCATAATGGAGAGTAGGTATCTTCCACCCCACTACCACTACCAGATTACAGCCATAATGGAGACTAGGTATCTACCACCCCACTACCACTACCAAATTAGAGCCATAATGGAGACTAGGTATCTACCACCCCACTACCACTACCAGATTAGAGCCATAATGGAGACTAGGTATCTACCACCCCACTACCACTATCAGATTAGAGCCATAAGGGCACTAGGCATCTACCACCCCGCTACCACTATCCGATTAGAGCCATAAGGGCACTAAACATCTACCACCCCACTACCACTATCAGATTAGAGCCATAAGGGCACTAGGCATCTACCACCACACAACCACTATCAGATTAGAGCCATAAGGGCACTAGGCATCTACCACCCCGCTACCACTATCAGATTAGAGCCATAAGGGCACTAGACATCTACCACCCCACTACCACTATCAGATTAGAGCCATAATGGAAACTAGGTATCTACCACCCCACTACCACTATCAGATTAGAGCCATAAGGGCACTAGTTATCTACCAGCCCGCTACCACTATCAGATTAGAGCCATAAGGGCACTAGGCATCTACCACCCCGCCACCACTATCAGATAAGAGCCATAAGGGCACTAGACATCTACCACCCCACTACCACTATCAGATTAGAGCCATAATGGAAACTAGGTATCTACCACCCCACTACCACTATCAGATTAGAGCCATAATGGAGACTAGGTATCTACCACCCCACTACCACTATCAGATTAGAGCCATAATGGAGACTAGGTATCTACCACCCCACTACCACTATCAGATTAGAGCCATAATGGAGACTAGGTATCTACCACCCCACTACCTCTATCAGATTAGAGCCATAATGGAGACTAGGTATCTACCACCCCACTACCTCTATAAGATTAGAGCCATAAGGGCACCTGGCATCTACCACCCCACTACCACTATCAGATTAGAGCCATAAAGGCACTAGGCATCTACCACCCCACTACCACTATCAGATTAGAGCCATACTGGAGACTAGGTATCTACCACCCCACTACCACTATCAGATTAGAGCCATAAAGGCACTAGGTATCTACCATCCAACTACCACTACCAGATTAGAGCCATAATGGAGACTAGGTATCTACCACCCCACTACCACTATCAGATTAGAGCCATAATGGAAACTAGGTATCTACCACCCCACTACCACTATCAGATTAGAGCCATAAGGGCACTAGTTATCTACCAGCCCGCTACCACTATCAGATTAGAGCCATAAGGGCACTAGGCATCTACCACCCCGCCACCACTATCAGATAAGAGCCATAAGGGCACTAGACATCTACCACCCCACTACCACTATCAGATTAGAGCCATAATGGAAACTAGGTATCTACCACCCCACTACCACTATCAGATTAGAGCCATAATGGAGACTAGGTATCTACCACCCCACTACCACTATCAGATTAGAGCCATAATGGAGACTAGGTATCTACCACCCCACTACCACTATCAGATTAGAGCCATAAGGGCACTAGGCATCTACCACCCCGCTACCACTATTAGATTAGAGCCATAAGAGTACTAGACATCTACCACCCCACTACCACTATCAGATTAGAGCCATAAGGGCACTAGGCATCTACCACCACACAACCACTATCAGATTAGAGCCATAAGGGCACTAGGCATCTACCACCCCACTACCACTATCAGATTAGAGCCATAAGGGCACTAGACACCTATCACCCCACTACCACTATCAGATTAGAGCCATAATGGAGACTAGGTATCTACCACCCCACTACCACTACCAGATTAGAGCCATAATGGAGACTAGGTATCTACCACCCCACTACCACTACCAAATTAGAGCCATAATGGAGACTAGCTATCTACCACCCCACTACCACTACCAGATTAGAGCCATAATGGAGACTAGGTATCTACCACCCCACTACCTCTATCAGATTAGAGCCATAATGGAGACTAGGTATCTACCACCCCACTACCTCTATAAGATTAGAGCCATAAGGGCACCTGGCATCTACCACCCCACTACCACTATCAGATTAGAGCCATAAAGGCACTAGGCATCTACCACCCCACTACCACTATCAGATTAGAGCCATACTGGAGACTAGGTATCTACCACCCCACTACCACTATCAGATTAGAGCCATAAAGGCACTAGGTATCTACCATCCAACTACCACTACCAGATTAGAGCCATAATGGAGACTAGGTATCTACCACCCCACTACCACTATCAGATTAGAGCCATAAGGGCACTAGGCATCTACCACCCCGCTACCACTATTAGATTAGAGCCATAAGAGTACTAGACATCTACCACCCCACTACCACTATCAGATTAGAGCCATAAGGGCACTAGGCATCTACCACCACACAACCACTATCAGATTAGAGCCATAAGGGCACTAGGCATCTACCACCCCACTACCACTATCAGATTAGAGCCATAAGGGCACTAGACACCTATCACCCCACTACCACTATCAGATTAGAGCCATAATGGAGACTAGGTATCTTCCACCCCACTACCACTACCAGATTACAGCCATAATGGAGACTAGGTATCTACCACCCCACTACCACTACCAAATTAGAGCCATAATGGAGACTAGCTATCTACCACCCCACTACCACTACCAGATTAGAGCCATAATGGAGACTAGGTATCTACCACCCCACTACCACTATCAGATTAGAGCCATAAGGGCACTAGGCATCTACCACCCCGCTACCACTATCCGTTTAGAGCCATAAGGGCACTAAACATCTACCACCCCACTACCACTATCAGATTAGAGCCATAATGGAAACTAGGTATCTACCACCCCACTACCACTATCAGATTAGAGCCATAAGGGCACTAGTTATCTACCAGCCCGCTACCACTATCAGATTAGAGCCATAAGGGCACTAGGCATCTACCACCCCGCCACCACTATCAGATAAGAGCCATAAGGGCACTAGACATCTACCACCCCACTACCACTATCAGATTAGAGCCATAATGGAAACTAGGTATCTACCACCCCACTACCACTATCAGATTAGAGCCATAATGGAGACTAGGTATCTACCACCCCACTACCACTATCAGATTAGAGCCATAATGGAGACTAGGTATCTACCACCCCACTACCACTATCAGATTAGAGCCATAATGGAGACTAGGTATCTACCACCCCACTACCTCTATCAGATTAGAGCCATAATGGAGACTAGGTATCTACCACCCCACTACCTCTATAAGATTAGAGCCATAAGGGCACCTGGCATCTACCACCCCACTACCACTATCAGATTAGAGCCATAAAGGCACTAGGATTCTACCACCCCACTACCACTATCAGATTAGAGCCATACTGGAGACTAGGTATCTACCACCCCACTACCACTATCAGATTAGAGCCATAAAGGCACTAGGTATCTACCATCCAACTACCACTACCAGATTAGAGCCATAATGGAGACTAGGTATCTACCACCCCACTACCACTATCAGATTAGAGCCATAAGGGCACTAGGCATCTACCACCCCGCTACCACTATTAGATTAGAGCCATAAGAGCACTAGACATCTACCACCCCACTACCACAATCAGATTAGAGCCATAAGGGCACTAGGCATCTACCACCCCGCTACCACTATCAGATTAGAGCCATAAGGGCACTAGACACCTATCACCCCACTACCACTATCAGATTAGAGCCATAATGGAGACTAGGTATCTTCCACCCCACTACCACTACCAGATTACAGCCATAATGGAGACTAGGTATCTACCACCCCACTACCACTACCAAATTAGAGCCATAATGGAGACTAGGTATCTACCACCCCACTACCACTACCAGATTAGAGCCATAATGGAGACTAGGTATCTACCACCCCACTACCACTATCAGATTAGAGCCATAAGGGCACTAGGCATCTACCACCCCGCTACCACTATCCGTTTAGAGCCATAAGGGCACTAAACATCTACCACCCCACTACCACTATCAGATTAGAGCCATAAGGGCACTAGGCATCTACCACCACACAACCACTATCAGATTAGAGCCATAAGGGCACTAGGCATCTACCACCCCGCTACCACTATCAGATTAGAGCCATAAGGGCACTAGACATCTACCACCCCACTACCACTATCAGATTAGAGCCATAAGGGCACTAGGCATCTACCACCCCGCTACCACTATCCGATTAGAGCCATAAGGGCACTAAACATCTACCACCCCACTACCACTATCAGATTAGAGCCATAAGGGCACTAGGCATCTACCACCACACAACCACTATCAGATTAGAGCAATAAGGGCACTAGGCATCTACCACCCCGCTACCACTATCAGATTAGAGCCATAAGGGCACTAGACATCTACCACCCCACTACCACTATCAGATTAGAGCCATAATGGAAACTAGGTATCTACCACCCCACTACCACTATCAGATTAGAGCCATAAGGGCACTAGTTATCTACCAGCCCGCTACCACTATCAGATTAGAGCCATAAGGGCACTAGGCATCTACCACCCCGCTACCACTATCAGATAAGAGCCATAAGGGCACTAGACATCTACCACCCCACTACCACTATCAGATTAGAGCCATAATGGAAACTAGGTATCTACCACCCCACTACCACTATCAGATTAGAGCCATAAGGGCACTAGGCATCTTTCACCCCACTACCACTATCAGATTAGAGCCATAAGGGCACTAGGCATCTACCACCCCACTACCACTATCAGATTAGAGCCATAAAGGCACTAGGCATCTACCACCCCACTACCACTATCAGATTAGAGCCATAATGGAGACTAGGTATCTACCACCCCACTACCACTACCAGATTAGAGCCATAATGGAGACTAGGTATCTACCACACCACTACCACTACCAGATTAGAGCCATAATGGAGACTAGGTATCTACCACCCCACTACCACTATCAGATTAGAGCCATAATGGAGACTAGGTATCTACCACCCCACTACCTCTATCAGATTAGAGCCATAATGGAGACTAGGTATCTACCACCCCACTACCTCTATAAGATTAGAGCCATAAGGGCACCTGGCATCTACCACCCCACTACCACTATCAGATTAGAGCCATAAAGGCACTAGGCATCTACCACCCCACTACCACTATCAGATTAGAGCCATAATGGAGACTAGGTATCTACCACCCCACTACCACTATCAGATTAGAGCCATAAAGGCACTAGGTATCTACCATCCAACTACCACTACCAGATTAGAGCCATAATGGAGACTAGGTATCTACCACCCCACTACCACTATCAGATTAGAGCCATAAGGGCACTAAACATCTACCACCCCACTACCACTATCAGATTAGAGCCATAAGGGCACTAGGCATCTACCACCACACAACCACTATCAGATTAGAGCAATAAGGGCACTAGGCATCTACCACCCCGCTACCACTATCAGATTAGAGCCATAAGGGCACTAGACATCTACCACCCCACTACCACTATCAGATTAGAGCCATAATGGAAACTAGGTATCTACCACCCCACTACCACTATCAGATTAGAGCCATAAGGGCACTAGTTATCTACCAGCCCGCTACCACTATCAGATTAGAGCCATAAGGGCACTAGGCATCTACCACCCCGCTACCACTATCAGATAAGAGCCATAAGGGCACTAGACATCTACCACCCCACTACCACTATCAGATTAGAGCCATAATGGAAACTAGGTATCTACCACCCCACTACCACTATCAGATTAGAGCCATAAGGGCACTAGGCATCTTTCACCCCACTACCACTATCAGATTAGAGCCATAAGGGCACTAGGCATCTACCACCCCACTACCACTATCAGATTAGAGCCATAAAGGCACTAGGCATCTACCACCCCACTACCACTATCAGATTAGAGCCATAATGGAGACTAGGTATCTACCACCCCACTACCACTACCAGATTAGAGCCATAATGGAGACTAGGTATCTACCACACCACTACCACTACCAGATTAGAGCCATAATGGAGACTAGGTATCTACCACCCCACTACCACTATCAGATTAGAGCCATAATGGAGACTAGGTATCTACCACCCCACTACCTCTATCAGATTAGAGCCATAATGGAGACTAGGTATCTACCACCCCACTACCTCTATAAGATTAGAGCCATAAGGGCACCTGGCATCTACCACCCCACTACCACTATCAGATTAGAGCCATAAAGGCACTAGGCATCTACCACCCCACTACCACTATCAGATTAGAGCCATAATGGAGACTAGGTATCTACCACCCCACTACCACTATCAGATTAGAGCCATAAGGGCACTAGGCATCTACCATCCAACTACCACTACCAGATTAGAGCCATAATGGAGACTAGGTATCTACCACCCCACTACCACTATCAGATTAGAGCCATAAGGGCACTAGGCATCTACCACCCCGCTACCACTATCAGATTAGAGCCATAAGGGCACTAGACATCTACCACCCCACTACCACTATCAGATTAGAGCCATAAGGGCACTAGGCATCTACCACCACACAACCACTATCAGATTAGAGCCATAAGGGCACTAGGCATCTACCACCCCGCTACCACTATCAGATTAGAGCCATAAGGGCACTAGGCATCTACCACCCCGCTACCACTATCAGATTAGAGCCATAAGGGCACTAGACATCTACCACCCCACTACCACTATCAGATTAGAGCCATAAAGGCACTAGGTATCTACCATCCAACTACCACTACCAGATTAGAGCCATAATGGAGACTAGGTATCTACCACCCCACTACCACTATCAGATTAGAGCCATAAGGGCACTAGGCATCTACCACCCCGCTACCACTATCAGATTAGAGCCATAAGGGCACTAGACATCTACCACCTCACTACCACTATCAGATTAGAGCCATAAGGGCACTAGGCATCTACCACCACACAACCACTATCAGATTAGAGCCATAAGGGCACTAGGCATCTACCACCCCACTACCACTATCAGATTAGAGCCATAAGGGCACTAGGCATCTACCACCCCGCTACCACTATCAGATTAGAGCCATAAGGGCACTAGACATCTACCACCCCACTACCACTATCAGATTAGAGCCATAAGGGCACTAGGCATCTACCACCACACAACCACTATCAGATTAGAGCCATAAGGGCACTAGGCATCTACCACCCCGCTACCACTATCAGATTAGAGCCATAAGGGCACTAGACACCTATCACCCCACTACCACTATCAGATTAGAGCCATAATGGAAACTAGGTATCTACCACCCCACTACCACTATCAGATTAGAGCCATAAGGGCACTAGGCATCTTTCACCCCACTACCACTATCAGATTAGAGCCATAAGGGCACTAGGCATCTACCACCCCACTACCACTATCAGATTAGAGCCATAAAGGCACTAGGCATCTACCACCCCACTACCACTATCAGATTAGAGCCATAATGGAAACTAGGTATCTACCACCCCACTACCACTATCAGATTAGAGCCATAAGGGCACTAGGCATCTTTCACCCCACTACCACTATCAGATTAGAGCCATAAGGGCACTAGGCATCTACCACCCCACTACCACTATCAGATTAGAGCCATAAAGGCACTAGGCATCTACCACCCCACTACCACTATCAGATTAGAGCCATAATGGAGACTAGGTATCTACCACCCCACTACCACTACCAGATTAGAGCCATAATGGAGACTAGGTATCTACCACACCACTACCACTACCAGATTAGAGCCATAATGGAGACTAGGTATCTACCACCCCACTACCACTATCAGATTAGAGCCATAATGGAGACTAGGTATCTACCACCCCACTACCTCTATCAGATTAGAGCCATAATGGAGACTAGGTATCTACCACCCCACTACCTCTATAAGATTAGAGCCATAAGGGCACCTGGCATCTACCACCCCACTACCACTATCAGATTAGAGCAATAAAGGCACTAGGCATCTACCACCCCACTACCACTATCAGATTAGAGCCATAATGGAGACTAGGTATCTACCACCCCACTACCACTATCAGATTAGAGCCATAAAGGCACTAGGTATCTACCATCCAACTACCACTACCAGATTAGAGCCATAATGGAGACTAGGTATCTACCACCCCACTACCACTATCAGATTAGAGCCATAAGGGCACTAGGCATCTACCACCCCGCTACCACTATCAGATTAGAGCCATAAGGGCACTAGACATCTACCACCCCACTACCACTATCAGATTAGAGCCATAAGGGCACTAGGCATCTACCACCACACAACCACTATCAGATTAGAGCCATAAGGGCACTAGGCATCTACCACCCCGCTACCACTATCAGATTAGAGCCATAAGGGCACTAGGCATCTACCACCCCGCTACCACTATCAGATTAGAGCCATAAGGGCACTAGACATCTACCACCCCACTACCACTATCAGATTAGAGCCATAAAGGCACTAGGTATCTACCATCCAACTACCACTACCAGATTAGAGCCATAATGGAGACTAGGTATCTACCACCCCACTACCACTATCAGATTAGAGCCATAAGGGCACTAGGTATCTACCACCCCACTACCACTATCAGATTAGAGCCATAATGGAGACTAGGTATCTACCACCCCACTACCTCTATCAGATTAGAGCCATAATGGAGACTAGGTATCTACCACCCCACTACCTCTATAAGATTAGAGCCATAAGGGCACCTGGCATCTACCACCCCACTACCACTATCAGATTAGAGCAATAAAGGCACTAGGCATCTACCACCCCACTACCACTATCAGATTAGAGCCATAATGGAGACTAGGTATCTACCACCCCACTACCACTATCAGATTAGAGCCATAAAGGCACTAGGTATCTACCATCCAACTACCACTACCAGATTAGAGCCATAATGGAGACTAGGTATCTACCACCCCACTACCACTATCAGATTAGAGCCATAAGGGCACTAGGCATCTACCACCCCGCTACCACTATCAGATTAGAGCCATAAGGGCACTAGACATCTACCACCCCACTACCACTATCAGATTAGAGCCATAAGGGCACTAGGCATCTACCACCACACAACCACTATCAGATTAGAGCCATAAGGGCACTAGGCATCTACCACCCCGCTACCACTATCAGATTAGAGCCATAAGGGCACTAGGCATCTACCACCCCGCTACCACTATCAGATTAGAGCCATAAGGGCACTAGACATCTACCACCCCACTACCACTATCAGATTAGAGCCATAAAGGCACTAGGTATCTACCATCCAACTACCACTACCAGATTAGAGCCATAATGGAGACTAGGTATCTACCACCCCACTACCACTATCAGATTAGAGCCATAAGGGCACTAGGCATCTTTCACCCCACTACCACTATCAGATTAGAGCCATAAGGGCACTAGGCATCTACCACCCCACTACCACTATCAGATTAGAGCCATAAAGGCACTAGGCATCTACCACCCCACTACCACTATCAGATTAGAGCCATAATGGAGACTAGGTATCTACCACCCCACTACCACTACCAGATTAGAGCCATAATGGAGACTAGGTATCTACCACACCACTACCACTACCAGATTAGAGCCATAATGGAGACTAGGTATCTACCACCCCACTACCACTATCAGATTAGAGCCATAATGGAGACTAGGTATCTACCACCCCACTACCTCTATCAGATTAGAGCCATAATGGAGACTAGGTATCTACCACCCCACTACCTCTATAAGATTAGAGCCATAAGGGCACCTGGCATCTACCACCCCACTACCACTATCAGATTAGAGCCATAAAGGCACTAGGCATCTACCACCCCACTACCACTATCAGATTAGAGCCATAATGGAGACTAGGTATCTACCACCCCACTACCACTATCAGATTAGAGCCATAAAGGCACTAGGTATCTACCATCCAACTACCACTACCAGATTAGAGCCATAATGGAGACTAGGTATCTACCACCCCACTACCACTATCAGATTAGAGCCATAAGGGCACTAAACATCTACCACCCCACTACCACTATCAGATTAGAGCCATAAGGGCACTAGGCATCTACCACCACACAACCACTATCAGATTAGAGCAATAAGGGCACTAGGCATCTACCACCCCGCTACCACTATCAGATTAGAGCCATAAGGGCACTAGACATCTACCACCCCACTACCACTATCAGATTAGAGCCATAATGGAAACTAGGTATCTACCACCCCACTACCACTATCAGATTAGAGCCATAAGGGCACTAGTTATCTACCAGCCCGCTACCACTATCAGATTAGAGCCATAAGGGCACTAGGCATCTACCACCCCGCTACCACTATCAGATAAGAGCCATAAGGGCACTAGACATCTACCACCCCACTACCACTATCAGATTAGAGCCATAATGGAAACTAGGTATCTACCACCCCACTACCACTATCAGATTAGAGCCATAAGGGCACTAGGCATCTTTCACCCCACTACCACTATCAGATTAGAGCCATAAGGGCACTAGGCATCTACCACCCCACTACCACTATCAGATTAGAGCCATAAAGGCACTAGGCATCTACCACCCCACTACCACTATCAGATTAGAGCCATAATGGAGACTAGGTATCTACCACCCCACTACCACTACCAGATTAGAGCCATAATGGAGACTAGGTATCTACCACACCACTACCACTACCAGATTAGAGCCATAATGGAGACTAGGTATCTACCACCCCACTACCACTATCAGATTAGAGCCATAATGGAGACTAGGTATCTACCACCCCACTACCTCTATCAGATTAGAGCCATAATGGAGACTAGGTATCTACCACCCCACTACCTCTATAAGATTAGAGCCATAAGGGCACCTGGCATCTACCACCCCACTACCACTATCAGATTAGAGCCATAAAGGCACTAGGCATCTACCACCCCACTACCACTATCAGATTAGAGCCATAATGGAGACTAGGTATCTACCACCCCACTACCACTATCAGATTAGAGCCATAAGGGCACTAGGCATCTACCATCCAACTACCACTACCAGATTAGAGCCATAATGGAGACTAGGTATCTACCACCCCACTACCACTATCAGATTAGAGCCATAAGGGCACTAGGCATCTACCACCCCGCTACCACTATCAGATTAGAGCCATAAGGGCACTAGACATCTACCACCCCACTACCACTATCAGATTAGAGCCATAAGGGCACTAGGCATCTACCACCACACAACCACTATCAGATTAGAGCCATAAGGGCACTAGGCATCTACCACCCCGCTACCACTATCAGATTAGAGCCATAAGGGCACTAGGCATCTACCACCCCGCTACCACTATCAGATTAGAGCCATAAGGGCACTAGACATCTACCACCCCACTACCACTATCAGATTAGAGCCATAAAGGCACTAGGTATCTACCATCCAACTACCACTACCAGATTAGAGCCATAATGGAGACTAGGTATCTACCACCCCACTACCACTATCAGATTAGAGCCATAAGGGCACTAGGCATCTACCACCCCGCTACCACTATCAGATTAGAGCCATAAGGGCACTAGACATCTACCACCTCACTACCACTATCAGATTAGAGCCATAAGGGCACTAGGCATCTACCACCACACAACCACTATCAGATTAGAGCCATAAGGGCACTAGGCATCTACCACCCCACTACCACTATCAGATTAGAGCCATAAGGGCACTAGGCATCTACCACCCCGCTACCACTATCAGATTAGAGCCATAAGGGCACTAGACATCTACCACCCCACTACCACTATCAGATTAGAGCCATAAGGGCACTAGGCATCTACCACCACACAACCACTATCAGATTAGAGCCATAAGGGCACTAGGCATCTACCACCCCGCTACCACTATCAGATTAGAGCCATAAGGGCACTAGACACCTATCACCCCACTACCACTATCAGATTAGAGCCATAATGGAAACTAGGTATCTACCACCCCACTACCACTATCAGATTAGAGCCATAAGGGCACTAGGCATCTTTCACCCCACTACCACTATCAGATTAGAGCCATAAGGGCACTAGGCATCTACCACCCCACTACCACTATCAGATTAGAGCCATAAAGGCACTAGGCATCTACCACCCCACTACCACTATCAGATTAGAGCCATAATGGAAACTAGGTATCTACCACCCCACTACCACTATCAGATTAGAGCCATAAGGGCACTAGGCATCTTTCACCCCACTACCACTATCAGATTAGAGCCATAAGGGCACTAGGCATCTACCACCCCACTACCACTATCAGATTAGAGCCATAAAGGCACTAGGCATCTACCACCCCACTACCACTATCAGATTAGAGCCATAATGGAGACTAGGTATCTACCACCCCACTACCACTACCAGATTAGAGCCATAATGGAGACTAGGTATCTACCACACCACTACCACTACCAGATTAGAGCCATAATGGAGACTAGGTATCTACCACCCCACTACCACTATCAGATTAGAGCCATAATGGAGACTAGGTATCTACCACCCCACTACCTCTATCAGATTAGAGCCATAATGGAGACTAGGTATCTACCACCCCACTACCTCTATAAGATTAGAGCCATAAGGGCACCTGGCATCTACCACCCCACTACCACTATCAGATTAGAGCAATAAAGGCACTAGGCATCTACCACCCCACTACCACTATCAGATTAGAGCCATAATGGAGACTAGGTATCTACCACCCCACTACCACTATCAGATTAGAGCCATAAAGGCACTAGGTATCTACCATCCAACTACCACTACCAGATTAGAGCCATAATGGAGACTAGGTATCTACCACCCCACTACCACTATCAGATTAGAGCCATAAGGGCACTAGGCATCTACCACCCCGCTACCACTATCAGATTAGAGCCATAAGGGCACTAGACATCTACCACCCCACTACCACTATCAGATTAGAGCCATAAGGGCACTAGGCATCTACCACCACACAACCACTATCAGATTAGAGCCATAAGGGCACTAGGCATCTACCACCCCGCTACCACTATCAGATTAGAGCCATAAGGGCACTAGGCATCTACCACCCCGCTACCACTATCAGATTAGAGCCATAAGGGCACTAGACATCTACCACCCCACTACCACTATCAGATTAGAGCCATAAAGGCACTAGGTATCTACCATCCAACTACCACTACCAGATTAGAGCCATAATGGAGACTAGGTATCTACCACCCCACTACCACTATCAGATTAGAGCCATAAGGGCACTAGGCATCTACCACCCCGCTACCACTATCAGATTAGAGCCATAAGGGCACTAGACATCTACCACCTCACTACCACTATCAGATTAGAGCCATAAGGGCACTAGGCATATACCACCACACAACCACTATCAGATTAGAGCCATAAGGGCACTAGGCATCTACCACCCCACTACCACTATCAGATTAGAGCCATAAGGGCACTAGGCATCTACCACCCCGCTACCACTATCAGATTAGAGCCATAAGGGCACTAGACATCTACCACCCCACTACCACTATCAGATTAGAGCCATAAGGGCACTAGGCATCTACCACCACACAACCACTATCAGATTAGAGCCATAAGGGCACTAGGCATCTACCACCCCGCTACCACTATCAGATTAGAGCCATAAGGGCACTAGACACCTATCACCCCACTACCACTATCAGATTAGAGCCATAATGGAGACTAGGTATCTACCACCCCACTACCACTATCAGATTAGAGCCATAATGGAGACTAGGTATCTACCACCCCACTACCTCTATCAGATTAGAGCCATAATGGAGACTAGGTATCTACCACCGCACTACCTCTATAAGATTAGAGCCATAAGGGCACCTGGCATCTACCACCCCACTACCACTATCAGATTAGAGCCATAAAGGCACTAGGCATCTACCACCCCACTACCACTATCAGATTAGAGCCATAATGGAGACTAGGTATCTACCACCCCACTACCACTATCAGATTAGAGCCATAAGGGCACTAGGCATCTACCACCCCGCTACCACTATCCGATTAGAGCCATAATGGCACTAAACATCTACCACCCCACTACCACTATCAGATTAGAGCCATAAGGGCACTAGGCATCTACCACCACACAACCACTATCAGATTAGAGCCATAAGGGCACTAGGCATCTACCACCCCGCTACCACTATCAGATTAGAGCCATAAGGGCACTAGACATCTACCACCCCACTACCACTATCAGATTAGAGCCATAAGGGCACTAGGCATCTACCACCACACAACCACTATCAGATTAGAGCCATAAGGGCACTAGACATCTACCACCCCACTACCACTATCAGATTAGAGCCATAAGGGCACTAGGCATCTACCACCCCGCTACCACTATCAGATTAGAGCCATAAGGGCACTAGACACCTATCACCCCACTACCACTATCAGATTAGAGCCATAATGGAGAGTAGGTATCTTCCACCCCACTACCACTACCAGATTACAGCCATAATGGAGACTAGGTATCTACCACCCCACTACCACTACCAAATTAGAGCCATAATGGAGACTAGGTATCTACCACCCCACTACCACTACCAGATTAGAGCCATAATGGAGACTAGGTATCTACCACCCCACTACCACTATCAGATTAGAGCCATAAGGGCACTAGGCATCTACCACCCCGCTACCACTATCCGATTAGAGCCATAAGGGCACTAAACATCTACCACCCCACTACCACTATCAGATTAGAGCCATAAGGGCACTAGGCATCTACCACCACACAACCACTATCAGATTAGAGCCATAAGGGCACTAGGCATCTACCACCCCGCTACCACTATCAGATTAGAGCCATAAGGGCACTAGACATCTACCACCCCACTACCACTATCAGATTAGAGCCATAATGGAAACTAGGTATCTACCACCCCACTACCACTATCAGATTAGAGCCATAATGGAAACTAGGTATCTACCACCCCACTACCACTATCAGATTAGAGCCATAAGGGCACTAGGCATCTTTCACCCCACTACCACTATCAGATTAGAGCCATAAGGGCACTAGGCATCTACCACCCCACTACCACTATCAGATTAGAGCCATAAAGGCACTAGGCATCTACCACCCCACTACCACTATCAGATTAGAGCCATAATGGAGACTAGGTATCTACCACCCCACTACCACTACCAGATTAGAGCCATAATGGAGACTAGGTATCTACCACACCACTACCACTACCAGATTAGAGCCATAATGGAGACTAGGTATCTACCACCCCACTACCACTATCAGATTAGAGCCATAATGGAGACTAGGTATCTACCACCCCACTACCTCTATCAGATTAGAGCCATAATGGAGACTAGGTATCTACCACCCCACTACCTCTATAAGATTAGAGCCATAAGGGCACCTGGCATCTACCACCCCACTACCACTATCAGATTAGAGCCATAAAGGCACTAGGCATCTACCACCCCACTACCACTATCAGATTAGAGCCATAATGGAGACTAGGTATCTACCACCCCACTACCACTATCAGATTAGAGCCATAAAGGCACTAGGTATCTACCATCCAACTACCACTACCAGATTAGAGCCATAATGGAGACTAGGTATCTACCACCCCACTACCACTATCAGATTAGAGCCATAAGGGCACTAGGCATCTACCACCCCGCTACCACTATCAGATTAGAGCCATAAGGGCACTAGACATCTACCACCCCACTACCACTATCAGATTAGAGCCATAAGGGCACTAGGCATCTACCACCACACAACCACTATCAGATTAGAGCCATAAGGGCACTAGGCATCTACCACCCCGCTACCACTATCAGATTAGAGCCATAAGGGCACTAGGCATCTACCACCCCGCTACCACTATCAGATTAGAGCCATAAGGGCACTAGACATCTACCACCCCACTACCACTATCAGATTAGAGCCATAAAGGCACTAGGTATCTACCATCCAACTACCACTACCAGATTAGAGCCATAATGGAGACTAGGTATCTACCACCCCACTACCACTATCAGATTAGAGCCATAAGGGCACTAGGCATCTACCACCACACAACCACTATCAGATTAGAGCCATAAGGGCACTAGGCATCTACCACCCCACTACCACTATCAGATTAGAGCCATAAGGGCACTAGGCATCTACCACCCCGCTACCACTATCAGATTAGAGCCATAAGGGCACTAGACATCTACCACCCCACTACCACTATCAGATTAGAGCCATAAGGGCACTAGGCATCTACCACCACACAACCACTATCAGATTAGAGCCATAAGGGCACTAGGCATCTACCACCCCGCTACCACTATCAGATTAGAGCCATAAGGGCACTAGACACCTATCACCCCACTACCACTATCAGATTAGAGCCATAATGGAGACTAGGTATCTACCACCCCACTACCACTATCAGATTAGAGCCATAATGGAGACTAGGTATCTACCACCCCACTACCTCTATCAGATTAGAGCCATAATGGAGACTAGGTATCTACCACCGCACTACCTCTATAAGATTAGAGCCATAAGGGCACCTGGCATCTACCACCCCACTACCACTATCAGATTAGAGCCATAAAGGCACTAGGCATCTACCACCCCACTACCACTATCAGATTAGAGCCATAATGGAGACTAGGTATCTACCACCCCACTACCACTATCAGATTAGAGCCATAAGGGCACTAGGCATCTACCACACCGCTACCACTATCCGATTAGAGCCATAAGGGCACTAAACATCTACCACCACACTACCACTATCAGATTAGAGCCATAAGGGCCCTAGGCATCTACCACCACACAACCACTATCAGATTAGAGCCATAAGGGCACTAGGAATCTACCACCCCGCTACCACTATCAGATTAGAGCCATAAGGGCACTAGACATCTACCACCCCACTACCACTATCAGATTAGAGCCATAAGGGCACTAGGCATCTACCACCACACAACCACTATCAGATTAGAGCCATAAGGGCACTAGGCATCTACCACCCCGCTACCACTATCAGATTAGAGCCATAAGGGCACTAGACACCTATCACCCCACTACCACTATCAGATTAGAGCCATAATGGAGAGTAGGTATCTTCCACCCCACTACCACTACCAGATTACAGCCATAATGGAGACTAGGTATCTACCACCCCACTACCACTACCAAATTAGAGCCATAATGGAGACTAGGTATCTACCACCCCACTACCACTACCAGATTAGAGCCATAATGGAGACTAGGTATCTACCACCCCACTACCACTATCAGATTAGAGCCATAAGGGCACTAGGCATCTACCACCCCGCTACCACTATCCGATTAGAGCCATAAGGGCACTAAACATCTACCACCCCACTACCACTATCAGATTAGAGCCATAAGGGCACTAGGCATCTACCACCACACAACCACTATCAGATTAGAGCCATAAGGGCACTAGGCATCTACCACCCCGCTACCACTATCAGATTAGAGCCATAAGGGCACTAGACATCTACCACCCCACTACCACTATCAGATTAAGCCATAATGGAAACTAGGTATCTACCACCCCACTACCACTATCAGATTAGAGCCATAAGGGCACTAGTTATCTACCAGCCCGCTACCACTATCAGATTAGAGCCATAAGGGCACTAGGCATCTACCACCCCGCCACCACTATCAGATAAGAGCCATAAGGGCACTAGACATCTACCACCCCACTACCACTATCAGATTAGAGCCATAATGGAAACTAGGTATCTACCACCCCACTACCACTATCAGATTAGAGCCATAATGGAGACTAGGTATCTACCACCCCACTACCACTATCAGATTAGAGCCATAATGGAGACTAGGTATCTACCACCCCACTACCACTATCAGATTAGAGCCATAATGGAGACTAGGTATCTACCACCCCACTACCTCTATCAGATTAGAGCCATAATGGAGACTAGGTATCTACCACCCCACTACCTCTATCAGATTAGAGCCATAAAGGCACTAGGCATCTACCACCCCACTACCACTATCAGATTAGAGCCATAATGGAGACTAGGTATCTACCACCCCACTACCACTATCAGATTAGAGCCATAAAGGCACTAGGTATCTACCATCCAACTACCACTACCAGATTAGAGCCATAATGGAGACTAGGTATCTACCACCCCACTACCACTATCAGATTAGAGCCATAAGGGCACTAGGCATCTACCACCCCGCTACCACTATCAGATTAGAGCCATAAGGGCACTAGACATCTACCACCCCACTACCACTATCAGATTAGAGCCATAAGGGCACTAGGCATCTACCACCACACAACCACTATCAGATTAGAGCCATAAGGGCACTAGGCATCTACCACCCCGCTACCACTATCAGATTAGAGCCATAAGGGCACTAGGCATCTACCACCCCGCTACCACTATCAGATTAGAGCCATAAGGGCACTAGACATCTACCACCCCACTACCACTATCAGATTAGAGCCATAAAGGCACTAGGTATCTACCATCCAACTACCACTACCAGATTAGAGCCATAATGGAGACTAGGTATCTACCACCCCACTACCACTATCAGATTAGAGCCATAAGGGCACTAGGCATCTACCACCACACAACCACTATCAGATTAGAGCCATAAGGGCACTAGGCATCTACCACCCCACTACCACTATCAGATTAGAGCCATAAGGGCACTAGGCATCTACCACCCCGCTACCACTATCAGATTAGAGCCATAAGGGCACTAGACATCTACCACCCCACTACCACTATCAGATTAGAGCCATAAGGGCACTAGGCATCTACCACCACACAACCACTATCAGATTAGAGCCATAAGGGCACTAGGCATCTACCACCCCGCTACCACTATCAGATTAGAGCCATAAGGGCACTAGACACCTATCACCCCACTACCACTATCAGATTAGAGCCATAATGGAGACTAGGTATCTACCACCCCACTACCACTATCAGATTAGAGCCATAATGGAGACTAGGTATCTACCACCCCACTACCTCTATCAGATTAGAGCCATAATGGAGACTAGGTATCTACCACCGCACTACCTCTATAAGATTAGAGCCATAAGGGCACCTGGCATCTACCACCCCACTACCACTATCAGATTAGAGCCATAAAGGCACTAGGCATCTACCACCCCACTACCACTATCAGATTAGAGCCATAATGGAGACTAGGTATCTACCACCCCACTACCACTATCAGATTAGAGCCATAAGGGCACTAGGCATCTACCACCCCGCTACCACTATCCGATTAGAGCCATAAGGGCACTAAACATCTACCACCCCACTACCACTATCAGATTAGAGCCATAAGGGCCCTAGGCATCTACCACCACACAACCACTATCAGATTAGAGCCATAAGGGCACTAGGAATCTACCACCCCGCTACCACTATCAGATTAGAGCCATAAGGGCACTAGACATCTACCACCCCACTACCACTATCAGATTAGAGCCATAAGGGCACTAGGCATCTACCACCACACAACCACTATCAGATTAGAGCCATAAGGGCACTAGGCATCTACCACCCCGCTACCACTATCAGATTAGAGCCATAAGGGCACTAGACACCTATCACCCCACTACCACTATCAGATTAGAGCCATAATGGAGAGTAGGTATCTTCCACCCCACTACCACTACCAGATTACAGCCATAATGGAGACTAGGTATCTACCACCCCACTACCACTACCAAATTAGAGCCATAATGGAGACTAGGTATCTACCACCCCACTACCACTACCAGATTAGAGCCATAATGGAGACTAGGTATCTACCACCCCACTACCACTATCAGATTAGAGCCATAAGGGCACTAGGCATCTACCACCCCGCTACCACTATCCGATTATAGCCATAAGGGCACTAGACATCTACCACCCCACTACCACTATCAGATTAGAGCCATAATGGAAACTAGGTATCTACCACCCCACTACCACTATCAGATTAGAGCCATAAGGGCACTAGTTATCTACCAGCCCGCTACCACTATCAGATTAGAGCCATAAGGGCACTAGGCATCTACCACCCCGCCACCACTATCAGATAAGAGCCATAAGGGCACTAGACATCTACCACCCCACTACCACTATCAGATTAGAGCCATAATGGAAACTAGGTATCTACCACCCCACTACCACTATCAGATTAGAGCCATAATGGAGACTAGGTATCTACCACCCCACTACCACTATCAGATTAGAGCCATAATGGAGACTAGGTATCTACCACCCCACTACCACTATCAGATTAGAGCCATAATGGAGACTAGGTATCTACCACCCCACTACCTCTATCAGATTAGAGCCATAATGGAGACTAGGTATCTACCACCCCACTACCTCTATAAGATTAGAGCCATAAGGGCACCTGGCATCTACCACCCCACTACCACTATCAGATTAGAGCCATAAGGGCACTAGACATCTACCACCCCACTACCACTATCAGATTATAGCCATAATGGAAACTAGGTATCTACCACCCCACTACCACTATCAGATTAGAGCCATAAGGGCACTAGTTATCTACCAGCCCGCTACCACTATCAGATTAGAGCCATAAGGGCACTAGGCATCTACCACCCCGCCACCACTATCAGATAAGAGCCATAAGGGCACTAGACATCTACCACCCCACTACCACTATCAGATTAGAGCCATAATGGAAACTAGGTATCTACCACCCCACTACCACTATCAGATTAGAGCCATAATGGAGACTAGGTATCTACCACCCCACTACCACTATCAGATTAGAGCCATAATGGAGACTAGGTATCTACCACCCCACTACCACTATCAGATTAGAGCCATAATGGAGACTAGGTATCTACCACCCCACTACCTCTATCAGATTAGAGCCATAATGGAGACTAGGTATCTACCACCCCACTACCTCTATAAGATTAGAGCCATAAGGGCACTAGACATCTACCACCCCACTACCACTATCAGATTAGAGCCATAATGGAAACTAGGTATCTACCACCCCACTACCACTATCAGATTAGAGCCATAATGGAGACTAGGTATCTACCACCCCACTACCTCTATCAGATTAGAGCCATAATGGAGACTAGGTATCTACCACCGCACTACCACTATCAGATTAGAGCCATAAGGGCACTAGGCATCTACCACCCCGCTACCACTATCCGATTAGAGCCATAAGGGCACTAAACATCTACCACCCCACTACCACTATCAGATTAGAGCCATAAGGGCCCTAGGCATCTACCACCACACAACCACTATCAGATTAGAGCCATAAGGGCACTAGGAATCTACCACCCCGCTACCACTATCAGATTAGAGCCATAAGGGCACTAGACATCTACCACCCCACTACCACTATCAGATTAGAGCCATAAGGGCACTAGGCATCTACCACCACACAACCACTATCAGATTAGAGCCATAAGGGCACTAGGCATCTACCACCCCGCTACCACTATCAGATTAGAGCCATAAGGGCACTAGACACCTATCACCCCACTACCACTATCAGATTAGAGCCATAATGGAGAGTAGGTATCTTCCACCCCACTACCACTACCAGATTACAGCCATAATGGAGACTAGGTATCTACCACCCCACTACCACTACCAAATTAGAGCCATAATGGAGACTAGGTATCTACCACCCCACTACCACTACCAGATTAGAGCCATAATGGAGACTAGGTATCTACCACCCCACTACCACTATCAGATTAGAGCCATAAGGGCACTAGGCATCTACCACCCCGCTACCACTATCCGATTAGAGCCATAAGGGCACTAAACATCTACCACCCCACTACCACTATCAGATTAGAGCCATAAGGGCACTAGGCATCTACCACCACACAACCACTATCAGATTAGAGCCATAAGGGCACTAGGCATCTACCACCCCGCTACCACTATCAGATTAGAGCCATAAGGGCACTAGACATCTACCACCCCACTACCACTATCAGATTAGAGCCATAATGGAAACTAGGTATCTACCACCCCACTACCACTATCAGATTAGAGCCATAAGGGCACTAGTTATCTACCAGCCCGCTACCACTATCAGATTAGAGCCATAAGGGCACTAGGCATCTACCACCCCGCCACCACTATCAGATAAGAGCCATAAGGGCACTAGACATCTACCACCCCACTACCACTATCAGATTAGAGCCATAATGGAAACTAGGTATCTACCACCCCACTACCACTATCAGATTAGAGCCATAATGGAGACTAGGTATCTACCACCCCACTACCACTATCAGATTAGAGCCATAATGGAGACTAGGTATCTACCACCCCACTACCACTATCAGATTAGAGCCATAATGGAGACTAGGTATCTACCACCCCACTACCTCTATCAGATTAGAGCCATAATGGAGACTAGGTATCTACCACCCCACTACCTCTATAAGATTAGAGCCATAAGGGCACCTGGCATCTACCACCCCACTACCACTATCAGATTAGAGCCATAAGGGCACTAGACATCTACCACCCCACTACCACTATCAGATTATAGCCATAATGGAAACTAGGTATCTACCACCCCACTACCACTATCAGATTAGAGCCATAAGGGCACTAGTTATCTACCAGCCCGCTACCACTATCAGATTAGAGCCATAAGGGCACTAGGCATCTACCACCCCGCCACCACTATCAGATAAGAGCCATAAGGGCACTAGACATCTACCACCCCACTACCACTATCAGATTAGAGCCATAATGGAAACTAGGTATCTACCACCCCACTACCACTATCAGATTAGAGCCATAATGGAGACTAGGTATCTACCACCCCACTACCACTATCAGATTAGAGCCATAATGGAGACTAGGTATCTACCACCCCACTACCACTATCAGATTAGAGCCATAATGGAGACTAGGTATCTACCACCCCACTACCTCTATCAGATTAGAGCCATAATGGAGACTAGGTATCTACCACCCCACTACCTCTACAAGATTAGAGCCATAAGGGCACCTGGCATCTACCACCCCACTACCACTATCAGATTAGAGCCATAAAGGCACTAGGCATCTACCACCCCACTACCACTATCAGATTAGAGCCATACTGGAGACTAGGTATCTACCACCCCACTATCACTATCAGATTAGAGCCATAAAGGCACTAGGTATCTACCATCCAACTACCACTACCAGATTAGAGCCATAATGGAGACTAGGTATCTACCACCCCACTACCACTATCAGATTAGAGCCATAAGGGCACTAGGCATCTACCACCCCGCTACCACTATTAGATTAGAGCCATAAGAGCACTAGACATCTACCACCCCACTACCACTATCAGATTAGAGCCATAAGGGCACTAGGCATCTACCACCACACAACCACTATCAGATTAGAGCCATAAGGGCACTAGGCATCTACCACCCCGCTACCACTATCAGATTAGAGCCATAAGGGCACTAGACACCTATCACCCCACTACCACTATCAGATTAGAGCCATAATGGAGACTAGGTATCTTCCACCCCACTACCACTACCAGATTACAGCCATAATGGAGACTAGGTATCTACCACCCCACTACCACTACCAAATTAGAGCCATAATGGAGACTAGGTATCTACCACCCCACTACCACTACCAGATTAGAGCCATAATGGAGACTAGGTATCTACCACCCCACTACCACTATCAGATTAGAGCCATAAGGGCACTAGGCATCTACCACCCCACTACCACTATCAGATTAGAGCCATAAGGGCACTAGACATCTACCACCCCACTACCACTATCAGATTAGAGCCATAATGGAGACTAGGTATCTACCACCCCACTACCACTATCAGATTAGAGCCATAATGGAGACTAGGTATCTACCACCCCACTACCACTATCAGATTAGAGCCATAATGGAGACTAGGTATCTACCACCCCACTACCACTATCAGATTAGAGCCATAATGGAGACTAGGTATCTACCACCCCACTACCTCTATAAGATTAGAGCAGATTACCACCCCACTACCACTATCAGAGCCATAATGGAAACTAGGTATCTACCACCCCACTACCACTATCAGATTAGAGCCATAATGGAGACTAGGTATCTACCACCCCACTACCACTATCAGATTAGAGCCATAATGGAGACTAGGTATCTACCACCGCACTACCTCTATAAGATTAGAGCCATAAGGGCACCTGGCATCTACCACCCCACTACCACTATCAGATTAGAGCCATAAAGGCACTAGGCATCTACCACCCCACTACCACTATCAGATTAGAGCCATAATGGAGACTAGGTATCTACCACCCCACTACCACTATCAGATTAGAGCCATAAGGGCACTAGGCATCTACCACCCCGCTACCACTATCCGATTAGAGCCATAAGGGCACTAAACATCTACCACCCCACTACCACTATCAGATTAGAGCCATAAGGGCCCTAGGCATCTACCACCACACAACCACTATCAGATTAGAGCCATAAGGGCACTAGGAATCTACCACCCCGCTACCACTATCAGATTAGAGCCATAAGGGCACTAGACATCTACCACCCCACTACCACTATCAGATTAGAGCCATAAGGGCACTAGGCATCTACCACCACACAACCACTATCAGATTAGAGCCATAAGGGCACTAGGCATCTACCACCCCGCTACCACTATCAGATTAGAGCCATAAGGGCACTAGACACCTATCACCCCACTACCACTATCAGATTAGAGCCATAATGGAGAGTAGGTATCTTCCACCCCACTACCACTACCAGATTACAGCCATAATGGAGACTAGGTATCTACCACCCCACTACCACTACCAAATTAGAGCCATAATGGAGACTAGGTATCTACCACCCCACTACCACTACCAGATTAGAGCCATAATGGAGACTAGGTATCTACCACCCCACTACCACTATCAGATTAGAGCCATAAGGGCACTAGGCATCTACCACCCCGCTACCACTATCCGATTAGAGCCATAAGGGCACTAAACATCTACCACCCCACTACCACTATCAGATTAGAGCCATAAGGGCACTAGGCATCTACCACCACACAACCACTATCAGATTAGAGCCATAAGGGCACTAGGCATCTACCACCCCGCTACCACTATCAGATTAGAGCCATAAGGGCACTAGACATCTACCACCCCACTACCACTATCAGATTAGAGCCATAATGGAAACTAGGTATCTACCACCCCACTACCACTATCAGATTAGAGCCATAAGGGCACTAGTTATCTACCAGCCCGCTACCACTATCAGATTAGAGCCATAAGGGCACTAGGCATCTACCACCCCGCCACCACTATCAGATAAGAGCCATAAGGGCACTAGACATCTACCACCCCACTACCACTATCAGATTAGAGCCATAATGGAAACTAGGTATCTACCACCCCACTACCACTATCAGATTAGAGCCATAATGGAGACTAGGTATCTACCACCCCACTACCACTATCAGATTAGAGCCATAATGGAGACTAGGTATCTACCACCCCACTACCACTATCAGATTAGAGCCATAATGGAGACTAGGTATCTACCACCCCACTACCTCTATCAGATTAGAGCCATAATGGAGACTAGGTATCTACCACCCCACTACCTCTATAAGATTAGAGCCATAAGGGCACCTGGCATCTACCACCCCACTACCACTATCAGATTAGAGCCATAAGGGCACTAGACATCTACCACCCCACTACCACTATCAGATTATAGCCATAATGGAAACTAGGTATCTACCACCCCACTACCACTATCAGATTAGAGCCATAAGGGCACTAGTTATCTACCAGCCCGCTACCACTATCAGATTAGAGCCATAAGGGCACTAGGCATCTACCACCCCGCCACCACTATCAGATAAGAGCCATAAGGGCACTAGACATCTACCACCCCACTACCACTATCAGATTAGAGCCATAATGGAAACTAGGTATCTACCACCCCACTACCACTATCAGATTAGAGCCATAATGGAGACTAGGTATCTACCACCCCACTACCACTATCAGATTAGAGCCATAATGGAGACTAGGTATCTACCACCCCACTACCACTATCAGATTAGAGCCATAATGGAGACTAGGTATCTACCACCCCACTACCTCTATCAGATTAGAGCCATAATGGAGACTAGGTATCTACCACCCCACTACCTCTACAAGATTAGAGCCATAAGGGCACCTGGCATCTACCACCCCACTACCACTATCAGATTAGAGCCATAAAGGCACTAGGCATCTACCACCCCACTACCACTATCAGATTAGAGCCATACTGGAGACTAGGTATCTACCACCCCACTATCACTATCAGATTAGAGCCATAAAGGCACTAGGTATCTACCATCCAACTACCACTACCAGATTAGAGCCATAATGGAGACTAGGTATCTACCACCCCACTACCACTATCAGATTAGAGCCATAAGGGCACTAGGCATCTACCACCCCGCTACCACTATTAGATTAGAGCCATAAGAGCACTAGACATCTACCACCCCACTACCACTATCAGATTAGAGCCATAAGGGCACTAGGCATCTACCACCACACAACCACTATCAGATTAGAGCCATAAGGGCACTAGGCATCTACCACCCCGCTACCACTATCAGATTAGAGCCATAAGGGCACTAGACACCTATCACCCCACTACCACTATCAGATTAGAGCCATAATGGAGACTAGGTATCTTCCACCCCACTACCACTACCAGATTACAGCCATAATGGAGACTAGGTATCTACCACCCCACTACCACTACCAAATTAGAGCCATAATGGAGACTAGGTATCTACCACCCCACTACCACTACCAGATTAGAGCCATAATGGAGACTAGGTATCTACCACCCCACTACCACTATCAGATTAGAGCCATAAGGGCACTAGGCATCTACCACCCCGCTACCACTATCCGTTTAGAGCCATAAGGGCACTAAACATCTACCACCCCACTACCACTATCAGATTAGAGCCATAATGGAAACTAGGTATCTACCACCCCACTACCACTATCAGATTAGAGCCATAAGGGCACTAGTTATCTACCAGCCCGCTACCACTATCAGATTAGAGCCATAAGGGCACTAGGCATCTACCACCCCGCCACCACTATCAGATAAGAGCCATAAGGGCACTAGACATCTACCACCCCACTACCACTATCAGATTAGAGCCATAATGGAAACTAGGCATCTACCACCACACAACCACTATCAGATTAGAGCAATAAGGGCACTAGACATCTACCACCCCACTACCACTATCAGATTAGAGCCATAATGGAAACTAGGTATCTACCACCCCACTACCACTATCAGATTAGAGCCATAAGGGCACTAGTTATCTACCAGCCCGCTACCACTATCAGATTAGAGCCATAAGGGCACTAGGCATCTACCACCCCGCTACCACTATCAGATAAGAGCCATAAGGGCACTAGACATCTACCACCCCACTACCACTATCAGATTAGAGCCATAATGGAAACTAGGTATCTACCACCCCACTACCACTATCAGATTAGAGCCATAAGGGCACTAGGCATCTTTCACCCCACTACCACTATCAGATTAGAGCCATAAGGGCACTAGGCATCTACCACCCCACTACCACTATCAGATTAGAGCCATAAAGGCACTAGGCATCTACCACCCCACTACCACTATCAGATTAGAGCCATAATGGAGACTAGGTATCTACCACCCCACTACCACTACCAGATTAGAGCCATAATGGAGACTAGGTATCTACCACACCACTACCACTACCAGATTAGAGCCATAATGGAGACTAGGTATCTACCACCCCACTACCACTATCAGATTAGAGCCATAATGGAGACTAGGTATCTACCACCCCACTACCTCTATCAGATTAGAGCCATAATGGAGACTAGGTATCTACCACCCCACTACCTCTATAAGATTAGAGCCATAAGGGCACCTGGCATCTACCACCCCACTACCACTATCAGATTAGAGCCATAAGGGCACTAGACATCTACCACCCCACTACCACTATCAGATTAGAGCCATAAGGGCACTAGGCATCTACCACCACACAACCACTATCAGATTAGAGCCATAAGGGCACTAGGCATCTACCACCCCGCTACCACTATCAGATTAGAGCCATAAGGGCACTAGACACCTATCACCCCACTACCACTATCAGATTAGAGCCATAATGGAGACTAGGTATCTTCCACCCCACTACCACTACCAGATTACAGCCATAATGGAGACTAGGTATCTACCACCCCACTACCACTACCAAATTAGAGCCATAATGGAGACTAGGTATCTACCACCCCACTACCACTATCAGATTAGAGCCATAATGGAGACTAGGTATCTACCACCCCACTACCTCTATCAGATTAGAGCCATAATGGAGACTAGGTATCTACCACCCCACTACCTCTATAAGATTAGAGCCATAAGGGCACTAGGCATCTACCACCCCACTACCACTATCAGATTAGAGCCATAATGGAGACTAGGTATCTACCACCCCACTACCACTATCAGATTAGAGCCATAATGGAGACTAGGTATCTACCACCCCACTACCACTATCAGATTAGAGCCATAATGGAGACTAGGTATCTACCACCCCACTACCTCTATCAGATTAGAGCCATAATGGAGACTAGGTATCTACCACCCCACTACCTCTATAAGATTAGAGCCATAAGGGCACCTGGCATCTACCACCCCACTACCACTATCAGATTAGAGCCATAAAGGCACTAGGCATCTACCACCCCACTACCACTACCAGATTACAGCCATAATGGAGACTAGGTATCTACCACCCCACTACCACTACCAAATTAGAGCCATAATGGAGACTAGGTATCTACCACCCCACTACCACTACCAGATTAGAGCCATAATGGAGACTAGGTATCTACCACCCCACTACCACTATCAGATTAGAGCCATAAGGGCACTAGGCATCTACCACCCCGCTACCACTATCCGTTTAGAGCCATAAGGGCACTAAACATCTACCACCCCACTACCACTATCAGATTAGAGCCATAAGGGCACTAGGCATCTACCACCACACAACCACTATCAGATTAGAGCCATAAGGGCACTAGGCATCTACCACCCCACTACCACTATCAGATTAGAGCCATAAGGGCACTAGACATCTACCACCCCACTACCACTATCAGATTAGAGCCATAAGGGCACTAGGCATCTACCACCCCGCTACCACTATCCGATTAGAGCCATAAGGGCACTAAACATCTACCACCCCACTACCACTATCAGATTAGAGCCATAAGGGCACTAGGCATCTACCACCACACAACCACTATCAGATTAGAGCAATAAGGGCACTAGGCATCTACCACCCCACTACCACTATCAGATTAGAGCCATAAGGGCACTAGTTATCTACCAGCCCGCTACCACTATCAGATTAGAGCCATAAGGGCACTAGGCATCTACCACCCCGCTACCACTATCAGATAAGAGCCATAAGGGCACTAGACATCTACCACCCCACTACCACTATCAGATTAGAGCCATTATGGAAACTAGGTATCTACCACCCCACTACCACTATCAGATTAGAGCCATAAGGGCACTAGGCATCTTTCACCCCACTACCACTATCAGATTAGAGCCATAAGGGCACTAGGCATCTACCACCCCACTACCACTATCAGATTAGAGCCATAAAGGCACTAGGCATCTACCACCCCACTACCACTATCAGATTAGAGCCATAATGGAGACTAGGTATCTACCACCCCACTACCACTACCAGATTAGAGCCATAATGGAGACTAGGTATCTACCACACCACTACCACTACCAGATTAGAGCCATAATAGAGACTAGGTATCTACCACCCCACTACCACTATCAGATTAGAGCCATAATGGAGACTAGGTATCTACCACCCCACTACCTCTATCAGATTAGAGCCATAATGGAGACTAGGTATCTACCACCCCACTACCTCTATAAGATTAGAGCCATAAGGGCACTAGGTATCTACCATCCAACTACCACTACCAGATTAGAGCCATAATGGAGACTAGGTATCTACCACCCCACTACCACTATCAGATTAGAGCCATAAGGGCACTAGGCATCTACCACCCCGCTACCACTATCAGATTAGAGCCATAAGGGCACTAGACATCTACCACCCCACTACCACTATCAGATTAGAGCCATAAGGGCACTAGGCATCTACCACCACACAACCACTATCAGATTAGAGCCATAAGGGCACTAGGCATCTACCACCCCGCTACCACTATCAGATTAGAGCCATAAGGGCACTAGACACCTATCACCCCACTACCACTATCAGATTAGAGCCATAATGGAGACTAGGTATCTTCCACCCCACTACCACTACCAGATTACAGCCATAATGGAGACTAGGTATCTACCACCCCACTACCACTACCAGATTAGAGCCATAATGGAGACTAGGTATCTACCACACCACTACCACTACCAGATTAGAGCCATAATGGAGACTAGGTATCTACCACCCCACTACCACTATCAGATTAGAGCCATAATGGAGACTAGGTATCTACCACCCCACTACCACTATCAGATTAGAGCCATAATGGAGACTAGGTATCTACCACCCCACTACCTCTATCAGATTAGAGCCATAATGGTGACTAGGTATCTACCACCCCACTACCTCTATAAGATTAGAGCCATAAGGGCACCTGGCATCTACCACCCCACTACCACTATCAGATTAGAGCCATAAAGGCACTAGGCATCTACCACCCCACTACCACTATCAGATTAGAGCCATAATGGAGACTAGGTATCTACCACCCCACTACCACTATCAGATTAGAGCCATAAAGGCACTAGGTATCTAACATCCAACTACCACTACCAGATTAGAGCCATAATGGAGACTAGGTATATACCACCCCACTACCACTATCAGATTAGAGCCATAAGGGCACTAGGCATCTACCACCCCACTACCACTATCAGATTAGAGCCATAAGGGCACTAGACATCTACCACCCCACTACCACTATCAGATTAGAGCCATAAGGGCACTAGGCATCTACCACCACACAACCACTATCAGATTAGAGCCATAAGGGCACTAGACACCTATCACCCCACTACCACTATCAGATTAGAGCCATAATGGAGACTAGGTATCTTCCACCCCACTACCACTACCAGATTACAGCCATAATGGAGACTAGGTATCTACCACCCCACTACCACTACCAAATTAGAGCCATAATGGAGACTAGGTATCTACCACCCCACTACCACTACCAGATTAGAGCCATAATGGAGACTAGGTATCTACCACCCCACTACCACTATCAGATTAGAGCCATAAGGGCACTAGGCATCTACCACCCCGCTACCACTATCCGATTAGAGCCATAAGGGCACTAAACATCTACCACCCCACTACCACTATCAGATTAGAGCCATAAGGGCACTAGGCATCTACCACCCCGCTACCACTATCCGATTAGAGCCATAAGGGCACTAAACATCTACCACCCCACTACCACTATCAGATTAGAGGCATAAGGGCACTAGGTATCTACCACCAATCAACCACTATCAGATTAGAGCAATAAGGGCACTAGGCATCTACCACCCCGCTACCACTATCAGATTAGAGCCATAAGGGCACTAGACATCTACCACCCCACTACCACTATCAGATTAGAGCCATAATGGAAACTAGGTATCTACCACCCCACTACCACTATCAGATTAGAGCCATAAGGGCACTAGTTATCTACCAGCCCGCTACCACTATCAGATTAGAGCCATAAGGGCACTAGGCATCTACCACCCCGCTACCACTATCAGATAAGAGCCATAAGGGCACTAGACATCTACCACCCCACTACCACTATCAGATTAGAGCCATTATGGAAACTAGGCATCTACCACCCCACTACCACTATCAGATTAGAGCCATAAGGGCACTAGGCATCTTTCACCCCACTACCACTATCAGATTAGAGCCATAAGGGCACTAGGCATCTACCACCCCACTACCACTATCAGATTAGAGCCATAAAGGCACTAGGCATCTACCACCCCACTACCACTATCAGATTAGAGCCATAATGGAGACTAGGTATCTACCACCCCACTACCACTACCAGATTAGAGCCATAATGGAGACTAGGTATATACCACACCACTACCACTACCAGATTAGAGCCATAATGGAGACTAGGTATCTTCCACCCCACTACCACTACCAGATTAGAGCCATAATGGAGACTAGGTATCTACCACCCCACTACCACTATCAGATTAGAGCCATAAGGGCACTAGGCATCTTTCACCCCACTACCACTATCAGATTAGAGCCATAAGGGCACTAGGCATCTACCACACCACTACCACTATCAGATTAGAGCCATAAGGGCACTAGACACCTATCACCCCACTACCACTATCAGATTAGAGCCATAATGGAGACTAGGTATCTTCCACCCCACTACCACCCCAGATTAGAGCCATAAGGGCACCTGGCGTCTACCACCCCACTACCACTATCAGATTAGAGCCATAAAGGCACTAGGCATCTACCACCCCACTACCACTATCAGATTAGAGCCATAATGGAGACTAGGTATCTACCACCCCACTACCACTATCAGATTAGAGCCATAAAGGCACTAGGTATCTACCATCCAACTACCACTACCAGATTAGAGCCATAATGGAGACTAGGTATCTACCACCCCACTACCACTATCAGATTAGAGCCATAAGGGCACTAGGCATCTACCACCCCGCTACCACTATCAGATTAGAGCCATAAGGGCACTAGACATCTACCACCCCACTACCACTATCAGATTAGAGCCATAAGGGCACTAGGCATCTACCACCACACAACCACTATCAGATTAGAGCCATAAGGGCACTAGGCATCTACCACCCCGCTACCACTATCAGATTAGAGCCATAAGGGCACTAGACACCTATCACCCCACTACCACTATCAGATTAGAGCCATAATGGAGACTAGGTATCTACCACCCCACTACCTCTATAAGATTAGAGCCATAAGGGCACCTGGCATCTACCACCCCACTACCACTATCAGATTAGAGCCATAAAGGCACTAGGCATCTACCACCCCACTACCACTATCAGATTAGAGCCATACTGGAGACTAGGTATCTACCACCCCACTACCACTATCAGATTAGAGCCATAAAGGCAATAGGTATCTACCATCCAACTACCACTACCAGATTAGAGCCATAATGGAGACTAGGTATCTACCACCCCACTACCACTATCAGATTAGAGCCATAAGGGCACTAGGCATCTACCACCCCGCTACCACTATTAGATTAGAGCCATAAGAGCACTAGACATCTACCACCCCACTACCACTATCAGATTAGAGCCATAAGGGCACTAGGCATCTACCACCACACAACCACTATCAGATTAGAGCCATAAGGGCACTAGGCATCTACCACCCCGCTACCACTATCAGATTAGAGCCATAAGGGCACTAGACACCTATCACCCCACTACCACTATCAGATTAGAGCCATAATGGAGACTAGGTATCTTCCACCCCACTACCACTACCAGATTACAGCCATAATGGAGACTAGGTATCTACCACCCCACTACCACTACCAAATTAGAGCCATAATGGAGACTAGGTATCTACCACCCCACTACCACTACCAGATTAGAGCCATAATGATGACTAGGTATCTACCACCCCACTACCACTATCAGATTAGAGCCATAAGGGCACTAGGCATCTACCACCCCGCTACCACTATCCGTTTAGAGCCATAAGGGCACTAAACATCTACCACCCCACTACCACTATCAGATTAGAGCCATAAGGGCACTAGGCATCTACCACCACACAACCACTATCAGATTAGAGCCATAAGGGCACTAGGCATCTACCACCCCGCTACCACTATCAGATTAGAGCCATAAGGGCACTAGACATCTACCACCCCACTACCACTATCAGATTAGAGCCATAAGGGCACTAGGCATCTACCACCCCGCTACCACTATCCGATTAGAGCCATAAGGGCACTAAACATCTACCACCCCACTACCACTATCAGATTAGAGCCATAAGGGCACTAGGCATGTACCACCACACAACCACTATCAGATTAGAGCAATAAGGGCACTAGGCATCTACCACCCCGCTACCACTATCAGATTAGAGCCATAAGGGCACTAGACATCTACCACCCCACTACCACTATCAGATTAGAGCCATAATGGAAACTAGGCATCTACCACCCCACTACCACTATCAGATTAGAGCCATAAAGGCACTAGGCATCTACCACCCCACTACCACTATCAGATTAGAGCCATAATGGAGATTAGGTATCTACCACCCCACTACCACTACCAGATTAGAGCCATAATGGAGACTAGGTATCTACCACCCCACTACCTCTATCAGATTAGAGCCATAATGGAGACTAGGTATCTACCACCCCACTACCTCTATAAGATTAGAGCCATAAGAGCACCTGGCATCTACCACCCCACTACCACTATCAGATTAGAGCCATAAAGGCACTAGGCATCTACCACCCCACTACCACTATCAGATTAGAGCCATAATGGAGACTAGGTATCTACCACCCCACTACCACTATCAGATTAGAGCCATAAAGGCACTAGGTATCTACCATCCAACTACCACTACCAGATTAGAGCCATAATGGAGACTAGGTATCTACCACCCCACTACCACTATCAGATTAGAGCCATAAGGGCACTAGGCATCTACCACCCCGCTACCACTATCAGATTAGAGCCATAAGGGCACTAGACATCTACCACCCCACTACCACTATCAGATTAGAGCCATAAGGGCACTAGGCATCTACCACCACACAACCACTATCAGATTAGAGCCATAAGGGCACTAGGCATCTACCACCCCGCTACCACTATCAGATTAGAGCCATAAGGGCACTAGACACCTATCACCCCACTACCACTATCAGATTAGAGCCATAATGGAGACTAGGTATCTTCCACCCCACTACCACTACCAGATTACAGCCATAATGGAGACTAGGTATCTACCACCCCACTACCACTACCAAATTAGAGCCATAATGGAGACTAGGTATCTACCACCCCACTACCACTATCAGATTAGAGCCATAATGGAGACTAGGTATCTACCACCCCACTACCTCTATCAGATTAGAGCCATAATGGAGACTAGGTATCTACCACCCCACTACCTCTATAAGATTAGAGCCATAAGGGCACCTGGCATCTACCACCCCACTACCACTATCAGATTAGAGCCATAAAGGCACTAGGCATCTACCACCCCACTACCACTATCAGATTAGAGCCATACTGGAGACTAGGTATCTACCACCCCACTACCACTATCAGATTAGAGCCATAAAGGCACTAGGTATCTACCATCCAACTACCACTACCAGATTAGAGCCATAATGGAGACTAGGTATCTACCACCCCACTACCACTATCAGATTAGAGCCATAAGGGCACTAGGCATCTACCACCCCGCTACCACTATTAGATTAGAGCCATAAGAGCACTAGACATCTACCACCCCACTACCACTATCAGATTAGAGCCATAAGGGCACTAGGCATCTACCACCACACAACCACTATCAGATTAGAGCCATAAGGGCACTAGGCATCTACCACCCCGCTACCACTATCAGATTAGAGCCATAAGGGCACTAGACACCTATCACCCCACTACCACTATCAGATTAGAGCCATAATGGAGACTAGGTATCTTCCACCCCACTACCACTACCAGATTACAGCCATAATGGAGACTAGGTATCTACCACCCCACTACCACTACCAAATTAGAGCCATAATGGAGACTAGGTATCTACCACCCCACTACCACTACCAGATTAGAGCCATAATGATGACTAGGTATCTACCACCCCACTACCACTATCAGATTAGAGCCATAAGGGCACTAGGCATCTACCACCCCGCTACCACTATCCGTTTAGAGCCATAAGGGCACTAAACATCTATCACCCCACTACCACTATCAGATTAGAGCCATAAGGGCACTAGGCATCTACCACCACACAACCACTATCAGATTAGAGCCATAAGGGCACTAGGCATCTACCACCCCGCTACCACTATCAGATTAGAGCCATAAGGGCACTAGACATCTACCACCCCACTACCACTATCAGATTAGAGCCATAAGGGCACTAGGCATCTACCACCCCGCTACCACTATCCGATTAGAGCCATAAGGGCACTAAACATCTACCACCCCACTACCACTATCAGATTAGAGCCATAAGGGCACTAGGCATGTACCACCACACAACCACTATCAGATTAGAGCAATAAGGGCACTAGGCATCTACCACCCCGCTACCACTATCAGATTAGAGCCATAAGGGCACTAGACATCTACCACCCCACTACCACTATCAGATTAGAGCCATAATGGAAACTAGGCATCTACCACCCCACTACCACTATCAGATTAGAGCCATAAAGGCACTAGGCATCTACCACCCCACTACCACTATCAGATTAGAGCCATAATGGAGACTAGGTATCTACCACCCCACTACCACTACCAGATTAGAGCCATAATGGAGACTAGATATCTACCACACCACTACCACTACCAGATTAGAGCCATAATGGAGACTAGGTATCTACCACCCCACTACCACTATCAGATTAGAGCCATAATGGAGACTAGGTATCTACCACCCCACTACCACTATCAGATTAGAGCCATAATGGAGACTAGGTATCTACCACCCCACTACCTCTATCAGATTAGAGCCATAATGGAGACTAGGTATCTACCACCCCACTACCTCTATAAGATTAGAGCCATAAGGGCACCTGGCATCTACCACCCCACTACCACTATCAGATTAGAGCCATAAAGGCACTAGGCATCTACCACCCCACTACCACTATCAGATTAGAGCCATAATGGAGACTAGGTATCTACCACCCCACTACCACTATCAGATTAGAGCCATAAAGGCACTAGGTATCTACCATCCAACTACCACTACCAGATTAGAGCCATAATGGAGACTAGGTATATACCACCCCACTACCACTATCAGATTAGAGCCATAAGGGCACTAGGCATCTACCACCCCACTACCACTATCAGATTAGAGCCATAAGGGCACTAGACATCTACCACCCCACTACCACTATCAGATTAGAGCCATAAGGGCACTAGGCATCTACCACCACACAACCACTATCAGATTAGAGCCATAAGGGCACTAGGCATCTACCACCCCGCTACCACTATCAGATTAGAGCCATAAGGGCACTAGACACCTATCACCCCACTACCACTATCAGATTAGAGCCATAATGGAGACTAGGTATCTACCACCCCACTACCTCTACCAGATTAGAGCCATAATGGAGACTAGGTATCTACCACCCCACTACCACTATCAGATTAGAGCCATAAGGGCACTAGGCATCTACCACCCCGCTACCACTATCCGATTAGAGCCATAAGGGCACTAAACATCTACCACCCCACTACCACTATCAGATTAGAGCCATAAGGGCACTAGGCATCTACCACCCCGCTACCACTATCCGATTAGAGCCATAAGGGCACTAAACATCTACCACCCCACTACCACTATCAGATTAGAGCCATAAGGGCACTAGGTATCTACCACCAATCAACCACTATCAGATTAGAGCAATAAGGGCACTAGGCATCTACCACCCCGCTACCACTATCAGATTAGAGCCATAAGGGCACTAGACATCTACCACCCCACTACCACTATCAGATTAGAGCCATAATGGAAACTAGGTATCTACCACCCCACTACCACTATCAGATTAGAGCCATAAGGGCACTAGTTATCTACCAGCCCGCTACCACTATCAGATTAGAGCCATAAGGGCACTAAACATCTACCACCCCACTACCACTATCAGATTAGAGCCATAAGGGCACTAGGTATCTACCACCAATCAACCACTATCAGATTAGAGCAATAAGGGCACTAGGCATCTACCACCCCGCTACCACTATCAGATTAGAGCCATAAGGGCACTAGACATCTACCACCCCACTACCACTATCAGATTAGAGCCATAATGGAAACTAGGTATCTACCACCCCACTACCACTATCAGATTAGAGCCATAAGGGCACTAGTTATCTACCAGCCCGCTACCACTATCAGATTAGAGCCATAAGGGCACTAGGCATCTACCACCCCGCTACCACTATCAGATAAGAGCCATAAGGGCACTAGACATCTACCACCCCACTACCACTATCAGATTAGAGCCATAATGGAAACTAGGTATCTACCACCCCACTACCACTATCAGATTAGAGCCATAAGGGCACTAGGCATCTTTCACCCCACTACCACTATCAGATTAGAGCCATAAGGGCACTAGGCATCTACCACCCCACTACCACTATCAGATTAGAGCCATAAAGGCACTAGGCATCTACCACCCCACTACCACTATCAGATTAGAGCCATAATGGAGACTAGGTATCTACCACCCCACTACCACTACCAGATTAGAGCCATAATGGAGACTAGGTATCTACCACACCACTACCACTACCAGATTAGAGCCATAATGGAGACTATGTATCTACCACCCCACTACCACTATCAGATTAGAGCCATAATGGAGACTAGGTATCTACCACCCCACTACCACTATCAGATTAGAGCCATAATGGAGACTAGGTATCTACCACCCCACTACCTCTATCAGATTAGAGCCATAATGGAGACTAGGTATCTACCACCCCAGTACCTCTATAAAATTAGAGCCATAAGGGCACCTGGCGTCTACCACCCCACTACCACTATCAGATTAGAGCCATAAAGGCACTAGGCATCTACCACCCCACTACCACTATCAGATTAGAGCCATAATGGAGACTAGGTATCTACCACCCCACTACCACTATCAGATTAGAGCCATAAAGGCACTAGGCATCTACCACCCCACTACCACTATCAGATTAGAGCCATAAGGGCACTAGGCATCTACCACCACACAACCACTATCAGATTAGAGCCATAAGGGCACTAGGCATCTACCATCCCGCTACCACTATCAGATTAGAGCCATAAGGGCACTAGACATCTACCACCCCACTACCACTATCAGATTAGAGCCATAAGGGCACTAGGCATCTACCACCCCACTACCACTATCAGATTAGAGCCATAAAGGCACTAGGCATCTACCACCCCACTACCACTATCAGATTAGAGCCATAATGGAGACTAGGTATCTACCACCCCACTACCACTACCAGATTAGAGCCATAATGGAGACTAGGTATCTACCACACCACTACCACTACCAGATTAGAGCCATAATGGAGACTATGTATCTACCACCCCACTACCACTATCAGATTAGAGCCATAATGGAGACTAGGTATCTACCACCCCACTACCACTATCAGATTAGAGCCATAATGGAGACTAGGTATCTACCACCCCACTACCTCTATCAGATTAGAGCCATAATGGAGACTAGGTATCTACCACCCCAGTACCTCTATAAAATTAGAGCCATAAGGGCACCTGGCGTCTACCACCCCACTACCACTATCAGATTAGAGCCATAAAGGCACTAGGCATCTACCACCCCACTACCACTATCAGATTAGAGCCATAATGGAGACTAGGTATCTACCACCCCACTACCACTATCAGATTAGAGCCATAAAGGCACTAGGCATCTACCACCCCACTACCACTATCAGATTAGAGCCATAAGGGCACTAGGCATCTACCACCACACAACCACTATCAGATTAGAGCCACAAGGGCACTAGGCATCTACCATCCCGCTACCACTATCAGATTAGAGCCATAAGGGCACTAGACATCTACCACCCCACTACCACTATCAGATTAGAGCCATAAGGGCACTAGGCATCTACCACCCCGCTACCACTATCCGATTAGAGCCATAAGGGCACTAAACATCTACCACCCCACTACCACTATCAGATTAGAGCCATAAGGGCACTAGGCATGTACCACCACACAACCACTATCAGATTAGAGCAATAAGGGCACTAGGCATCTACCACCCCGCTACCACTATCAGATTAGAGCCATAAGGGCACTAGACATCTACCACCCCACTACCACTATCAGATTAGAGCCATAATGGAAACTAGGCATCTACCACCCCACTACCACTATCAGATTAGAGCCATAAAGGCACAAGGCATCTACCACCCCACTACCACTATCAGATTAGAGCCATAATGGAGACTAGGTATCTACCACCCCACTACCACTACCAGATTAGAGCCATAATGGAGACTAGGTATCTACCACACCACTACCACTACCAGATTAGAGCCATAATGGAGACTAGGTATCTACCACCCCACTACCACTATCAGATTAGAGCCATAATGGAGACTAGGTATCTACCACCCCACTACCACTATCAGATTAGAGCCATAATGGAGACTAGGTATCTACCACCCCACTACCTCTATCAGATTAGAGCCATAATGGAGACTAGGTATCTACCACCCCACTACCTCTATAAGATTAGAGCCATAAGGGCACCTGGCATCTACCACCCCACTACCACTATCAGATTAGAGCCATAAAGGCACTAGGCATCTACCACCCCACTACCACTATCAGATTAGAGCCATAATGGAGACTAGGTATCTACCACCCCACTACCACTATCAGATTAGAGCCATAAAGGCACTAGGTATCTACCATCCAACTACCACTACCAGATTAGAGCCATAATGGAGACTAGGTATATACCACCCCACTACCACTATCAGATTAGAGCCATAAGGGCACTAGGCATCTACCACCCCGCTACCACTATCAGATAAGAGCCATAAGGGCACTATACATCTACCACCCCACTACCACTATCAGATTAGAGCCATAATGGAAACTAGGTATCTACCACCCCACTACCACTATCAGATTAGAGCCATAAGGGCACTAGGCATCTTTCACCCCACTACCACTATCAGATTAGAGCCATAAGGGCACTAGGCATCTACCACCCCACTACCACTATCAGATTAGAGCCATAAAGGCACTAGGCATCTACCACCCCACTACCACTATCAGATTAGAGCCATAAAGGCACTAGGTATCTACCATCCAACTACCACTACCAGATTAGAGCCATAATGGAGACTAGGTATATACCACCCCACTACCACTATCAGATTAGAGCCATAAGGGCACTAGGCATCTACCACCCCGCTACCACTATCAGATAAGAGCCATAAGGGCACTAGACATCTACCACCCCACTACCACTATCAGATTAGAGCCATAATGGAAACTAGGTATCTACCACCCCACTACCACTATCAGATTAGAGCCATAAGGGCACTAGGCATCTTTCACCCCACTACCACTATCAGATTAGAGCCATAAGGGCACTAGGCATCTACCACCCCACTACCACTATCAGATTAGAGCCATAAAGGCACTAGGCATCTACCACCCCACTACCACTATCAGATTAGAGCCATAATGGAGACTAGGTATCTACCACCCCACTACCACTACCAGATTAGAGCCATAATGGAGACTAGGTATCTACCACACCACTACCACTACCAGATTAGAGCCATAATGGAGACTATGTATCTACCACCCCACTACCACTATCAGATTAGAGCCATAATGGAGACTAGGTATCTACCACCCCACTACCACTATCAGATTAGAGCCATAATGGAGACTAGGTATCTACCACCCCACTACCTCTATCAGATTAGAGCCATAATGGAGACTAGGTATCTACCACCCCAGTACCTCTATAAGATTAGAGCCATAATGGCACCTGGCGTCTACCACCCCACTACCACTATCAGATTAGAGCCATAAAGGCACTAGGCATCTACCACCCCACTACCACTATCAGATTAGAGCCATAATGGAGACTAGGTATCTACCACCCCACTACCACTATCAGATTAGAGCCATAAAGGCACTAGGCATCTACCACCCCACTACCACTATCAGATTAGAGCCATAAGGGCACTAGGCATCTACCACCACACAACCACTATCAGATTAGAGCCATAAGGGCACTAGGCATCTACCACCCCGCTACCACTATCAGATTAGAGCCATAAGGGCACTAGACATCTACCACCCCACTACCACTATCAGATTAGAGCCATAAGGGCACTAGGCATCTACCACCCCGCTACCACTATCCGATTAGAGCCATAAGGGCACTAAACATCTACCACCCCACTACCACTATCAGATTAGAGCCATAAGGGCACTAGGCATGTACCACCACACAACCACTATCAGATTAGAGCCATAATGGAGACTAGGTATCTACCACCCCACTACCTCTATCAGATTAGAGCCATAATGGAGACTAGGTATCTACCACCCCACTACCTCTATAAGATTAGAGCCATAAGGGCACCTGGCATCTACCACCCCACTACCACTATCAGATTAGAGCCATAATGGAGACTAGGTATCTACCACCCCACTACCACTATCAGATTAGAGCCATAAAGGCACTAGGTATCTACCATCCAACTACCACTACCAGATTAGAGCCATAATGGAGACTAGGTATATACCACCCCACTACCACTATCAGATTAGAGCCATAAGGGCACTAGGCATCTACCACCCCACTACCACTATCAGATTAGAGCCATAAGGGCACTAGACATCTACCACCCCACTACCACTATCAGATTAGAGCCATAAGGGCACTAGGCATCTACCACCACACAACCACTATCAGATTAGAGCCATAAGGGCACTAGGCATCTACCACCCCGCTACCACTATCAGATTAGAGCCATAAGGGCACTAGACACCTATCACCCCACTACCACTATCAGATTAGAGCCATAATGGAGACTAGGTATCTTCCACCCCACTACCACTACCAGATTACAGCCATAATGGAGACTAGGTATCTACCACCCCACTACCACTACCAAATTAGAGCCATAATGGAGACTAGGTATCTACCACCCCACTACCACTACCAGATTAGAGCCATAATGGAGACTAGGTATCTACCACCCCACTACCACTATCAGATTAGAGCCATAAGGGCACTAGGCATCTACCACCCCGCTACCACTATCCGATTAGAGCCATAAGGGCACTAAACATCTACCACCCCACTACCACTATCAGATTAGAGCCATAAGGGCACTAGGCATCTACCACCCCGCTACCACTATCCGATTAGAGCCATAAGGGCACTAAACATCTACCACCCCACTACCACTATCAGATTAGAGCCATAAGGGCACTAGGTATCTACCACCAATCAACCACTATCAGATTAGAGCAATAAGGGCACTAGGCATCTACCACCCCGCTACCACTATCAGATTAGAGCCATAAGGGCACTAGACATCTACCACCCCACTACCACTATCAGATTAGAGCCATAATGGAAACTAGGTATCTACCACCCCACTACCACTATCAGATTAGAGCCATAAGGGCACTAGTTATCTACCAGCCCGCTACCACTATCAGATTAGAGCCATAAGGGCACTAGGCATCTACCACCCCGCTACCACTATCAGATAAGAGCCATAAGGGCACTAGACATCTACCACCCCACTACCACTATCAGATTAGAGCCATAATGGAAACTAGGTATCTACCACCCCACTACCACTATCAGATTAGAGCCATAAGGGCACTAGGCATCTTTCACCCCACTACCACTATCAGATTAGAGCCATAAGGGCACTAGGCATCTACCACCCCACTACCACTATCAGATTAGAGCCATAAAGGCACTAGGCATCTACCACCCCACTACCACTATCAGATTAGAGCCATAATGGAGACTAGGTATCTACCACCCCACTACCACTACCAGATTAGAGCCATAATGGAGACTAGGTATCTACCACACCACTACCACTACCAGATTAGAGCCATAATGGAGACTATGTATCTACCACCCCACTACCACTATCAGATTAGAGCCATAATGGAGACTAGGTATCTACCACCCCACTACCACTATCAGATTAGAGCCATAATGGAGATTAGGTATCTACCACCCCACTACCTCTATCAGATTAGAGCCATAATGGAGACTAGGTATCTACCACCCCAGTACCTCTATAAGATTAGAGCCATAAGGGCACCTGGCGTCTACCACCCCACTACCACTATCAGATTAGAGCCATAAAGGCACTAGGCATCTACCACCCCACTACCACTATCAGATTAGAGCCATAATGGAGACTAGGTATCTATCACCCCACTACCACTATCAGATTAGAGCCATAAAGGCACTAGGTATCTACCATCCAACTACCACTACCAGATTAGAGCCATAATGGAGACTAGGTATCTACCACCCCACTACCACTATCAGATTAGAGCCATAAGGGCACTAGGCATCTACCACCCCGCTACCACTATCAGATTAGAGCCATAAGGGCACTAGACACCTATCACCCCACTACCACTATCAGATTAGAGCCATAATGGAGACTAGGTATCTTCCACCCCACTACCACTACCAGATTACAGCCATAATGGAGACTAGGTATCTACCACCCCACTACCACTACCAAATTAGAGCCATAATGGAGACTAGGTATCTACCACCCCACTACCACTACCATATTAGAGCCATAATGGAGACTAGGTATCTACCACCCCACTACCACTATCAGATTAGAGCCATAAGGGCACTAGGCATCTACCACCCCGCTACCACTATCCGATTAGAGCCATAAGGGCACTAAACATCTACCACCCCACTACCACTATCAGATTAGAGCCATAAGGGCACTAGGCATCTACCACCACACAACCACTATCAGATTAGAGCCATAAGGGCACTAGGCATCTACCACCCCACTACCACTATCAGATTAGAGCCATAAGGGCACTAGACATCTACCACCCCACTACCACTATCAGATTAGAGCCATAATGGAAACTAGGTATCTACCACCCCACTACCACTATCAGATTAGAGCCATAATGGAAACTAGGTATCTACCACCCCACTACCACTATCAGATTAGAGCCATAAGGGCACCAGGCATCTACCACCCCGCTACCACTATCAGATAAGAGCCATAAGGGCACTAGACATCTACCACCCCACTACCACTATCAGATTAGAGCCATAATGGAAACTAGGTATCTTCCACCCCACTGCCACTATCAGATTAGAGCCATAAGGGCACTAGGCATCTTTCAACCCACTACCACTATCAGATTAGAGCCATAATGGAGACTAGGTATCAACCACCCCACTACCACTACCAGATTAGAGCCATAATGGAGACTAGGTATCTACCACATCACTACCACTACCAGATTAGAGCCATAATGGAGACTAGGTATCTACCACCCCACTACCACTATCAGATTAGAGCCATAATGGAGACTAGGTATCTACCACCCCTCTACCACTATCAGATTAGAGCCATAATGGAGACTAGGTATCTACCACCCCACTACCTCTATCAGATTAGAGCCATAATGGAGACTAGGTATCTACCACCCCACTACCTCTATAAGATTAGAGCCATAAGGGCACCTGGCATCTACCACCCCACTACCACTATCAGATTAGAGCCATAAAGGCACTAGGCATCTACCACCCCACTACCACTATCAGATTAGAGCCATAATGGAGACTAGGTATCTACCACCCCACTACCACTATCAGATTAGAGCCATAAAGGCACTAGGTATCTACCATCCAACTACCACTACCAGATTAGAGCCATAATGGAGACTAGGTATCTACCACCCCACTACCACTATCAGATTAGAGCCATAAGGGCACTAGGCATCTACCACCCCGCTACCACTATCAGATTAGAGCCATAAGGGCACTAGACATCTACCACCCCACTACCACTATCAGATTAGAGCCATAAGGGCACTAGGCATCTACCACCACACAACCACTATCAGATTAGAGCCATAAGGGCACTAGGCATCTACCACCCCGCTACCACTATCAGATTAGAGCCATAAGGGCACTAGACACCTATCACCCCACTACCACTATCAGATTAGAGCCATAATGGAGACTAGGTATCTTCCACCCCACTACCACTACCAGATTACAGCCATAATGGAGACTAGGTATCTACCACCCCACTACCACTACCAAATTAGAGCCATAATGGAGACTAGGTATCTACCACCCCACTACCACTACCAGATTAGAGCCATAATGGAGACTAGGTATCTACAACCCCACTACCACTATCAGATTAGAGCCATAAGGGCACTAGGCATCTACCACCCCGCTACCACTATCCGATTAGAGCCATAAGGGCACTAGGCATCTACCACCCCGCTACCACTATCAGATTAGAGCCATAAGGGCACTAGACATCTACCAACCCCACTACCACTATCAGATTAGAGCCATAATGGAAACTAGGTCTCTACCACCCCACTACCACTATCAGATTAGAGCCATAAGGGCACTAGTTATCTACCAGCCCGCTACCACTATCAGATTAGAGCCATAAGGGCACTAGGCATCTACCACCCCGCTACCACTATCAGATAAGAGCCATAAGGGCACTAGACATCTACCACCCCACTACCACTATCAGATTAGAGCCATAATGGAAACTAGGTATCTACCACCCCACTACCACTATCAGATTAGAGCCATAAGGGCACTAGGCATCTTTCACCCCACTACCACTATCAGATTAGAGCCATAAGGGCACTAGGCATCTACCACCCCACTACCACTATCAGATTAGAGCCATAAAGGCACTAGGCATCTACCACCCCACTACCACTATCAGATTAGAGCCATAATGGAGACTAGGTATCTACCACCCCACTACCACTACCAGATTAGAGCCATAATGGAGACTAGGTATCTACCACACCACTACCACTACCAGATTAGAGCCATAATGGAGACTAGGTATCTACCACCCCACTACCACTATCAGATTAGAGCCATAATGGAGACTAGGTATCTACCACCCCACTACCACTATCAGATTAGAGCCATAATGGAGACTAGGTATCTACCAACCCACTACCTCTATCAGATTAGAGCCATAATGGAGACTAGGTATCTACCACCCCACTACCTCTATAAGATTAGAGCCATAAGGGCACCTGGCATCTACCACCCCACTACCACTATCAGATTAGAGCCATAAAGGCACTAGGCATCTACCACCCCACTACCACTATCAGATTAGAGACATAATGGAGACTAGGTATCTACCACCCCACTACCACTATCAGATTAGAGCCATAAAGGCACTAGGTATCTACCATCCAACTACCACTACCAGATTAGAGCCATAATGGAGACTAGGTATCTACCACCCCACTACCACTATCAGATTAGAGCCATAATGGAGACTAGGTATCTACCACCCCACTACCACTATCAGATTAGAGCCATAATGGAGACTAGGTATCTACCAACCCACTACCTCTATCAGATTAGAGCCATAATGGAGACTAGGTATCTACCACCCCACTACCTCTATAAGATTAGAGCCATAAGGGCACCTGGCATCTACCACCCCACTACCACTATCAGATTAGAGCCATAAAGGCACTAGGCATCTACCACCCCACTACCACTATCAGATTAGAGCCATAATGGAGACTAGGTATCTACCACCCCACTACCACTATCAGATTAGAGCCATAAAGGCACTAGGTATCTACCATCCAACTACCACTACCAGATTAGAGCCATAATGGAGACTAGGTATCTACCACCCCACTACCACTATCAGATTAGAGCCATAAGGGCACTAGGCATCTACCACCCCGCTACCACTATCAGATTAGAGCCATAAGGGCACTAGGCATCTACCACCCCACTACCACTATCAGATTAGAGCCATGAAGGCACTAGGTATCTACCACCCCACTACCACTACCAGATTAGAGCCATAATGGAGACTAGGTATCTACCACACCAAAACCACTACCAGATTAGAGCCATAATGGAGACTAGGTATCTACCACCCCACTACCACTACCAGATTAGAGCCATAATGGAGACTAGGTATCTACCACACCAAAACCACTACCAGATTAGAGCCATAATGGAGACTAGGTATCTACCACCCCACTACCACTACCAGATTAGAGCCATAATGGAGACTAGGTATCTACCACCCCACTACCACTATCAGATTAGAGCCATAAGGGCACTAGGCATCTACCACCCCGCTACCACTACCAGATTAGAGCCATAAGGGCACTAGGCATCTACCACCCCACTACCACTATCAGATTAGAGCCATGAAGGCACTAGGTATCTACCACCCCACTACCACTACCAGATTAGAGCCATAATGGAGACTAGGTATCTACCACACCAAAACCACTACCAGATTAGAGCCATAATGGAGACTAGGTATCTACCACCCCACTACCACTATCAGATTAGAGCCATAATGGAGACTAGGTATATACCACCCCACTACCACTATCCGATTAGAGCCATAATGGAGACTTGGTATCTACCACCCCACTACCACTATCAGATTAAAGCCATAATGGAGACTAGGTATCTACCACCCCACTACCACTATCAGATTAGAGCCATAATGGAGACTTGGTATCTACCACCCCACTACTTCTATCAGATTAAAGCCATAATGGAGACTAGGTATCTACCACCCCACTACCACTATCAGATTAGAGCCATAGAGGAGACTAGGTATCTACCACACCACTACCACTACCAGATTAGAGCCATAATGGAGACTAGGTATCTACCACCCCACTACCACTATCAGATTAGAGCCATAATGGAGACTAGGTATCTACCACCCCACTACCACTATCAGATTAGAGCCATAATGGAGACTAGGTATCTACCACCCCACTACCTCTATCAGATTAGAGCCATAATGGAGACTAGGTATCTACCACCCCACTACCTCTATAAGATTAGAGCCATAAGGGCACCTGGCATCTACCACCCCACTACCACTATCAGATTAGAGCCATAAGGGCACTAGGCATCTACCACCCCGCTACCACTATCAGATTAGAGCCATAAGGGCACTAGACACCTATCACCCCACTACCACTATAAGATTAAAGCCATAATGGAAACTGGATATCTACCACCCCACTACCACTATCAGATTAGAGCCATAAGGGCACTAGTTATCTACCACCCCACTACCACTATCAGATTAGAGCCATAAGGGCACTAGGCATCTACCACCCCGCTACCACTATCAGATTAGAGCCATAAAGGCACTAGACATCTACCACCCCACTACCACTATCAGATTAGAGCCATAATGGAAACTAGGTATCTACCACCCCACTACCACTATCAGATTAGAGCCATAAGGGCTCTAGGCATCTTTCACCTCACTACCACTATCAGATTAGAGCCATAAAGGCACTAGGCATCTACCACTCCACTACCACTATCAGATTAGAGCCATAATGGAGACTAGGTATCTACCACCCCACTAGCACTATCAGATTAGAGCCATAAGTGCACTAGGCATCTACCACCCCACTACCACTATCAGATTAGAGCCATGAAGGCACTAGGTATCTACCACCCCACTACCACTACCAGATTAGAGCCATAATGGAGACTAGGTATCTACCACACCACAACCACTACCAGATTAGAGCCATAATGGAGACTAGGTATCTACCACCCCACTACCACTATCAGATTAGAGCCATAATGGAGACTAGGTATCTTCCACCCCACTACCACTATCAGATTAGAGCCATAGCGGAGACTAGGTATCTACCACCCCACTACCACTATCAGATTAGAGCCATAATGGAGACTAGGTATCTACCACCCCACTACCACTATCAGATTACAACCATAAGGGCACTTGGCATCTACCACCACACAACCACTATCAGATTAGAGCCATAAGGGCACTAGGCATCTACCACCCCGCTACCACTATCAGATGAGAGCCATAAGGGCACTAGACACCTATCACCCCATACCACTATCAGATTAGAGCCATAATGGAAACTAGGTATCTACCACCCCACTACCACTATCAGATTAGAGCCATAAGGGCACTAGTTATCTACCACCCCGCTACCACTATCAGATTAGAGCCATAAGGGCAATAGGCATCTACCACCCCACTACCACTATCAGATTAGAGCCATACAGGCACTAGGCATCTACCACCCCACTACCACTATCAGATTAGAGCCATAATGGAGACTAGGTATCTACCACACCACTACCACTACCAGATTAGAGCCATAATGGAGACTAGGTATCTACCACCCCACTACCACTTTCAGATTAGAGCCATAATGGAGACTAGGTATCTACCACCCCACTACCACTATCAGATTAGAGCCATAATGGAGACTTGGTATCTACCAACCCACTACCTCTATCAGATTAGAGCCATAATGGAGACTAGGTATCTACCACCCCACTACCTCTATAAGATTAGAGCCATAAGGGCACCTGGCATCTACCACCCCACTACCACTATCAGATTAGAGCCATAAAGGCACTAGGCATCTACCACCCCACTACCACTATCAGATTAGAGCCATAATGGAGACTAGGTATCTACCACCCCACTACCACTATCAGATTAGAGCCATAAAGGCACTAGGTATCTACCATCCAACTACCACTACCAGATTAGAGCCATAATGGAGACTAGGTATCTACCACCCCACTACCACTATCAGATTAGAGCCATAAGGGCACTAGGCATCTACCACCCCGCTACCACTATCAGATTAGAGCCATAAGGGCACTAGACATCTACCACCCCACTACCACTATCAGATTAGAGCCATAAGGGCACTAGGCATCTACCACCACACAACCACTATCAGATTAGAGCCATAAGGGCACTAGGCATCTACCACCCCGCTACCACTATCAGATGAGAGCCATAAGGGCACTAGACACCTATCACCCCACTACCACTATCAGATTAGAGCCATAATGGAAACTAGGTATCTACCACCCCACTACCACTATCAGATTAGAGCCATAAGGGCACTAGTTATCTACCACCCCGCTACCACTATCAGATTAGAGCCATAAGGGCACTAGGCATCTACCACCCCGCTACCACTATCAGATTAGAGCCATAAGGGCACTAGACATCTACCACCCCACTACCACTATCAGATTAGAGCCATAATGGAAACTAGGTATCTACCACCCCACTACCACTATCAGATTAGAGCCATAAGTGCTCTAGGCATCTTTCACCTCACTACCACTATCAGATTAGAGCCATAAAGGCACTAGGCATCTACCACTCCAGTACCACTATCAGATTAGAGCCATAATGGAGACTAGGTATCTACCACCCCACTACCACTATCAGATTAGAGCCATAAGGGCACTAGGCATCTTTCACCCCACTACCACTATCAGATTAGAGCCATAAGGGCACTAGGCATCTACCACCCCACTACCACTATCAGATTAGAGCCATAAAGGCACTAGGCATCTACCACCCCACTACTACTATCAGATTAGAGCCATAATGGAGACTAGTTATCTACCACCCCACTACCACTATCAGATTAGAGCCATAATGGAGACTAGGTATCTACCACACCACTACCACTACCAGATTAGAGCCATAATGGAGACTAGGTATCTACCACCCCACTACCACTATCAGATTAGAGCCATAATGGAGACTAGGTATCTACCACCCCACTACCACTATCAGATTAGAGCCATAATGGAGACTTGGTATCTACCACCCCACTACCACTATCAGATTAAAGCCATAATGGAGACTAGGTATCTACCACCCCACTACCACTATCAGATTAGAGCCATAATGGAGACTTGGTATCTACCACCCCACTACTTCTATCAGATTAAAGCCATAATGGAGACTAGGTATCTACCACCCCACTACCACTATCAGATTAGAGCCATATAGGAGACTAGGTATCTACCACCCCACTACCTCTATCAGATTAGAGCCATAATGGAGACTAGGTATCTACCACCCCACTACCTCTATAACATTAGAGCCATAAGGGCACTTGGCATCTACCACCCAACTACCACTATCAGATTAGAGCCATAAAGGCACTAGGCATCTACCACCCCAATACCACTAACAGATTAGAGCCATAATGGAGACTAGGTATCTACCACCCCACTACCACTATCAGATTAGAGCCATAAGGGCACTAGGCATCTATCACCCCACTACCACTATCAGATTACAGCCATAAAGGCACTAGGCATCTACCACCCCACTACCACTATCAGATTAGAGCCATAATGGAGAATAGGTATCTACCACCCCACTACCACTATCAGATTAGAGCCATAAGGGCACTAGGCATCTACCACCCAACTACCACTATCAGATTAGAGCCATAAAGGCACTAGGCATCTACCACCCCACTACCACTATCAGATTAGAGCCATAATGGAGACTAGGTATCTACCACCCCACTACCACTATCAGATTAGAGCCATAATGGAGACTAGGCATCTACTACCCCAAGACCACTACCAGATTAGAGCCATAATGGAGACTAGGTATCTACCACACCACTACCACTACCAGGTTAGAGCCATAATGGAGACTAGGTATCTACCACACCACTACCACTATCAGATTAGAGCCATAATGGAAACTAGGTATCTACCACCCCACTACCACTATCAGATTAGAGCCATAATGGAGACTAGGTATCTACCACCCCACTACCTCTATAAGATTAGAGCCATAAGGGCACTTGTCATCTACCACCCCACTACCACTATCAGATTAGAGCCATAAAGGCACTAGGCATCTACCACCCCACTACCACTAACAGATTAGAGCCATAATGGAGACTAGGTATCTACCACCCCACTACCACTATCAGATTAGAGCCATAAGGGCACTAGGCATCTATCACCCCACTACCACTATCAGATTAGAGCCATAAAGGCACTAGGCATTTACCACCCCACTACCACTATCAGATTAGAGCCATAATGGAGAATAGGTATCTACCACCCCACTACCACTATCAGATTAGAGCCATAAGGGCACTAGGCATCTAACACCCAACTACCACTATCAGATTAGAGCCATAAAGGCACTAGGCATCTACCACCCCACTACCACTATCAGAGTAGAGCCATAATGGAGAGTAGGTATCTACCACCCCACTACCACTATCAGATTAGAGCCATAATGGAGACTAGGCATCTACCACACCACTACCACTACCAGATTAGAGCCATAATGGAGACTAGGTATCTACCACACCACTACCACTATCAGATTAGAGCCATAATGGAAACTAGGTATCTTCCACCCCACTACCACTATCAGATTAGAGCCATAAGGGCACTAGGCATCTTTCACCCCACTACCACTATCAGATTAGAGCCATAAGGGCACTAGGCATCTACCACCCCACTACCACTATCAGATTAGAGCCATAAAGGCACTAGGCATCTACCACCCCACTACCACTATCAGATTAGAGCCATAATGGAGACTAGGTATCTACCACCCCACTACCACTATCAGATTAGAGCCATAATGGAGACTAAGTATCTACCACACCACTACCACTACCAGATTAGAGCCATAATGGAGACTAGGTATCTACCACCCCACTACCACTATCAGATTAGAGCCATAATGGAGACTAGGTATCTACCACCCCACTACCACTATCAGATTAGAGCCATAAGGGCACTTGGCATCTACCACCCCACTACCACTATCAGATTAGAGCCATGAAGGCACTAGGTATCTACCACCCCACTACCACTACCAGATTAGAGCCATAATGGAGACTAGGTATCTACCACACCACAACCACTACCAGATTAGAGCCATAATGGAGACTAGGTATCTACCACCCCACTACCACTATCAGATTAGAGCCATAATGGAGACTAGGTATCTACCACCCCACTACCACTATCAGATTAGAGCCATAATGGAGACTTGGTATCTACCACCCCACTACCACTATCAGATTAAAGCCATAATGGAGACTAGGTATCTACCACCCCACTACCACTATCAGATTAGAGCCATAATGGAGACTTGGTATCTACCACCCCACTACCTCTATCAGATTAAAGCCACAATGGAGACTAGGTATCTACCACCCCACTACCACTATCAGATTAGAGCCATAGAGGAGACTAGGTATCTACCACCCCACTACCTCTATCAGATTACAGCCATAATGGAGACTAGGTATCTACCACCCCACTACCTCTATAACATTAGAGCCATAAGGGCACTTGGCATCTACCACCCAACTACCACTATCAGATTAGAGCCATAAAGGCACTAGGCATCTACCACCCCACTACCACTAACAGATTAGAGCCATAATGGAGACTAGGTATCTACCACCCCACTACCACTATCAGATTAGAGCCATAAGGGCACTAGGCATCTATCACCCCACTACCACTATCAGATTAGAGCCATAAAGGCACTAGGCATCTACCACCCCACTACCACTATCAGATTAGAGCCATCATGGAGAATAGGTATCTACCACCCCACTACCACTATCAGATTAGAGCCATAAGGGCACTAGGCATTTACCACCCCACTACCACTATCAGATTAGAACAATAAAGGCACTAGGCATCTACCACCCCACTACCACTATCAGATTAGAGCCATAATGGAGACTAGGTATCTACCACCCCACTAGCACTATCAGATTAGAGCCATAATGGAGACTAGGCATCTACCACCCCAAGACCACTACCAGATTAGAGCCATAATGGAGACTAGGTATCTACCACACCACTACCACTACCAGGTTAGAGCCATAATGGAGACTAGGTATCTACCACACCACTACCACTATCAGATTAGAGCCATAATGGAAACTAGGTATCTACCACCCCACTACCACTATCAGATTAGAGCCATAATGGAGACTAGGTATCTACCACCCCACTACCTCTATAAGATTAGAGCCATAAGGGCACTTGTCATCTACCACCCCACTACCACTATCAGATTAGAGCCATAAAGGCACTAGGCATCTACCACCCCACTACCACTAACAGATTAGAGCCATAATGGAGACTAGGTATCTACCACCCCACTACCACTATCAGATTAGAGCCATAAGGGCACTAGGCATCTATCACCCCACTACCACTATCAGATTAGAGCCATAAAGGCACTTGGTATCTACCACCCCACTACCTCTATCAGATTAAAGCCACAATGGAGACTAGGTATCTACCACCCCACTACCACTATCAGATTAGAGCCATAGAGGAGACTAGGTATCTACCACCCCACTACCTCTATCAGATTACAGCCATAATGGAGACTAGGTATCTACCACCCCACTACCTCTATAACATTAGAGCCATAAGGGCACTAGGCATCTACCACCCAACTACCACTATCAGATTAGAGCCATAAAGGCACTAGGCATCTACCACCCCACTACCACTAACAGATTAGAGCCATAATGGAGACTAGGTATCTACCACCCCACTACCACTATCAGATTAGAGCCATAAGGGCACTAGGCATCTATCACCCCACTACCACTATCAGATTAGAGCCATAAAGGCACTAGGCATCTACCACCCCACTACCACTATCAGATTAGAGCCATCATGGAGACTAGGTATCTACCACCCCACTACCACTATCAGATTAGAGCCATAAGGGCACTAGGCATTTACCACCCAACTACCACTATCAGATTAGAACAATAAAGGCACTAGGCATCTACCACCCCACTACCACTATCAGATTAGAGCCATAATGGAGACTAGGTATCTACCACCCCACTACCACTATCAGATTAGAGCCATAATGGAGACTAGGCATCTACCACCCCAAGACCACTACCAGATTAGAGCCATAATGGAGACTAGGTATCTACCACACCACTACCACTACCAGGTTAGAGCCATAATGGAGACTAGGTATCTACCACACCACTACCACTATCAGATTAGAGCCATAATGGAAACTAGGTATCTACCACCCCACTACCACTATCAGATTAGAGCCATAATGGAGACTAGGTATCTACCACCCCACTACCTCTATAAGATTAGAGCCATAAGGGCACTTGTCATCTACCACCCCACTACCACTATCAGATTAGAGCCATAAAGGCACTAGGCATCTACCACCCCACTACCACTAACAGATTAGAGCCATAATGGAGACTAGGTATCTACCACCCCACTACCACTATCAGATTAGAGCCATAAGGGCACTAGGCATCTACCACCCCACTACCACTATCAGATTAGAGCCATAAAGGCACTAGGCATCTACCACCCCACTACCACTATCAGATTAGAGCCATAATGGAGAATAGGTATCTACCACCCCACTACCACTATCAGATTAGAGCCATAAGGGCACTAGGCATCTACCACCCAACTACCACTATCAGATTAGAGCCATAATGGAGAGTAGGTATCTACCACCCCACTACCACTATCAGATTAGAGCCATAATGGAGACTAGGCATCTACCACACCACTACCACTACCAGATTAGAGCCATAATGGAGACTAGGTATCTACCACACCACTACCACTATCAGATTAGAGCCATAATGGAAACTAGGTATCTTCCACCCCACTACCACTATCAGATTAGAGCCATAAGGGCACTAGGCATCTTTCACCCCACTACCACTATCAGATTAGAGCCATAAGGGCACTAGGCATCTACCACCCCACTACCACTATCAGATTAGAGCCATAAAGGCACTAGGCATCTACCACCCCACTACCACTATCAGATTAGAGCCATAATGGAGACTAGGTATCTACCACCCCACTACCTCTATCAGATTAGAGCCATAATGGAGACTAGGTATCTACCACACCACTACCACTATCAGATTAGAGCCATAATGGAAACTAGGTATCTTCCACCCCACTACCACTATCAGATTAGAGCCATAAGGGCACTAGGCATCTTTCACCCCACTACCACTATCAGATTAGAGCCATAAAGGCACTAGTTATCTACCACCCCACTACCACTATCAGATTAGAGCCATAATGGAGACTAGGTATCTACCACCCCACTACCACTATCAGATTAGAGCCATAATGGAGACTAGGTATCTACCACACCACTACCACTACCAGATTAGAGCCATAATGGAGACTAGGTATCTACCACCCCACTACCACTATCAGATTAGAGCCATAATGGAGACTAGGTATCTACCACCCCACTACCACTATCAGATTAGAGCCATAAGGGCACTAGGCATCTACCACCCCACTACCACTATCAGATTAGATCCATAAGGGCACTAGTTATCTACCACCCCGCTACCACTATCAGATTAGATCCATAAGGGCACTAGGCATCTACCACCCCGCTACCACTATCAGATTAGAGCCATAAGGGCACTAGGCATCTACCACCCAACTACCACTATCAGATTAGAGCCATAAAGGCACTAGGCATCTACCACCCCACTACCACTATCAGATTAGAGCCATAATGGAGAGTAGGTATCTACCACCCCACTACCACTATCAGATTAGAGCCATAATGGAGACTAGGTATCTACCACCCCACTACCTCTATCAGATTAGAGCCATAATGGAGACTAGGTATCTACCACACCACTACCACTATTAGATTAGAGCCATAATGGAAACTAGGTATCTTCCACCCCACTACCACTATCAGATTAGAGCCATAAGGGCACTAGGCATCTTTCACCCCACTACCACTATCAGATTAGAGCCATAAGGGCACTAGGCATCTACCACCCCACTACCACTATCAGATTAGAGCCATAATGGAAACTAGGTATCTACCACCCCACTACCACTATCAGATTAGAGCCATAATGGAGACTAGGTATCTACCACCCCACTACCACTATCAGATTAGAGCCATAAGGGCACTTGGCATCTACCACCCCACTACCACTATCAGATTAGAGCCATGAAGGCACTAGGTATCTACCACCCCACTACCACTATCAGATTAGAGCCATAATGGAGACTAGGTATCTACCACACCACAACCACTACCAGATTAGAGCCATAATGGAGACTAGGTATCTACCACCCCACTACCACTATCAGATTAGAGCCATAATGGAGACTAGGTATCTACCACCCCACTACCACTATCAGATTAGAGCCATAATGGAGACTTGGTATCTACCACCCCACTACCACTATCAGATTAAAGCCATAATGGAGACTAGGTATCTACCACCCCACTACCACTATCAGATTAGAGCCATAATGGAGACTTGGTATCTACCACCCCACTACCTCTATCAGATTAAAGCCATAATGGAGACTAGGTATCTACCACCCCACTACCACTATCAGATTAGAGCCATAGAGGAGACTAGGTATCTACCACCCCACTACCTCTATCAGATTAGAGCCATAATGGAGACTAGGTATCTACCACCCCACTCCCTCTATCACATTAGAGCCATAAGGGCACTTGGCATCTACCACCCAACTACCACTATCAGATTAGAGCCATAAAGGCACTAGGCATCTACCACCCCACTACCACTAACAGATTAGAGCCATAATGGAGACTAGGTATCTACCACACCACTACCACTATCAGATTAGAGCCATAAGGGCACTAGGCATCTATCACCCCACTACCACTATCATATTAGAGCCATAAAGGCACTAGGCATCTACCACCCCACTACCACTATCAGATTAGAGCCATAATGGAGAATAGGTATCTACCACCCCACTACCACTATCAGATTAGAGCCATAAGGGCACTAGGCATCTACCACCCAACTACCACTATCAGATTAGAACAATAAAGGCACTAGGCATCTACCACCCCACTACCACTATCAGATTAGAGCCATAATGGAGACTAGGTATCTACCACCCCACTACCACTATCAGATTAGAGCCATAATGGAGACTAGGCATCTACCACCCCAAGACCACTACCAGATTAGAGCCATAATGGAGACTAGGTATCTACCACACCACTACCACTACCAGGTTAGAGCCATAATGGAGACTAGGTATCTACCACACCACTACCACTATCAGATTAGAGCCATAATGGAAACTAGGTATCTACCACCCCACTACCACTATCAGATTAGAGCCATAATGGAGACTAGGTATCTACCACCCCACTACCTCTATAAGATTAGAGCCATAAGGGCACTTGTCATCTACCACCCCACTACCACTATCAGATTAGAGCCATAAAGGCACTAGGCATCTACCACCCCACTACCACTAACAGATTAGAGCCATAATGGAGACTAGGTATCTACCACCCCACTACCACTATCAGATTAGAGCCATAAGGGCACTAGGCATCTATCACCCCACTACCACTATCAGATTAGAGCCATAAAGGCACTAGGCATTTACCACCCCACTACCACTATCAGATTAGAGCCATAATGGAGAATAGGTATCTACCACCCCACTACCACTATCAGATTAGAGCCATAAGGGCACTAGGCATCTACCACCCAACTACCACTATCAGATTAGAGCCATAAAGGCACTAGGCATCTACCACCCCACTACCACTATCAGATTAGAGCCATAATGGAGAGTAGGTATCTACCACCCCACTACCACTATCAGATTAGAGCCATAATGGAGACTAGGCATCTACCACACCACTACCACTACCAGATTAGAGCCATAATGGAGACTAGGTATCTACCACACCACTACCACTATCAGATTAGAGCCATAATGGAAACTAGGTATCTTCCACCCCACTACCACTATCAGATTAGAGCCATAAGGGCACTAGGCATCTTTCACCCCACTACCACTATCAGATTAGAGCCATAAGGGCACTAGGCATCTACCACCCCACTACCACTATCAGATTAGAGCCATAAAGGCACTAGGCATCTACCACCCCACTACCACTATCAGATTAGAGCCATAATGGAGACTAGGTATCTACCACCCCACTACCTCTATAAGATTAGAGCCATAAGGGCACTTGTCATCTACCACCCCACTACCACTATCAGATTAGAGCCATAAAGGCACTAGGCATCTACCACCCCACTACCACTAACAGATTAGAGCCATAATGGAGACTAGGTATCTACCACCCCAAGACCACTACCAGATTAGAGCCATAATGGAGACTAGGTATCTACCACACCACTACCACTACCAGGTTAGAGCCATAATGGAGACTAGGTATCTACCACACCACTACCACTATCAGATTAGAGCCATAATGGAAACTAGGTATCTACCACCCCACTACCACTATCAGATTAGAGCCATAATGGAGACTAGGTATCTACCACCCCACTACCTCTATAAGATTAGAGCCATAAGGGCACTTGTCATCTACCACCCCACTACCACTATCAGATTAGAGCCATAAAGGCACTAGGCATCTACCACCCCACTACCACTAACAGATTAGAGCCATAATGGAGACTAGGTATCTACCACCCCACTACCACTATCAGATTAGAGCCATAAGGGCACTAGGCATCTATCACCCCACTACCACTATCAGATTAGAGCCATAAAGGCACTAGGCATTTACCACCCCACTACCACTATCAGATTAGAGCCATAATGGAGAATAGGTATCTACCACCCCACTACCACTATCAGATTAGAGCCATAAGGGCACTAGGCATCTACCACCCAACTACCACTATCAGATTAGAGCCATAAAGGCACTAGGCATCTACCACCCCACTACCACTATCAGATTAGAGCCATAATGGAGAGTAGGTATCTACCACCCCACTACCACTATCAGATTAGAGCCATAATGGAGACTAGGCATCTACCACACCACTACCACTACCAGATTAGAGCCATAATGGAGACTAGGTATCTACCACACCACTACCACTATCAGATTAGAGCCATAATGGAAACTAGGTATCTTCCACCCCACTACCACTATCAGATTAGAGCCATAAGGGCACTAGGCATCTTTCACCCCACTACCACTATCAGATTAGAGCCATAAGGGCACTAGGCATCTACCACCCCACTACCACTATCAGATTAGAGCCATAAAGGCACTAGGCATCTACCACCCCACTACCACTATCAGATTAGAGCCATAATGGAGACTAGGTATCTACCACCCCACTACCTCTATAAGATTAGAGCCATAAGGGCACTTGTCATCTACCACCCCACTACCACTATCAGATTAGAGCCATAAAGGCACTAGGCATCTACCACCCCACTACCACTAACAGATTAGAGCCATAATGGAGACTAGGTATCTACCACCCCACTACCACTATCAGATTAGAGCCATAAGGGCACTAGGCATCTATCACCCCACTACCACTATCAGATTAGAGCCATAAAGGCACTAGGCATTTACCACCCCACTACCACTATCAGATTAGAGCCATAATGGAGAATAGGTATCTACCACCCCACTACCACTATCAGATTAGAGCCATAAGGGCACTAGGCATCTACCACCCAACTACCACTATCAGATTAGAGCCATAAAGGCACTAGGCATCTACCAACCCACTACCACTATCAGAGTAGAGCCATAATGGAGAGTAGGTATCTACCACCCCACTAACACTATCAGATTAGAGCCATAATGGAGACTAGGCATCTACCACACCACTACCACTACCAGATTAGAGCCATAATGGAGACTAGGTATCTACCACACCACTACCACTATCAGATTAGAGCCATAATGGAAACTAGGTATCTTCCACCCCACTACCACTATCAGATTAGAGCCATAAGGGCACTAGGCATCTTTCACCCCACTACCACTATCAGATTAGAGCCATAAGGGCACTAGGCATCTACCACCCCACTACCACTATCAGATTAGAGCCATAAAGGCACTAGTTATCTACCACCCCACTACCACTATCAGATTAGAGCCATAATGGAGACTAGGTATCTACCACCCCACTACCACTATCAGATTAGAGCCATAATGGAGACTAGGTATCTACCACACCACTACCACTACCAGATTAGAGCCATAATGGAGACTATGTATCTACCACCCCACTACCTCTATAAGATTAGAGCCATAAGGGCACCTGGCATCTACCACCCCACTACCACTATCAGATTAGAGCCATAAGGGCACTAGGCATCTACCACCCCGCTACCACTATCAGATTAGAGCCATAAGGGCACTAGACACCTATCACCCCACTACCACTATCAGATTAGAGCCATAATGGAAACTAGGTATCTACCACCCCACTACCACTATCAGATTAGATCCATAAGGGCACTAGTTATCTACCACCCCGCTACCACTATCAGATTAGAGCCATAAGGGCACTAGGCATCTACCACCCCGCTACCACTATCAGATTAGAGCCATAAGGGCACTAGGCATCTACCACCTAACTACCACTATCAGATTAGAGCCATAAAGGCACTAGGCATCTACCACCCCACTACCACTATCAGATTAGAGCCATAATGGAGAGTAGGTATCTACCACCCCACTACCACTATCAGATTAGAGCCATAATGGAGACTAGGTATCTACCACCCCACTACCTCTATCACATTAGAGCCATAATGGAGACTAGGTATCTACCACACCACTACAACTATTAGATTAGAGCCATAATGGAAACTAGGTATCTTCCACCCCACTACCACTATCAGATTAGAGCCATAAGGGAACTAGGCATCTACCACCCCACTTCCACTATCAGATTAGAGCCATAAAGGCACTAGGCATCTACCACCCCACTACCACTATCAGATTAGAGCCATAATGGAGAATAGGTATCTACCACCCCACTACCACTATCAGATTAGAGCCATAAGGGCACTAGGCATCTACCACCCAACTACCACTATCAGATTAGAGCCATAAAGGCACTAGGCATCTACCACCCACTACCACTATCAGATTAGAGCCATAATGGAGAGTAGGTATCTACCACCCCACTACCACTATCAGATTAGAGCCATAATGGAGACTAGGCATCTACCACACCACTACCACTACCAGATTAGAGCCATAATGGAGACTAGGTATCTACCACACCACTACCACTATCAGATTAGAGCCATAATGGAAACTAGGTATCTTCCACCCCACTACCACTATCAGATTAGAGCCATAAGGGCACTAGGCATCTTTCACCCCACTACCACTATCAGATTAGAGCCATAAGGGAACTAGGCATCTTTCACCCCACTACCACTATCAGATTAGAGCCATAAAGGCACTAGGCATCTACCACCCCACTACCACTATCAGATTAGAGCCATAATGGAGAATAGGTATCTACCACCCCACTACCACTATCAGATTAGAGCCATAAGGGCTCTAGGCATCTACCACCCCACTACCACTATCAGATTAGAGCCATAAAGGCACTAGGCATCTACCACCCCACTACCACTATCAGATTAGAGCCATAATGGAGAGTAGGTATCTACCACCCCACTACCACTATCAGATTAGAGCCATAATGGAGACTAGGCATCTACCACACCACTACCACTACCAGATTAGAGCCATAATGGAGACTAGGTATCTACCACACCACTACCACTATCAGATTAGAGCCATAATGGAAACTAGGCATCTACCACACCACTACCACTACCAGATTAGAGCCATAATGGAGACTAGGTATCTACCACCCCACTACCACTATCAGATTAGAGCCATAAAGGCACTAGGCATCTACCACCCCACTACCACTATCAGATTAGAGCCATAATGGAGACTAGGTATCTACCACCCCACTACCTCTATAAGATTAGAGCCATAAGGGCACTTGTCATCTACCACCCCACTACCACTATCAGATTAGAGCCATAAAGGCACTAGGCATCTACCACCCCACTACCACTAACAGATTAGAGCCATAATGGAGACTAGGTATCTACCACCCCACTACCACTATCAGATTAGAGCCATAAGGGCACTAGGCATCTATCACCCCACTACCACTATCAGATTAGAGCCATAAAGGCACTAGGCATTTACCACCCCACTACCACTATCAGATTAGAGCCATAATGGAGACTAGGTATCTACCACCCCACTACCACTATCAGATTAGAGCCATAAGGGCACTAGGCATCTACCACCCAACTACCACTATCAGATTAGAGCCATAAAGGCACTAGGCATCTACCAACCCACTACCACTATCAGAGTAGAGCCATAATGGAGAGTAGGTATCTACCACCCCACTAACACTATCAGATTAGAGCCATAATGGAGACTAGGCATCTACCACACCACTACCACTACCAGATTAGAGCCATAATGGAGACTAGGTATCTACCACACCACTACCACTATCAGATTAGAGCCATAATGGAAACTAGGTATCTTCCACCCCACTACCACTATCAGATTAGAGCCATAAGGGCACTAGGCATCTTTCACCCCACTACCACTATCAGATTAGAGCCATAAGGGCACTAGGCATCTACCACCCCACTACCACTATCAGATTAGAGCCATAAAGGCACTAGTTATCTACCACCCCACTACCACTATCAGATTAGAGCCATAATGGAGACTAGGTATCTACCACCCCACTACCACTATCAGATTAGAGCCATAATGGAGACTAGGTATCTACCACACCACTACCACTACCAGATTAGAGCCATAATGGAGACTATGTATCTACCACCCCACTACCTCTATAAGATTAGAGCCATAAGGGCACCTGGCATCTACCACCCCACTACCACTATCAGATTAGAGCCATAAGGGCACTAGGCATCTACCACCCCGCTACCACTATCAGATTAGAGCCATAAGGGCACTAGACACCTATCACCCCACTACCACTATCAGATTAGAGCCATAATGGAAACTAGGTATCTACCACCCCACTACCACTATCAGATTAGATCCATAAGGGCACTAGTTATCTACCACCCCGCTACCACTATCAGATTAGAGCCATAAGGGCACTAGGCATCTACCACCCCGCTACCACTATCAGATTAGAGCCATAAGGGCACTAGGCATCTACCACCTAACTACCACTATCAGATTAGAGCCATAAAGGCACTAGGCATCTACCACCCCACTACCACTATCAGATTAGAGCCATAATGGAGAGTAGGTATCTACCACCCCACTACCACTATCAGATTAGAGCCATAATGGAGACTAGGTATCTACCACCCCACTACCTCTATCACATTAGAGCCATAATGGAGACTAGGTATCTACCACACCACTACAACTATTAGATTAGAGCCATAATGGAAACTAGGTATCTTCCACCCCACTACCACTATCAGATTAGAGCCACAAGGGAGACTAGACATCTACCACCCCACTTCCACTATCAGATTAGAGCCATAAAGGCACTAGGCATCTACCACCCCACTACCACTATCAGATTAGAGCCATAATGGAGAATAGGTATCTACCACCCCACTACCACTATTAGATTAGAGCCATAAGGGCACTAGGCATCTACCACCCAACTACCACTATCAGATTAGAGCCATAAAGGCACTAGGCATCTACCACCCACTACCACTATCAGATTAGAGCCATAATGGAGAGTAGGTATCTACCACCCCACTACCACTATCAGATTAGAGCCATAATGGAGACTAGGCATCTACCACACCACTACCACTACCAGATTAGAGCCATAATGGAGACTAGGTATCTACCACACCACTACCACTATCAGATTAGAGCCATAATGGAAACTAGGTATCTTCCACCCCACTACCACTATCAGATTAGAGCCATAAGGGCACTAGGCATCTTTCACCCCACTACCACTATCAGATTAGAGCCATAAGGGAACTAGGCATCTTTCACCCCACTACCACTATCAGATTAGAGCCATAAAGGCACTAGGCATCTACCACCCCACTACCACTATCAGATTAGAGCCATAATGGAGAATAGGTATCTACCACCCCACTACCACTATCAGATTAGAGCCATAAGGGCACTAGGCATCTACCACCCAACTACCACTATCAGATTAGAGCCATAAAGGCACTAGGCATCTACCACCCCACTACCACTATCAGATTAGAGCCATAATGGAGAGTAGGTATCTACCACCCCACTACCACTATCAGATTAGAGCCATAATGGAGACTAGGCATCTACCACACCACTACCACTACCAGATTAGAGCCATAATGGAGACTAGGTATCTACCACACCACTACCACTATCAGATTAGAGCCATAATGGAAACTAGGTATCTTCCACCCCACTACCACTATCAGATTAGAGCCATAAGGGCACTAGGCATCTTTCACCCCACTACCACTATCAGATTAGAGCCATAAGGGCACTAGGCATCTACCACCCCACTACCACTATCAGATTAGAGCCATAAAGGCAATAGGCATCTACCACCCCACTACCACTATCAGATTAGAGCCATAATGGAGACTAGGTATCTACCACCCCACTACCTCTATCAGATTAGAGCCATAAGGGCACTTGTCATCTACCACCCCACTACCACTATCAGATTAGAGCCATAAAGGCACTAGGTATCTACCACCCCACTACCACTAACAGATTAGAGCCATAATGGAGACTAGGTATCTACCACCCCACTACCACTATCAGATTAGAGCCATAAGGGCACTAGGCATCTATCACCCCACTACCACTATCAGATTAGAGCCATAAAGGCACTAGGCATTTACCACCCCACTACCACTATCAGATTAGAGCCATAATGGAGAATAGGTATCTACCACCCCACTACCACTATCAGATTAGAGCCATAAGGGCACTAGGCATCTACCACCCCACTACCACTATCAGATTAGAGCCATAAAGGCACTAGGCATCTACCACCCCACTACCACTATCAGAGTAGAGCCATAATGGAGAGTAGGTATCTACCACCCCACTACCACTATCAGATTAGAGCCATAATGGAGACTAGGCATCTACCACACCACTACCACTACCAGATTAGAGCCATAATGGAGACTAGGTATCTACCACAACACTACCACTATCAGATTAGAGCCATAATGGAAACTAGGTATCTTCCACCCCACTACCACTATCAGATTAGAGCCATAAGGGCACTAGGCATCTTTCACCCCACTACCACTATCAGATTAGAGCCATAAGGGCACTAGGCATCTACCACCCCACTACCACTATCAGATTAGAGCCATAAAGGCACTAGTTATCTACCACCCCACTACCACTATCAGATTAGAGCCATAATGGAGACTAGGTATCTACCACCCCACTACCACTATCAGATTAGAGCCATAATGGAGACTAGGTATCTACCACACCACTACCACTACCAGATTAGAGCCATAATGGAGACTAGGTATCTACCACCCCACTACCACTATCAGATTAGAGCCATAATGGAGACTAGGTATCTACCACCCCACTACCACTATCAGATTAGAGCCATAATGGAGACTAGGCATCTACCACACCACTACCACTACCAGATTAGAGCCATAATGGAGACTAGGTATCTACCACCCCACTACCTCTATAAGATTAGAGCCATAAGGGCACCTGGCATCTACCACCCCACTACCACTATCAGATTAGAGCCATAAGGGCACTAGGCATCTACCACCCCGCTACCACTATCAGATTAGAGCCATAAGGGCACTAGACACCTATCACCCCACTACCACTATCAGATTAGAGCCATAATGGAAACTAGGTATCTACCACCCCACTACCACTATCAGATTAGATCCATAAGGGCACTAGTTATCTACCACCCCGCTACCACTATCAGATTAGAGCCATAAGGGCACTAGGCATCTACCACCCAACTACCACTATCAGATTAGAGCCATAAAGGCACTAGGCATCTACCACCCCACTACCACTATCAGATTAGAGCCATAATGGAGAGTAGGTATCTACCACCCCACTACCACTATCAGATTAGAGCCATAATGGAGACTAGGTATCTACCACCCCACTACCTCTATCAGATTAGAGCCATAATGGAGACTAGGTATCTACCACACCACTACCACTATTAGATTAGAGCCATAATGGAAACTAGGTATCTTCCACCCCACTACCACTATCAGATTAGAGCCATAAAGGCACTAGGCATCTACCACCCCACTACCACTAACAGATTAGAGCCATAATGGAGACTAGGTATCTACCACCCCACTACCACTATCAGATTAGAGCCATAAGGGCACTAGGCATCTATCACCCCACTACCACTATCAGATTAGAGCCATAAAGGCACTAGGCATTTACCACCCCACTACCACTATCAGATTAGAGCCATAATGGAGAATAGGTATCTACCACCCCACTACCACTATCAGATTAGAGCCATAAGGGCACTAGGCATCTACCACACCACTACCACTACCAGATTAGAGCCATAATGGAGACTAGGTATCTACCACACCACTACCACTATCAGATTAGAGCCATAATGGAAACTAGGTATCTTCCACCCCACTACCACTATCAGATTAGAGCCATAAGGGCACTAGGCATCTTTCACCCCACTACCACTATCAGATTAGAGCCATAAGGGCACTAGGCATCTACCACCCCACTACCACTATCAGATTAGAGCCATAAAGGCACTAGTTATCTACCACCCCACTACCACTATCAGATTAGAGCCATAATGGAGACTAGGTATCTACCACCCCACTACCACTATCAGATTAGAGCCATAATGGAGACTAGGTATCTACCACACCACTACCACTACCAGATTAGAGCCATAATGGAGACTAGGTATCTACCACCCCACTACCACTATCAGATTAGAGCCATAATGGAGACTAGGTATCTACCACCCCACTACCACTATCAGATTAGAGCCATAATGGAGACTAGGCATCTACCACACCACTACCACTACCAGATTAGAGCCATAATGGAGACTAGGTATCTACCACCCCACTACCTCTATAAGATTAGAGCCATAAGGGCACCTGGCATCTACCACCCCACTACCACTATCAGATTAGAGCCATAAGGGCACTAGGCATCTATCACCCCGCTACCACTATCAGATTAGAGCCATAAGGGCACTAGACACCTATCACCCCACTACCACTATCAGATTAGAGACATAATGGAAACTAGGTATCTACCACCCCACTACCACTATCAGATTAGATCCATAAGGGCACTAGTTATCTACCACCCCGCTACCACTATCAGATTAGAGCCATAAGGGCACTAGGCATTTACCACCCCACTACCACTATCAGATTAGAGCCATAAGGGCACTAGGCATCTACCACCCAACTACCACTATCAGATTAGAGCCATAAAGGCACTAGGCATCTACCACCCCACTACCACTATCAGATTAGAGCCATAATGGAGAGTAGGTATCTACCACCCCACTACCACTATCAGATTAGAGCCATAATGGAGACTAGGCATCTACCACACCACTACCACTACCAGATTAGAGCCATAATGGAGACTAGGTATCTACCACACCACTACCACTATCAGATTAGAGCCATAATGGAAACTAGGTATCTTCCACCCCACTACCACTATCAGATTAGAGCCATAAGGGCACTAGGCATCTACCACCCCACTACCACTATCAGATTAGAGCCATAAGGGAACTAGGCATCTTTCACCCCACTACCACTATCAGATTAGAGCCATAAAGGCACTAGGCATTTACCACCCCACTACCACTATCAGATTAGAGCCATAATGGAAACTAGGTATCTTCCACCCCACTACCACTATCAGATTAGAGCCATAAGGGCACTAGGCATCTACCACCCCACTACCACTATCAGATTAGAGCCATAAGGGCACTGGGCATCTACCACCCCACTACCACTATCAGATTAGAGCCATAAAGGCACTAGGCATCTACCACCCCACTACCACTATCAGATTAGAGCCATAATGGAGACTAGGTATCTACCACCCCACTACCTCTATAAGATTAGAGCCATAAAGGCACTTGTCATCTACCACCCCACTACCACTATCAGATTAGAGCCATAAAGGCACTAGGCATCTACCACCCCACTACCACTAACAGATTAGAGCCATAATGGAGACTAGGTATCTACCACCCCACTACCACTATCAGATTAGAGCCATAAGGGCACTAGGCATCTATCACCCCACTACCACTATCAGATTAGAGCCATAAAGGCACTAGGCATTTACCACCCCACTACCACTATCAGATTAGAGCCATAATGGAGAATAGGTATCTACCACCCCACTACCACTATCAGATTAGAGCCATAAGGGCACTAGGCATCTACCACCCAACTACCACTATCAGATTAGAGCCATAAAGGCACTAGGCATCTACCAACCCACTACCACTATCAGAGTAGAGCCATAATGGAGAGTAGGTATCTACCACCCCACTACCACTATCAGATTAGAGCCATAATGGAGACTAGGCATCTACCACACCACTACCACTACCAGATTAGAGCCATAATGGAGACTAGGTATCTACCACACCACTACCACTATCAGATTAGAGCCATAATGGAAACTAGGTATCTTCCACCCCACTACCACTATCAGATTAGAGCCATAAGGGCACTAGGCATCTTTCACCCCACTACCACTATCAGATTAGAGCCATAAGGGCACTAGGCATCTACCACCCCACTACCACTATCAGATTAGAGCCATAAAGGCACTAGTTATCTACCACCCCACTACCACTATCAGATTAGAGCCATAATGGAGACTAGGTATCTACCACCCCACTACCACTATCAGATTAGAGCCATAATGGAGACTAGGTATCTACCACACCACTACCACTACCAGATTAGAGCCATAATGGAGACTAGGTATCTACCACCCCACTACCACTATCAGATTAGAGCCATAATGGAGACTAGGTATCTACCACCCCACTACCACTATCAGATTAGAGCCATAATGGAGACTAGGCATCTACCACACCACTACCACTACCAGATTAGAGCCATAATGGAGACTAGGTATCTACCACCCCACTACCTCTATAAGATTAGAGCCATAAGGGCACCTGGCATCTACCACCCCACTACCACTATCAGATTAGAGCCATAAGGGCACTAGGCATCTACCACCCCGCTACCACTATCAGATTAGAGCCATAAGGGCACTAGACACCTATCACCCCACTACCACTATCAGATTAGAGCCATAATGGAAACTAGGTATCTACCACCCCACTACCACTATCAGATTAGATCCATAAGGGCACTAGTTATCTACCACCCCGCTACAACTATCAGATTAGAGCCATAAGGGCACTAGGCATCTACCACCCCGCTACCACTATCAGATTAGAGCCATAAGGGCACTAGGCATCTACCACCCAACTACCACTATCAGATTAGAGCCATAAAGGCACTAGGCATCTACCACCCCACTACCACTATCAGATTAGAGCCATAATGGAGAGTAGGTATCTACCACCCCACTACCACTATCAGATTAGAGCCATAATGGAGACTAGGTATCTACCACCCCACTACCTCTATCAGATTAGAGCCATAATGGAGACTAGGTATCTACCACACCACTACCACTATTAGATTAGAGCCATAATGGAAACTAGGTATCTTCCACCCCACTACCACTATCAGATTAGAGCCATAAAGGCACTAGGCATCTACCACCCCACTACCACTAACAGATTAGAGCCATAATGGAGACTAGGTATCTACCACCCCACTACCACTATCAGATTAGAGCCATAAGGGCACTAGGCATCTATCACCCCACTACCACTATCAGATTAGAGCCATAAAGGCACTAGGCATTTACCACCCCACTACCACTATCAGATTAGAGCCATAATGGAGAATAGGTATCTACCACCCCACTACCACTATCAGATTAGAGCCATAAGGGCACTAGGCATCTACCACACCACTACCACTACCAGATTAGAGCCATAATGGAGACTAGGTATCTACCACACCACTACCACTATCAGATTAGAGCCATAATGGAAACTAGGTATCTTCCACCCCACTACCACTATCAGATTAGAGCCATAAGGGCACTAGGCATCTTTCACCCCACTACCACTATCAGATTAGAGCCATAAGGGCACTAGGCATCTACCACCCCACTACCACTATCAGATTAGAGCCATAAAGGCACTAGTTATCTACCACCCCACTACCACTATCAGATTAGAGCCATAATGGAGACTAGGTATCTACCACCCCACTACCACTATCAGATTAGAGCCATAATGGAGACTAGGTATCTACCACACCACTACCACTACCAGATTAGAGCCATAATGGAGACTAGGTATCTACCACCCCACTACCACTATCAGATTAGAGCCATAATGGAGACTAGGTATCTACCACCCCACTACCACTATCAGATTAGAGCCATAATGGAGACTAGGCATCTACCACACCACTACCACTACCAGATTAGAGCCATAATGGAGACTAGGTATCTACCACCCCACTACCTCTATAAGATTAGAGCCATAAGGGCACCTGGCATCTACCACCCCACTACCACTATCAGATTAGAGCCATAAGGGCACTAGGCATCTATCACCCCGCTACCACTATCAGATTAGAGCCATAAGGGCACTAGACACCTATCACCCCACTACCACTATCAGATTAGAGACATAATGGAAACTAGGTATCTACCACCCCACTACCACTATCAGATTAGATCCATAAGGGCACTAGTTATCTACCACCCCGCTACCACTATCAGATTAGAGCCATAAGGGCACTAGGCATTTACCACCCCACTACCACTATCAGATTAGAGCCATAAGGGCACTAGGCATCTACCACCCAACTACCACTATCAGATTAGAGCCATAAAGGCACTAGGCATCTACCACCCCACTACCACTATCAGATTAGAGCCATAATGGAGAGTAGGTATCTACCACCCCACTACCACTATCAGATTAGAGCCATAATGGAGACTAGGCATCTACCACACCACTACCACTACCAGATTAGAGCCATAATGGAGACTAGGTATCTACCACACCACTACCACTATCAGATTAGAGCCATAATGGAAACTAGGTATCTTCCACCCCACTACCACTATCAGATTAGAGCCATAAGGGCACTAGGCATCTTTCACCCCACTACCACTATCAGATTAGAGCCATAAGGGAACTAGGCATCTTTCACCCCACTACCACTATCAGATTAGAGCCATAAAGGCACTAGGCATTTACCACCCCACTACCACTATCAGATTAGAGCCATAATGGAGAATAGGTATCTACCACCCCACTACCACTATCAGATTAGAGCCATAAGGGCACTAGGCATCTACCACCCAACTACCACTATCAGATTAGAGCCATAAAGGCACTAGGCATCTACCACCCCACTACCACTATCAGATTAGAGCCATAATGGAGAGTAGGTATCTACCACCCCACTACCACTATCAGATTAGAGCCATAATGGAGACTAGGCATCTACCACACCACTACCACTACCAGATTAGAGCCATAATGGAGACTAGGTATCTACCACACCACTACCACTATCAGATTAGAGCCATAATGGAAACTAGGTATCTTCCACCCCACTACCACTATCAGATTAGAGCCATAAGGGCACTAGGCATCTTTCACCCCACTACCACTATCAGATTAGAGCCATAAGGGCACTGGGCATCTACCACCCCACTACCACTATCAGATTAGAGCCATAAAGGCACTAGGCATCTACCACCCCACTACCACTATCAGATTAGAGCCATAATGGAGACTAGGTATCTACCACCCCACTACCTCTATAAGATTAGAGCCATAAGGCCACTTGTCATCTACCACCCCACTACCACTATCAGATTAGAGCCATAAAGGCACTAGGCATCTACCACCCCACTACCACTAACAGATTAGAGCCATAATGGAGACTAGGTATCTACCACCCCACTACCACTATCAGATTAGAGCCATAAGGGCACTAGGCATCTATCACCCCACTACCACTATCAGATTAGAGCCATAAAGGCACTAGGCATTTACCACCCCACTACCACTATCAGATTAGAGCCATAATGGAGAATAGGTATCTACCACCCCACTACCACTATCAGATTAGAGCCATAAGGGCACTAGGCATCTACCACCCAACTACCACTATCAGATTAGAGCCATAAAGGCACTAGGCATCTACCAACCCACTACCACTATCAGAGTAGAGCCATAATGGAGAGTAGGTATCTACCACCCCACTACCACTATCAGATTAGAGCCATAATGGAGACTAGGCATCTACCACACCACTACCACTACCAGATTAGAGCCATAATGGAGACTAGGTATCTACCACACCACTACCACTATCAGATTAGAGCCATAATGGAAACTAGGTATCTTCCACCCCACTACCACTATCAGATTAGAGCCATAAGGGCACTAGGCATCTTTCACCCCACTACCACTATCAGATTAGAGCCATAAGGGCACTAGGCATCTACCACCCCACTACCACTATCAGATTAGAGCCATAAAGGCACTAGTTATCTACCACCCCACTACCACTATCAGATTAGAGCCATAATGGAGACTAGGTATCTACCACCCCACTACCACTATCAGATTAGAGCCATAATGGAGACTAGGTATCTACCACACCACTACCACTACCAGATTAGAGCCATAATGGAGACTAGGTATCTACCACCCCACTACCACTATCAGATTAGAGCCATAATGGAGACTAGGTATCTACCACCCCACCACCACTATCAGATTAGAGCCATAATGGAGACAAGGCATCTACCACACCACTACCACTACCAGATTAGAGCCATAATGGAGACTAGGTATCTACCACCCCACTACCTCTATAAGATTAGAGCCATAAGGGCACCTGGCATCTACCACCCCACTACCACTATCAGATTAGAGCCATAAGGGCACTAGGCATCTACCACCCCGCTACCACTATCAGATTAGAGCCATAAGGGCACTAGACACCTATCACCCCACTACCACTATCAGATTAGAGCCATAATGGAAACTAGGTATCTACCACCCCACTACCACTATCAGATTAGATCCATAAGGGCACTAGTTATCTACCACCCCGCTACCACTATCAGATTAGAGCCATAAGGGCACTAGGCATCTACCACCCCGCTACCACTATCAGATTAGAGCCATAAGGGCACTAGGCATCTACCACCCAACTACCACTATCAGAGTAGAGCCATAAAGGCACTAGGCATCTACCACCCCACTACCACTATCAGATTAGAGCCATAATGGAGACTAGGTATCTACCACCCCACTACCACTATCAGATTAGAGCCATAATGGAGACTAGGTATCTACCACCCCACTACCTCTATCAGATTAGAGCCATAATGGAGACTAGGTATCTACCACACCACTACCACTATTAGATTAGAGCCATAATGGAAACTAGGTATCTTCCACCCCACTACCACTATCAGATTAGAGCCATAAAGGCACTAGGCATCTACCACCCCACTACCACTAACAGATTAGAGCCATAATGGAGACTAGGTATCTACCACCCCACTACCACTATCAGATTAGAGCCATAAGGGCACTAGGCATCTATCACCCCACTACCACTATCAGATTAGAGCCATAAAGGCACTAGGCATTTACCACCCCACTACCACTATCAGATTAGAGCCATAATGGAGAATAGGTATCTACCACCCCACTACCACTATCAGATTAGAGCCATAAGGGCACTAGGCATCTACCACACCACTACCACTACCAGATTAGAGCCATAATGGAGACTAGGTATCTACCACACCACTACCACTATCAGATTAGAGCCATAATGGAAACTAGGTATTTTCCACCCCACTACCACTATCAGATTAGAGCCATAAGGGCACTAGGCATCTTTCACCCCACTACCACTATCAGATTAGAGCCATAAGGGCACTAGGCATCTACCACCCCACTACCACTATCAGATTAGAGCCATAAAGGCACTAGTTATCTACCACCCCACTACCACTATCAGATTAGAGCCATAATGGAGACTAGGTATCTACCACCCCACTACCACTATCAGATTAGAGCCATAATGGAGACTAGGTATCTACCACACCACTACCACTACCAGATTAGAGCCATAATGGAGACTAGGTATCTACCACCCCACTACCACTATCAGATTAGAGCCATAATGGAGACTAGGTATCTACCACCCCACTACCACTATCAGATTAGAGCCATAATGGAGACTAGTCATCTACCACACCACTACCACTACCAGATTAGAGCCATAATGGAGACTAGGTATCTACCACCCCACTACCTCTATAAGATTAGAGCCATAAGGGCACCTGGCATCTACCACCCCACTACCACTATCAGATTAGAGCCATAAGGGCACTAGGCATCTATCACCCCGCTACCACTATCAGATTAGAGCCATAAGGGCACTAGACACCTATCACCCCACTACCACTATCAGATTAGAGACATAATGGAAACTAGGTATCTACCACCCCACTACCACTATCAGATTAGATCCATAAGGGCACTAGTTATCTACCACCCCGCTACCACTATCAGATTAGAGCCATAAGGGCACTAGGCATCTACCACCCCGCTACCACTATCAGATTAGAGCCATAAGGGCACTAGGCATCTACCACCCAACTACCACTATCAGATTAGAGCCATAAAGGCACTAGGCATCTACCACCCCACTACCACTATCAGATTAGAGCCATAATGGACAGTAGGTATCTACCACCCCACTACCACTATCAGATTAGAGCCATAATGGAGACTAGGTATCTACCACCCCACTACCTCTATCAGATTAGAGCCATAATGGAGACTAGGTATCTACCACACCACTACCACTATTAGATTAGAGCCATAATGGAAACTAGGTATCTTCCACCCCACTACCACTATCAGATTAGAGCCATAAGGGCACTAGGCATCTTTCACCCCACTACCACTATCAGATTAGAGCCATAAGGGCACTAGGCATCTACCACCCCACTACCACTATCAGATTAGAGCCATAAAGGCACTAGGCATCTACCACCCCACTACCACTATCAGATTAGAGCCATAATGGAGACTAGGTATCTACCACCCCACTACCTCTATAAGATTAGAGCCATAAGGGCACTTGTCATCTACCACCCCACTACCACTATCAGATTAGAGCCATAAAGGCACTAGGCATCTACCACCCCACTACCACTAACAGATTAGAGCCATAATGGAGACTAGGTATCTACCACCCCACTACCACTATCAGATTAGAGCCATAAGGGCACTAGGCATCTATCACCCCACTACCACTATCGGATTAGAGCCATAAAGGCACTAGGCATTTACCACCCCACTACCACTATCAGATTAGAGCCATAATGGAGAATAGGTATCTACCACCCAACTACCACTATCAGATTAGAGCCATAAGGGCACTAGGCATCTACCACCCAACTACCACTATCAGATTAGAGCCATAAAGGCACTAGGCATCTACCACCCCACTACCACTAACAGATTAGAGCCATAATGGAGACTAGGTATCTACCACCCCACTACCACTATCAGATTAGAGCCATAAGGGCACTAGGCATCTATCACCCCACTACCACTATCAGATTAGAGCCATAAAGGCACTAGGCATCTACCACCCCACTACCACTATCAGATTAGAGCCATAATGGAGAATAGGTATCTACCACCCAACTACCACTATCAGATTAGAGCCATAAGGGCACTAGGCATCTACCACCCAACTACCACTATCAGATTAGAGCCATAAAGGCACTAGGCATCTACCACCCCACTACCACTATCAGATTAGAGCCATAATGGAGAGTAGGTATCTACCACCCCACTACCACTATCAGATTAGAGCCATAATGGAGACTAGGCATCTACCACACCACTACCACTATCAGATTAGAGCCATAATGGAGAGTAGGTATCTACCACCCCACTACCACTATCAGATTAGAGCCATAATGGAGACTAGGCATCTACCACACCACTACCACTACCAGATTAGAGCCATAATGGAGACTAGGTATCTACCACACCACTACCACTATCAGATTAGAGCCATAATGGAAACTAGGTATCTTCCACCCCACTACCACTATCAGATTAGAGCCATAAGGGCACTAGGCATCTTTCACCCCACTACCACTATCAGATTAGAGCCATAAGGGCACTAGGCATCTACCACCCCACTACCACTATCAGATTAGAGCCATAAAGGCACTAGGCATCTTCCACCCCACTACCACTATCAGATTAGAGCCATAAAGGCACTAGGCATCTACCACCCCACTACCACTAACAGATTAGAGCCATAATGGAGACTAGGTATATTACCACCCCAAAACCTCTATAAGATTAGAGCCATAAGGGCACTTGTCATCTACCACCCCACTACCACTATCAGATTAGAGCCATAAAGGCACTAGGCATCTACCACCCCACTACCACTAACAGATTAGAGCCATAATGGAGACTAGGTATCTACCACCCCACTACCACTATCAGATTAGAGCCATAAGGGCACTAGGCATCTATCACCCCACTACCACTATCAGATTAGAGCCATAAAGGCACTAGGCATTTACCACCCCACTACCACTATCAGATTAGAGCCATAATGGAGAATAGGTATCTACCACCCCACTACCACTATCAGATTAGAGCCATAAGGGCACTAGGCATCTACCACCCAACTACCACTATCAGATTAGAGCCATAAAGGCACTAGGCATCTACCACCCCACTACCACTATCAGATTAGAGCCATAATGGAGAGTAGGTATCTACCACCCCACTACCACTATCAGATTAGAGCCATAATGGAGACTAGGTATCTACCACCCCACTACCTCTATCAGATTAGAGCCATAATGGAGACTAGGTATCTACCACACCACTACCACTATCAGATTAGAGCCATAATGGAAACTAGGTATCTTCCAACCCACTACCACTATCAGATTAGAGCCATAAGGGCACTAGGCATCTTTCACCCCACTACCACTATCAGATTAGAGCCATAAGGGCACTAGGCATCTACCACCCCACTACCACTATCAGATTAGAGCCATAAAGGCACTAGGCATCTACCACCCCACTACCACTATCAGATTAGAGCCATAATGGAGACTAGGTATCTACCACCCCACTACCTCTATAAGATTAGAGCCATAAGGGCACTTGTCATCTACCACCCCACTACCACTATCAGATTAGAGCCATAAAGGCACTAGGCATCTACCACCCCACTACCACTAACAGATTAGAGCCATAATGGAGACTAGGTATCTACCACCCCACTACCACTATCAGATTAGAGCCATAAGGGCACTAGGCATCTATCACCCCACTACCACTATCAGATTAGAGCCATAAAGGCACTAGGCATTTACCACCCCACTACCACTATCAGATTAGAGCCATAATGGAGAATAGGTATCTACCACCCCACTACCACTATCAGATTAGAGCCATAAGGGCACTAGGCATCTACCACCCAACTACCACTATCAGATTAGAGCCATAAGGGCACTAGGCATCTACCACCCAACTACCACTATCAGATTAGAGCCATAAAGGCACTAGGCATCTACCACCCCACTACCACTATCAGATTAAAGCCATAATGGAGACTAGGCATCTATCACACCACTACCACTACCAGATTAGAGCCATAATGGAGACTAGGTATCTACCACACCACTACCACTATCAGATTAGAGCCATAATGGAGAGTAGGTATCTACCACCCCACTACCACTATCAGATTAGAGCCATAATGGAGACTAGGCATCTACCACACCACTACCACTACCAGATTAGAGCCATAATTGAGACTAGGTATCTACCACCCCACTACCTCTATAAGATTAGAGCCATAAGGGCACCTGGCATCTACCACCCCACTACCACTATCAGATTAGAGCCATAAGGGCACTAGGCATCTACCACCCCGCTACCACTATCAGATTAGAGCCATAAGGGCTCTAGACACCTATCACCCCACTACCACTATCAGATTAGAGCCATAATGGAAACTAGGTATCTACCACCCCACTACCACTATCAGATTAGATCCATAAGGGGGCACTAGTTATCTACCACCCCGCTACCACTATCAGATTAGAGCCATAAGGGCACTAGGCATCTACCACCCCACTACCACTATCAGATTAGAGCCATGAAGGCACTAGGTATCTACCACCCCACTACCACTACCAGATTAGAGCCATAATGGAGACTAGGTATCTACCACACCACAACCACTACCAGATTAGAGCCATAATGGAGACTAGGTATCTACCACCCCACTACCACTATCAGATTAGAGCCATAATGGAGACTAGGTATCTACCACCCCACTACCACTATCAGATTAGAGCCATAGAGGAGACTAGGTATCTACCACCCCACTACCACTATCAGATTAGAGCCATAATGGAGACTAGGTATCTACCACCCCACTAGCACTATCAGATTAGAGCCATAAAGGCACTAGGCATCTACCACCCCACTACCACTATCAGATTAGAGCCATGAAGGCACTAGGTATCTACCACCCCACTACCACTACCAGATTAGAGCCATAATGGAGACTAGGTATCTACCACACCACAACCACTACCAGATTAGAGCCATAATGGAGACTAGGTATCTACCACCCCACTACCACTATCAGATTAGAGCCATAATGGAGACTAGGTATCTTCCACCCCACTACCACTATCAGATTAGAGCCATAGAGGAGACTAGGTATCTACCACCCCACTACCACTATCAGATTAGAGCCATAATGGAGACTAGGTATCTACCACCCCACTACCACTATCAGATTACAACCATAAGGGCACTTGGCATCTACCACCACACAACCACTATCAGATTAGAGCCATAAGGGCACTAGGCATCTACCACCCCGCTACCACTATCAGATGAGAGCCATAAGGGCACTAGACACCTATCACCCCATACCACTATCAGATTAGAGCCATAATGGAAACTAGGTATCTACCACCCCACGACCACTATCAGATTAGAGCCATAAGGGCACTAGGCATCTACCACCCCGCTACCACTATCAGATTAGAGCCATAAGGGCACTAGGCATCTACCACCCCGCTACCACTATCAGATTAGAGCCATAAGGGCACTAGACATCTACCACCCCACTACCACTATCAGATTAGAGCCATAATGGAAACTAGGTATCTACCACCCCACTACCACTATCAGATTAGAGCCATAAGGGCTCTAGGCATCTTTCACCTCACTACCACTATCAGATTAGAGCCATAAAGGCACTAGGCATCTACCACTCCAGTACCACTATCAGATTAGAGCCATAATGGAGACTAGGTATCTACCACCCCACTACCACTATCAGATTAGAGCCATAAGGGCACTAGGCATCTACCACCCCACTACCACTATCAGATTAGAGCCATGAAGGCACTAGGTATCTACCACCCCACTACCACTACCAGATTAGAGCCATAATGGAGACTAGGAATCTACCACACCAAAACCACTACCAGAATAGAGCCATAATGGAGACTAGGTATCTACCACCCCACTACCACTATCAGATTAGATCCATAAGGGGGCACTAGTTATCTACCACCCCGCTACCACTATCAGATTAGAGCCATAAGGGCACTAGGCATCTACCACCCCACTACCACTATCAGATTAGAGCCATGAAGGCACTAGGTATCTACCACCCCACTACCACTACCAGATTAGAGCCATAATGGAGACTAGGTATCTACCACACCACAACCACTACCAGATTAGAGCCATAATGGAGACTAGGTATCTACCACCCCACTACCACTATCAGATTAGAGCCATAATGGAGACTAGGTATCTTCCACCCCACTACCACTATCAGATTAGAGCCATAGAGGAGACTAGGTATCTACCACCCCACTACCACTATCAGATTAGAGCCATAATGGAGACTAGGTATCTACCACCCCACTAGCACTATCAGATTAGAGCCATAAGGGCACTAGGCATCTACCACCCCACTACCACTATCAGATTAGAGCCATGAAGGCACTAGGTATCTACCACCCCACTACCACTACCAGATTAGAGCCATAATGGAGACTAGGTATCTACCACACCACAACCACTACCAGATTAGAGCCATAATGGAGACTAGGTATCTACCACCCCACTACCACTATCAGATTAGAGCCATAATGGAGACTAGGTATCTTCCACCCCACTACCACTATCAGATTAGAGCCATAGAGGAGACTAGGTATCTACCACCCCACTACCACTATCAGATTAGAGCCATAATGGAGACTAGGTATCTACCACCCCACTACCACTATCAGATTACAACCATAAGGGCACTTGGCATCTACCACCACACAACCACTATCAGATTAGAGCCATAAGGGCACTAGGCATCTACCACCCCGCTACCACTATCAGATGAGAGCCATAAGGGCACTAGACACCTATCACCCCATACCACTATCAGATTAGAGCCATAATGGAAACTAGGTATCTACCACCCCACTACCACTATCAGATTAGAGCCATAAGGGCACTAGTTATCTACCACCCCGCTACCACTATCAGATTAGAGCCATAAGGGCACTAGGCATCTACCACCCCGCTACCACTATCAGATTAGAGCCATAAGGGCACTAGACATCTACCACCCCACTACCACTATCAGATTAGAGCCATAATGGAAACTAGGTATCTACCACCCCACTACCACTATCAGATTAGAGCCATAAGGGCTCTAGGCATCTTTCACCTCACTACCACTATCAGATTAGAGCCATAAAGGCACTAGGCATCTACCACTCCAGTACCACTATCAGATTAGAGCCATAATGGAGACTAGGTATCTACCACCCCACTACCACTATCAGATTAGAGCCATAAGGGCACTAGGCATCTACCACCCCACTACCACTATCAGATTAGAGCCATGAAGGCACTAGGTATCTACCACCCCACTACCACTACCAGATTAGAGCCATAATGGAGACTAGGTATCTACCACACCAAAACCACTACCAGAATAGAGCCATAATGGAGACTAGGTATCTACCACCCCACTACCACTATCAGATTAGAGCCATAATGGAGACTAGGTATCTACCACCCCACTACCACTATCCGATTAGAGCCATAATGGAGACTTGGTATCTACCACCCCACTACCACTATCAGATTAAAGCCATAATGGAGACTAGGTATCTACCACCCCACTACCACTATCAGATTAGAGCCATAATGGAGACTTGGTATCTACCACCCCACTACTTCTATCAGATTAAAGCCATAATGGAGACTAGGTATCTACCACCCCACTACCACTATCAGATTAGAGCCATAGAGGAGACTAGGTATCTACCACACCACTACCACTACCAGATTAGAGCCATAATGGAGACTAGGTATCTACCACCCCACTACCACTATCAGATTAGAGCCATAATGGAGACTAGGTATCTACCACCCCACTACCACTATCAGATTAGAGCCATAATGGAGACTAGGTATCTACCACCCCACTACCTCTATCAGATTAGAGCCATAATGGAGACTAGGTATCTACCACCCCACTACCTCTATAAGATTAGAGCCATAAGGGCACCTGGCATCTACCACCCCACTACCACTATCAGATTAGAGCCATAAGGGCACTAGGCATCTACCACCCCGCTACCACTATCAGATTAGAGCCATAAGGGCACTAGACACCTATCACCCCACTACCACTATAAGATTAAAGCCATAATGGAAACTAGGTATCTACCACCCCACTACCACTATCAGATTAGAGCCATAAGGGCACTAGTTATCTACCACCCCGCTACCACTATCAGATTAGAGCCATAAGGGCACTAGGCATCTACCACCCCGCTACCACTATCAGATTAGAGCCATAAAGGCACTAGACATCTACCACCCCACTACCACTATCAGATTAGAGCCATAATGGAAACTAGGTATCTACCACCCCACTACCACTATCAGATTAGAGCCATAAGGGCTCTAGGCATCTTTCACCTCACTACCACTATCAGATTAGAGCCATAAAGGCACTAGGCATCTACCACTCCACTACCACTATCAGATTAGAGCCATAATGGAGACTAGGTATCTACCACCCCACTAGCACTATCAGATTAGAGCCATAAGGGCACTAGGCATCTACCACCCCACTACCACTATCAGATTAGAGCCATGAAGGCACTAGGTATCTACCACCCCACTACCACTACCAGATTAGAGCCATAATGGAGACTAGGTATCTACCACACCACAACCACTACCAGATTAGAGCCATAATGGAGACTAGGTATCTACCACCCCACTACCACTATCAGATTAGAGCCATAATGGAGACTAGGTATCTTCCACCCCACTACCACTATCAGATTAGAGCCATAGAGGAGACTAGGTATCTACCACCCCACTACCACTATCAGATTAGAGCCATAATGGAGACTAGGTATCTACCACCCCACTACCACTATCAGATTACAACCATAAGGGCACTTGGCATCTACCACCACACAACCACTATCAGATTAGAGCCATAAGGGCACTAGGCATCTACCACCCCGCTACCACTATCAGATGAGAGCCATAAGGGCACTAGACACCTATCACCCCATACTACTATCAGATTAGAGCCATAATGGAAACTAGGTATCTACCACCCCACTACCACTATCAGATTAGAGCCATAAGGGCACTAGACATCTACCACCCCGCTACCACTATCAGATTAGAGCCATAAGGGCACTAGGCATCTACCACCCCGCTACCACTATCAGATTAGAGCCATAAAGGCACTAGACATCTACCACCCCACTACCACTATCAGATTAGAGCCATAATGGAAACTAGGTATCTACCACCCCACTACCACTATCAGATTAGAGCCATAAGGGCTCTAGGCATCTTTCACCTCACTACCACTATCAGATTAGAGCCATAAAGGCACTAGGCATCTACCACTCCACTACCACTATCAGATTAGAGCCATAATGGAGACTAGGTATCTACCACCCCACTAGCACTATCAGATTAGAGCCATAAGGGCACTAGGCATCTACCACCCCACTACCACTATCAGATTAGAGCCATGAAGGCACTAGGTATCTACCACCCCACTACCACTACCAGATTAGAGCCATAATGGAGACTAGGTATCTACCACACCACAACCACTACCAGATTAGAGCCATAATGGAGACTAGGTATCTACCACCCCACTACCACTATCAGATTAGAGCCATAATGGAGACTAGGTATCTTCCACCCCACTACCACTATCAGATTAGAGCCATAGAGGAGACTAGGTATCTACCACCCCACTACCACTATCAGATTAGAGCCATAATGGAGACTAGGTATCTACCACCCCACTACCACTATCAGATTAGAGCCATAAGGGCACTTGGCATCTACCACCCCACTACCACTATCAGATTAGAGCCATGAAGGCACTAGGTATCTACCACCCCACTACCACTACCAGATTAGAGCCATAATGGAGACTAGGTATCTACCACACCACAACCACTACCAGATTAGAGCCATAATGGAGACTAGGTATCTACCACCCCACTACCACTATCAGATTAGAGCCATAATGGAGACTAGGTATCTACCACCCCACTACCACTATCAGATTAGAGCCATAATGGAGACTTGGTATCTACCACCCCACTACCACTATCAGATTAAAGCCATAATGGAGACTAGGTATCTACCACCCCACTACCACTATCAGATTAGAGCCATAATGGAGACTTGGTATCTACCACCCCACTACCTCTATCAGATTAAAGCCATAATGGAGACTAGGTATCTACCACCCCACTACCACTATCAGATTAGAGCCATAGAGGAGACTAGGTATCTACCACCCCACTACCTCTATCAGATTAGAGCCATAATGGAGACTAGGTATCTACCACCCCACTACCTCTATAACATTAGAGCCATAAGGGCACTTGGCATCTACCACCCAACTACCACTATCAGATTAGAGCCATAAAGGCACTAGGCATCTACCACCCCACTACCACTAACAGATTAGAGCCATAATGGAGACTAGGTATCTACCACCCCACTACCACTATCAGATTAGAGCCATAAGGGCACTAGAAATCTATCACCCCACTACCACTATCAGATTAGAGCCATAAAGGCACTAGGCATCTACCACCCCACTACCACTATCAGATTAGAGCCATAATGGAGAATAGGTATCTACCACCCCACTACCACTATCAGATTAGAGCCATAAGGGCACTAGGCATCTACCACCCAACTACCACTATCAGATTAGAGCCATAAAGGCACTAGGCATCTACCACCCCACTACCACTATCAGATTAGAGCCATAATGGAGACTAGGTATCTACCACCCCACTACCACTATCAGATTAGAGCCATAATGGAGACTAGGCATCTACCACCCCACTACCACTACCAGATTAGAGCCATAATGGAGACTAGGTATCTACCACACCACTACCACTACCAGGTTAGAGCCATAATGGAGACTAGGTATCTACCACACCACTACCACTATCAGATTAGAGCCATAATGGAAACTAGGTATCTACCACCCCACTACCACTATCAGATTAGAGCCATAATGGAGACTAGGTATCTACCACCCCACTACCACTATCAGATTAGAGCCATAATGGAGACTAGGCATCTACCACCCCAAGACCACTACCAGATTAGAGCCATAATGGAGACTAGGTATCTACCACACCACTACCACTACCAGGTTAGAGCCATAATGGAGACTAGGTATCTACCACCCCACTACCACTATCAGATTAGAGCCATAATGGAGACTAGGTATCTACCACCCCACTACCACTATCAGATTAGAGCCATAATGGAGACTAGGTATCTACCACCCCACTACCTCTATAAGATTAGAGCCATAAGGGCACTTGTCATCTACCACCCCACTACCACTATCAGATTAGAGCCATAAAGGCACTAGGCATCTACCACCCCACTACCACTAACAGATTAGAGCCATAATGGAGACTAGGTATCTACCACCCCACTACCACTATCAGATTAGAGCCATAAGGGCACTAGGCATCTATCACCCCACTACCACTATCAGATTAGAGCCATAAAGGCACTAGGCATTTACCACCCCACTACCACTATCAGATTAGAGCCATAATGGAGAATAGGTATCTACCACCCCACTACCACTATCAGATTAGAGCTATAAGGGCACTAGGCATCTACCACCCAACTACCACTATCAGATTAGAGCCATAAAGGCACTAGGCATCTACCACCCCACTACCACTATCAGAGTAGAGCCATAATGGAGAGTAGGTATCTACCACCCCACTACCACTATCAGATTAAAGCCATAATGGAGACTAGGCATCTACCACACCACTACCACTACCAGATTAGAGCCATAATGGAGACTAGGTATCTACCACACCACTACCACTATCAGATTAGAGCCATAATGGAAACTAGGTATCTTCCACCCCACTACCACTATCAGATTAGAGCCATAAGGGCACTAGGCATCTTTCACCCCACTACCACTATCAGATTAGAGCCATAAGGGCACTAGGCATCTACCACCCCACTACCACTATCAGATTAGAGCCATAAAGGCACTAGGCATCTACCACCCCACTACCACTATCAGATTAGAGCCATAATGGAGACTAGGTATCTACCACCCCACTACCACTATCAGATTAGAGCCATAATGGAGACTAGGTATCTACCACACCACTACCACTTCCAGATTAGAGCCATAATGGAGACTAGGTATCTACCACCCCACTACCACTATCAGATTAGAGCCATAATGGAGACTAGGTATCTACCACCCCACTACCACTATCAGATTAGAGCCATAATGGAGACTAGGCATCTACCACACCACTACCACTACCAGATTAGAGCCATAATGGAGACTAGGTATCTCCCACCGCACTACCTCTATAAGATTAGAGCCATAAGGGCACCTGGCATCTACCACCCCACTACCACTATCAGATTAGAGCCATAAGGGCACTAGGCATCTACCACCCCGCTACCACTATCAGATTAGAGCCATAAGGACACTAGACACCTATCACCCCACTACCACTATCAGATTAGAGCCATAATGGAAACTAGGTATCTACCACCCCACCACCACTATCAGATTAGATCCATAAGGGCACTAGTTATCTACCACCCCGCTACCACTATCAGATTAGAGCCATAAGGGCACTAGGCATCTACCACCCCGCTACCACTATCAGATTAGAGCCATAAGGGCACTAGGCATCTACCACCCAACTACCACTATCAGATTAGAGCCATAAAGGCACTAGGTATCTACCACCCCACTACCTCTATCAGATTAGAGCCATAATGGAGACTAGGTATCTACCACACCACTACCACTATCAGATTAGAGCCATAATGGAAACTAGGTATCTTCCACCCCACTACCACTATCAGATTAGAGCCATAAGGGCACTAGGCATCTTTCACCCCACTACCACTATCAGATTAGAGCCATAAGGGCACTAGGCATCTACCACCCCACTACCACTATCAGATTAGAGCCATAAGGGCACTAGGCATCTACCACCCCACTACCACTATCAGATTAGAGCCATAATGGAGACTAGGTATCTACCACCCCACTACCTCTATAAGATTAGAGCCATAAGGGCACTTGTCATCTACCACCCCACTACCACTATCAGATTAGAGCCATAAAGGCACTAGGCATCTACCACCCCACTACCACTAACAGATTAGAGCCATAATGGAGACTAGGTATCTACCACCCCACTACCACTATCAGATTAGAGCCATAAGGGCACTAGGCATCTATCACCCCACTACCACTATCAGATTAGAGCCATAAAGGCACTAGGCATTTACCACCCCACTACCACTATCAGATTAGAGCCATAATGGAGAATAGGTATCTACCACCCCACTACCACTATCAGATTAGAGCCATAAGGGCACTAGGCATCTACCAACCAACTACCACTATCAGATTAGAGCCATAAAGGCACTAGGCATCTACCACCCCACTACCACTATCAGAGTAGAGCCATAATGGAGAGTAGGTATCTACCACCCCACTACCACTATCAGATTAGAGCCATAATGGAGACTAGGCATCTACCACACCACTACCACTACCAGATTAGAGCCATAATGGAGACTAGGTATCTACCACACCACTACCACTATCAGATTAGAGCCATAATGGAAACTAGGTATCTACCACCCCACTACCACTATCAGATTAGAGCCATAAGGGCACTAGGCATCTTTCACCCCACTACCACTATCAGATTAGAGCCATAAGGGCACTAGGCATCTACCACGCCACTACCACTATCAGATTAGAGCCATAAAGGCACTAGGCATCTACCACCCCACTACCACTATCAGATTAGAGCCATAATGGAGACTAGGTATCTACCACCCCACTACCACTATCAGATTAGAGCCATAATGGAGACTAGGTATCTAGCACACCACTACCACTACCAGATTAGAGCCATAATGGAGACTAGGTATCTACCACCCCACTACCACTATCAGATTAGAGCCATAATGGAGACTAGGTATCTACCACCCCACTACCACTATCAGATTAGAGCCATAATGGAGACTAGGTATCTACCACCCCACTACCTCTATCAGATTAGAGCCATAATGGAGACTAGGTATCTACCACCCCACTACCTCTATAAGATTAGAGCCATAAGGGCACCTGGCATCTACCACCCCACTACCACTATCAGATTAGAGCCATAAGGGCACTAGGCATCTACCACCCCACTACCACTATCAGATTAGAGCCATAAGGGAAACTAGGTATCTACCACCCCACTACCACTATCAGATTAGAGCCATAAGGGCACTAGGCATCTACCACCCCACTACCACTATCAGATTAGAGCCATAAGGGCACTAGGCATCTACCACCCCACTACCACTATCAGATTAGAGCCATAAAGGCACTAGGCATCTACCACCCCACTACCACTATCAGATTAGAGCCATAATGGAGACTAGGTATCTACCACCCCACTACCACTACCAGATTAGAGCCATAATGGAGACTAGGTATCTACCACACCACTACCACTACCAGATTAGAGCCATAATGGAGACTAGGTATCTACCACCCCACTACCACTATCAGATTAGAGCCATAATGGAGACTAGGTATCTACCACCCCACTACCACTATCAGATTAGAGCCATAATGGAGACTAGGTATCTACCACCCCACTACCTCTATCAGATTAGAGCCATAATGGAGACTAGGTATCTACCACCCCACTACCTCTATAAGATTAGAGCCATAAGGGCACCTGGCATCTACCACCCCAGTACCACTATCAGATTAGAGCCATAAAGGCACTAGGCATCTACCACCCCACTACCACTATCAGATTAGAGCCGTAATGGAGACTAGGTATCTACCACCCCACTACCACTATCAGATTAGAGCCATAAAGGCACTAGGTATCTACCATCCAACTACCACTACCAGATTAGAGCCATAATGGAGACTAGGTATCTACCACCCCACTACCACTATCAGATTAGAGCCATAAGGGCACTAGGCATCTACCACCCCGCTACCACTATCAGATTAGAGCCATAAGGGCACTAGACATCTACCTCCCCACTACCACTATCAGATTAGAGCCATAAGGGCACTAGGCATCTACCACCAAACAACCACTATCAGATTAGAGCCATAAGGGCACTAGGCATCTACCACCCCGCTACCACTATCAGATTAGAGCCATAAGGGCACTAGACACCTATCACCCCACTACCACTATCAGATTAGAGCCATAATGGAGACTAGGTATCTTCCACCCTACTACCACTACCAGATTACAGCCATAATGGAGACTAGGTATCTACCACCCCACTACCACTACCAAATTAGAGCCATAATGGAGACTAGGTATCTACCACCCCACTACCACTACCAGATTAGAGCCATAATGGAGACTAGGTATCTACCACCCCACTACCACTATCAGATTAGAGCCATAAGGGCACTAGGCATCTACCACCCCACTACCACTATCCGATTAGAGCCATAAGGGCACTAAACATCTACCACCCCACTACCACTATCAGATTAGAGCCATAAGGGCACTAGGCATCTACCACCACACAACCACTATCAGATTAGAGCCATAAGGGCACTAGGCATCTACCACCCCGCTACCACTATCAGATTAGAGCCATAAGGGCACTAGACATCTACCACCCCACTACCACTATCAGATTAGAGCCATAATGGAAACTAGGTATCTACCACCCCACTACCACTATCAGATTAGAGCCATAAGGGCACTAGTTATCTACCAGCCCGCTACCACTATCAGATTAGAGCCATAAGGGCACTAGGCATCTACCACCCCGCTACCACTATCAGATAAGAGCCATAAGGGCACTAGACATCTACCACCCCACTACCACTATCAGATTAGAGCCATAATGGGGACTAGGTATCTACCACCCCACTACCACTACCAGATTAGAGCCATAATGGAGACTAGGTATCTACCACACCACTACCACTACCAGATTAGAGCCATAATGGAGACTAGGTATCTACCACCCCACTACCTCTATCAGATTAGAGCCATAATGGAGACTAGGTATCTACCACCCCACTACCTCTATAAGATTAGAGCCATAAGGGCACCTGGCATCTACCACCCCACTACCACTATCAGATTAGAGCCATAAGGGCACTAGGCATCTACCACCCCGCTACCACTATCAGATTAGAGCTATAATGGAAACTAGGTATCTACCACCCCACTACCACTATCAGATTAGAGCCATAAGGGCACTAGGCATCTTTCACCCCACTACCACTATCAGATTAGAGCCATAAGGGCACTAGGCATCTACCACCCCACTACCACTATCAGATTAGAGCCATAAAGGCACTAGGCATCTACCACCCCACTACCACTATCAGATTAGAGCCATAATGGAGACTAGGTATCTACCACCCCACTACCACTACCAGATTAGAGCCATAATGGAGACTAGGTATCTACCACCCCACTACCACTATCAGATTAGAGCCATAATGGAGACTATGTATCTACCACCCCACTACCACTATCAGATTAGAGCCATAATGGAGACTAGGTATCTACCACCCCACTACCTCTATCAGATTAGAGCCATAATGGAGACTAGGTATCTACCACCCCACTACCTCTATAAGATTAGAGCCATAAGGGCACCTGGCATCTACCACCCCACTACCACTATCAGATTAGAGCCATAAAGGCACTAGGTATCTACCACCCCACTACCACTATCAGATTAGAGCCATAATGGAGACTAGGTATCTACCACCCCACTACCACTATCAGATTAGAGCCATAAAGGCACTAGGTATCTACCATCCAACTACCACTACCAGATTAGACCCATAATGGAGACTAGGTATCTACCACCCCACTACCACTATCAGATTAGAGCCATAAGGGCACTAGGCATCTATCACCCCGCTACCACTATCAGATTAGAGCCATAAGGGCACTAGACATCTACCACCCCACTACCACTATCAGATTAGAGCCATAAGGGCACTAGGCATCTACCACCAAACAACCACTATCAGATTAGAGCCATAAGGGCACTAGGCATCAACCACCCCGCTACCACTATCAGATTAGAGCCATAAGGGCACTAGACACCTATCACCCCACTACCACTATCAGATTAGAGCCATAATGGAGACTAGGTATCTTCCACCCCACTACCACTACCAGATTACAGCCATAATGGAGACTAGGTATCTACCACCCCACTACCACTACCAAATTAGAGCCATAATGGAGACTAGGTATCTACCACCCCACTACCACTACCAGATTAGAGCCATAATGGAGACTAGGTATCTACCACCCCACTACCACTATCAGATTAGAGCCATAAGGGCACTAAACATCTACCACCCCACTACCACTATCAGATTAGAGCCATAAGGGCACTAGGCATCTACCACCACACAACCACTATCAGATTAGAGCCATAAAGGCACTAGGCATCTACCACCCCGCTACCACTATCAGATTAGAGCCATAAGGGCACTAGACATCTACCACCCCACTACCACTATCAGATTAGAGCCATAATGGAAACTAGGTATCTACCACCCCACTACCACTATCAGATTAGAGCCATAAGGGCACTAGTTATCTACCAGCCCGCTACCACTATCAGATTAGAGCCATAAGGGCACTAGGCATCTACCACCCCGCTACCACTATCAGATAAGAGCCATAAGGGCACTAGACATCTACCACCCCACTACCACTATCAGATTAGAGCCATAATGGAAACTAGGTATCTACCACCCCACTACCACTATCAGATTAGAGCCATAAGGGCACTAAGCATCTTTCACCCCACTACCACTATCAGATTAGAGCCATAAGGGCACTAGGCATCTACCACCCCACTACCACTATCAGATTAGAGCCATACAGGCACTAGGCATCTACCACCCCACTACCACTATCAGATTAGAGCCATAATGGAGACTAGGTATCTACCACACCACTACCACTACCAGATTAGAGCCATAATGGAGACTAGGTATCTACCACCCCACTACCACTTTCAGATTAGAGCCATAATGGAGACTAGGTATCTACCACCCCACTACCACTATCAGATTAGAGCCATAATGGAGACTTGGTATCTACCAACCCACTACCTCTATCAGATTAGAGCCATAATGGAGACTAGGTATCTACCACCCCACTACCTCTATAAGATTAGAGCCATAAGGGCACCTGGCATCTACCACCCCACTACCACTATCAGATTAGAGCCATAAAGGCACTAGGCATCTACCACCCCACTACCACTATCAGATTAGAGCCATAATGGAGACTAGGTATCTACCACCCCACTACCACTATCAGATTAGAGCCATAAAGGCACTAGGTATCTACCATCCAACTACCACTACCAGATTAGAGCCATAATGGAGACTAGGTATCTACCACCCCACTACCACTATCAGATTAGAGCCATAAGGGCACTAGGCATCTACCACCCCGCTACCACTATCAGATTAGAGCCATAAGGGCACTAGACATCTACCACCCCACTACCACTATCAGATTAGAGCCATAAGGGCACTAGGCATCTACCACCACACAACCACTATCAGATTAGAGCCATAAGGGCACTAGGCATCTACCACCCCGCTACCACTATCAGATGAGAGCCATAAGGGCACTAGACACCTATCACCCCACTACCACTATCAGATTAGAGCCATAATGGAAACTAGGTATCTACCACCCCACTACCACTATCAGATTAGAGCCATAAGGGCACTAGTTATCTACCACCCCGCTACCACTATCAGATTAGAGCCATAAGGGCACTAGGCATCTACCACCCCGCTACCACTATCAGATTAGAGCCATAAGGGCACTAGACATCTACCACCCCACTACCACTATCAGATTAGAGCCATAATGGAAACTAGGTATCTACCACCCCACTACCACTATCAGATTAGAGCCATAAGGGCACTAGACACCTATCACCCCACTACCACTATCAGATTAGAGCCATAATGGAGACTAGGTATCTTCCACCCCACTACCACTACCAGATTACAGCCATAATGGAGACTAGGTATCTACCACCCCACTACCACTACCAAATTAGAGCCATAATGGAGACTAGGTATCTACCACCCCACTACCACTACCAGATTAGAGCCATAATGGAGACTAGGTATCTACCACCCCACTACCACTATCAGATTAGAGCCATAAGGGCACTAAACATCTACCACCCCACTACCACTATCAGATTAGAGCCATAAGGGCACTAGGCATCTACCACCACACAACCACTATCAGATTAGAGCCATAAAGGCACTAGGCATCTACCACCCCGCTACCACTATCAGATTAGAGCCATAAGGGCACTAGACATCTACCACCCCACTACCACTATCAGATTAGAGCCATAATGGAAACTAGGTATCTACCACCCCACTACCACTATCAGATTAGAGCCATAAGGGCACTAGTTATCTACCAGCCCGCTACCACTATCAGATTAGAGCCATAAGGGCACTAGGCATCTACCACCCCGCTACCACTATCAGATAAGAGCCATAAGGGCACTAGACATCTACCACCCCACTACCACTATCAGATTAGAGCCATAATGGAAACTAGGTATCTACCACCCCACTACCACTATCAGATTAGAGCCATAAGGGCACTAGGCATCTTTCACCCCACTACCACTATCAGATTAGAGCCATAAGGGCACTAGGCATCTACCACCCCACTACCACTATCAGATTAGAGCCATACAGGCACTAGGCATCTACCACCCCACTACCACTATCAGATTAGAGCCATAATGGAGACTAGGTATCTACCACACCACTACCACTACCAGATTAGAGCCATAATGGAGACTAGGTATCTACCACCCCACTACCACTTTCAGATTAGAGCCATAATGGAGACTAGGTATCTACCACCCCACTACCACTATCAGATTAGAGCCATAATGGAGACTTGGTATCTACCAACCCACTACCTCTATCAGATTAGAGCCATAATGGAGACTAGGTATCTACCACCCCACTACCTCTATAAGATTAGAGCCATAAGGGCTCCTGGCATCTACCACCCCACTACCACTATCAGATTAGAGCCATAAAGGCACTAGGCATCTACCACCCCACTACCACTATCAGATTAGAGCCATAATGGAGACTAGGTATCTACCACCCCACTACCACTATCAGATTAGAGCCATAAAGGCACTAGGTATCTACCATCCAACTACCACTACCAGATTAGAGCCATAATGGAGACTAGGTATCTACCACCCCACTACCACTATCAGATTAGAGCCATAAGGGCACTAGGCATCTACCACCCCACTACCACTATCAGATTAGAGCCATAAGGGCACTAGACATCTACCACCCCACTACCACTATCAGATTAGAGCCATAAGGGCACTAGGCATCTACCACCACACAACCACTATCAGATTAGAGCCATAAGGGCACTAGGCATCTACCACCCCGCTACCACTATCAGATGAGAGCCATAAGGGCACTAGACACCTATCACCCCACTACCACTATCAGATTAGAGCCATAATGGAAACTAGGTATCTACCACCCCACTACCACTATCAGATTAGAGCCATAAGGGCTCTAGGCATCTTTCACCTCACTACCACTATCAGATTAGAGCCATAAAGGCACTAGGCATCTACCACTCCAGTACCACTATCAGATTAGAGCCATAATGGAGACTAGGTATCTACCACCCCACTACCACTATCAGATTAGAGCCATAAGGGCACTAGGCATCTACCACCCCACTACCACTATCAGATTAGAGCCATGAAGGCACTAGGTATCTACCACCCCACTACCACTACCAGATTAGAGCCATAATGGAGACTAGGTATCTACCACACCAAAACCACTACCAGATTAGAGCCATAATGGAGACTAGGTATCTACCACCCCACTACCACTATCAGATTAGAGCCATAATGGAGACTAGGTATCTACCACCCCACTACCACTATCAGATTAGAGCCATAATGGAGACTTGGTATCTACCACCCCACTACCACTATCAGATTAAAGCCATAATGGAGACTAGGTATCTACCACCCCACTACCACTATCAGATTAGAGCCATAATGGAGACTTGGTATCTACCACCCCACTACTTCTATCAGATTAAAGCCATAATGGAGACTAGGTATCTACCACCCCACTACCACTATCAGATTAGAGCCATATAGGAGACTAGGTATCTACCACCCCACTACCTCTATCAGATTAGAGCCATAATGGAGACTAGGTATCTACCACCCCACTACCTCTATAACATTAGAGCCATAAGGGCACTTGGCATCTACCACCCAACTACCACTATCAGATTAGAGCCATAAAGGCACTAGGCATCTACCACCCCACTACCACTAACAGATTAGAGCCATAATGGAGACTAGGTATCTACCACCCCACTACCACTATCAGATTAGAGCCATAAGGGCACTAGGCATCTATCACCCCACTACCACTATCAGATTAGAGCCATAAAGGCACTAGGCATCTACCACCCCACTACCACTATCAGATTAGAGCCATAATGGAGAATAGGTATCTACCACCCCACTACCACTATCAGATTAGAGCCATAAGGGCACTAGGCATCTACCACCCAACTACCACTATCAGATTAGAGCCATAAAGGCACTAGACATCTACCACCCCACTACCACTATCAGATTAGAGCCATAATGGAGACTAGGTATCTACCACCCCACTACCACTATCAGATTAGAGCCATAATGGAGACTAGGCATCTACCACCCCAAGACCACTACCAGATTAGAGCCATAATGGAGACTAGGTATCTACCACACCACTACCACTACCAGGTTAGAGCCATAATGGAGACTAGGTATCTACCACACCACTACCACTATCAGATTAGAGCCATAATGGAAACTAGGTATCTACCACCCTACTACCACTATCAGATTAGAGCCATAATGGAGACTAGGTATCTACCACCCCACTACCTCTATAAGATTAGAGCCATAAGGGCACTTGTCATCTACCACCCCACTACCACTATCAGATTAGAGCCATAAAGGCACTAGGCATCTACCACCCCACTACCACTAACAGATTAGAGCCATAATGGAGACTAGGTATCTACCACCCCACTACCACTATCAGATTAGAGCCATAAGGGCACTAGGCATCTATCACCCCACTACCACTATCAGATTAGAGCCATAAAGGCACTAGGCATTTACCACCCCACTACCACTATCAGATTAGAGCCATAATGGAGAATAGGTATCTACCACCCCACTACCACTATCAGATTAGAGCCATAAGGGCACTAGGCATCTACCACCCAACTACCACTATCAGATTAGAGCCATAAAGGCACTAGGCATCTACCACCCCACTACCACTATCAGAGTAGAGCCATAATGGAGAGTAGGTATCTACCACCCCACTACCACTATCAGATTAGAGCCATAATGGAGACTAGGCATCTACCACACCACTACCACTACCAGATTAGAGCCATAATGGAGACTAGGTATCTACCACACCACTACCACTATCAGATTAGAGCCATAATGGAAACTAGGTATCTTCCACCCCACTACCACTATCAGATTAGAGCCATAAGGGCACTAGGCATCTTTCACCCCACTACCACTATCAGATTAGAGCCATAAGGGCACTAGGCATCTACCACCCCACTACCACTATCAGATTAGAGCCATAAAGGCACTAGGCATCTACCACCCCACTACCACTATCAGATTAGAGCCATAATGGAGACTAGGTATCTACCACCCCACTACCACTATCAGATTAGAGCCATAATGGAGACTAAGTATCTACCACACCACTACCACTACCAGATTAGAGCCATAATGGAGACTAGGTATCTACCACCCCACTACCACTATCAGATTAGAGCCATAATGGAGACTAGGTATCTACCACCCCACTACCACTATCAGATTAGAGCCATAAGGGCACTTGGCATCTACCACCCCACTACCACTATCAGATTAGAGCCATGAAGGCACTAGGTATCTACCACCCCACTACCACTACCAGATTAGAGCCATAATGGAGACTAGGTATCTACCACACCACAACCACTACCAGATTAGAGCCATAATGGAGACTAGGTATCTACCACCCCACTACCACTATCAGATTAGAGCCATAATGGAGACTAGGTATCTACCACCCCACTACCACTATCAGATTAGAGCCATAATGGAGACTTGGTATCTACCACCCCACTACCACTATCAGATTAAAGCCATAATGGAGACTAGGTATCTACCACCCCACTACCACTATCAGATTAGAGCCATAATGGAGACTTGGTATCTACCACCCCACTACCTCTATCAGATTAAAGCCATAATGGAGACTAGGTATCTACCACCCCACTACCACTATCAGATTAGAGCCATAGATGGAGACTAGGTATCTACCACCCCACTACCTCTATCAGATTACAGCCATAATGGAGACTAGGTATCTACCACCCCACTACCTCTATAACATTAGAGCCATAAGGGCACTTGGCATCTACCACCCAACTACCACTATCAGATTAGAGCCATAAAGGCACTAGGCATCTACCACCCCACTACCACTATCAGATTAGAGCCCTAATGGAGACTAGGTATCTACCACCCCACTACCACTATCAGATTAGAGCCATAAGGGCACTAGGCATCTACCACCCCACTACCACTATCAGATTAGAGCCATAAAGGCACTAGGCATCTACCACCCCACTACCACTATCAGATTAGAGCCATCATGGAGAATAGGTATCTACCACCCCACTACCACTATCAGATTAGAGCCATAAGGGCACTAGGCATCTACCACCCCACTACCACTATCAGATTAGAGCCATAAAGGCACTAGGCATCTACCACCCCACTACCACTATCAGAGTAGAGCCATAATGGAGACTAGGTATCTACCACCCCACTACCACTATCAGATTAGAGCCATAATGGAGACTAGGTATCTACCACCCCACTACCACTACCAGATTAGAGCCATAATGGAGACTAGGTATCTACCACACCACTACCACTATCAGATTAGAGCCATAATGGAAACTAGGTATCTTCCACCCCACTACCACTATCAGATTAGAGCCATAAGGGCACTAGGCATCTTTCACCCCACTACCACTATCAGATTAGAGCCATAAGGGCACTAGGCATCTACCACCCCACTACCACTATCAGATTAGAGCCATAAAGGCACTAGGCATCTACCACCCCACTACCACTATCAGATTAGAGCCATAATGGAGACTAGGTATCTACCACCCCACTACCACTATCAGATTAGAGCCATAATGGAGACTAAGTATCTACCACACCACTACCACTACCAGATTAGAGCCATAATGGAGACTAGGTATCTACCACCCCACTACCACTATCAGATTAGAGCCATAATGGAGACTAGGTATCTACCACCCCACTACCACTATCAGATTAGAGCCATAAGGGCACTTGGCATCTACCACCCCACTACCACTATCAGATTAGAGCCATGAAGGCACTAGGTATCTACCACCCCACTACCACTACCAGATTAGAGCCATAATGGAGACTAGGTATCTACCACACCACAACCACTACCAGATTAGAGCCATAATGGAGACTAGGTATCTACCACCCCACTACCACTATCAGATTAGAGCCATAATGGAGACTAGGTATCTACCACCCCACTACCACTATCAGATTAGAGCCATAATGGAGACTTGGTATCTACCACCCCACTACCACTATCAGATTAAAGCCATAATGGAGACTAGGTATCTACCACCCCACTACCACTATCAGATTAGAGCCATAATGGAGACTTGGTATCTACCACCCCACTACCTCTATCAGATTAAAGCCATAATGGAGACTAGGTATCTACCACCCCACTACCACTATCAGATTAGAGCCATAGAGGAGACTAGGTATCTACCACCCCACTACCTCTATCAGATTACAGCCATAATGGAGACTAGGTATCTACCACCCCACTACCTCTATAACATTAGAGCCATAAGGGCACTTGGCATCTACCACCCAACTTCCACTATCAGATTAGAGCCATAAAGGCACTAGGCATCTACCACCCCACTACCACTAACAGATTAGAGCCCTAATGGAGACTAGGTATCTACCACCCCACTACCACTATCAGATTAGAGCCATAAGGGCACTAGGCATCTATCACCCCACTACCACTATCAGATTAGAGCCATAAAGGCACTAGGCATCTACCACCCCACTACCACTATCAGATTAGAGCCATCATGGAGAATAGGTATCTACCACCCCACTACCACTATCAGATTAGAGCCATAAGGGCACTAGGCATCTACCACCCCACTACCACTATCAGATTAGAACAATAAAGGCACTAGGCATCTACCACCCCACTACCACTATCAGATTAGAGCCATAATGGAGACTAGGTATCTACCACCCCACTACCACTATCAGATTAGAGCCATAATGGAGACTAGGCATCTACCACCCCACTACCACTACCAGATTAGAGCCATAATGGAGACTAGGTATCTACCACCCCACTACCACTACCAGGTTAGAGCCATAATGGAGACTAGGTATCTACCACACCACTACCACTATCAGATTAGAGCCATAATGGAAACTAGGTATCTACCACCCCACTACCACTATCAGATTAGAGCCATAATGGAGACTAGGTATCTACCACCCCACTACCTCTATAAGATTAGAGCCATAAGGGCACTAGGCATCTATCACCCCACTACCACTATCAGATTAGAGCCATAAAGGCACTAGGCATTTACCACCCCACTACCACTATCAGATTAGAGCCATAATGGAGAATAGGTATCTACCACCCCACTACCACTATCAGATTAGAGCCATAAAGGCACTAGGCATCTACCACCCCACTACCACTATCAGATTATAGCCATAATGGAGAGTAGGTATCTACCACCCCACTACCACTATCAGATTAGAGCCATAATGGAGACTAGGCATCTACCACACCACTACCACTACCAGATTAGAGCCATAATGGAGACTAGGTATCTACCACACCACTACCACTATCAGATTAGAGCCATAATGGAAACTAGGTATCTTCCACCCCACTACCACTATCAGATTAGAGCCATAAGGGCACTAGGCATCTTTCACCCCACTACCACTATCAGATTAGAGCCATAAGGGCACTAGGCATCTACCACCCCACTACCACTATCAGATTAGAGCCATAAAGGCACTAGGCATCTACCACCCCACTACCACTATCAGATTAGAGCCATAATGGAGACTAGGTATCTACCACCCCACTACCTCTATAAGATTAGAGCCATAATGGAGACTAGGTATCTACCACACCACTACCACTATCAGATTAGAGCCATAATGGAGACTAGGTATCTTCCACCCCACTACCACTATCAGATTAGAGCCATAAGGGCACTAGGCATCTTTCACCCCACTACCACTATCAGATTAGAGCCATAAGGGCACTAGGCATCTACCACCCCACTACCACTATCAGATTAGAGCCATAAAGGCACTAGTTATCTACCACCCCACTACCACTATCAGATTAGAGCCAAAATGGAGACTAGGTATCTACCACCCCACTACCACTATCAGATTAGAGCCATAATGGAGACTAGGTATCTACCACACCACTACCACTACCAGATTAGAGCCATAATGGAGACTAGGTATCTACCACCCCACTACCACTATCAGATTAGAGCCATAATGGAGACTAGGTATCTACCACCCCACTACCACTATCAGATTAGAGCCATAATGGAGACTAGGCATCTACCACACCACTACCACTACCAGATTAGAGCCATAATGGAGACTAGGTATCTACCACCCCACTACCTCTATAAGATTAGAGCCATAAGGGCACCTGGCATCTACCACCCCACTACCACTATCAGATTAGAGCCATAAGGGCACTACGCATCTACCACCCCACTACCACTATCAGATTAGATCCATAAGGGCACTAGTTATCTACCACCCCGCTACCACTATCAGATTAGAGCCATAAGGGCACTAGGCATCTACCACCCCGCTACCACTATCAGATTAGAGCCATAAGGGCACTAGGCATCTACCACCCAACTACCACTATCAGATTAGAGCCATAAAGGCACTAGGCATCTACCACCCCACTACCACTATCAGATTAGAGCCATAATGGAGAGTAGGTATCTACCACCCCACTACCACTATCAGATTAGAGCCATAATGGAGACTAGGTATCTACCACCCCACTACCTCTATCAGATTAGAGCCATAATGGAGAATAGGTATCTACCACACCACTACCACTATTAGATTAGAGCCATAATGGAAACTAGGTATCTTCCACCCCACTACCACTATCAGATTAGAGCCATAAGGGCACTAGGCATCTTTCACCCCACTACCACTATCAGATTAGAGCCATAAGGGCACTAGGCATCTACCACCCCACTACCACTATCAGATTAGAGCCATAATGGAAACTAGGTATCTACCACCCCACTACCACTATCAGATTAGAGCCATAAGGGCTCTAGGCATCTTTCACCTCACTACCACTATCAGATTAGAGCCATAAAGGCACTAGGCATCTACCACTCCACTACCACTATCAGATTAGAGCCATAATGGAGACTAGGTATCTACCACCCCACTAGCACTATCAGATTAGAGCCATAAGGGCACTAGGCATCTACCACCCCACTACCACTATCAGATTAGAGCCATGAAGGCACTAGGTATCTACCACCCCACTACCACTACCAGATTAGAGCCATAATGGAGACTAGGTATCTACCACACCACAACCACTACCAGATTAGAGCCATAATGGAGACTAGGTATCTACCACCCCACTACCACTATCAGATTAGAGCCATAATGGAGACTAGGTATCTACCACCCCACTACCACTATCAGATTAGAGCCATAATGGAGACTAGGTATCTACCACCCCACTACCACTATCAGATTAGAGCCATAAGGGCACTTGGCATCTACCACCCCACTACCACTATCAGATTAGAGCCATGAAGGCACTAGGCATCTACCACCCCACTACCACTACCAGATTAGAGCCATAATGGAGACTAGGTATCTACCACACCACAACCACTACCAGATTAGAGCCATAATGGAGACTAGGTATCTACCACCCCACTACCACTATCAGATTAGAGCCATAATGGAGACTAGGTATCTACCACCCCACTACCACTATCAGATTAGAGCCATAATGGAGACTTGGTATCTACCACCCCACTACCACTATCAGATTAAAGCCATAATGGAGACTAGGTATCTACCACCCCACTACCACTATCAGATTAGAGCCATAAGGGCACTAGGCATCTTTCACCCCACTACCACTATCAGATTAGAGCCATAAGGGCACTAGGCATCTACCACCCAACTACCACTATCAGATTAGAGCCATAAAGGCACTAGGCATCTACCAACCCACTACCACTATCAGAGTAGAGCCATAATGGAGAGTAGGTATCTACCACCCCACTACCACTATCAGATTAGAGCCATAATGGAGACTAGGCATCTACCACCCCACTACCACTATCAGATTAGAGCCATAATGGAGACTAGGTATCTACCACACCACTACCACTATCAGATTAGAGCCATAATGGAAACTAGGTATCTTCCACCCCACTACCACTATCAGATTAGAGCCATAAGGGCACTAGGCATCTTTCACCCCACTACCACTATCAGATTAGAGCCATAAGGGCACTAGGCATCTACCACCCCACTACCACTATCAGATTAGAGCCATAAAGGCACTAGTTATCTACCACCCCACTACCACTATCAGATTAGAGCCATAATGGAGACTAGGTATCTACCACCCCACTACCACTATCAGATTAGAGCCATAATGGAGACTAGGTATCTACCACACCACTACCACTACCAGATTAGAGCCATAATGGAGACTAGGTATCTACCACCCCACTACCACTATCAGATTAGAGCCATAATGGAGACTAGGTATCTACCACCCCACTACCACTATCAGATTAGAGCCATAATGGAGACTAGGCATCTACCACACCACTACCACTACCAGATTAGAGCCATAATGGAGACTAGGTATCTACCACCCCACTACCTCTATAAGATTAGAGCCATAAGGGCACCTGGCATCTACCACCCCACTACCACTATCAGATTAGAGCCATAAATTCACTAGGCATCTACCACCCCGCTACCACTATCAGATTAGAGCCATAAGGGCACTAGACACCTATCACCCCACTACCACTATCAGATTAGAGCCATAATGGAAACTAGGTATCTACCACCCCACTACCACTATCAGATTAGATCCATAAGGGCACTAGTTATCTACCACCCCGCTACCACTATCAGATTAGAGCCATAAGGGCACTAGGCATCTACCACCCCGCTACCACTATCAGATTAGAGCCATAAGGGCACTAGGCATCTACCACCCAACTACCACTATCAGATTAGAGCCATAAAGGCACTAGGCATCTACCACCCCACTACCACTATCAGATTAGAGCCATAATGGAGAGTAGGTATCTACCACCCCACTACCACTATCAGATTAGAGCCATAATGGAGACTAGGTATCTACCACCCCACTACCTCTATCAGATTAGAGCCATAATGGAGACTAGGTATCTACCACACCACTACCACTATTAGATTAGAGCCATAATGGAAACTAGGTATCTTCCACCCCACTACCACTATCAGATTAGAGCCATAAGGGCACTAGGCATCTTTCACCCCACTACCACTATCAGATTAGAGCCATAAAGGCACTAGGCATTTACCACCCCACTACCACTATCAGTTTAGAGCCATAATGGAGAATAGGTATCTACCACCCCACTACCACTATCAGATTAGAGCCATAAGGGCACTAGGCATCTACCACCCAACTACCACTATCAGATTAGAGCCATAAAGGCACTAGGCATCTACCACCCCACTACCACTATCAGATTAGAGCCATAATGGAGAGTAGGTATCTACCACCCCACTACCACTATCAGATTAGAGCCATAATGGAGACTAGGCATCTACCACATCACTACCACTACCAGATTAGAGCCATAATGGAGACTAGGTATCTACCACACCACTACCACTATCAGATTAGAGCCATAATGGAAACTAGGTATCTTCCACCCCACTACCACTATCAGATTAGAGCCATAAGGGCACTAGGCATCTTTCACCCCACTACCACTATCAGATTAGAGCCATAAGGGCACTGGGCATCTACCACCCCACTACCACTATCAGATTAGAGCCATAAAGGCACTAGGCATCTACCACCCCACTACCACTATCAGATTAGAGCCATAATGGAGACTAGGTATCTACCACCCCACTACCTCTATAAGATTAGAGCCATAAGGGCACTTGTCATCTACCACCCCACTACCACTATCAGATTAGAGCCATAAAGGCACTAGGCATCTACCACCCCACTACCACTAACAGATTAGAGCCATAATGGAGACTAGGTATCTACCACCCCACTACCACTATCAGATTAGAGCCATAAGGGCACTAGGCATCTATCACCCCACTACCACTATCAGATTAGAGCCATAAAGGCACTAGGCATTTACCACCCCACTACCACTATCAGATTAGAGCCATAATGGAGAATAGGTATCTACCACCCCACTACCACTATCAGATTAGAGCCATAAGGGCACTAGGCATCTACCACCCAACTACCACTATCAGATTAGAGCCATAAAGGCACTAGGCATCTACCAACCCACTACCACTATCAGAGTAGAGCCATAATGGAGAGTAGGTATCTACCACCCCACTACCACTATCAGATTAGAGCCATAATGGAGACTAGGCATCTACCACACCACTACCACTACCAGATTAGAGCCATAATGGAGACTAGGTATCTACCACACCACTACCACTATCAGATTAGAGCCATAATGGAAACTAGGTATCTTCCACCCCACTACCACTATCAGATTAGAGCCATAAGGGCACTAGGCATCTTTCACCCCACTACCACTATCAGATTAGAGCCATAAGGGCACTAGGCATCTACCACCCCACTACCACTATCAGATTAGAGCCATAAAGGCACTAGTTATCTACCACCCCACTACCACTATCAGATTAGAGCCATAATGGAGACTAGGTATCTACCACCCCACTACCACTATCAGATTAGAGCCATAATGGAGACTAGGTATCTACCACACCACTACCACTACCAGATTAGAGCCATAATGGAGACTAGGTATCTACCACCCCACTACCACTATCAGATTAGAGCCATAATGGAGACTAGGTATCTACCACCCCACTACCACTATCAGATTAGAGCCATAATGGAGACTAGGCATCTACCACACCACTACCACTACCAGATTAGAGCCATAATGGAGACTAGGTATCTACCACCCCACTACCTCTATAAGATTAGAGACATAAGGGCACCTGGCATCTACCACCCCACTACCACTATCAGATTAGAGCCATAAGGGCACTAGGCATCTACCACCCCGCTACCACTATCAGATTAGAGCCATAAGGGCACTAGACACCTATCACCCCACTACCACTATCAGATTAGAGCCATAATGGAAACTAGGTATCTACCACCCCACTACCACTATCAGATTAGATCCATAAGGGCACTAGTTATCTACCACCCCGCTACCACTATCAGATTAGAGCCATAAGGGCACTAGGCATCTATCACCCAACTACCACTATCAGATTAGAGCCATAAAGGCACTAGGCATCTACCACCCCACTACCACTATCAGATTAGAGCCATAATGGAGAGTAGGTATCTACCACCCCACTACCACTATCAGATTAGAGCCATAATGGAGACTAGGTATCTACCACCCCACTACCACTATCAGATTAGAGCCATAATGGAGACTAGGTATCTACCACACCACTACCACTATTAGATTAGAGCCATAATGGAAACTAGGTATCTTCCACCCCACTACCACTATCAGATTAGAGCCATAAAGGCACTAGGCATCTACCACCCCACTACCACTATCAGAGTAGAGCCATAATGGAGACTAGGTATCTACCACCCCACTACCACTATCAGATTAGAGCCATAATGGAGACTAGGTATCTACCACCCCACTACCACTACCAGATTAGAGCCATAATGGAGACTAGGTATCTACCACACCACTACCACTATCAGATTATAGCCATAATGGAAACTAGGTATCTTCCACCCCACTACCACTATCAGATTAGAGCCATAAGGGCACTAGGCATCTTTCACCCCACTACCACTATCAGATTAGAGCCATAAGGGCACTAGGCATCTACCACCCCACTACCACTATCAGATTAGAGCCATAAAGGCACTAGTTATCTACCACCCCACTACCACTATCAGATTAGAGCCATAATGGAGACTAGGTATCTACCACCCCACTACCACTATCAGATTAGAGCCATAATGGAGACTAGGTATCTACCACACCACTACCACTACCAGATTAGAGCCATAATGGAGACTAGGTATCTACCACCCCACTACCACTATCAGATTAGAGCCATAATGGAGACTAGGTATCTACCACCCCACTACCACTATCAGATTAGAGCCATAATGGAGACTAGGCATCTACCACACCACTACCACTACCAGATTAGAGCCATAATGGAGACTAGGTATCTACCACCCCACTACCTCTATAAGATTAGAGCCATAAGGGCACCTGGCATCTACCACCCCACTACCACTATCAGATTAGAGCCATAAGGGCACTAGGCATCTACCACCCCGCTACCACTATCAGATTAGAGCCATAAGGGCACTAGACACCTATCACCCCACTACCACTATCAGATTAGAGCCATAATGGAAACTAGGTATCTACCACCCCACTACCACTATCAGATTAGATCCATAAGGGCACTAGTTATCTACCACCCCGCTACCACTATCAGATTAGAGCCATAAGGGCACTAGGCATCTACCACCCCGCTACCACTATCAGATTAGAGCCATAAGGGCACTAGGCATCTACCACCCAACTACCAATATCAGATTAGAGCCATAAAGGCACTAGGCATCTACCACCCCACTACCACTATCAGATTAGAGCCATAATGGACAGTAGGTATCTACCACCCCACTACCACTATCAGATTAGAGCCATAATGGAGACTAGGTATCTACCACCCCACTACCTCTATCAGATTAGAGCCATAATGGAGACTAGGTATCTACCACACCACTACCACTATTAGATTAGAGCCATAATGGAAACTAGGTATCTTCCACCCCACTACCACTATCAGATTAGAGCCATAAGGGCACTAGGCATCTTTCACCCCACTACCACTATCAGATTAGAGCCATAAGGGCACTAGGCATCTACCACCCCACTACCACTATCAGATTAGAGCCATAAAGGCACTAGGCATCTACCACCCCACTACCACTATCAGATTAGAGCCATAATGGAGACTAGGTATCTACCACCCCACTACCTCTATAAGATTAGAGCCATAAGGGCACTTGTCATCTACCACCCCACTACCACTATCAGATTAGAGCCATAAAGGCACTAGGCATCTACCACCCCACTACCACTAACAGATTAGAGCCATAATGGAGACTAGGTATCTACCACCCCACTACCACTATCAGATTAGAGCCATAAGGGCACTAGGCATCTATCACCCCACTACCACTATCAGATTAGAGCCATAAAGGCACTAGGCATCTACCACCCCACTACCACTATCAGATTAGAGCCATAATGGAGAATAGGTATCTACCACCCAACTACCACTATCAGATTAGAGCCATAAGGGCACTAGGCATCTACCACCCAACTACCACTATCAGATTAGAGCCATAAAGGCACTAGGCATCTACCACCCCACTACCACTAACAGATTAGAGCCATAATGGAGACTAGGTATCTACCACCCCACTACCACTATCAGATTAGAGCCATAAGGGCACTAGGCATCTACCACCCCACTACCACTATCAGATTAGAGCCATAAAGGCACTAGGCATCTACCACCCCACTACCACTATCAGATTAGAGCCATAATGGAGAATAGGTATCTACCACCCAACTACCACTATCAGATTAGAGCCATAAGGGCACTAGGCATCTACCACCCCACTACCACTATCAGATTAGAGCCATAAAGGCACTAGGCATCTACCACCCCACTACCACTATCAGATTAGAGCCATAATGGAGAATAGGTATCTACCACCCCACTACCACTATGAGATTAGAGCCATAAGGGCACTAGGCATCTACCACCCCACTACCACTATCAGATTAGAGCCATAAAGGCACTAGGCATCTACCAACCCACTACCACTATCAGAGTAGAGCCATAATGGAGAGTAGGTATCTACCACCCCACTACCACTATCAGATTAGAGCCATAATGGAGACTAGGCATCTACCACACCACTACCACTACCAGATTAGAGCCATAATGGAGACTAGGTATCTACCACACCACTACCACTATCAGATTAGAGCCATAATGGAAACTAGGTATCTTCCACCCCACTACCACTATCAGATTAGAGCCATAAGGGCACTAGGCATCTTTCACCCCACTACCACTATCAGATTAGAGCCATAAGGGCACTAGGCATCTACCACCCCACTACCACTATCAGATTAGAGCCATAAAGGCACTAGTTATCTACCACCCCACTACCACTATCAGATTAGAGCCATAATGGAGACTAGGTATCTACCACCCCACTACCACTATCAGATTAGAGCCATAATGGAGACTAGGTATCTACCACACCACTACCACTACCAGATTAGAGCCATAATGGAGACTAGGTATCTACCACCCCACTACCACTATCAGATTAGAGCCATAATGGAGACTAGGTATCTACCACCCCACTACCACTATCAGATTAGAGCCATAATGGAGACTAGGCATCTACCACACCACTACCACTACCAGATTAGAGCCATAATGGAGACTAGGTATCTACCACCCCACTACCTCTATAAGATTAGAGCCATAAGGGCACCTGGCATCTACCACCCCACTACCACTATCAGATTAGAGCCATAAATTCACTAGGCATCTACCACCCCGCTACCACTATCAGATTAGAGCCATAAGGGCACTAGACACCTATCACCCCACTACCACTATCAGATTAGAGCCATAATGGAAACTAGGTATCTACCACCCAACTACCACTATCAGATTAGAGCCATAAAGGCACTAGGCATCTACCACCCCACTACCACTATCAGATTAGAGCCATAATGGAGAGTAGGTATCTACCACCCCACTACCACTATCAGATTAGAGCCATAATGGAGACTAGGTATCTACCACCCCACTACCTCTATCAGATTAGAGCCATAATGGAGACTAGGTATCTACCACACCACTACCACTATTAGATTAGAGCCATAATGGAAACTAGGTATCTTCCACCCCACTACCACTATCAGATTAGAGCCATAAGGGCACTAGGCATCTTTCACCCCACTACCACTATCAGATTAGAGCCATAAAGGCACTAGGCATTTACCACCCCACTACCACTATCAGTTTAGAGCCATAATGGAGAATAGGTATCTACCACCCCACTACCACTATCAGATTAGAGCCATAAGGGCACTAGGCATCTACCACCCAACTACCACTATCAGATTAGAGCCATAAGGGCACTAGGCATCTACCACCCCGCTACCACTATCAGATTAGAGCCATAATGGAAACTAGGTATCTACCACCCAACTACCACTATCAGATTAGAGCCATAAAGGCACTAGACATCTACCACCCCACTACCACTATCAGATTAGAGCCATAATGGAGAGTAGGTATCTACCACCCCACTACCACTATCAGATTAGAGCCATAAAGGCACTAGGCATTTACCACCCCACTACCACTATCAGTTTAGAGCCATAATGGAGAATAGGTATCTACCACCCCACTACCACTATCAGATTAGAGCCATAAATTCACTAGGCATCTACCACCCCGCTACCACTATCAGATTAGAGCCATAAGGGCACTAGGCATCTACCACCCCGCTACCACTATCAGATTAGAGCCATAATGGAAACTAGGTATCTACCACCCAACTACCACTATCAGATTAGAGCCATAAAGGCACTAGGCATCTACCACCCCACTACCACTATCAGATTAGAGCCATAATGGAGAGTAGGTATCTACCACCCCACTACCACTATCAGATTAGAGCCATAATGGAGACTAGGTATCTACCACCCCACTACCTCTATCAGATTAGAGCCATAATGGAGACTAGGTATCTACCACACCACTACCACTATTAGATTAGAGCCATAATGGAAACTAGGTATCTTCCACCCCACTACCACTATCAGATTAGAGCCATAAGGGCACTAGGCATCTTTCACCCCACTACCACTATCAGATTAGAGCCATAAAGGCACTAGGCATTTACCACCCCACTACCACTATCAGTTTAGAGCCATAATGGAGAATAGGTATCTACCACCCCACTACCACTATCAGATTAGAGCCATAAGGGCACTAGGCATCTACCACCCAACTACCACTATCAGATTAGAGCCATAAAGGCACTAGGCATCTACCACCCCACTACCACTATCAGATTAGAGCCATAATGGAGAGTAGGTATCTACCACCCCACTACCACTATCAGATTAGAGCCATAATGGAGACTAGGCATCTACCACATCACTACCACTACCAGATTAGAGCCATAATGGAGACTAGGTATCTACCACACCACTACCACTATCAGATTAGAGCCATAATGGAAACTAGGTATCTTCCACCCCACTACCACTATCAGATTAGAGCCATAAGGGCACTAGGCATCTTTCACCCCACTACCACTATCAGATTAGAGCCATAAGGGCACTGGGCATCTACCACCCCACTACCACTATCAGATTAGAGCCATAAAGGCACTAGGCATCTACCACCCCACTACCACTATCAGATTAGAGCCATAATGGAGACTAGGTATCTACCACCCCACTACCTCTATAAGATTAGAGCCATAAGGGCACTTGTCATCTACCACCCCACTACCACTATCAGATTAGAGCCATAAAGGCACTAGGCATCTACCACCCCACTACCACTAACAGATTAGAGCCATAATGGAGACTAGGTATCTACCACCCCACTACCACTATCAGATTAGAGCCATAAGGGCACTAGGCATCTATCACCCCACTACCACTATCAGATTAGAGCCATAAAGGCACTAGGCATTTACCACCCCACTACCACTATCAGATTAGAGCCATAATGGAGAATAGGTATCTACCACCCCACTACCACTATCAGATTAGAGCCATAAGGGCACTAGGCATCTACCACCCAACTACCACTATCAGATTAGAGCCATAAAGGCACTAGGCATCTACCAACCCACTACCACTATCAGAGTAGAGCCATAATGGAGAGTAGGTATCTACCACCCCACTACCACTATCAGATTAGAGCCATAATGGAGACTAGGCATCTACCACACCACTACCACTACCAGATTAGAGCCATAATGGAGACTAGGTATCTACCACACCACTACCACTATCAGATTAGAGCCATAATGGAAACTAGGTATCTTCCACCCCACTACCACTATCAGATTAGAGCCATAAGGGCACTAGACATCTTTCACCCCACTACCACTATCAGATTAGAGCCATAAGGGCACTAGGCATCTACCACCCCACTACCACTATCAGATTAGAGCCATAAAGGCACTAGTTATCTACCACCCCACTACCACTATCAGATTAGAGCCATAATGGAGACTAGGTATCTACCACCCCACTACCACTATCAGATTAGAGCCATAATGGAGACTAGGTATCTACCACACCACTACCACTACCAGATTAGAGCCATAATGGAGACTAGGTATCTACCACCCCACTACCACTATCAGATTAGAGCCATAATGGAGACTAGGTATCTACCACCCCACTACCACTATCAGATTAGAGCCATAATGGAGACTAGGCATCTACCACACCACTACCACTACCAGATTAGAGCCATAATGGAGACTAGGTATCTACCACCCCACTACCTCTATAAGATTAGAGACATAAGGGCACTAGACACCTATCACCCCACTACCACTATCAGATTAGAGCCATAATGGAAACTAGGTATCTACCACCCCACTACCACTATCAGATTAGATCCATAAGGGCACTAGTTATCTACCACCCCGCTACCACTATCAGATTAGAGCCATAAGGGCACTAGGCATCTATCACCCAACTACCACTATCAGATTAGATCCATAAAGGCACTAGGCATCTACCACCCCACTACCACTATCAGATTAGAGCCATAATGGAGAGTAGGTATCTACCACCCCACTACCACTATCAGATTAGAGCCATAATGGAGACTAGGTATCTACCACCCCACTACCTCTATCAGATTAGAGCCATAATGGAGACTAGGTATCTACCACACCACTACCACTATTAGATTAGAGCCATAATGGAAACTAGGTATCTTCCACCCCACTACCACTATCAGATTAGAGCCATAAAGGCACTAGGCATCTACCACCCCACTACCACTAACAGATTAGAGCCATAATGGAGACTAGGTATCTACCACCCCACTACCACTATCAGATTAGAGCCATAAGGGCACTAGGCATCTATCACCCCACTACCACTATCAGATTAGAGCCATAAAGGCACTAGGCATTTACCACCCCACTACCACTATCAGATTAGAGCCATAATGGAGAATAGGTATCTACCACCCCACTACCACTATCAGATTAGAGCCATAAGGGCACTAGGCATCTACCACCCAACTACCACTATCAGATTAGAGCCATAAAGGCACTAGGCATCTACCAACCCACTACCACTATCAGAGTAGAGCCATAATGGAGAGTAGGTATCTACCACCCCACTACCACTATCAGATTAGAGCCATAATGGAGACTAGGCATCTACCACACCACTACCACTACCAGATTAGAGCCATAATGGAGACTAGGTATCTACCACACCACTACCACTATCAGATTATAGCCATAATGGAAACTAGGTATCTTCCACCCCACTACCACTATCAGATTAGAGCCATAAGGGCACTAGGCATCTTTCACCCCACTACCACTATCAGATTAGAGCCATAAGGGCACTAGGCATCTACCACCCCACTACCACTATCAGATTAGAGCCATAAAGGCACTAGTTATCTACCACCCCACTACCACTATCAGATTAGAGCCATAATGGAGACTAGGTATCTACCACCCCACTACCACTATCAGATTAGAGCCATAATGGAGACTAGGTATCTACCACACCACTACCACTACCAGATTAGAGCCATAATGGAGACTAGGTATCTACCACCCCACTACCACTATCAGATTAGAGCCATAATGGAGACTAGGTATCTACCACCCCACTACCACTATCAGATTAGAGCCATAATGGAGACTAGGCATCTACCACACCACTACCACTACCAGATTAGAGCCATAATGGAGACTAGGTATCTACCACCCCACTACCTCTATAAGATTAGAGCCATAAGGGCACCTGGCATCTACCACCCCACTACCACTATCAGATTAGAGCCATAAGGGCACTAGGCATCTACCACCCCGCTACCACTATCAGATTAGAGCCATAAGGGCACTAGACACCTATCACCCCACTACCACTATCAGATTAGAGCCATAATGGAAACTAGGTATCTACCACCCCACTACCACTATCAGATTAGATCCATAAGGGCACTAGTTATCTACCACCCCGCTACCACTATCAGATTAGAGCCATAAGGGCACTAGGCATCTACCACCCCGCTACCACTATCAGATTAGAGCCATAAGGGCACTAGGCATCTACCACCCAACTACCACTATCAGATTAGAGCCATAAAGGCACTAGGCATCTACCACCCCACTACCACTATCAGATTAGAGCCATAATGGACAGTAGGTATCTACCACCCCACTACCACTATCAGATTAGAGCCATAATGGAGACTAGGTATATACCACCCCACTACCTCTATCAGATTAGAGCCATAATGGAGACTAGGTATCTACCACACCACTACCACTATTAGATTAGAGCCATAATGGAAACTAGGTATCTTCCACCCCACTACCACTATCAGATTAGAGCCATAAGGGCACTAGGCATCTTTCACCCCACTACCACTATCAGATTAGAGCCATAAGGGCACTAGGCATCTACCACCCCACTACCACTATCAGATTAGAGCCATAAAGGCACTAGGCATCTACCACCCCACTACCACTATCAGATTAGAGCCATAATGGAGACTAGGTATCTACCACCCCACTACCTCTATAAGATTAGAGCCATAAGGGCACTTGTCATCTACCACCCCACTACCACTATCAGATTAGAGCCATAAAGGCACTAGGCATCTACCACCCCACTACCACTAACAGATTAGAGCCATAATGGAGACTAGGTATCTACCACCCCACTACCACTATCAGATTAGAGCCATAAGGGCACTAGGCATCTACCACCCCACTACCACTATCAGATTAGAGCCATAAAGGCACTAGGCATTTACCACCCCACTACCACTATCAGATTAGAGCCATAATGGAGAATAGGTATCTACCACCCAACTACCACTATCAGATTAGAGCCATAAGGGCACTAGGCATCTACCACCCAACTACCACTATCAGATTAGAGCCATAAAGGCACTAGGCATCTACCACCCCACTACCACTAACAGATTAGAGCCATAATGGAGACTAGGTATCTACCACCCCACTACCACTATCAGATTAGAGCCATAAGGGCACTAGGCATCTATCACCCCACTACCACTATCAGATTAGAGCCATAAAGGCACTAGGCATTTACCACCCCACTACCACTATCAGATTAGAGCCATAATGGAGAATAGGTATCTACCACCCAACTACCACTATCAGATTAGAGCCATAAGGGCACTAGGCATCTACCACCCAACTACCACTATCAGATTAGAGCCATAAAGGCACTAGGCATCTACCACCCCACTACCACTATCAGATTAGAGCCATAATGGAGAGTAGGTATCTACCACCCCACTACCACTATCAGATTAGAGCCATAATGGAGACTAGGCATCTACCACACCACTACCACTACCAGATTAGAGCCATAATGGAGACTAGGTATCTACCACCCCACTACCACTATCAGATTAGAGCCATAATGGAGAGTAGGTATCTACCACCCCACTACCACTATCAGATTAGAGCCATAATGGAGACTAGGCATCTACCACACCACTACCACTACCAGATTAGAGCCATAATGGAGACTAGGTATCTACCACACCACTACCACTATCAGATTAGAGCCATAATGGAAACTAGGTATCTTCCACCCCACTACCACTATCAGATTAGAGCCATAAGGGCACTAGGCATCTTTCACCCCACTACCACTATCAGATTAGAGCCATAAGGGCACTAGGCATCTACCACCCCACTACCACTATCAGATTAGAGCCATAAAGGCACTAGGCATCTACCACCCCACTACCACTATCAGATTAGAGCCATAATGGAGACTAGGTATCTACCACCCCAAAACCTCTATAAGATTAGAGCCATAAGGGCACTAGGCATCTATCACCCCACTACCACTATCAGATTAGAGCCATAATGGAGACTAGGTATCTACCACCCCACTACCCCTATCAGATTAGAGCCATAATGGAGACTAGGTATCTACCACCCCACTACCACTATCAGATTAGAGCCATAAGGGCACTAGGCATCTACCACCCCACTACCACTATCAGATTAGAGCCATAAAGGCACTAGGCATCTACCACCCCACTACCACTATCAGAGTAGAGCCATAATGGAGACTAGGTATCTACCACCCCACTACCACTATCAGATTAGAGCCATAAGGGCACTAGGCATCTACCACCCCGCTACCACTACCAGATTAGAGCCATAATGGAGACTAGGTATCTACCACACCACTACCACTATCAGATTAGAGCCATAATGGAAACTAGGTATCTTCCACCCCACTACCACTATCAGATTAGAGCCATAAGGGCACTAGGCATCTTTCACCCCACTACCACTATCAGATTAGAGCCATAAGGGCACTAGGCATCTACCACCCCACTACCACTATCAGATTAGAGCCATAAAGGCACTAGTTATCTACCACCCCACTACCACTATCAGATTAGAGCCATAATGGAGACTAGGCATCTACCACACCACTACCACTACCAGATTAGAGCCATAATGGAGACTAGGTATCTACCACACCACTACCACTATCAGATTAGAGCCATAATGGAAACTAGGTATCTTCCACCCCACTACCACTATCAGATTAGAGCCATAAGGGCACTAGGCATCTTTCACCCCACTACCACTATCAGATTAGAGCCATAAGGGCACTAGGCATCTACCACCCCACTACCACTATCAGATTAGAGCCATAAGGGCACTAGTTATCTACCACCCCACTACCACTATCAGATTAGAGCCATAATGGAGACTAGGTATCTACCACCCCACTACCACTATCAGATTAGAGCCATAATGGAGACTAGGTATCTACCACACCACTACCACTACCAGATTAGAGCCATAATGGAGACTAGGTATCTACCACCCCACTACCACTATCAGATTAGAGCCATAATGGAGACTAGGTATCTACCACCCCACTACCACTATCAGATTAGAGCCATAATGGAGACTAGGCATCTACCACACCACTACCACTACCAGATTAGAGCCATAATGGAGACTAGGTATCTACCACCCCACTACCTCTATAAGATTAGAGACATAAGGGCACCTGGCATCTACCACCCCACTACCACTATCAGATTAGAGCCATAAGGGCACTAGGCATCTACCACCCCGCTACCACTATCAGATTAGAGCCATAAGGGCACTAGACATCTACCACCCCACTACCACTATCAGATTAGAGCCATAATGGAAACTAGGTATCTACCACCCCACTACCACTATCAGATTAGATCCATAAGGGCACTAGTTATCTACCACCCCGCTACCACTATCAGATTAGAGCCATAAGGGCACTAGGCATCTATCACCCAACTACCACTATCAGATTAGAGCCATAAAGGCACTAGGCATCTACCACCCCACTACCACTATCAGATTAAAGCCATAATGGAGAGTAGGTATCTACCACCCCTCTACCACTATCAGATTAGAGCCATAATGGAGACTAGGTATCTACCACCCCACTACCTCTATCAGATTAGAGCCATAATGGAGACTAGGTATCTACCACACCACTACCACTATTAGATTAGAGCCATAATGGAAACTAGGTATCTTCCACCCCACTACCACTATCAGATTAGAGCCATAAAGGCACTAGGCATCTACCACCCCACTACCACTAACAGATTAGAGCCATAATGGAGACTAGGTATCTACCACCCCACTACCACTATCAGATTAGAGCCATAAGGGCACTAGGCATCTATCACCCCACTACCACTATCAGATTAGAGCCATAAAGGCACTAGGCATTTACCACCCCACTACCACTATCAGATTAGAGCCATAATGGAGAATAGGTATCTACCACCCCACTACCACTATCAGATTAGAGCCATAAGGGCACTAGGCATCTACCACCCAACTACCACTATCAGATTAGAGCCATAAAGGCACTAGGCATCTACCAACCCACTACCACTATCAGAGTAGAGCCATAATGGAGAGTAGGTATCTACCACCCCACTACCACTATCAGATTAGAGCCATAATGGAGACTAGGCATCTACCACACCACTACCACTACCAGATTAGAGCCATAATGGAGACTAGGTATCTACCACACCACTACCACTATCAGATTATAGCCATAATGGAAACTAGGTATCTTCCACCCCACTACCACTATCAGATTAGAGCCATAAGGGCACTAGGCATCTTTCACCCCACTACCACTATCAGATTAGAGCCATAAGGGCACTAGGCATCTACCACCCCACTACCACTATCAGATTAGAGCCATAAAGGCACTAGTTATCTACCACCCCACTACCACTATCAGATTAGAGCCATAATGGAGACTAGGTATCTACCACCCCACTACCACTATCAGATTAGAGCCATAATGGAGACTAGGTATCTACCACACCACTACCACTACCAGATTAGAGCCATAATGGAGACTAGGTATCTACCACCCCACTACCACTATCAGATTAGAGCCATAATGGAGACTAGGTATCTACCACCCCACTACCACTATCAGATTAGAGCCATAATGGAGACTATGCATCTACCACACCACTACCACTACCAGATTAGAGCCATAATGGAGACTAGGTATCTACCACCCCACTACCTCTATAAGATTAGAGCCATAAGGGCACCTGGCATCTACCACCCCACTACCACTATCAGATTAGAGCCATAAGGGCACTAGGCATCTACCACCCCGCTACCACTATCAGATTAGAGCCATAAGTGCACTAGACACCTACCACCCCACTACCACTATCAGATTAGAGCCATAATGGAAACTAGGTATCTACCACCCCACTACCACTATCAGATTAGATCCATAAGGGCACTAGTTATCTACCACCCCGCTACCACTATCAGATTAGAGCCATAAGGGCACTAGGCATCTACCACCCCGCTACCACTATCAGATTAGAGCCATAAGGGCACTAGGCATCTACCACCCAACTACCACTATCAGATTAGAGCCATAAAGGCACTAGGCATCTACCACCCCACTACCACTATCAGATTAGAGCCATAATGGACAGTAGGTATCTACCACCCCACTACCACTATCAGATTAGAGCCATAATGGAGACTAGGTATCTACCACCCCACTACCTCTATCAGATTAGAGCCATAATGGAGACTAGGTATCTACCACACCACTACCACTATTAGATTAGAGCCATAATGGAAACTAGGTATCTTCCACCCCACTACCACTATCAGATTAGAGCCATAAGGGCACTAGGCATCTTTCACCCCACTACCACTATCAGATTAGAGCCATAAGGGCACTAGGCATCTACCACCCCACTACCACTATCAGATTAGAGCCATAAAGGCACTAGGCATCTACCACCCCACTACCACTATCAGATTAGAGCCATAATGGAGACTAGGTATCTACCACCCCACTACCTCTATAAGATTAGAGCCATAAGGGCACTTGGCATCTACCACCCCACTACCACTATCAGATTAGAGCCATAAAGGCACTAGGCATCTACCACCCCACTACCACTAACAGATTAGAGCCATAATGGAGACTAGGTATCTACCACCCCACTACCACTATCAGATTAGAGCCATAAGGGCACTAGGCGTCTATCACCCCACTACCACTATCGGATTAGAGCCATAAAGGCACTAGGCATTTACCACCCCACTACCACTATCAGATTAGAGCCATAATGGAGAATAGGTATCTACCACCCAACTACCACTATCAGATTAGAGCCATAAGGGCACTAGGCATCTACCACCCAACTACCACTATCAGATTAGAGCCATAAAGGCACTAGGCATCTACCACCCCACTACCACTAACAGATTAGAGCCATAATGGAGACTAGGTATCTACCACCCCACTACCACTATCAGATTAGAGCCATAAGGGCACTAGGCATCTATCACCCCACTACCACTATCAGATTAGAGCCATAAAGGCACTAGGCATTTACCACCCCACTACCACTATCAGATTAGAGCCATAATGGAGAATAGGTATCTACCACCCAACTACCACTATCAGATTAGAGCCATAAGGGCACTAGGCATCTACCACCCAACTACCACTATCAGATTAGAGCCATAAAGGCACTAGGCATCTACCACCCCACTACCACTATCAGATTAGAGCCATAATGGAGAGTAGGTATCTACCACCCCACTACCACTATCAGATTAGAGCCATAATGGAGACTAGGCATCTACCACACCACTACCACTACCAGATTAGAGCCATAATGGAGACTAGGTATCTACCACACCACTACCACTATCAGATTAGAGCCATAATGGAGAGTAGGTATCTACCACCCCACTACCACTATCAGATTAGAGCCATAATGGAGACTAGGCATCTACCACACCACTACCACTACCAGATTAGAGCCATAATGGAGACTAGGTATCTACCACAGCACTACCACTATCAGATTAGAGCCATAATGGAAACTAGGTATCTTCCACCCCACTACCACTATCAGATTAGAGCCATAAGGGCACTAGGCATCTTTCACCCCACTACCACTATCAGATTAGAGCCATAAGGGCACTAGGCATCTACCACCCCACTACCACTATCAGATTAGAGCCATAAAGGCACTAGGCATCTACCACCCCACTACCACTATCAGATTAGAGCCATAATGGAGACTAGGTATCTACCACCCCAAAACCTCTATAAGATTAGAGCCATAAGGGCACTTGTCATCTACCACCCCACTACCACTATCAGATTAGAGCCATAAAGGCACTAGGCATCTACCACCCCACTACCACTAACAGATTAGAGCCATAATGGAGACTAGGTATCTACCACCCCACTACCACTATCAGATTAGAGCCATAAGGGCACTAGGCATCTATCACCCCACTACCACTATCGGATTAGAGCCATAAAGGCACTAGGCATTTACCACCCCACTACCACTATCAGATTAGAGCCATAATGGAGAATAGGTATCTACCACCCAACTACCACTATCAGATTAGAGCCATAAGGGCACTAGGCATCTACCACCCAACTACCACTATCAGATTAGAGCCATAAAGGCACTAGGCATCTACCACCCCACTACCACTAACAGATTAGAGCCATAATGGAGACTAGGTATCTACCACCCCACTACCACTATCAGATTAGAGCCATAAGGGCACTAGGCATCTATCACCCCACTACCACTATCAGATTAGAGCCATAAAGGCACTAGGCATTTACCACCCCACTACCACTATCAGATTAGAGCCATAATGGAGAATAGGTATCTACCACCCAACTACCACTATCAGATTAGAGCCATAAGGGCACTAGGCATCTACCACCCAACTACCACTATCAGATTAGAGCCATAAAGGCACTAGGCATCTACCACCCCACTACCACTATCAGATTAGAGCCATAATGGAGAGTAGGTATCTACCACCCCACTACCACTATCAGATTAGAGCCATAATGGAGACTAGGCATCTACCACACCACTACCACTACCAGATTAGAGCCATAATGGAGACTAGGTATCTACCACACCACTACCACTATCAGATTAGAGCCATAATGGAGAGTAGGTATCTACCACCCCACTACCACTATCAGATTAGAGCCATAATGGAGACTAGGCATCTACCACACCACTACCACTACCAGATTAGAGCCATAATGGAGACTAGGTATCTACCACACCACTACCACTATCAGATTAGAGCCATAATGGAAACTAGGTATCTTCCACCCCACTACCACTATCAGATTAGAGCCATAAGGGCACTAGGCATCTTTCACCCCACTACCACTATCAGATTAGAGCCATAAGGGCACTAGGCATCTACCACCCCACTACCACTATCAGATTAGAGCCATAAAGGCACTAGGCATCTACCACCCCACTACCACTATCAGATTAGAGCCATAATGGAGACTAGGTATCTACCACCCCACTACCTCTATAAGATTAGAGCCATAAGGGCACTTGTCATCTACCACCCCACTACCACTATCAGATTAGAGCCATAAAGGCACTAGGCATCTACCACCCCACTACCACTAACAGATTAGAGCCATAATGGAGACTAGGTATCTACCACCCCACTACCACTATCAGATTAGAGCCATAAGGGCACTAGGCATCTACCACCCCACTACCACTATCAGATTAGAGCCATAAAGGCACTAGGCATCTACCACCCCACTACCCCTATCAGATTAGAGCCATAATGGAGACTAGGTATCTACCACCCCACTACCACTATCAGATTAGAGCCATAAGGGCACTAGGCATCTACCACCCCACTACCACTATCAGATTAGAGCCATAAAGGCACTAGGCATCTACCACCCCACTACCACTATCAGAGTAGAGCCATAATGGAGACTAGGTATCTACCACCCCACTACCACTATCAGATTAGAGCCATAAGGGCACTAGGCATCTACCACCCCACTACCACTATCAGATTAGAGCCATAAGGGCACTAGGCATCTACCACCCAACTACCACTATCAGATTAGAGCCATAAAGGCACTAGGCATCTACCACCCCACTACCACTATCAGATTAGAGCCATAATGGAGAGTAGGTATCTACCACCCCACTACCACTATCAGATTAGAGCCATAATGGAGACTAGGTATCTACCACCCCACTACCTCTATCAGATTAGAGCCATAATGGAGACTAGGTATCTACCACACCACTACCACTATCAGATTAGAGCCATAATGGAAACTAGGTATCTTCCAACCCACTACCACTATCAGATTAGAGCCATAAGGGCACTAGGCATCTTTCACCCCACTACCACTATCAGATTAGAGCCATAAGGGCACTAGGCATCTACCACCCCACTACCACTATCAGATTAGAGCCATAAAGGCACTAGGCATCTACCACCCCACTACCACTATCAGATTAGAGCCATAATGGAGACTAGGTATCTACCACCCCACTACCTCTATAAGATTAGAGCCATAAGGGCACTTGTCATCTACCACCCCACTACCACTATCAGATTAGAGCCATAAAGGCACTAGGCATCTACCACCCCACTACCACTAACAGATTAGAGCCATAATGGAGACTAGGTATCTACCACCCCACTACCACTATCAGATTAGAGCCATAAGGGCACTAGGCATCTATCACCCCACTACCACTATCAGATTAGAGCCATAAAGGCACTAGGCATTTACCACCCCACTACCAGTATCAGATTAGAGCCATAATGGAGACTAGGTATCTACCACCCCACTACGACTATCAGATTAGAGCCAAAAGGGCACTAGGCATCTATCACCCCACTACCACTATCAGATTAGAGCCATAAGGGCACTAGGCATCTACCACCCAACTACCACTATCAGATTAGAGCCATAAAGGCACTAGGCATCTACCACCCCACTACCACTATCAGATTAGAGCCATTATGGAGAGTAGGTATCTACCACCCCACTACCACTATCAGATTAGAGCCATAATGGAGACTAGGCATCTATCACACCACTACCACTACCAGATTAGAGCTATTATGGAGACTAGGTATCTACCACACCACTACCACTATCAGATTAGAGCCATAATGGAGAGTAGGTATCTACCACCCCACTATCACTATCAGATTAGAGCCATAATGGAGACTAGGCATCTACCACACCACTACCACTACCAGATTAGAGCCATAATGGAGACTAGGTATCTACCACCCCACTACCTCTATAAGATTAGAGCCATAAGGGCACCTGGCATCTACCACCCCACTACCACTACCAGATTAGAGCCATAATGGAAACTAGGTATCTACCACCCCACTACCACTATCAGATTAGATCCATAAGGGGGCACTAGTTATCTACCACCCCGCTACCACTATCAGATTAGAGCCATAAGGGCACTAGGCATCTACCACCCCACTACCACTATCAGATTAGAGCCATAAGGGCACTAGGCATCTACCACCCCACTACCACTATAAGATTAGAGCCATAAAGGCACTAGGCATCTACCACCCCACTACCACTATCAGATTAGAGCCATAATGGAAACTAGGTATCTACCACCCCACTACCACTATCAGATTAGATCCATAAGGGGGCACTAGTTATCTACCACCCCGCTACCACTATCAGATTAGAGCCATAAGGGCACTAGGCATCTACCACCCCGCTACCACTATCAGATTAGAGCCATAAGGGCACTAGGCATCTACCACCCAACTACCACTATAAGATTAGAGCCATAAAGGCACTAGGCATCTACCACCCCACTACCACTATCAGATTAGAGCCATAATGGAGAGTAGGTATCTACCACCCCACTACCACTATCAGATTAGAGCCATAATGGAGACTAGGTATCTACCACATAACTACCACTATCAGATTAGAGCCATAATGGAAACTAGGTATCTTCCACCCCACTACCACTATCAGATTAGAACCATAAGGGCACTAGGCATCTTTCACCCCACTACCATTATCAGATTAGAGCCATAAGGGCACTAGGCATCTACCACCCCACTACCACTATCAGATTAGAGCCATAAAGGCACTAGGCATCTACCACCCCACTACCACTATCAGATTAGAGCCATAATGGAGACTAGGTATCTACCACCCCACTACCTCTATAAGATTAGAGCCATAAGGGCACTTGTCATCTACCACCCCACTACCACTATCAGATTAGAGCCATAAAGGCACTAGGCATCTACCACCCCACTACCACTAACAGATTAGAGCCATAATGGAGACTAGGTATCTACCACCCCACTACGACTATCAGATTAGAGCCAAAAGGGCACTAGGCATCTATCACCCCACTACCACTATCAGATTAGAGCCATAAAGGCACTAGGCATTTACCACCCCACTACCACTATCAGATTAGAGCCATAATGGAGACTAGGTATCTACCACCCCACTACCCTACCACCCCACTACCACTATCAGATTAGAGCCATAATGGAGAATAGGTATCTACCACCCCACTACCACTATCAGATTAGAGCCATAAGGGCACTAGGCATCTACCACCCAACTACCACTATCAGATTAGAGCCATAAAGGCACTAGGCATCTACCACCCCACTACCACTATCAGATTAGAGCCATAATGGAGAGTAGGTATCTACCACCCCACTACCACTATCAGATTAGAGCCATAATGGAGACTAGGCATCTACCACCCCACTACCACTATCAGATTAGAGCCATAAAGGCACTAGGCATCTACCACCCCACTACCACTAACAGATTAGAGCCATAATGGAGACTAGGTATCTACCACCCCACTACCACTATCAGATTAGAGCCATAAGGGCACTAGGCATCTATCACCCCACTACCACTATCGGATTAGAGCCATAAAGGCACTAGGCATTTACCACCCCACTACCACTATCAGATTAGAGCCATAATGGAGAATAGGTATCTACCACCCAACTACCACTATCAGATTAGAGCCATAAGGGCACTAGGCATCTACCACCCAACTACCACTATCAGATTAGAGCCATAAAGGCACTAGGCATCTACCACCCCACTACCACTAACAGATTAGAGCCATAATGGAGACTAGGTATCTACCACCCCACTACCACTATCAGATTAGAGCCATAAGGGCACTAGGCATCTATCACCGCACTACCACTATCAGATTAGAGCCATAAAGGCACTAGGCATTTACCACCCCACTACCACTATCAGATTAGAGCCATAATGGAGAATAGGTATCTACCACCCCACTACCACTATCAGATTAGAGCCATAAGGGCACTAGGCATCTACCACCCAACTACCACTATCAGATTAGAGCCATAAAGGCACTATGCATCTACCACCCCACTACCACTATCAGATTAGAGCCATAATGGAGAGTAGGTATCTACCACCCCACTACCACTATCAGATTAGAGCCATAATGGAGACTAGGCATCTACCACACCACTACCACTACCAGATTAGAGCCATAATGGAGACTAGGTATCTACCACACCACTACCACTATCAGATTAGAGCCATAATGGAAACTAGGTATCTTCCACCCCACTACCACTATCAGATTAGAGCCATAAGGGCACTAGGCATCTTTCACCCCACTACCACTATCAGATTAGAGCCATAAGGGCACTAGGCATCTACCACCCCACTACCACTATCAGATTAGAGCCATAAAGGCACTAGGCATCTACCACCCCACTACCACTATCAGATTAGAGCCATAATGGAGACTAGGTATCTACCACCCCAAAACCTCTATAAGATTAGAGCCATAAGGGCACTTGTCATCTACCACCCCACTACCACTATCAGATTAGAGCCATAAAGGCACTAGGCATCTACCACCCCACTACCACTAACAGATTAGAGCCATAATGGAGACTAGGTATCTACCACCCCACTACCACTATCAGATTAGCGCCATAAGGGCACTAGGCATCTATCACCCCACTACCACTATCAGATTAGAGCCATAAAGGCACTAGGCATCTACCACCCCACTACCACTATCAGATTAGAGCCATAATGGAGAATAGGTATCTACCACCCCACTACCACTATCAGATTAGAGCCATAAGGGCACTAGGCATCTACCACCCAACTACCACTATCAGATTAGAGCCATAAAGGCACTAGGCATCTACCACCCCACTACCACTATCAGAGTAGAGCCATAATGGAGAGTAGGTATCTACCACCCCACTACCACTATCAGATTAGAGCCATAAGGGCACTAGGCATCTACCACCCCACTACCACTATCAGATTAGAGCCATAAGGGCACTAGGCATCTACCACCCAACTACCACTATCAGATTAGAGCCATAAAGGCACTAGGCATCTACCACCCCACTACCACTATCAGATTAGAGCCATAATGGAGAGTAGGTATCTACCACCCCACTACCACTATCAGATTAGAGCCATAATGGAGACTAGGTATCTACCACCCCACTACCTCTATCAGATTAGAGCCATAATGGAGACTAGGTATCTACCACACCACTACCACTATCAGATTAGAGCCATAATGGAAACTAGGTATCTTCCAACCCACTACCACTATCAGATTAGAGCCATAAGGGCACTAGGCATCTTTCACCCCACTACCACTATCAGATTAGAGCCATAAGGGCACTAGGCATCTACCACCCCACTACCACTATCAGATTAGAGCCATAAAGGCACTAGGCATCTACCACCCCACTACCACTATCAGATTAGAGCCATAATGGAGACTAGGTATCTACCACCCCACTACCTCTATAAGATTAGAGCCATAAGGGCACTTGTCATCTACCACCCCACTACCACTATCAGATTAGAGCCATAAAGGCACTAGGCATCTACCACCCCACTACCACTAACAGATTAGAGCCATAATGGAGACTAGGTATCTACCACCCCACTACCACTATCAGATTAGAGCCATAAGGGCACTAGGCATCTATCACCCCACTACCACTATCAGATTAGAGCCATAAAGGCACTAGGCATTTACCACCCCACTACCACTATCGGATTAGAGCCATAATGGAGAATAGGTATCTACCACCCCACTACCACTATCAGATTAGAGCCATAATGGCACTAGGCATCTACCACCCAACTACCACTATCAGATTAGAGCCATAAGGGCACTAGGCATCTACCACCCAACTACCACTATCAGATTAGAGCCATAAAGGCACTAGGCATCTACCACCCCACTACCACTATCAGATTAGAGCCATTATGGAGAGTAGGTATCTACCACCCCACTACCACTATCAGATTAGAGCCATAATGGAGACTAGGCATCTACCACACCACTACCACTACCAGATTAGAGCCATAATGGAGACTAGGTATCTACCACACCACTACCACTATCAGATTAGAGCCATAATGGAGAGTAGGTATCTACCACCCCACTACCACTATCAGATTAGAGCCATAATGGAGACTAGGCATCTACCACACCACTACCACTACCAGATTAGAGCCATAATGGAGACTAGGTATCTACCACCCCACTACCTCTATAAGATTAGAGCCATAAGGGCACCTGGCATCTACCACCCCACTACCTCTATAAGATTAGAGCCATAAGGGCACCTGGCATCTACCACCCCACTACCACTATCAGATTAGAGCCATAAGGGCACTAGGCATCTACCACCCCACTACCACTATCAGATTAGAGCCATAAGGGCACTAGACACCTATCACCCCACTACCACTATCAGATTAGAGCCATAATGGAAACTAGGTATCTACCACCCCACCACCACTATCAGATTAGATCCATAAAGGCACTAGGCATTTACCACCCCACTACCACTATCAGATTAGAGCCATAATGGAGAATAGGTATCTACCACCCCACTACCACTATCAGATTAGAGCCATAAGGGCACTAGGCATCTACCACCCAACTACCACTATCAGATTAGAGCCATAAAGGCACTAGGCATCTACCACCCCACTACCACTATCAGAGTAGAGCCATAATGGAGACTAGGTATCTACCACCCCACTACCACTATCAGATTAGAGCCATAAGGGCACTAGGCATCTACCACCCCACTACCACTATCAGATTAGAGCCATAAGGGCACTAGGCATCTACCACCCCACTACCACTATCAGATTAGAGCCATAAGGGCACTAGGCATCTACCACCCCACTACCACTATCAGATTAGAGCCATAATGGAGAGTAGGTATCTACCACCCCACTACCACTATCAGATTAGAGCCATAATGGAGACTAGGTATCTACCACCCCACTACCTCTATCAGATTAGAGCCATAATGGAGACTAGGTATCTACCACACCACTACCACTATCAGATTAGAGCCATAATGGAAACTAGGTATCTTCCAACCCACTACCACTATCAGATTAGAGCCATAAGGGCACTAGGCATCTTTCACCCCACTACCACTATCAGATTAGAGCCATAAGGGCACTAGGCATCTACCACCCCACTACCACTATCAGATTAGAGCCATAAAGGCACTAGGCATCTACCACCCCACTACCACTATCAGATTAGAGCCATAATGGAGACTAGGTATCTACCACCCCACTACCTCTATAAGATTAGAGCCATAAGGGCACTTGTCATCTACCACCCCACTACCACTATCAGATTAGAGCCATAAAGGCACTAGGCATCTACCACCCCACTACCACTAACAGATTAGAGCCATAATGGAGACTAGGTATCTACCACCCCACTACCACTATCAGATTAGAGCCATAAGGGCACTAGGCATCTATCACCCCACTACCACTATCAGATTAGAGCCATAAAGGCACTAGGCATTTACCACCCCACTACCACTATCAGATTAGAGCCATAATGGAGAATAGGTATCTACCACCCCACTACCACTATCAGATTAGAGCCATAAGGGCACTATGCATCTACCACCCAACTACCACTATCAGATTAGAGCCATAAAGGCACTAGGCATCTACCACCCCACTACCACTATCAGATTAGAGCCATTATGGAGAGTAGGTATCTACCACCCCACTACCACTATCAGATTAGAGCCATAATGGAGACTAGGCATCTACCACACCACTACCACTACCAGATTAGAGCCATAATGGAGACTAGGTATCTACCACACCACTACCACTATCAGATTAGAGCCATAATGGAGAGTAGGTATCTACCACCCCACTACCACTATCAGATTAGAGCCATAATGGAGACTAGGCATCTACCACACCACTACCACTACCAGATTAGAGCCATAATGGAGACTAGGTATCTACCACCCCACTACCTCTATAAGATTAGAGCCATAAGGGCACCTGGCATCTACCACCCCACTACCACTATCAGATTAGAGCCATAAGGGCACTAGGCATCTACCACCCCGCTACCACTATCAGATTAGAGCCATAAGGGCACTAGACACCTATCACCCCACTACCACTATCAGATTAGAGCCATAATGGAAACTAGGTATCTACCACCCCACTACCACTATCAGATTAGATCCATAAGGGCACTAGTTATCTACCACCCCGCTACCACTATCAGATTAGAGCCATAAGGGCACTAGGCATCTACCACCCCGCTACCACTATCAGATTAGAGCCATAAGGGCACTAGGCATCTACCACCCAACTACCACTATAAGATTAGAGCCATAAAGGCACTAGGCATCTACCACCCCACTACCACTATCAGATTAGAGCCATAATGGAGAGTAGGTATCTACCACCCCACTACCACTATCAGATTAGAGCCATAATGGAGACTAGGCATCTACCACACCACTACCACTAGCAGATTAGAGCCATAATGGAGACTAGGTATCTACCACCCCACTACCACTAACAGATTAGAGCCATAATGGAGACTAGGTATCTACCACCCCACTACCACTATCAGATTAGAGCCATAAGGGCACTAGGCATCTATCACCCCACTACCACTATCAGATTAGAGCCATAAAGGCACTAGACATTTACCACCCCACTACCACTATCAGATTAGAGCCATAATGGAGACTAGGTATCTATCACCCCACTACCACTATCAGAATAGAGCCATAAGGGCACTAGGCATCTACCACCCCACTACCATTATCAGATTAGAGCCATAAAGGCACTAGGCATCTTCCACCCCACTACCACTATCAGATTAGAGCCATAATGGAGACTAGGTATCTACCACCCCACTACCACTATCAGATTAGAGCCATAATGGAGACTAGGTATCTACCACCCCACTACCACTTCCAGATTAGAGCCATAATGGAAACTAGGTATCTACCACCCCACTACCACTATCAGATTAGAGCCATAATGGAGACAAGGTATCTACCACCCCACTACCTCTATCAGATTAGAGCCATAATGGAGAGTAGGTATCTTCCACCCCACTACCACTATCAGATTAGAGCCATAATGGAGACTAGGTATCTACCACCCCACTACCACTATCAGATTAGAGCCATAATGGAGACTAGGTATCTACCACCCCACTACCTCTATCAGATTAGAGCCATAATGGAGAGTAGGTATCTTCCACCCCACTACCACTATCAGATTAGAGCCATAAAGGCACTAGGCATCTACCACCCCACTACCACTATTAGATTAGAGCCATAATGGAGACTAGGTATCTATCACCCCACTACCACTATCAGATTAGAGCCATAATGGAGACTAGACATCTACCACTATCAGATTAAAGCCATAAGGGCACTAGACATCTACCACCCCACTACCACTATCAGATTAGAGCCATAATGGAGACTAGGTATCTACCACCCCACTACCTCTATCAGATTAGAGCCATAATGGAGACTAGGTATCTACCACCCCACTACATCTATCAGATTAGAGCCATAATGGAGACTAGGTATCTACCACCCCACTACCACTATCAGATTAGAGCCATAATGGAGACTAGGTATCTACCACCCCACTACCTCTATCAGATTAGAGCCATAATGGAGACTAGGTATCTACCACCCCACTACCACTATCAGATTAGAGCCATAATGGAGACTAGACATCTACTACTATCAGATTAGAGCCAAAAGGGCACTAGACATCTACCACCCCACTACCACTATCAGATTAGAGCCATAATGGAGACTAGGTATCTACCACCCCACTACATCTATCAGATTAGAGCCATAATGGAGACTAGGTATCTACCACCCCACTACCACTATCAGATTAGAGCCATAATGGAGACTAGGTATCTCCCACCCCACCACCACTATCAGATTAGAGCCATAATGGAGACTAGGTATCTACCACCACCACTACCACTATCAGATTAGAGCCATAATGGAGACTAGACATCTACTACTATCAGATTAGAGCCAAAAGGGCACTAGACATCTACCACCCCACTACCACTATCAGATTAGAGCCATAATGGAGACTAGGTATCTACCACCCCACTACATCTATCAGATTAGAGCCATAATGGAGACTAGGTATCTACCACCCCACTACCACTATCAGATTAGAGCCATAATGGAGACTAGGTATCTACCACCCCACTACCACTATCAGATTAGAGCCATAAGGGCACTAGGCATCTACCACCCCACTACCACTATCAGATTAGAGCCATAAAGGCACTAGGCATCTACCACCCCACTACCACTATTAGATTAGAGCCATAATGGAGACTAGGTATCTATCACCCCACTACCACTATCAGATTAGAGCCATAATGGAGACTAGACATCTACCACTATCAGATTAAAGCCATAAGGGCACTAGACATCTACCACCCCACTACCACAATCAGATTAGAGCCATAATGGAGACTAGGTATCTACCACCCCACTACCTCTATCAGATTAGAGCCATAATGGAGACTAGGTATCTCCCACCCCACTACCACTATCAGATTAGAGCCATAAGGGCACTCGATATCTACCACCCCACTACCACTATCATATTAGAGCCAAAAGGGCACTAGGCATCTATCACCACACTACCACTATCATATTAGAGCCATAAAGGCACTAGGCATCTACCACCCCACTACCACTATCAGTATAGAGCCATAATGCAGACTAGGTATCTACCACCCCACTACCACTATCAGATTACAGCCATAAGGGCACTAGGCATCTACCACCCCACTACCAATATCAGATTAGAGCCATAAAGGCACTAGGCATCTACCACCCCACTACCACTATCAGATTAGAGCCATAATGGAGACTAGGTATCTACCATCCCACTACCACTATCAGATTAGAGCCATAATGGAGACTAGGTATCTACCACCCCACTACCACTACCAAATTAGAGCCATAATGGAGACTAGGTATCTCCCACCCCACTACCAATTTCAGATTAGAGCCATAATGGAGACTAGGTATCTACCACCCCACTACCACTATCAGATTAGAGCCATAATAGAGACTATACATCTACCACTATCAGATTAGAGCCATAAGGGCACTAGGCATCTATCACCACACTACCACTATCAGATTAGAGCCATAAGGGCACTAGGCATCTATCACCCTACTACCACTACCAGATTAGAGCAATAAAGGCACTAGGCATCTACCACCCCACAACCACTATCAGATTAGAGCCATAATGGAGACTAGGTATCTACCACCCCACTACCACTATCAGATTAGAGCCATAAGGGAACTAGGCATCTACCACCCCACTACCACTATCAGATTAGAGCCATAAAGGCACTAGGCATCTACCACCCCACTACCACTATCAGATTAGAGCCATAATGGAGACTAGGTATCTACCACCCCACTACCACTACCAGATTAGAGCCATAATGGAAACTAGGTATCTACCACCCCACTACCACTATCAGATTAGAGCCATAATGGAGACTAGGTATCTACCACCCCACTACCACTATCAGATTAGAGCCATAATGGAGACTAGGTATCTACCACCCCACTACCACTATCAGATTAGAGCCATAAGGGCACTAGGCATCTACCACCCCACTACTACTACCAGATTGGAGCCATAAGGGAGTCTAGGTATCTACCACCAAACTACCACTATCAGATTAGAGCCATAAGGGCACTAGGTATCTGCCACCCCACTACCTCTATCAGATTAGACCCATAATGGAGAGTAGGTATCTTCCACCCCACTACCACTATCAGATTAGAGCCATAATGGAGACTAGGTATCTACCACCCCACTACCACTATTAGATTAGAGCCATAATGGAGACTAGGTATCTATCACCCCACTACCACTATCAGATTAGAGCCATAATGGAGACAAGACATCTACCACTATCAGATTAGAGCCATAATGGAGAATAGGTATCTACCACCCCACTACCACTATCAGATTAAAGCCATAAGGGCACTAGGCATCTACCACCCAACTACCACTATCAGATTAGAGCCATAAAGGCACTAGGCATCTACCACCCCACTACCACTATCAGATTAGAGCCATTATGGAGAGTAGGTATCTACCACCCCACTACCACTATCAGATTAGAGCCATAATGGAGACTAGGCATCTACCACACCACTACCACTACCAGATTAGAGCCATAATGGAGACTAGGTATCTACCACACCACTACCACTATCAGATTAGAGCCATAATGGAGAGTAGGTATCTACCACCCCACTACCACTATCAGATTAGAGCCATAATGGAGACTAGGCATCTACCACACCACTACCACTACCAGATTAGAGCCATAATGGAGACTAGGTATCTACCACCCCACTACCTCTATAAGATTAGAGCCATAAGGGCACCTGGCATCTACCACCCCACTACCACTATCAGATTAGAGCCATAAGGGCACTAGGCATCTACCACCCCGCTACCACTATCAGATTAGAGCCATAAGGGCACTAGACACCTATCACCCCACTACCACTATCAGATTAGAGCCATAATGGAAACTAGGTATCTACCACCCCACTACCACTATCAGATTAGATCCATAAAGGCACTAGTTATCTACCACCCCGCTACCACTATCAGATTAGAGCCATAAGGGCACTAGGCATCTACCACCCCGCTACCACTATCAGATTAGAGCCATAAGGGCACTAGGCATCTACCACCCAACTACCACTATAAGATTAGAGCCATAAAGGCACTAGGCATCTACCACCCCACTACCACTATCAGATTAGAGCCATAATGGAGAGTAGGTATCTACCACCCCACTACCACTATCAGATTAGAGCCATAATGGAGACTAGGCATCTACCACCCCACTACCACTAGCAGATTAGAGCCATAATGGAGACTAGGTATCTACCACCCCACTACCACTATCAGATTAGAGCCATAATGGAGACTAGGTATCTACCACCCCACTACCACTATCAGATTAGAGCCATAAGGGCACTAGGCATCTATCACCCCACTACCACTATCAGATTAGAGCCATAAAGGCACTAGGCATTTACCACCCCACTACCACTATCAGATTAGAGCCATAATGGAGACTAGGTATCTATCACCCCACTACCACTATCAGAATAGAGCCATAAGGGCACTAGGCATCTACCAACCCACTACCATTATCAGATTAGAGCCATAAAGGCACTAGGCATCTTCCACCCCACTACCACTATCAGATTAGAGCCATAATGGAGACTAGGTATCTACCACCCCACTACCACTATCAGATTAGAGCCATAATGGAGACTAGGTATCTACCACCCCACTACCACTTCCAGATTAGAGCCATAATGGAAACTAGGTATCTACCACCCCACTACCACTATCAGATTAGAGCCATAATGGAGACTAGGTATCTACCACCCCACTACCACTATCAGATTAGAGCCATAATGGAGACAAGGTATCTACCACCCCACTACCTCTATCAGATTAGAGCCATAATGGAGAGTAGGTATCTTCCACCCCACTACCACTATCAGATTAGAGCCATAATGGAGACAAGGTATCTACCACCCCACTACCACTATCAGATTAGAGCCATAATGGAGACAAGGTATCTACCACCCCACTACCTCTATCAGATTAGAGCCATAATGGAGAGTAGGTATCTTCCACCCCACTACCACTATCAGATTAGAGCCATAAAGGCACTAGACATCTACCACCCCACTACCACTATTAGATTAGAGCCATAATGGAGACTAGGTATCTATCACCCCACTACCACTATCAGATTAGAGCCATAATGGAGACTAGACATCTACCACTATCAGATTAAAGCCATAAGGGCACTAGACATCTACCACCCCACTACCACAATCAGATTAGAGCCATAATGGAGACTAGGTATCTACCACCCCACTACCTCTATCAGATTTGAGCCATAATGGAGACTAGGTATCTACCACCCCACTACATCTATCAGATTAGAGCCATAATGGAGACTAGGTATCTACCACCCCACTACCACTATCAGATTAGAGCCATAATGGAGACTAGGTATCTACCACCCCACTACCTCTATCAGATTAGAGCCATAATGGAGACTAGGTATCTACCACCCCACTACCACTATCAGATTAGAGCCATAATGGAGACTAGACATCTACTACTATCAGATTAGAGCCAAAAGGGCACTAGACATCTACCACCCCACTACCACTATCAGATTAGAGCCATAATGGAGACTAGGTATCTACCACCCCACTACATCTATCAGATTAGAGCCATAATGGAGACTAGGTATCTACCACCCCACTACCACTATCAGATTAGAGCCATAATGGAGACTAGGTATCTCCCACCCCACCACCACTATCAGATTAGAGCCATAATGGAGACTAGGTATCTACCACCACCACTACCACTATCAGATTAGAGCCATAATGGAGACTAGACATCTACTACTATCAGATTAGAGCCAAAAGGGCACTAGACATCTACCACCCCACTACCACTATCAGATTAGAGCCATAATGGAGACTAGGTATCTACCACCCCACTACATCTATCAGATTAGAGCCATAATGGAGACTAGGTATCTACCACCCCACTACCACTATCAGATTAGAGCCATAATGGAGACTAGGTATCTACCACCCCACTACCACTATCAGATTAGAGCCATAAGGGCACTAGGCATCTACCACCCCACTACCACTATCAGATTAGAGCCATAAAGGCACTAGGCATCTACCACCCCACTACCACTATTAGATTAGAGCCATAATGGAGACTAGGTATCTATCACCCCACTACCACTATCAGATTAGAGCCATAATGGAGACTAGACATCTACCACTATCAGATTAAAGCCATAAGGGCACTAGACATCTACCACCCCACTACCACAATCAGATTAGAGCCATAATGGAGACTAGGTATCTACCACCCCACTACCTCTATCAGATTAGAGCCATAATGGAGACTAGGTATCTCCCACCCCACTACCACTATCAGATTAGAGCCATAAGGGCACTCGATATCTACCACCCCACTACCACTATCATATTAGAGCCAAAAGGGCACTAGGCATCTATCACCACACTACCACTATCATATTAGAGCCATAAAGGCACTAGGCATCTACCACCCCACTACCACTATCCGTATAGAGCCATAATGCAGACTAGGTATCTACCACCCCACTACCACTATCAGATTACAGCCATAAGGGCACTAGGCATCTACCACCCCACTACCAATATCAGATTAGAGCCATAAAGGCACTAGGCATCTACCACCCCACTACCACTATCAGATTAGAGCCATAATGGAGACTAGGTATCTACCATCCCACTACCACTATCAGATTAGAGCCATAATGGAGACTAGGTATCTACCACCCCACTACCACTACCAAATTAGAGCCATAATGGAGACTAGGTATCTCCCACCCCACTACCACTATCAGATTAGAGCCATAATGGAGACTAGGTATCTACCACCCCACTACCACTATCAGATTAGAGCCATAATAGAGACTAGACATCTACCACTATCAGATTAGAGCCATAAGGGCACTAGGCATCTATCACCACACTACCACTATCAGATTAGAGCCATAAGGGCACTAGGCATCTATCACCCTACTACCACTACCAGATTAGAGCAATAAAGGCACTAGGCATCTACCACCCCACAACCACTATCAGATTAGAGCCATAATGGAGACTAGGTATCTACCACCCCACTACCACTATCAGATTAGAGCCATAAGGGAACTAGGCATCTACCACCCCACTACCACTATCAGATTAGAGCCATAAAGGCACTAGGCATCTACCACCCCACTACCACTATCAGATTAGAGCCATAATGGAGACTAGGTATCTACCACCCCACTACCACTACCAGATTAGAGCCATAATGGAAACTAGGTATCTACCACCCCACTACCACTATCAGATTAGAGCCATAATGGAGACTAGGTATCTACCACCCCACTACCACTATCAGATTAGAGCCATAATGGAGACTAGGTATCTACCACCCCACTACCACTATCAGATTAGAGCCATAAGGGCACTAGGCATCTACCACCCCACTACTACTACCAGATTGGAGCCATAAGGGAGTCTAGGTATCTACCACCAAACTACCACTATCAGATTAGAGCCATAAGGGCACTAGGTATCTGCCACCCCACTACCTCTATCAGATTAGACCCATAATGGAGAGTAGGTATCTTCCACCCCACTACCACTATCAGATTAGAGCCATAATGGAGACTAGGTATCTACCACCCCACTACCACTATTAGATTAGAGCCATAATGGAGACTAGGTATCTATCACCCCACTACCACTATCAGATTAGAGCCATAATGGAGACAAGACATCTACCACTATCAGATTAAAGCCATAAGGGCACTAGATATCTACCACCCCACTACCACTATCAGATTAAAGCCATAAGGGCACTAGACATCTACCACCCCACTACCACTATCAGATTAGAGCCATAATGGAGACTAGGTATCTACCACCCCACTACCTCTATCAAATTAGAGCCATAATGGAGACTAGGTATCTACCATCCCACTACCACTATCAGATTAGAGCCATAATGGAGACTAGGTATCTACCACCCCACTACCACTATCAGATTAGAGCCATAATGGAGACTAGACATCTACCACTATCAGATTAGAGCCATAAGGGCACTAGACATCTACCACCCCACTACCACTATCAGATTAGAGCCATAATGGAGACTAGGTATCTACCACCCCACTACATCATTCAGATTAGAGCCATAATGGAGACTAGGTATCTACCACCCCACTACCACTATCAGATTAGAGCCATAATGGAGACTAGGTATCTACCACCCCACTACCACTATCAGATTAGAGCCATAAGGGCACTAGGCATCTACCACCCCACTACCACTATCAGATTAGAGCCATAAAGGCACTAGGCATCTACCACCCCACTACCACGATTATATTAGAGCCATAATGGAGACTAGGTATCTATCACCCCACTACCACTATCAGATTAGAGCCATAATGGAGACTAGACATCTACCACTATCAGATTAAAGCCATAAGGGCACTAGACATCTACCACCCCACTACCACTATCAGATTAGAGCCATAATGGAGACTAGGTATCTACCACCCCACTACCTCTATCAGATTAGAGCCATAATGGAGACTAGGTATCTCCCACCCCACTACCACTATCAGATTAGAGCCATAAGGGCACTAGGTATCTACCACCCCACTACCACTATCAGATTAGAGCCAAAAGGGCACTAGGCATCTATCACCACACTACCACTATCAGATTACAGCCATAAGGGCACTAGGCATCTACCACCCCACTACCAATATCAGATTAGAGCCATAAAGGCACTAGGCATCTACCACCCCACTACCACTATCAGATTAGAGCCATAATGGAGACTAGGTATCTACCATCCCACTACCACTATCAGATTAGAGCCATAATGGAGACTAGGTATCTACCACCCCACTACCACTACCAAATTAGAGCCATAATGGAGACTAGGTATCTACCACACCACTACCAATACCAGATTAGAGCCATAATGGAGACTAGGTATCTACCACCCCACTACCACTATCAGATTAGAGCCATAAGGGCACTAGGCATCTACCACCCCACTACCACTATCAGATTAGAGCCATAATGGAGACTAGGTATCTACCACCCCACTACCACTACCAAATTAGAGCCATAATGGAGACTAGGTATCTCCCACCCCACTACCACTATCAGATTAGAGCCATAATGGAGACTAGGTATCTACCACCCCACTACCACTATCAGATTAGAGCCATAATAGAGACTAGACCTCTACCACTATCAGAATAGAGCCATAAGGGCACTAGGCATCTATCACCACACTACCACTATCAGATTAGAGCCATAAGGGCACTAGGCATCTATCACCCCACTACCACTATCAGATTAGAGCAATAAAGGCACTAGGCATCTACCACCCCACAACCACTATCAGATTAGAGCCATAATGGAGACTAGGTATCTACCACCCCACTACCACTATCAGATTAGAACCATAAGGGAACTAGGCATCTACCACCCCACTACCACTATCAGATTAGAGCCATACAGGCACTAGGCATCTACCACCCCACTACCACTATCAGATTAGAGCCATAATGGAGACTAGGTATCTACCACCCCACTACCACTATCAGATTAGAGCCATAATGGAGACTAGGTATCTACCACCCCACTACCACTATCAGATTAGAGCCATAATGGAGACTAGGTATCTACCACCCCACTACCACTATCAGATTAGAGCCATAATGGAGACTAGGTATCTACCACCCCACTACCACTACCAGATTAGAGCCATAATGGAGACTAGGTATCTACCACCCCACTACCACTATCAGATTAGAGCCATAATGGAGACTAGGTATCTACCACCCCACTACCACAATCAGATTAGAGCCATAATGGAGACTAGGTATCTACCACCCCACTACCACTATCAGATTAGAGCCATAATGGAGACTAGACATCTACCACTATCAGATTAGAGCCATAAGGGTACTAGACATCTACCACCCCACTACCACTATCAGATTAGAGCCATAATGGAGACTAGAAATCTACCACTATCAGATTAGAGCCATAAGGGTACTAGACATCTACCACCCCACTACCACTATCAGATTAGAGCCATAATGGAGACTAGAAATCTACCACCCCACTACCTCTATCAGATTAGAGCCATAATGGAGACTAGGTATCTCCCACCCCACTACCACTATCAGATTAGAGCCATAATGGAGACTAGGTATCTACCACCCCACTACCACTATCAGATTAGAGCCATACGGGCACTAGGTATCTACCACCCCACTACCACTATCAGTTTAGAGCCATAAATGCACTAGGCATCTACCACCCGACTACCACTATCAGATTAGAGCCATAATGGAGACTAGGTATCTACCACCCCACTACCACTATCAGATTAGAGCCATAATGGAGAGTAGGTATCTTCCACCCCACTACCACTATCAGATTAGAGCCATAATGGAGACTAGGTATCTACCAACCCACTACCACTATCAGATTAGAGCCATAATGGAGACTAGGTATCTACCACCCCTCTACCACTACCAGATTAGAGCCATAATGGAGACTAGAAATCTACCACCCCACTACCACTATCAGATTAGAGCCAAAAGGGCACTAGGCATCTATCACCCCACTACCACTATCAGATTAGAGCCATAAAGGCACTAGGCATCTACCACCCCACTACCACTATCAGATTAGAGCCATAATGGAGACTAGGTATCTAACAGCCTACTACCACTATCAGATTAGAGCCATAAGGGCACTAGGCATCTACCACCCCACTACCACTATCAGATTAGAGCCATAATGGAGACTAGGTATCTACCACCCCACTACCACTATCAGATTAGAGCCATAATGGAGACTAGGTATCTACCACCCCACTACCACTACCAGATTAGAGCCATAATGGAAAATAGGTATCTACCACCCCACTACCACTATCAGATAAGAGCCATAATGGAGACTAGGTATCTACCACCCCACTACCACTATCAGATAAGAGCCATAATGGAGACTAGGTATCTTCCACCCCACTACCACTATCAGATTAGAGCCATAATGGAGACTAGGTATCTACCACCCTTCTACCTCTATCAGATTAGAGCCATAATGGAGAGTAGGTATCTTCCACCCCACTACCACTACCAGATTAGAGCCATAATGGAGACTAGGTATCTACCACCCCACTACCACTATCAGATTAGAGCCATAATGGAGACTAGGTATCTACCACCCCACTAACACTATCAGATTAGAGCCATAATGGAGACTAGGTATCTACCACCCCACTACCACTATCAGATTAGAGCCATAATGGAGACTAGGTATCTACCACCCCACTACCACTACCAGATTAGAGCCATAATGGAGACTAGGTATCTACCACCCCACTACCACTATCAGATTAGAGCCATAATGGAGACTAGGTATCTACCACCCCACTACCACTATCAGATTAGAGCCATAATGGAGAGTAGGTATCTACCACCCCACTACCACTATCAGATTAGAGCCATAATGGAGACTAGGTATCTTCCACCCCACTACCACTATCAGATTAGAGCCATAATGGAGACTAGGTATCTACCACCCCACTACCACTATCAGATTAGAGCCATAATGGAGACTAGGCATCTACCACCCCACTACCACTATCAGATTAGAGCCATAATGGAGACTAGGTATCTACCACCCCACTACCACTACCAGATTAGAGCCATAATGGAGACTAGGTATCTACCACCCCACTACCACTATCAGATTAGAGCCATAATGGAGACTAGGTATCTACCACCCCACTACCACAATCAGATTAGAGCCATAATGGAGACTAGGTATCTACCACCCCACTACCACTATCAGATTAGAGCCATAATGGAGACTAGACATCTACCACTATCAGATTAGAGCCATAAGGGTACTAGACATCTACCACCCCACTACCACTATCAGATTAGAGCCATAATGGAGACTAGAAACCTACCACTATCAGATTAGAGCCATAAGGGTACTAGACATCTACCAAACCACCTCCACTATCAGATTAGAGCCATAATGGAGACTAGAAATCTACCACCCCACTACCTCTATCAGATTAGAGCCATAATGGAGACTAGGTATCTCCCACCCCACTACCACTATCAGATTAGAGCCATAATGGAGACTAGGTATCTACCACCCCACTACCACTATCAGATTAGAGCCATACGGGCACTAGGTATCTACCACCCCACTACCACTATCAGTTTAGAGCCATAAATGCACTAGGCATCTACCACCCGACTACCACTATCAGATTAGAGCCATAATGGAGACTAGGTATCTACCACCCCACTACCACTATCAGATTAGAGCCATAATGGAGACTAGGTATCTACCACCCCACTACCACTACCAGATTAGAGCCATAATGGAGACTAGGTATCTACCACCCCACTACCTCTATCAGATTAGAGCCATAATGGAGAGTAGGTATCTTCCACCCCACTACCACTATCAGATTAAAGCCATAATGGAGACTAGGTATCTACCAACCCACTACCACTATCAGATTAGAGCCATAATGGAGACTAGGTATCTACCACCCCTCTACCACTACCAGATTAGAGCCATAATGGAGACTAGGTATCTACCACCCCACTACCACTATCAGATTAGAGCCAAAAGGGCACTAGGCATCTATCACCCCACTACCACTATCAGATTAGAGCCATAAAGGCACTAGGCATCTACCACCCCACTACCACTATCAGATTAGAGCCATAATGGAGACTAGGTATCTAACAGCCTACTACCACTATCAGATTAGAGCCATAAGGGCACTAGGCATCTACCACCCCACTACCACTATCAGATTAGAGCCATAAAGGCACTAGGCATCTACCACCCCACTACCACTATCAGATTAGAGCCATAATGGAGACTAGGTATCTACCACCCCACTACCACTATCAGATTAGAGCCATAATGGAGACTAGGTATCTACCACCCCACTACCACTACCAGATTAGAGCCATAATGGAAACTAGGTATCTACCACCCCACTACCACTATCAGATAAGAGCCATAATGGAGACTAGGTATCTACCACCCCACTACCACTATCAGATTAGAGCCATAATGGAGACTAGGTATCTACCACCCCTCTACCACTACCAGATTAGAGCCATAATGGAGACTAGGTATCTACCACCCCACTACCACTATCAGATTAGAGCCAAAAGGGCACTAGGCATCTATCACCCCACTACCACTATCAGATTAGAGCCATAAAGGCACTAGGCATCTACCACCCCACTACCACTATCAGATTAGAGCCATAATGGAGACTAGGTATCTAACAGCCTACTACCACTATCAGATTAGAGCCATAAGGGCACTAGGCATCTACCACCCCACTACCACTATCAGATTAGAGCCATAAAGGCACTAGGCATCTACCACCCCACTACCACTATCAGATTAGAGCCATAATGGAGACTAGGTATCTACCACCCCACTACCACTATCAGATTAGAGCCATAATGGAGACTAGGTATCTACCACCCCACTACCACTACCAGATTAGAGCCATAATGGAAACTAGGTATCTACCACCCCACTACCACTATCAGATAAGAGCCATAATGGAGACTAGGTATCTACCACCCCACTACCACTATCAGATTAGAGCCATAATGGAGACTAGGTATCTACCACCCCACTACCACTATCAGATTAGAGCCATAATGGAGACTAGGTATCTACCACCCCACTACCTCTATCAGATTAGAGCCATAATGGAGAGTAGGTATCTTCCACCCCACTACCACTATCAGATTAGAGCCATAATGGAGACTAGGTATCTACCACCCCACTACCACTATCAGATTAGAGCCATAATGGAGACTAGGTATCTACCACCCCACTACCACTATCAGATTAGAGCCATAATGGAGACTATGTATCTACCACCCCACTACCACTATCAGATTAGAGCCATAAGGGCACTAGGCATCTACCACCCCACTACCACTATCAGATTAGAGCCATAAAGGCACTAGGCATCTACCACCCCACTACCTCTATCAGATTAGAGCCATAATGGAGACTAGTTATCTACCACCCCACTACCACTATCAGATTAGAGCCATAATGGAGACTAGGTATCTACCACCCCACTACCACTATCAGATTAGAGCCATAAGGGCACTAGGCATCTACCACCCCACTACCACTATCAGATTAGAGCCATAAAGGCACTAGGCATCTACCACCCCACTACCACTATTAGATTAGAGCCATAATGGAGACTAGGTATCTATCACCCCACTACCACTATCAGATTAGAGCCATAATGGAGACTAGACATCTACCACTATCAGATTAGAGCCATAAGGGCACTAGACATCTACCACCCCACTACCACTATCAGATTAGAGCCATAATGGAGACTAGGTATCTACCACCCCACTACCTCTATCAGATTAGAGCCATAATGGAGACTAAGTATCTCCCACCCCACTACCACTATCAGATTAGAGCCATAATGGAGACTAGGTATCTACCACCCCACTACCACTATCAGATTAGAGCCATAATGGAGACTAGACATCTACCACTATCAGATTAGAGCCATAAGGGCACTAGACATCTACCACCCCACTACCACTATCAGATTAGAGCCATAATGGAGACTAGGTATCTACCACCCCACTACATCTATCAGATTAGAGCCATAATGGAGACTAAGTATCTCCCACCCCACTACCACTATCAGATTAGAGCCATAATGGAGACTAGGTATCTACCACCCCAATACCACTATCAGATTAGAGCCATAAGGGCACTAGGCATCTATCATCACACTACCACTATCAGAATAGAGCCATAAGGGCACTAGGCATCTATCACCCCACTACCACTATCAGATTAGAGCCATAAAGGCACTAGGCATCTACCACCCCACTACCACTATCAGATTAGAGCCATAATGGAGACTAGGTATCTACCACCCCACTACCACTATCAGATTAGAGCCATAAGGGCACTAGGCATCTACCACCCCACTACCACTATCAGATTAGAGCCATAAAGGCATTAGGCATCTACCACCCCACTACCACTATTAGATTAGAGCCATAATATAGACTAGGTATCTATCACCCCACTACCACTGTCAGATTAGAGCCATAATGGAGACTAGACATCTACCACTATCAGATTAAAGCCATAAGGGCACTAGACATCTACCACCCCACTACCACTATCAGATTAGAGCCATAATGGAGACTAGGTATCTACCACCCCACTACCTCTATCAGATTAGAGCCATAATGGAGACTAGGTATCTCCCACCCCACTACCACTATCAGATTAGAGCCATAAGGGAACTAGGTATCTTCCACCCCACTACCACTATCAGATTAGAGCCATAAGGGCACTAGGCATCTATCACCACACTACCACTATCAGATTAGAGCCATAAAGGCACTAGGCATCTACCACCCTTCTACCACTATCAGATTAGAGCCATAATGGAGACTAGGTATCTACCACCCCACTACCACTATCAGATTAGAGCCATAAGGGCACTAGGCATCTACCACCCCACTACCACTATCAGATTAGAGCCATAAAGGCACTAGGCATCTACCACGCCACTAACACTATCAGATTAGAGCCATAATGGAGACTAGGTATCTACCATCCCACTACCACTATCAGATTAGAGCCATAATGGAGACTAGGTATCTACCACCCCACTACCACTACCAAATTAGAGCCATAATGGAGACTAGGTATCTACCACACCACTACCACTACCAGATTAGAGCCATAATGGAGACTAGGTATCTACCACCCCACTACCACTATCAGATTAGAGCCATGAAGGCACTAGGCATCTACCACCCCACTACCACTATCAGATTAGAGCCATAATGGAGACTAGGTATCTACCACCCCACTACCACTACCAGATTAGAGCCATAATGGAAACTAGGTATCTACCACCCCACTACCACTATCAGATTAGAGCCATAATGGAGACTAGGTATCTACCACCCCACTACCACTATCAGATTAGAGCCATAATGGAGACTAGGTATCTACCACCCCACTACCACTATCAGATTAGAGCCATAATGGAGACTAGGTGTCTACCACCCCACTACATCGACAAATTCATGAAAATGTGCTCATTTAAGATATACAGTACCAGTCAAAAGTTTGGACACCAACTCATTCAAGGGTTTTTCTTTATTTTTACTATTTTCAACATTGTAGAATAATAGTGAAGACATCAAAACTATGACAGCCTTGATGACAGCTTTGCACACTCTTGGCATTTCTCTCAACCAGATTCATGAGGTAGTCACCTGGAATGCATTTCAATTATTAAGAGGTGTGCCTTGTTAAAAGTTAATTTGTGGAATTTCTTTCCTTCTTAATGCATTTGAGGCAATCAGTTGTGTTGTGACATGGTAGGGGTGGTATACAGAAGATAGCCCTATTTGGTAAATGACCAAGTCCATATTATGGCAAGAACAGCTCAAATAAGCAAAGAGAAACGACAGTCCATCATTACTTTAAGACATGAAAGTCAGTAAATCCGGAACATTTCAAGAACTTTGAAATTTTCTTCAAGTGCAGTCGCAAAAAATCATCAAGCGCTATGATGAAACTGCCTCTCATGAGGACCAACACAGGAAAGGAAGACCCAGAGTTACCTCTGCTGCAGAGGATAACTTCAATAGAGTTGCCATTCTCAAAAATTGCAGCCCAAATAAATGCTTCACAGAGTTCAAGTAACAGACACATCTCAACATCGACAGTTCAGAGGAGACTGTGTGAATCAGGCCTTCATGGTCGAATTGCTGCAAAGAAACCACAACTTAAGGACACCAAAAAGAAGGAGAAGAGACTTTGGTGTGATGAGTCCAAATTTTTGATTTTTGGTTCCAACCGCCGTGTCTTTGTGAGACACAGTGTGGGTGAACGGATGATCTCTGCATGTGTATTTCCCACGGTAAAGCATGGAGGGGGAGGTGTTATGGTGTGGGTGTGCTTTGCTGGTGATACTGTCTGTGATTTATTTAGAATTCAAGGCACACTTAACCAGCATGGCTACCACAGCATTCTGCAGCGATACGCCATCCCACCTGGTTTGCGCTTATTGGGACTATCATTTGTTTTTCAACAGGACAAAATGACCCAAAACACACCTTCAGGCTGTGTAAGGGCTATTTGACCTAGAAGGAGAGTGATGGAGTGCTGCATCAGATGACCTGACTTCCACAATCACCGACCCAACCCAATTGAGATGGTTTGGGATGAGTTGGACTGCAGAGGGAAGGAAAAGCAGCCAACAAGTGCTCAGCATATGGGAATTTTCTTCAAGACTGTTGAGAAAATGCAGACAGGAACACTTTCCATTTCCCCCATTATTTAAATCAGTCTTCCAAATAGTGTGCCTGGATGTGAAGTGTTTCACTTGTAAACGTTGATCATTGGCCTCGGGCCATCTAGTGGATTGGGCTGTCACTTGTCCTGACTCTTCTAAAGGCCTGGCTAGGACGAGTCCCCTGCTTCCCCACTCTTATGTGTGTGGGATTCCCAGTTTTATGTATGTTCTCTGTGTGACATGCGTCACCTACTGTGATTATTTCCAGGTGCTAGATGTTAGAGTGGGGCAGGGTTTTACCATTAAATGCCCAGTATTTCCCCTGTGTCTGTGTACAGGTTGGCATGCTCTGGGAGGATGAGAGCGGGGACAGTGTGGCCTGATCCTAATTCCATGAACAAGTTGGTGAGTGTAAAAATAAAGCGGTCCATAAAGAAGCGGGTTGTATCCTCTGGAACACGGCTCAAATGGCAGCAGATCTGCCAACAAAGCAATGAAGCAATGCTAAATGACCTTAGAGATTGCTGTGGAAGCTGGATGTATTTCTGACACTGAACATGGCCATATTGGGCTCGTAAATCATCTGTTGCTTTGGTCTACTTCCTGTAACTCTGCCATCGACTGTATGGGATGAAATTGGAGTGTCAACAACAGCTCAGCAGTTGGGATTTGATACTTTGACATTTCTATGTCAGAGGGTCACATTCCAAAACGGCTTTCGGCTGCATGTAATTGTGACACCCAGTTTTGGAACGTGCCCATTGGCTGGAGAGGTTCACTGACAGGGGGGTAATTATCTGGACTACTTCTTGTAACATGTTGTATGTTTGTCTAAAGGTCTGTAAAGCTCGCTAGAAAAACACAACAGCTATTTGATCCATGTGTTTTTTCCTTGTAAATGTCTGAGATGAATATTACATTTAGCCCTCCATTGACTTCACACTGCAGGCTGAAAAGACCTCATAACCTGTAATGTGGACCACAGAGAGATCCGCTACAGAACAGCACATTATCTAGACCTTATTAGTCGATTAGGTCCTCACATTGCTGACACTGGCAACCCATAATAGATCGACAGTGAGATAATTGAGATCTGAATAAGAGCTGAAGGAATCGAATCCAGCTTGGCTTGTTTTGTGGATCCATGCCACAGCATGTGACATGTCATATCCAGATATAGATTTTGACTGGCTGTGACATTTTAATGGATTGAATCATGTTAAAAGTGCCAAGCCTCTTGGGTGTCTCTGTTGTCTCAGGCGAACTCTGTGGTGATTAAACTACTTTGCGAGCCTAAGTCGTTGAAAGCACCATTAAAATGTCTTGGGATCAAGAGTTATTGTCTGATCCTCCCAAGGTCCTGCCAAAATATGTTAAATATGTACAATGACAGTTTTATAATGACAGTTTACTCAACGGTTTCATGACATCTGGCAGTTAACAGTATGTCAGAAGCCTGCAGAACTCCTGTTCTGGACAGCCCATCTGCATGGTGTGCAGGCTCTTATTCCACACCGACACTATGTCCATCTGATACAAAACACAGGTCGAATGTCATGCCAGATCTTTGCGCATTAAAATAACTTTGAATGTCATAAACTCTTAGTCTGCATGGTGTTGATGTTCTCTCCACCCACAAACACGCCAAGTAAATATATTCTGTCTAATAACAGTGGCATCGGTGCCAGATTTAGGAAGAGTTGGCAGATATACCAGTGAAGACGAGAGCACAGTCCAAGGAATTAAAAGGCCTTGATGATCAACCCAGATGGTCAGCAGCCCTGCTCAACTAGTGCATCCAGCAGCTCCCCGCTATGGGGCTTCTGGTACTGATGTGCTGGGTGGACACTGCTCACTGAACAAACAGGGTGTATTAAAGTGAAGTGTTCTGAACATTGCTGATAGAAACGTATTGAATAGAGCTGACGTGATTTGCTTTTCTACCTGACAGACGGTCAAATATGTTCTCCACAATACCTTTCTGTCTGAACTTTATGTACGGATTCACCCTATTGAAAATTCATGTAGCTGGAACCATATTAGACACAAAGAACATTTAAACGAATATTAAATCCAGAGGTTTTGAAACACAAAAGATTTGATAGAGATCGAAGAATGTGAAATGCCTGTCCATAAAGAAGACCTTGATCAAATACATGTATTAAACAGAATTGAAAGCAATGCCTCGGCTGATGGCGTCTCTTCCCACAAGTTGTATTGGGTGTATTGTTGTGAAATTGTTAGATATTGCTGCACTGTCGGGAACTAGAAGCACAAGCATTTCGCTACACCAGCAACAACATCTGCTTACCACGTGTACAGTATGTGACCAATGCAATTTGATTTGATTTGATAGAGCTGTCTGTTAGAAAGATATTAAAACTGTATTGTAAAGGATTAATTAAAATGTAATGGAAATGGAAAGGAATCTGTTACTTTATTGTAACTATCCCCTATTCATTTTAAAGCGGTTTTATAGAAGCCAGCTGCTAAACGGTTTACTTCAGAGTGTAATACAAGTTTGAGGCAGCTACATGCCTGTCAGAAATATGAGTGGATAAGATGATTTAAATACTGTACTGATGTTATGTATGTAAACCTCCTGGACTGTTTTAGACAACTGAAATGTGAGACGCTTTAAAGCTCCTGCAGCATCGTCAATAGATCATACTGTAGATAAATAACTACACAGTTGATTTAACACTTTTATGAGTTGTAACTGAAAGCCTAAATGTTTCTGTTGTAGCTTTTACTTATTTTTTATTTAACTAGGCAAGTCAGTTAAGAACAAATTCTTATTTACAATGACAGCTTAGGAACAGTGGGTTAACTGCAGATGTTTACCTTGTCAGCTCGGGGATTCGATCTAATAACCTTTGAGTTCCTAGTCCAACGCTCTAACCACTAGGCTACCTGCCACCAGAACTTTTAAATATGTATTTAATATGATAGATCACAAGTATGAGGAGACTGAGGAGACAGCTCAGATTTGTTTACAAGCAAAATACATTTTTTTTTAAATCGGTCAAAATACAAATATTAAGTTGTTGATAAAGATGAATGTAACTAAAATTGAATTAAATAAGGTGAGATTATTCTGAAATGTTTTTAATGGGTTTGGGTTAACAGGAACTCCATTACAGTATTTCAGGGGCAATGGTAGAAACATTGGAGTCAATCTGATACCTCAAACTTTTGATACTGTCATAATTATTAGTAATGACATCTCTTATTGATGTTAACTCAATTCAATTTAGAGATAAATATTGCATTAAAAAGTCATGTAATTGGAGTGTGGTTCTCCTGCAAGTTGGTGGCGCTAGTGAGACACAGAAATACAGAGGTCTCTCATCCAATCCATTTCCTTTACCAGAGCGGTCCATAATTAACTTTTGCTTGGTTGGCAGTTTCAACCATTCTGCCTTATTGTTAGTTAGGCATGTGCCTCAAGAACTCTTCATGAACTTCATTGAGGCCCATACTGTACATGTAAGACATCCACAAGAGAGTGTCACTAAGTTCCTGTGGAACTGTGTAAAATGTATGTTGTTCTGTCGTCAACTAGTGTTGGCCAAGTGTAATCACGTGGATCTGAGAAGCCAGTCAAATGGATCCATCCCATTTGTTCTGCTGACAGAACAGAACTGTAGTGTACTGTATGTGAGATAACTACCGTTCAGTTCATCACTGTTGTACTTCCTGTCTAATGCCAGGATGCCATTACAGTCCTGGGCTTCAGTAATGATGAAAAGATGAACATCTACAAGCTGACAGGAGCTGTACTGCACCATGGCAACTTGAAATTCAAGCAGAAGCAGCGTGAGGAGCAGGCCGAGCCAGACGGCACAGAGGGTGAGTCCACTCATACAATATGTAAACATTAGTCCCATTCCCAGTCCCACTCATAGATATACAATATGTAAACATTAGTCCCATTCCCAGTCCCACTCATAGATATACAATATGTAAACATTAGTCCCATTCCCTGTCCCACTCATAGATATACAATATGTAAACATTAGTCCCATTCCCAGTCCCACTCATAGATATACAATATGTAAACATTAGTCCCATTCCCAGTCCCACTCATAGATATACAATATGTAAACATTAGTCCCATTCCCAGTCCCACTCATAGATATACAATATGTAAACATTAGTCCCATTCCCTGTCCCACTCATAGATATACAATATGTAAACATTAGTCCCATTCCCAGTCCCACTCATAGATATACAATATGTAAACATTAGTCCCATTCAGTCCCACTCATAGATATACAATATGTAAACATTAGTCCCATTCCCAGTCCCACTCATAGATATACAATATGTAGACATTAGTCCCATTCCCAGTCCCACTCATAGATATACAATATGTAAACATTAGTCCCATTCCCAGTCCCACTCATAGATATACAATATGTAAACATTAGTCCCATTCCCAGTCCCACTCATAGATATACAACATGTAAACATTAGTCCCATTCCCAGTCCCACTCATAGATATACAACATGTAAATATTAGTCCCATTCCCAGTCCCACTCATACATATACAATATGTAAACATTAGTCCCATTCCCAGTCCCACTCATAGATATACAATATGTAAACATTAGTCCCATTCCCTGTCCCACTCATAGATATACAATATGTAAACATTAGTCCCATTCCCAGTCACACTCATAGATATACAATATGTAAACATTAGTCCCATTCCCTGTCCCACTCATAGATATACAATATGTAAACATTAGTCCCATTCCCAGTCCCACTCATAGATATACAATATGTAAACATTAGTCCCATTCCCAGTCCCACTCATAGATATACAATATGTAAACATTAGTCCCATTCCCTGTCCCACTCATAGATATACAATATGTAAACATGAGTCCCATTCCCAGTCCCACTCATAGATATACAACATGTAAACATTAGTCCCATTCCCAGTCCCACTCATAGATATACAATATGTAAACATTAGTCCCATTCCCTGTCCCACTCATAGATATACAATATGTAAACATTAGTCCCATTCCCAGTCCCACTCATAGATATACAATATGTAAACATTAGTCCCATTCCCTGTCCCACTCATAGATATACAACATGTAAACATTAGTCCCATTCCCAGTCCCACTCATAGATATACAATATGTAAACATTAGTCCCATTCCCTGTCCCACTCATAGATATACAATATGTAAATATTAGTCCCATTCCCTGTCCCACTCATAGATATACAATATGTAAACATTAGTCCCATTCCCAGTCCCACTCATAGATATACAATATGTAAACATTAGTCCCATTCCCAGTCCCACTCATAGATATACAATATGTAAACATTAGTCCCATTCCCAGTCCCACTCATAGATATACAATATGTAAACATTAGTCCCATTCCCTGTCCCACTCATAGATATACAATATGTAAACATTAGTCCCATTCCCAGTCCCACTCATAGATATACAATATGTAAACATTAGTCCCATTCAGTCCCACTCATAGATATACAATATGTAAACATTAGTCCCATTCCCAGTCCCACTCATAGATATACAATATGTAAACATTAGTCCCATTCAGTCCCACTCATAGATATACAATATGTAAACATTAGTCCCATTCCCAGTCCCACTCATAGATATACAATATGTAGACATTAGTCCCATTCCCAGTCCCACTCATAGATATACAATATGTAAACATTAGTCCCATTCCCAGTCCCACTCATAGATATACAATATGTAAACATTAGTCCCATTCCCAGTCACACTCATAGATATACAACATGTAAACATTAGTCCCATTCCCAGTCCCACTCATAGATATACAACATGTAAATATTAGTCCCATTCCCAGTCCCACTCATACATATACAATATGTAAACATTAGTCCCATTCCCAGTCCCACTCATAGATATACAATATGTAAACATTAGTCCCATTCCCTGTCCCACTCATAGATATACAATATGTAAACATTAGTCCCATTCCCAGTCACACTCATAGATATACAATATGTAAACATTAGTCCCATTCCCTGTCCCACTCATAGATATACAATATGTAAACATTAGTCCCATTCCCAGTCCCACTCATAGATATACAATATGTAAACATTAGTCCCATTCCCAGTCCCACTCATAGATATACAATATGTAAACATTAGTCCCATTCCCTGTCCCACTCATAGATATACAATATGTAAACATGAGTCCCATTCCCAGTCCCACTCATAGATATACAACATGTAAACATTAGTCCCATTCCCAGTCCCACTCATAGATATACAATATGTAAACATTAGTCCCATTCCCTGTCCCACTCATAGATATACAATATGTAAATATTAGTCCCATTCCCTGTCCCACTCATAGATATACAATATGTAAACATTAGTCCCATTCCCAGTCCCACTCATAGATATACAATATGTAAACATTAGTCCCATTCCCAGTCCCACTCATAGATATACAATATGTAAACATTAGTCCCATTCCCAGTCCCACTCATAGATATACAATATGTAAACATTAGTCCCATTCCCTGTCCCACTCATAGATATACAATATGTAAACATTAGTCCCATTCCCAGTCCCACTCATAGATATACAATATGTAAACATTAGTCCCATTCAGTCCCACTCATAGATATACAATATGTAAACATTAGTCCCATTCCCAGTCCCACTCATAGATATACAATATGTAAACATTAGTCCCATTCAGTCCCACTCATAGATATACAATATGTAAACATTAGTCCCATTCCCAGTCCCACTCATAGATATACAATATGTAGACATTAGTCCCATTCCCAGTCCCACTCATAGATATACAATATGTAAACATTAGTCCCATTCCCAGTCCCACTCATAGATATACAATATGTAAACATTAGTCCCATTCCCAGTCACACTCATAGATATACAACATGTAAACATTAGTCCCATTCCCAGTCCCACTCATAGATATACAATATGTAAACATTAGTCCCATTCCCAGTCCCACTCATAGATATACAATATGTAAACATTAGTCCCATTCAGTCCCACTCATAGATATACAATATGTAAACATTAGTCCCATTCCCAGTCCCACTCATAGATATACAATATGTAGACATTAGTCCCATTCCCAGTCCCACTCATAGATATACAATATGTAAACATTAGTCCCATTCCCAGTCCCACTCATAGATATACAATATGTAAACATTAGTCCCATTCCCAGTCACACTCATAGATATACAACATGTAAACATTAGTCCCATTCCCAGTCCCACTCATAGATATACAATATGTAAACATTAGTCCCATTCCCAGTCCCACTCATAGATATACAATATGTAAACATTAGTCCCATTCAGTCCCACTCATAGATATACAATATGTAAACATTAGTCCCATTCCCAGTCCCACTCATAGATATACAATATGTAGACATTAGTCCCATTCCCAGTCCCACTCATAGATATACAATATGTAAACATTAGTCCCATTCCCAGTCCCACTCATAGATATACAATATGTAAACATTAGTCCCATTCCCAGTCACACTCATAGATATACAACATGTAAACATTAGTCCCATTCCCAGTCCCACTCATAGATATACAACATGTAAATATTAGTCCCATTCCCAGTCCCACTCATACATATACAATATGTAAACATTAGTCCCATTCCCAGTCCCACTCATAGATATACAATATGTAAACATTAGTCCCATTCCCTGTCCCACTCATAGATATACAATATGTAAACATTAGTCCCATTCCCAGTCACACTCATAGATATACAATATGTAAACATTAGTCCCATTCCCTGTCCCACTCATAGATATACAATATGTAAACATTAGTCCCATTCCCAGTCCCACTCATAGATATACAATATGTAAACATTAGTCCCATTCCCAGTCCCACTCATAGATATACAATATGTAAACATTAGTCCCATTCCCTGTCCCACTCATAGATATACAATATGTAAACATGAGTCCCATTCCCAGTCCCACTCATAGATATACAACATGTAAACATTAGTCCCATTCCCAGTCCCACTCATAGATATACAATATGTAAACATTAGTCCCATTCCCTGTCCCACTCATAGATATACAATATGTAAATATTAGTCCCATTCCCTGTCCCACTCATAGATATACAATATGTAAACATTAGTCCCATTCCCAGTCCCACTCATAGATATACAATATGTAAACATTAGTCCCATTCCCAGTCCCACTCATAGATATACAATATGTAAACATTAGTCCCATTCCCAGTCCCACTCATAGATATACAATATGTAAACATTAGTCCCATTCCCTGTCCCACTCATAGATATACAATATGTAAACATTAGTCCCATTCCCAGTCCCACTCATAGATATACAATATGTAAACATTAGTCCCATTCAGTCCCACTCATAGATATACAATATGTAAACATTAGTCCCATTCCCAGTCCCACTCATAGATATACAATATGTAAACATTAGTCCCATTCAGTCCCACTCATAGATATACAATATGTAAACATTAGTCCCATTCCCAGTCCCACTCATAGATATACAATATGTAGACATTAGTCCCATTCCCAGTCCCACTCATAGATATACAATATGTAAACATTAGTCCCATTCCCAGTCCCACTCATAGATATACAATATGTAAACATTAGTCCCATTCCCAGTCACACTCATAGATATACAACATGTAAACATTAGTCCCATTCCCAGTCCCACTCATAGATATACAACATGTAAATATTAGTCCCCTTCCCAGTCCCACTCATACATATACAATATGTAAACATTAGTCCCATTCCCAGTCCCACTCATAGATATACAATATGTAAACATTAGTCCCATTCCCTGTCCCACTCATAGATATACAATATGTAAACATTAGTCCCATTCCCAGTCACACTCATAGATATACAATATGTAAACATTAGTCCCATTCCCTGTCCCACTCATAGATATACAATATGTAAACATTAGTCCCATTCCCAGTCCCACTCATAGATATACAATATGTAAACATTAGTCCCATTCAGTCCCACTCATAGATATACAATATGTAAACATTAGTCCCATTCCCAGTCCCACTCATAGATATACAATATGTAAACATTAGTCCCATTCAGTCCCACTCATAGATATACAATATGTAAACATTAGTCCCATTCCCAGTCCCACTCATAGATATACAATATGTAGACATTAGTCCCATTCCCAGTCCCACTCATAGATATACAATATGTAAACATTAGTCCCATTCCCAGTCCCACTCATAGATATACAATATGTAAACATTAGTCCCATTCCCAGTCACACTCATAGATATACAACATGTAAACATTAGTCCCATTCCCAGTCCCACTCATAGATATACAATATGTAAACATTAGTCCCATTCCCAGTCCCACTCATAGATATACAATATGTAAACATTAGTCCCATTCAGTCCCACTCATAGATATACAATATGTAAACATTAGTCCCATTCCCAGTCCCACTCATAGATATACAATATGTAGACATTAGTCCCATTCCCAGTCCCACTCATAGATATACAATATGTAAACATTAGTCCCATTCCCAGTCCCACTCATAGATATACAATATGTAAACATTAGTCCCATTCCCAGTCACACTCATAGATATACAACATGTAAACATTAGTCCCATTCCCAGTCCCACTCATAGATATACAATATGTAAACATTAGTCCCATTCCCAGTCCCACTCATAGATATACAATATGTAAACATTAGTCCCATTCAGTCCCACTCATAGATATACAATATGTAAACATTAGTCCCATTCCCAGTCCCACTCATAGATATACAATATGTAGACATTAGTCCCATTCCCAGTCCCACTCATAGATATACAATATGTAAACATTAGTCCCATTCCCAGTCCCACTCATAGATATACAATATGTAAACATTAGTCCCATTCCCAGTCACACTCATAGATATACAACATGTAAACATTAGTCCCATTCCCAGTCCCACTCATAGATATACAACATGTAAATATTAGTCCCATTCCCAGTCCCACTCATACATATACAATATGTAAACATTAGTCCCATTCCCAGTCCCACTCATAGATATACAATATGTAAACATTAGTCCCATTCCCTGTCCCACTCATAGATATACAATATGTAAACATTAGTCCCATTCCCAGTCCCACTCATAGATATACAATATGTAAACATTAGTCCCATTCCCAGTCCCACTCATAGATATACAATATGTAAACATTAGTCCCATTCCCTGTCCCACTCATAGATATACAATATGTAAACATGAGTCCCATTCCCAGTCCCACTCATAGATATACAACATGTAAACATTAGTCCCATTCCCAGTCCCACTCATAGATATACAATATGTAAACATTAGTCCCATTCCCTGTCCCACTCATAGATATACAATATGTAAATATTAGTCCCATTCCCTGTCCCACTCATAGATATACAATATGTAAACATTAGTCCCATTCCCAGTCCCACTCATAGATATACAATATGTAAACATTAGTCCCATTCCCAGTCCCACTCATAGATATACAATATGTAAACATTAGTCCCATTCCCAGTCCCACTCATAGATATACAATATGTAAACATTAGTCCCATTCCCTGTCCCACTCATAGATATACAATATGTAAACATTAGTCCCATTCCCAGTCCCACTCATAGATATACAATATGTAAACATTAGTCCCATTCAGTCCCACTCATAGATATACAATATGTAAACATTAGTCCCATTCCCAGTCCCACTCATAGATATACAATATGTAAACATTAGTCCCATTCAGTCCCACTCATAGATATACAATATGTAAACATTAGTCCCATTCCCAGTCCCACTCATAGATATACAATATGTAGACATTAGTCCCATTCCCAGTCCCACTCATAGATATACAATATGTAAACATTAGTCCCATTCCCAGTCCCACTCATAGATATACAATATGTAAACATTAGTCCCATTCCCAGTCACACTCATAGATATACAACATGTAAACATTAGTCCCATTCCCAGTCCCACTCATAGATATACAACATGTAAATATTAGTCCCCTTCCCAGTCCCACTCATACATATACAATATGTAAACATTAGTCCCATTCCCAGTCCCACTCATAGATATACAATATGTAAACATTAGTCCCATTCCCTGTCCCACTCATAGATATACAATATGTAAACATTAGTCCCATTCCCAGTCACACTCATAGATATACAATATGTAAACATTAGTCCCATTCCCTGTCCCACTCATAGATATACAATATGTAAACATTAGTCCCATTCCCAGTCCCACTCATAGATATACAATATGTAAACATTAGTCCCATTCCCAGTCCCACTCATAGATATACAATATGTAAACATTAGTCCCATTCCCTGTCCCACTCATAGATATACAATATGTAAACATGAGTCCCATTCCCAGTCCCACTCATAGATATACAACATGTAAACATTAGTCCCATTCCCAGTCCCACTCATAGATATACAATATGTAAACATTAGTCCCATTCCCTGTCCCACTCATAGATATACAATATGTAAACATTAGTCCCATTCCCAGTCCCACTCATAGATATACAATATGTAAACATTAGTCCCATTCCCTGTCCCACTCATAGATATACAACATGTAAACATTAGTCCCATTCCCAGTCCCACTCATAGATATACAATATGTAAACATTAGTCCCATTCCCTGTCCCACTCATAGATATACAATATGTAAATATTAGTCCCATTCCCTGTCCCACTCATAGATATACAATATGTAAACATTAGTCCCATTCCCAGTCCCACTCATAGATATACAATATGTAAACATTAGTCCCATTCCCAGTCCCACTCATAGATATACAATATGTAAACATTAGTCCCATTCCCAGTCCCACTCATAGATATACAATATGTAAACATTAGTCCCATTCCCTGTCCCACTCATAGATATACAATATGTAAACATTAGTCCCATTCCCAGTCCCACTCATAGATATACAATATGTAAACATTAGTCCCATTCAGTCCCACTCATAGATATACAATATGTAAACATTAGTCCCATTCCCAGTCCCACTCATAGATATACAATATGTAAACATTAGTCCCATTCAGTCCCACTCATAGATATACAATATGTAAACATTAGTCCCATTCCCAGTCCCACACATAGATATACAATATGTAAACATTAGTCCCATTCCCAGTCCCACTCATAGATATACAATATGTAAACATTAGTCCCATTCCCAGTCACACTCATAGATATACAACATGTAAACATTAGTCCCATTCCCAGTCCCACTCATAGATATACAACATGTAAACATTAGTCCCATTCCCAGTCCCACTCATACATATACAATATGTAAACATTAGTCCCATTCCCAGTCCCACTCATAGATATACAATATGTAAACATTAGTCCCATTCCCTGTCCCACTCATAGATATACAATATGTAAACATTAGTCCCATTCCCAGTCACACTCATAGATATACAATATGTAAACATTAGTCCCATTCCCTGTCCCACTCATAGATATACAATATGTAAAGCATTAGTCCCAATCCCTGTCCCACTCATAGATATACAATATGTAAAGCATTAGTCCCATTCCCTGTCCCACTCATAGATATACAACATGTAAACATTAGTCCCATTCCCTGTCCCACTCATAGATATACAATATGTAAACATTAGTCCCATTCCCTGTCCCACTCATAGATATACAATATGTAAACATTAGTCCCATTCCCAGTCCCACTCATAGATATACAATATGTAAACATTAGTCCCATTCCCTGTCCCACTCATAGATATACAATATGTAAACATTAGTCCCATTCCCAGTCCCACTCATAGATATACAACATGTAAACATTAGTCCCATTCCCAGTCCCACTCATAGATATACAATATGTAAACATTAGTCCCATTCCCAGTCCCACTCATAGATATACAATATGTAGACATTAGTCCCATTCCCAGTCCCACTCATAGATATACAACATGTAAACATTAGTCCCATTCCCAGTCACACTCATAGATATACAATATGTAAACATTAGTCCCATTCCCTGTCCCACTCATAGATATACAATATGTAAACATTAGTCCCATTCCCAGTCCCACTCATAGATATACAACATGTAAACATTAGTCCCATTCCCAGTCCCACTCATAGATATACAATATGTAAACATTAGTCCCATTCCCAGTCCCACTCATACATATACAACATGTAAACATTAGTCCCATTCCCAGTCATACATATACAACATGTAAACATTAGTCCCATTCCCTGTCCCACTCATAGATATACAATATGTAAACATTAGTCCCATTCCCAGTCCCACTCATAGATATACAACATGTAAACATTAGTCCCATTCCCAGTCCCACTCATACATATACAACATGTAAACATTAGTCCCATTCCCAGTCCCACTCATAGATATACAATATGTAAACATTAGTCCCATTCCCTGTCCCACTCATAGATATACAATATGTAAACATTAGTCCCATTCCCAGTCCCACTCATACATATACAATATGTAAACATTAGTCCCATTCCCAGTCCCACTCATAGATATACAACATGTAAACATTAATCCCATTCCCAGTCCCACTCATACATATACAATATGTAAACATTAGTCCCATTCCCAGTCCCACTCATAGATATACAACATGTAAACATTAGTCCCATTCCCAGTCCCACTCATAGATATACAATATGTAAACATTAGTCCCATTCCCAGTCCCACTCATAGATATACAACATGTAAACATTAGTCCCATTCCCAGTCCCACTCATAGATATACAATATGTAAACATTAGTCCCATTCCCAGTCCCACTCATAGATATACAACATGTAAACATTAGTCCCATTCCCAGTCCCACTCATAGATATACAATATGTAAACATTAGTCCCATTCCCAGTCCCACTCATAGATATACAATATGTAAACATTAGTCCCATTCCCAGTCCCACTCATAGATATACAATATGTAAACATTATTCCCATTCCCAGTCCCACTCATAGATATACAATATGTAAACATTAGTCCCATTCCCTGTCCCACTCATAGATATACAATATGTAAACATTAGTCCCATTCCCAGTCCCACTCATAGATATACAATATGTAAACATTAGTCCCATTCCCAGTCCCACTCATAGATATACAACATGTAAACATTAGTCCCATTCCCAGTCCCACTCATAGATATACAATATGTAAACATTAGTCCCATTCCCAGTCCCACTCATAGATATACAATATGTAAACATTAGTCCCATTCCCAGTCCCACTCATAGATATACAATATGTAAACATTAGTCCCATTCCCAGTCCCACTCATAGATATACAACATGTAAACATTAGTCCCATTCCCAGTCCCACTCATAGATATACAATATGTAAACATTAGTCCCATTCCCAGTCCCACTCATAGATATACAATATGTAAACATTAGTCCCATTCCCAGTCCCACTCATAGATATACAATATGTAAACATTAGTCCCATTCCCAGTCCCACTCATAGATATACAATATGTAAACATTAGTCCCATTCCCAGTCCCACTCATAGATATACATCATGTAGACATTAGTCCCAATCCCAGTCCCAATCATAGAAAACAAAATTTAGACGGCCAGAGCCTCCTCAAAGTACGGCAGGAGATCATTTTAGTGGGCAGGCCTTTCTAATCGACCTGGCCCGGGTATCCTGGAAGAATATTGTCCTCATCCCGTCAGTAGGGGATGCCTGGTTGCTCTTTAAAAGTGCTTTCCTCACCATCTTAATAGCGGAACCCCTCGACAACATCCGCTGAAAAGGCAGAGCGCGAAATTCAAAGTTCTAAAAGAAATTCTAAAAAATATTTTTTAGAAATATTTAACTTTCATACATTCACAAGTGCAATACACCAAATTAAAAGTAAAAGCTTAACTTCTTGTTAATCTACCCATCGTGTCCGATTTCAAAAAGGCTTTACAGCGAAAGCACACCATACGATTATGTTAGGTCAGAGTCACAAAAAACATACAGCCATTTTCCAGCCAAAGAGAGGAGTCACAAAAAGCAGAAATAGAGATAAAATGAATCACTAACCTTTGATGATCTTCATCAGATGGCACTCATAGGACTTCATGTTACACAATACATGTATGTTTGTTCGATAAAGTTCATATTTATGTCCAAATACCTCCTTTTTGTTAGCGCGTTTAGTTCACAAATCCAAACTCACGAGGCGCAGGCAAGTCCAGGCGAAAGTTCAGACAAAAAGTCAAAAAAGTTATATTACAGTTCGTAGAAACATGTCAATCGATGTATAGAATCAGTGTTTAGGATGTTTTTAACATAAATCTTCAATAATATTTCAACCGAACAATTCCTTTGTCTTTAGAAATGCAATGGAACGCAGGTCGCTCTCACGGCCACGCGCGTGACCAGCTCATGGCATTCTGCCAGACACCTGGTTGAAACAGCTCTCATTCTCTCCCCCATCACAGTAGAAGCCTGAAACAATGTTCTAAAGACTGTTGACATATAGTGGAAGCCTTAGGAAATGCAATATGACCCCATTTACACTGTATATTAGAAAGGCAATGAGTTGAAAAACTACAAACCTCAGATTTCCCACTTCCTGGTTGGATTTTTCTCAGGTTTTCGCCTGCCATATGAGTTCTGTTATACTCACCAGACATCATTCAAACAGTTTTAGAAACTTCAGAGTGTTTTCTATCCAAATCTACTAATAATATGCATACAGTGGGGAGAACAAGTATTTGATACACTGCCGATTTTGCAGGTTTTCCTACTTACAAAGCATGTAGAGGTCTGTAATTATTATCATAGGTACACTTCAACTGTGAGAGACGGAATCTAAAACAAAAATCCAGAAAATTACATTGTATGATTTTTAAGTAATTCATTTGCATTTTATTGCATGACATAAGTATTTGATACATCAGAAAAGCAGAACTTTATATTTGATCTCTGTTTGCAATTACAGAGATCATACGTTTCGTGTAGTTCTTGACCAGTTTTGCACACACTGCAGCAGGGATTTTGGTCCACTCCTCCATACAGACCTTCTCCAGATCCTTCAGGTTTCGGGGCTGTCGCTGGGCAATATGGACTTTCAGCTCCCTCCAAAGATTTTCCATTGGGTTCAGGTCTGGAGACTGGCTAGGCCACTCCAGGACCTTGAGATGCTTCTTACGGAGCCACTCCTTAGTTGCCCTGGCTGTGTGTTTCGGGTCGTTGTCATGCTGGAAGACCCAGCCACGACCCATCTTCAATGATCTTACTGAGGGAAGGAGGTTGTTGGCCAAGATCTCGCGATACATGGCCCCATCCATCCTCCCCTCAATACGGTGCAGTCGTCCTGTCCCCTTTGCAGAAAAGCATCCCCAAAGAATGATGTTTCCACCTCCATGCTTCACGGTTGGGATGGTGTTCTTGGGGTTGTACTCATCCTTCTTCTTCCTCCAAACACGGCGAGTGGAGTTTAGACCAAAAAGCTCTATTTTTGTCTCATCAGACCACATGACCTTCTCCCATTCCTCCTCTGGATCATCCAGATGGTCATTGGCAAACTTCAGACGGGCCTGGACATGCGCTGGCTTGAGCAGGCGGACCTTGCGTGCGCTGCAGGATTTTAATCCATGACGGCGTAGTGTGTTACTAATGGTTTTCTTTGAGACTGTGGTCCCAGCTCTCTTCAGGTCATTGACCAGGTCCTGCCGTGTCGTTCTGGGCTGATCCCTCACCTTCCTCATGATCATTGATGCCCCACGAGGTGAGGTCTTGCATGGAGCCCCAGACCGAGGGTGATTGACCATCATCTTGAACTTCTTCCATTTTCTAATAATTGCGCCAACAGTTGTTGCCTTCTCACCAAGCTGCTTGCCTATTGTCCTGTAGCCCATCCCAGCCTTGTGCAGGTCTACAATTTTATCCCTGATGTCCTTACACAGCTCTCTGGTCTTGGCCATTGTGGAGAGGTTGGAGTCTGTTTGATTGAGTGTGTGGACAGGTGTTCAAACAGTTGCAGTTAATACAGGTAATGAGTGGAGAACAGGAGGGCTTCTTAAAGAAAAACTAACAGGTCTGTGAGAGCCGGAATTCTTACTGGTTGGTAGGTGATCAAATACTTATGTCATGCAATAAAATGCAAATTAATTACTTAAAAATCATTTAAAAAAGATTTTTGTTTTAGAATCCGTCTCTCACAGTTGAAGTGTACCTTTGATAAAAATTACAGACCTCTACATGCTTTGTAAGTAGGAAAACCTGCAAAATCGGCAGTGTATCAAATACTTGCTCTCCCCACTGTATATTAGCTTCTGGGCCTGAGTAGCAGGAAGTTTACTCGGGGCACGCTTTTCATCCGAACGTGAAAATTCTGCCCCCTATCCCAAACAGGTTAACATCTACAGGACCGGTGTCCCATCCTCGGGACAGTTGAGCTAACGTAGGCTAATGCGATTAGCATGAGGTTGTAAGAAAGAAAAAAAAATCCCAGGACATAGACATATCTGATATGGGCAGAAAGCTTAAATTCTTGTTAAACTAACTGCAATGTCCAATTTACAGTAGCTACTACAGCGAAATAATACCATGCTATTGTTTGAGGAGAGTGCACAATCATGAACTTGAACATGTAATAATAAAGCAATTAGGCACATTTGGGCCGTCTTGATACAACATTTTTAATAGATATACAATATGTCATTGGATCAGTCTAAAACTTTGCACATACACTGTTGCCATCTAGTGGACAAAATCTAAGTTGCACCTGGGCTAGAACAATTCATTATGGCCTTTCTTTTGCATTTCAAATATGACGGTACAATATATTTTTTTTAAACGCATGTTTTTTTCTTTGTATTCTCTTTTGCCAGATCTAATGTGTTATATTCTCATACATTAATTTCACATTTCCACAAACTTCAAAGTGTTTCCTTTCAATTGGTTTCAAGAATATGCATATCCTTGCTTCAGGTCCTGAGCTACAGGGCAGTTAGAATTGGGTATGTCCTTTTTAGGTGAAAATTGAAACGGGCAGATCCTTAAGACAATGCAGTTTTATGAAAAATAAGTGTTAATAAAAAATAAAAAAATAAAAGTAACAGTAAAATAACAGTAGCGAGGCTATATACAGGGGGTACCGGTACAGAGTCAATATGCAGGGACACCGGTTAGTCGAGATAATTGAGGTAATATGTACATGCAGGTAGAGTTATTAAAGTAACTATGCATAGATTATAAACAGAGAGTAGCATCAGCGTGAAGGGGGGGGGGGGGGGGGGCAATGCAAATAGTCTGTGTAGCCATTTGATTAGCTGGTAGAAGAGAGAACGGTCTATGACTAGCGTAGCTGGAGTCTTTGACAACCCTCTGTAATGCCTTTGCGGTCGGAGGCTGAGCAGTTGCCATACCAGGCAGTGATGCAACCAGTCAGGATGCTCTCGATGGTGCAGCTGTGGAACTTTTTGAGGATCTGAGGACCCATGACAAATCTTTTCAGTCTCCTGAGGGGGAATAGGCTTTGATGTGCCCTCTTTACAGCTGTCTTGGTGTGTTTGGACCATGATCGTTTGTTGGTGATGTTGACAGCAAGGAACACCAAGGAACTTGAAAATCTCAACCTGCTCCACTACAGCCCCGTCGATGTGAATGGTGGCCTGTTCGGCCCTCCTTTTCCTGTAGTCCACAATCATCTCCTTTGTCTTGATCACGTTGAGGGAGAGGTTGTTGTCCTGGCACCACACGGCCAGGTCTCTGACCTCCTCCCTATAGGCTGTCTCGTCGTTGTCGGTAATCAGGCCTACCACTGTTGTGTCATCTACAAATTTAATGATGGTGTTGGACTCGTGCCTGGCCGTGCAGTCATGAGTGAACAGGGAGTACAGGAGGGGTCTGAGCACGCACCCCTAAAGGGGCCCCTGTGTTGAGGATCAGTGTGGCGGATGTGTTGTTACCACCTGGGGGCGGCCCATCGGGAAGTCCAGGATCCAGTTGCAGAGGGAGGTGTTTAGTCCCAGGGTCCTTAGCTTAGTGATGAGCTTTGAGGGCACTATGGTGTTGAACGCTGAGCTGTAGTCAATGAATAGCATTCTCACATAGGTGTTCCTTTTGTCCAGGTGGGAAAGGGCTGTGTGGAGTGCAATAGAGACTGCATCATCTGTGGATCAGTTGGGGCGTTATGAAAATTGGAGTGGGGCTAGGGTTTCTGGGATGATGGTGCTGATGTGAGCCATGACCAGCCTTTCAAAGCACTTCATGGCTAGACGCGAGTGCTACGGGTCGGTTGTCATTTAGGCAGGTTACCTTGGTGTTCTTGGGCACAGGCACTATGGTGGTCTGCTTAATAAAACATGTTTGGTATTACAGACTCGGACAGGGAGAGGTTGAAAATGTCAGTGAAGACACTTGCTATTTGGTCAGGCCATGCTCGCAGTACACATCCTGGTAATCCGTCTGGCCCTGCGGCCTTGTGAATGTTGACCTGTCTAAAGGTCTTACTCACATTGGCTGCGGAGAGTGTGATCACACAGTCTTCTGGTACAGCTAGTTCTCTCATGCGTGTTTCAGTGTTATTTGCCTCGAAGCGAGCATAGAAGTAGTTTAGCTCATCCGGTAGGCTCGTGTCACTGGGCAGCTCTCGGCGGTGCTTCCCTTTGTAGTCTGTAATGGTTTGCAGGCCCTGCCACATCCGATGAGCATCAGAGCTGGTGTAGTATGACTGGATCTTAGTCCTGTATTGGCGCTTTGCCTGTTTGATGGTTCGTCGGAGGGCATAGCGGGATTTCTTATAAGCTTCCGGGTTTGAGTCCCGCTCCTTGAAAGCGGAAGCTCTAGCCTTTAGCTCAGTGCAGATGCTGCCTGTAATCCATGGCCTCTGGTTGGGGTATGTACGTACGGTCACTGTGGGGACGATGTCATCGATGCACTTATTGATGAAGCCAATGACATGTGGTGTACTCCTTAATGCCACCGGAGGAATCCTGGAACACATTCTAGTCTGCTAGCAAAACAGTCCTGTAGCTTAGCATCTGCTTCATCTGACCACTTTTTTTATTGATCTAGTCACTGGTGCTTCCTGCTTTAATTTTTGCTTGTAAGCAGGAATCAGGAGGATGGAATTATGGTCAGATTTGCCAAATGGAGGGCGAGGGAGAGCTTTGTTTGCATCTCTGTGTGTGGAGTATAGGTGGTCCAGAGTTCTTTTCCCTCTGGTTGCACATTTAACATGCTGATAGAAATTTGGTAAAACTGATATAAGTTTCCCTGCATTAAAGTCTCCGGCTACTAGGAGCGCCGCCTCTGGGTGAGCGTTTTCTTGTTTGCTTATGGCTGAATACAGTTCATTCAATGCTATCTTAGTGCCTCTGACTGTGGTGGTATGTAAACAGCTACAAAAAAATATAAATGGCCTTGCCAAAATCCCACCCCGTAATTAACTTAATTTTGTCACCAGAGTCATACTTTCTGTGGCACACAGTCAAATGCTTTCTACAGAACAAACTTCAGTCAGGATAGGCAACTGAAATTCATCAAAGTATGTGTTATATTAAACAGAGGGAGTAAAATGTAGGCAAGCAATAAACATTTTAGAACTACTAGTCAAATAAGACATGGGCGAGATGACTAATTGTGGCAAAGAGATTTATAGACTAATAAACTTAAAAACAAATAGCCAAACCGAAAACCGCAGACATTACTTGTGCCTCGTATGAAACGCAGCCTAACATTATCATTGACAGCTGCCTTGAAGGAAACAAATAAAACATGCTTTCTGCTACTAAGATCAGTGAAATGTAGGCTGAACTGACAACGGAGTGAAGAGCAGAAACCTCAACTAGCAAGCAAGTCGCAACAGTGAAGAATTGAGTGTGTGCGCGTCCACGTGAAGGGGCGAATTCTGGCGGCGGGGGGGGCGACAACACCCGTGGAGGCGTAGCGACGAGCCGGCTGGGCGTAAAAACCTGACGATCCGGCTGAGGACTGGCGTGGGATGGGCGCCTTCCGAGCCAACCGTGGTAAGAAACCTCCCGAGCCAGCTAGGGCGTGACAGCCCGGCGCGCTTGCTTACATCCCCGGTTCCATCGGTGGCGGGCCCCCCGACGTCACCACTAACCGGAAAACAAGCATTCCCGGATGCTTCGTTTGGTGGCTTCAACATTCTGTAAGGACTGACGCTGGAGATGAGAAGCAGATTGTGATTGAGTCCAGGTGAGTCCAATAATCGTGATGCGCGTGACGGGGGCGGGCAGGTGTTCGTGATGATGGTGGCTGGAGTGCGTAATGCTGGGGAGCCTGGAGGGAAGAGCGGGCATGACATCCAGAGAAACCGAGATTGAAATAAAGTTTATATTCATGAAATTACTATAAGTGGAATTAAGATGACCCCAAAGCGATTTTTTTTAAAAGTCCATATTGATACAAAAACATGAAACAATTATTCCGTTTTGTTATGAACAAGTTGATTGGCAAAAGTCATGAAACATTGGAAGAATTGAATAAACCACCTTTGGGCTATGATAAAAATGATGCCTCTGGGGTCAGAATGACCAGTCGGGTAGCTTGAAGGTAAACCTCCTCTAGTGTGGGAGAGCAGTGGAGAATCACAGAGTAGGCTATATGGGAGTTGTAGTTTTAAGGAGGCCAGTGGTAAAACAATAGCCTACAGTATGCAATGTAACTGTATAATGTAACCATACAGTGCAACACATCCATTAAAATATCAACACCCACATGGTGACAGTGGTTCTCTGCTTTCCAGGCCTGTCTCCCAAATGACACCCTATTCCCTTTATAGTGCACTACTTTTGACCAGGGCCCATGGGGTTAGAGCATGTAGGTTCCTGTTGTCAGTTCCTGTTGTGTGTTGAGTCAGTCTGTGGTGTTAGAGGTTAAGATAAAGAGATGTTGAACGGGTGCTGGGGTGAGACTGTCTCAGAGCACGAGAGGAACTAAAACAAGCCAGTCAGATCTTCTAAGAAAGGCAAGTATCTATGTGAGCAGACTACCAGCTATAATTAGGACTGCTATAGATGTCAGTCTTTATGTGTTGACGTGAGAAAAGCCATCATACCGAGAGTACTAAGTTGGTTTAGGATATATTGTTATTCACTGATTCAAGTGATTCTATGAGCACAGTACTACATCAGTTGAGATACATCGTGTTGAAGAGCTGCTGTTTCTGTCGACCAAGCGGGACGGCTTTCTATGTGTTCTCAACCCTTGTTGTGTCTCTACTCTCTATCATACAGGATGGATTAGACTAGAGTAGAGTAGAACAGAATAGAGTAGAAAACAGTAGAATAGAGTAGAATAGAAAACAGTAGAATAGAGTAGAATAGAAAACAGTAGAATAGAGTAGAATAGAAAACAGTAGAATAGAAAACAGTAGAGTAGAAAAGAAAACAGTAGAAAAGAAAACAGTAGAATAGAATAGCTTTATTTGATTTAAGGTTGATGGTGTTGTTTCTATACAGGATGGCTGTTATTGATGCAGTGCTGGATCGTCTGCTAGATGGACTCCTGGGTCTGGGTCGTCTCCTGTCTCCTCTCTGCTCCCTCTTTGTTCTCCTCCAGCTCTCGGCTCTGGTTGTCCTCCTCGTCCTGTCCCTCCGTGTCGTCTGTCTGCTGTGGAGCCATGCTCAGTTCACCAGACGTCTCCGGTGCTTCAGTAAGCCCCCCACACAAAACTGGCTAATGGGACACCTAGGAGAGGTGAGAAAACACACTCTCTCTGTGTGTGTGTGTGTGTGTATGTGTGTATGTGTGTATGTGTGTATGTGTGTGTGTGTGTGTGTGTGTGTGTGTGTGTGTGTGTGTGTGTGTGTGTGTGTGTGTGTGTGTGTGTGTGTGTGTGTGTGTGTGTGTGTGTGTGTGTGTGTGTGTGTACAGACTGAATTAATGGATGGAATTGATAGGACCCCTACACTACAACCTGCATGTTGAGCTGAAAAAAAATTGACTTTGGTTAATAAAGCTAATTAATTTAAAGCTAATTAATTTAAACGTATGTTGCTCCAGGGAAAGGAAATATTTTTTTTGTGAATTCAGTGGATGTTTTAAGTCTCAGTGACCACCATTTTGTATTAGACTAGTGAAGCTGACTGTTAGGCAACAGTGCTTTTTTTACAGGAAAAGGTTCTTCCTGTGGTTCAGAAGTGTAAGCTACTGTAAGTGTCCCTTCCACCACAAACACTGAAAACTAAAGTCAGTCTTTTACAACTCTAGTTGTCAACACTGAAAACTAGTCAGTCTTTTACAACTCTAGTTGTCAACACTGAAAACTAGTCAGTCTTTTACAACTCTAGTTGTCAACACTGAAAACTAGTCAGTCTTTTACAACTCTAGTTGTCAACACTGAAAACTAAAGTCAGTCTTTACAACTCCAGTTGTCAACACTGAAAACTAAAGTCAGTCTTTTACAACTCTAGTTGTCAACACTGAAAACTAAAATCAGACTTTTACAACTCCAGTTGTCAACAGTGAAAACTAAAGTCAGTCTTTACTGCAGTCGTCCTGCCCTTTACAGTACAATACATCTCCTTCTAAAGTCTTTATTGGCAACTCATTCCACACCACTCTCTCCCAGCCTGGTGGTTATGAAGGAGCAGCTTTGTATCAGTCCTGTGGTTATGAAGGAGTAGCTTTGTATCAGTCCTGTGGTTATGAAGGAGTAGCTTTGTATCAGTCCTGTGGTTATGAAGGAGCAGCTTTGTATCAGTCCTGTGGTTATGAAGGAGCAGCTTTGTATCAGTCCTGTGGTTATGAAGGAGCAGCTTTGTATCAGTCCTGTGGTTATGAAGGAGCAGCTTTGTATCAGTCCTGTGGTTATGAAGGAGCAGCTTTGTATCAGTCCTGTGGTTATGAAGGAGCAGCTTTGTATCAGTCCTGTGGTTATGAAGGAGCAGCTTTGTATCAGTCCTGTGGTTATGAAGGAGTAGCTTTGTATCAGTCCTGTGGTTATGAAGGAGTAGCTTTGTATCAGTCCTGTGGTTATGAAGGAGCAGCTTTGTATCAGTCCTGTGGTTATGAAGGAGCAGCTTTGTATCAGTCCTACGGTTATGAAGGAGCAGCTTTGTATCAGTCCTGCGGTTATGAAGGAGCAGCTTTGTATCAGTCCTGCGGTTATGAAGGAGCAGCTTTGTATCAGTCCTGCGGTTATGAAGGAGCAGCTTTGTATCAGTCCTGTGGTTATGAAGGAGCAGCTTTGTATCAGTCCTGCGGTTATGAAGGAGTAGCTTTGTATCAGTCCTGCGGTTATGAAGGAGCAGCTTTGTATCAGTCCTGTGGTTATGAAGGAGTAGCTTTGTATCAGTCCTGTGGTTATGAAGGAGCAGCTTTGTATCAGTCCTGTGGTTATGAAGGAGCAGCTTTGTATCAGTCCTGTGGTTATGAAGGAGCAGCTTTGTATCAGTCCTGTGGTTATGAAGGAGCAGCTTTGTATCAGTCCTGTGGTTATGAAGGAGCAGCTTTGTATCAGTCCTGTGGTTATGAAGGAGCAGCTTTGTATCAGTCCTGTGGTTATGAAGGAGCAGCTTTGTATCAGTCCTGTGGTTATGAAGGAGCAGCTTTGTATCAGTCCTGTGGTTATGAAGGAGCAGCTTTGTATCAGTCCTGCGGTTGTTTCAGCAGTGTGTTTTGGTGACACCCGTAACTGGATATTGCACAGGGAAGTTTGGTTTCAGCAATAGTACAGCATGAAACATTACCTTCAAATTTCCCAATGCTGGAGGAACCCACCCCCCTCCGCAGCCTCCCTAATGTTGCCTTCACTGTAGGCCTTTCTTTGTTTCACTCATGAAATATACTATCTTTATCTTTCATATATTACAAACAAAATGTGTGTCTGCGTGTGCGCATGCGTGCGTGTTTCTACCTACGCGTGTGCGTGTGCGTGTGCGTGTGCGTGTGCGTGTGCGTGTGCGTGTGTGTGTGTGTGTGTGTGTGTAGATGCGGAGCACGGAGGAAGGTCTGCAGGCAGTAGATCAGCTGGTAAGAACCTACAGCCACTCCTGCTCCTGGTTTCTGGGCCCCTTCTACTCCCTGGTACGACTCTTCCACCCTGACTACATCAAGCCTCTGCTGCTGGCACCAGGTACATACATCTTTCCCTCCTGGGTCATGTTCATTAGGGCACCAAACTGAAGAAAACCAACTGAAACCGGGGAGGGACTAACTGGAATTGTCCAATAAGAAGTGCTAATTTTCATTTCCCATTGCTAAACGTTTTTACTTGTGTGCCCTAATGAACAGTGCGCCCTGTATACAGAATACCACTTCATTTAGTCCAGAGGACCACATTTCACATATTTGTCTACTTTGGGGTGGCAAAGTCTAACAACGATTTTCAGTAAGGTCCATGTCTGTGGGTAATATTTACAGATCACACCTTTCATGTTAGCATGCTGGGTATTAATATACAACAGAGTATTGTGGTATCTTACAGATCACACCTTTCATGTCAGCATGCTGGGTATTAATATACAACAGAGTATTGCGACAACTATAAAAACAACAGATCTGTATCTCTTCAACTTATTTCCATGACCAACTTCCCTAAAACAAGTATGTTGTTCTGCTATTTGAAATACTGTTATTTCAATGGTGAATCAGTCGATGTAAATCATCAGATACAACAGCCAAACATGGACCATGTTGTTCTGCTATTTGAAACACTGTTATTTCAATGGTGAATCAGTCGAGGTAAATCATCAGATACAACAGCCAAACATGGACCAATCCCATGGTTTTTAACATAACATCCATCCAATAGGAGGATCCATTGCTGTTTGATGCAGTCATTTTCAATGGGCATGTCAACGCTCCAACTTCTCTTCAACATTCTTTAATCAGCCTTCAAACATTTCAGACCCACATTCAACAAGATATATAAATATGTGAAAAACTATATTTTTTTGGAGAGGTTATATATTAATTTGATCAGGGGCTTGAATACCATCAAAGCTTTGCCACTATAAAGTGGATCCATTTTTTCCACTGGCCCATAGACTAATAGGCTGTCTGTCGTAGCCGCGGCAACATGTTTTGTGTAGGGGGGGTGCTGATCGCTCCCATACACACACCCGTCCTGCTCACCCACACTCCCATTAGGCCTACAGACATGACTGTCTACAAAAACACACGGATGGGATACACAAACAGGACAAGCTACATTTCTTGCCACATCACGACAGCCTTATCACACATTCAAAATGTACTGATTGATTAAAGTAGGGAAATGTGTGTTCCAATCACCAGCTCAAGTTTTGGAATAAAATATGCATCTCGTCTAGTTTATCCTTTTTTACGAACTGCTAGTGTGTCATTTAGAACAGGTTATAACCCCCCTAACCGCTAGTGTGTCATTTAGAATAGGTTATAACCCCCCTAACCGCTAGTGTGTCATTTAGAATAGGTTATAACTGCTAGTGTGTCATTTAGAATAGGTTATAACCCCCCTAACCTCTAGTTTGTCATTTAGAATAGGTTATAACCACCCTAATGGCTTCTGTGTTATTTAGAATAGGTTATAACCCCCCCCCTAAACGCTAGTTTGTCATTTAGAATAGGTTATAACCATCCTAATGGCTACTGTGTCATTTAGAATAGGTTATAACCCCCCCCCTAACAGCTAGTTTGTCATTTAGAATAGGTTATAACCACCCCTAACCGCTACTGTGTCATTTAGAATTGGTTATAGCCCCCCTAACGGCTACTGTGTCATTTAGAATAGGTTATAACCCCCCCCCCTAACTGCTAGTGTGTCATTTAGAACAGGTTATAACCTCCCTAACTGCTAGTGTGTCATTTAGAATAGGTTAACCCCCCCCCAACTGCTAGTGTGACATTTAGAATAGGTTATAACCCCCTCTAACCGCTAGTTTGTCATTTAGAATAGGTTATAACCACCCTAATGGCTACTGTGTCATTTAGAATAGGTTATAACCCCCCTAACCGCTAGTTTGTCAATTAGAATAGGTTATAACCCCCCTAATGGCTACTGTGTCATTTAGAATAGGTTATAACCCCCCCCTAACAGCTAGTTTGTCATTTAGAATAGGTTATAACCACCCCTAACCGCTACTGTGTCATTTAGAATTGGTTATAGCCCCCCTAACGGCTACTGTGTCATTTAGAATTGGTTATAACCCCCCCCCTAACTGCTAGTGTGTCATTTAGAACAGGTTATAACCTCCCTAACTGCTAGTGTGTCATTTAGAATAGGTTAAACCCCCCCCCCAACTGCTAGTGTGACATTTAGAATAGGTTATAACCCCCTCTAACCGCTAGTTTGTCATTTAGAATAGGTTATAACCACCCTAATGGCTACTGTGTCATTTAGAATAGGTTATAACCCCCCTAACTGCTAGTTTGTCAATTAGAATAGGTTATAACCCCCCTAATGGCTACTGTGTCATTTAGAATAGGTTATAACCCCCCTAATGGCTACTGTGTCATTTAGAATAGGTTATAACCCCCCTAATGGCTACTGTGTCATTTAGAATAGGTTATAACCCCCCTAATGGCTACTGTGTCATTTAGAATTGGTTATAGCCCCCCTAACTGCTAGTGTGTCATTTAGACCCCCCATAACTGCTAGTGTGTCATTTAAAATAAGTTATAACCCCCCCTAACTGCTAGTGTGTCATTTAGAATAGGTTGCTAGTGTCAACAGTGATGTTGATGAGAAAAACTCACTTGTTTCGGGAGCGCGAGTCGCGGCTCAATTGACTCTTGCAGATCAAATCATTAAAATCCAGAAGGAAAATATTTACACCAGAAGCAACCTAATATCACACAGTCAAACTCTCAGTCATTTAGTGAGTTCACCATTCTGCGATCCTCACTGTTAAACATCGCACAGTGTTCAACACAATGCTCTTTATGTCATCATTTGATCTGATCAGTCAACGCCAATTTTTTCTAACATCCTCACATCTCAATTAGGCTTAAATGTGTCGGTTTAGACAGAGAAGATAGGTCTAAACATGTGATTTGGTTGTCCATTGTGCTACTTGCTCTAGTGTGCTAGCTAGCCAGTGTGTTTACAGTTTAGTTAATTTGTCATGAGAAAAAGGCTTGTGGAAAAAAGAACTCCCTTGCATGGTTTTACCATCTCACCACCAGGTGGTGCTGCCGCGCCCTCTGCACCCCTACTTCCTGCTGCCATGCTGTCTGCTTTTCTCCCTAGCAAGTAGACCTACAGTGACTATTTTTCTGAATTGCCTTCACCATTTGTCCATCCTTGCAGCTTCCATCACAGTCAAAGATGAGCTGTTCTATGGGTTCCTGAGACCATGGCTGGGTAAGTACAAAACATGAACACCTTCCATTTACTTTACCCAGGACTATACAATACACTCTCAAATCAAATCCTCTCTCACAGTCACAGTAATATTTCCTATACCATATACAGTACTTTCAGATCCTCTGTCCTTGTGACAATAATATGTCCTATACCATATACAGTACTTTAGGCTCCTCTATCCTAGTCAAAGTTACAGAAATATTTCCTATGCTATATACAGTACTTTCAGACTGTCTATCCTGGTCACAGTTACAGTAATATTTCCTATGCTATATACAGTACTTTCAGACTGTCTATCCTGGTCACAGTTACAGTAATATTGTCATACAGGACAGAGTCTTCTCCTGAGTAACGGAGAGGACTGGTCTCGTCGTAGACGTCTACTCACTCCTGCCTTCCACTTCGACATCCTCAAGAACTATGTGAAGATCTTCAACCACTCCTCTGACGTCATGCATGTGAGTCTATGGAGCAACAGCCGCGATTACGTGGGTTCATTTGAGTAGCAATCAAGTAAACTAATTTGGCCCGTAACATTAAATATGTTAGAGAAACAAGGTGTATAGTTTACAAGTTCTTTTTTTTGCAGCAGCTTCTCTGTTTTTAAACTGCCCTGTGTAAGTATTGTGATAGTGAAGCATTTTTACTTCTTTTGGCTCTTATACTTGAAAACTTTGGATCCGTATCGGGTGAAGCGTTTAGAAATTACAGCAGTTTTTTGTACATCGTCCTCCCATTTTAGGGGAGCAAACTAGTAAAAAGTGAAGTATTTGGTCCCGTGTTCATAACACACAATGACTACATCAAATTAGTTGGATGCATTTGCTTTTTGTTTTGGTTGGGTTTCAGATTATTTTGTGCCCAATAGAAATGAATGGTAAATAATATATCGTGTCATTTTGTGGTCACTTTTGTTGTATATAAGAATAGAACATGTTTCTAAGCACTTCTACATGAGTGTAGAAGCTTTGACACAGTTACAAAAAAGGGACATTTAGGAACGTTTACATGTCTACGCTTTTGCAATTTGTGAGAGCAAATTATTGTTTTTAAACTTATTAATTGATACAGTGTGTCAGACAGAGGCGGCTGGTGGGAGGAGCTATGTCGATTCCATTCCAGCCAATACAATGAGCCCGTCCTCCTATAGCTCCTCCCACCAGCCTCACCTGGTGTAAGAATGTAAGAGGTAGTCTGGCGATGTGGTGAGGTAGGCAACAAAAATGTCTCCCATATAGAGTTAGTTGGAGGACTCATCATGGACATAACCCGTTTTAGCATGTACACTGCCATTGAGGGATTCCACCATTTTAAAGAAGTGAACTTGGTGGGGACTCCTATTAGTTCTAAGTGATCAGCCAAATATCAGAGCATTGTCGCCTGGTTGCATTGTTTGTAAATGGATTTAAGCTATATTACTGCCATCTAGTGGCCACAATAAATGAATGATGATTCAGGACTCCAGCACTGCAGGTGGCTGTAAATCACCAATATTAGCTTTATGCTTTTTAAAAACACTAAGAAATAAGAAAATGGACTACTTCAAAATGGAGATAGCACGGGCAGCGTCACTGAGGCTATCACAGACACCTTAATGGGACAGATACAAAGATGACTCCTCTAACTAACTCTATGGTCTCTCCCCTGTTGGTTGGCGTCAGTCTAAGTGGCGCCGCCTGGTGGCCGAGGGAGAGAGCCGCCAGGAGATGTTCAGTCACATCAGCCTGATGACTCTGGACAGTCTGCTCAGATGTACCTTCAGCTACAACAGCAACTGCCAGGAGTGAGTAGTCCATGTTTAATATGACTGATACAGAAGCAGTGAGTAGTCTATGTTTAATATGACTGATACAGAAGCAGTGAGTAGTCTATGTTTAATATGACTGATACAGAAGTAGTGAGTAGTCCATGTTTAATATGACTGATACAGAAGCAGTGAGTAGTCTATGTTTAATATGACTGATACAGAAGTAGTGAGTAGTCCATGTTTAATATGACTGATACAGAAGTAGTCTATGTTTAATATGACTGATACAGAAGCAGTGAGTAGTCTATGTTTAATATGACTGATACAGAAGTAGTCTATGTTTAATATGACTGATACAGAAGTAGTGAGTAGTCTATGTTTAATATGACTGATACAGAAGCAGTGAGTAGTCTATGTTTAATATGACTGATACAGAAGCAGTGAGTAGTCTATGTTTAATATGACTGATACAGAAGCAGTAAGTAGTCTATGTTTAATATGACTGATACAGAAGCAGTGAGTAGTCTATGTTTAATATGACTGATACAGAAGTAGTCTATGTTTAATATGACTGATACAGAAGTAGTGAGTAGTCCATGTTTAATATGACTGATACAGAAGTAGTGAGTAGTCCATGTTTAATATGACTGATACAGAAGTAGTGAGTAGTCTATGTTTAATATGGCTGATACAGAAGTAGTGAGTAGTCTATATTTAATATGACTGATACAGAAGCAGTGAGTAGTCTATGTTTAATATGGCTGATACAGAAGTAGTGAGTAGTCTATATTTAATATGACTGATACAGAAGCAGTGAGTAGTCTATGTTTAATATGACTGATACAGAAGCAGTGAGTAGTCTATGTTTAATATGACTGATACAGAAGCAGTGAGTAGTCTATGTTTAATATGACTGATACAGAAGCAGTGAGTAGTCTATGTTTAATATGACTGATACAGAAGCAGTGAGTAGTCCATGTTTAATATGACTGATACAGAAGCAGTGAGTAGTCTATGTTTAATATGACTGATACAGAAGCAGTGAGTAGTCCATGTTTAATATGACTGATACAGGAGTAGTCTATGTTTAATATGACTGATACAGAAGTAGTCTATGTTTAATATGACTGATACAGAAGTAGTGAGGAGTCTATGTTTAATATGACTGATACAGAAGGTAGTGAGTAGTCTATGTTTAATATGACTGATACAGAAGCAGTGAGTAGTCTATGTTTAATATGACTGATACAGAAGTAGTCTATGTTTAATATGACTGATACAGAAGCAGTGAGTAGTCTATGTTTAATATGACTGATACAGAAGTAGTGAGTAGTCTATGTTTAATATGACTGATACAGAAGCAGTGAGTAGTCTATGTTTAATATGACTGATACAGAAGCAGTGAGTAGTCTATGTTTAATATGACTGATACAGAAGTAGTGAGTAGTCTATGTTTAATATGACTGATACAGAAGTAGTGAGTAGTCTATGTTTAATATGACTGGTACAGAAGTAGTGAGTAGTCTATGTTTAATATGACTATCCTCCTCCCCTCTACCCTCCTCCTCTATCTAACTCTGTCTCCATACTCCCCTCTACCCTCCTCCTCTATCTAACTCTGTCTCCATACTCCCCTCTACCCTCCTCCTCTATCTATCTCTGTCTCCATACTCCCCTCTACCCTCCTCCTCTATCTAACTCTGATGTCTGATGGCTCCTTTCGTCCAGGAGCTCCAGTGAGTACATAGCAGCCATTTTTGAGCTGAGCACCTTGGTGATCGAGCGGAGAGGACGTATCCAGCACCACTGGGACTGGCTGTACTGGAGGTCCCCAGAGGGACAGCGCTTCAAACAGGCCTGCAGTGTAGTACACAGGTAGGAATTGGCTGAAGATCTCCCTGAAATTCTGAGGTTTTCCTGAAATTCCTTTTGGAAGATTCCTGGAAGCTGGAAATCCAAGATTCCTCCGAACAGGATTTCTGGAATACTTGGGAATTTTCAGAAAGTAAATCAAATTCTTACAACCCTATACACAGGTTCACCAGGACTGTTGTCCAGGAGCGCAGAGCACAGCTTCTCCACCAGGGGGAGCCAGAGAGCCACACTGACACCACAAGAGGGGAGGAGAAGAGGAAAAGAGTAGCAGACTTCATTGATTTGTTACTGCTGTCAAAGGACGAGGAAGGCCATGGTCTCACAGATGAGGAGATAAAAGCAGAGGCAGACACTTTCATGTTTGGAGGTGATCCTCGAGTGTTTAGATCCACCCTATCCTTTACTACTGTATTTACCCTGGCAGTATATCCTATCACAAATACTGTATTTAACCTGGCAGTATATCCTATCACAACTACTGTATTTACCCTGGCAGTATATCCTGTCATGAACTACTGTATTTACCCTGGCAGTATATCCTATCACAACTACTGTATTTAACCTGGCAGTATATCCTATCATAAACTACCGTATTTACCCTGGCAGTATATCCTATCATAACTACTGTATTTAACCTGGCAGTATATCCTATCATAAACTACTGTATTTAACCTGGCAGTATATCCTATCACAACTACTGTATTTAACCTGGCAGTATATCCTATCATAACTACTGTATTTACCCTGGCAGTATATCCTATCACAAACTACTGTATTTACCCTGGCAGTATATCCTATCACAACTACTGTATTTAACCTGGCAGTATATCCTATCACAAATACTGTATTTACCTTGGCAGTATATCCTATCACAAATACTGTATTTAACCTGGCAGTATATCCTATCATAAACTACTGTATTTACCCTGGCAGTATATCCTATCATAAACTACTGTATTTACCCTGGCAGTATATCCTATCACAACTACTGTATTTACCCTGGCAGTATATCCTATCACAACTACTGTATTTAACCTGGCAGTATATCCTATCATAAACTACTGTATATAACCTGGCAGTATATCCTATCATAAACTACTGTATTTAACCTGGCAGTATATCCTATCACAAACTACTGTATTTTCCTTGGCAGTATATCCTATCATAAACTACTGTATTTACCCTGGCAGTATATCCTATCATAAACTACTGTATTTACCCTGGCAGTATATCCTATCATAAACTACTGTATTTACCCTGGCAGTATATCCTATCATAAACTACTGTATTTACCCTGGCAGTATATCCTATCACAAACTACTGTATTTACCCTGGCAGTATATCCTATCATAAACTACTGTATTTACCCTGGCAGTATATCCTATCATAAACTACTGTATTTAACCTGGCAGTATATCCTATCACAAATACTGTATTTAACCTGGCAGTATATCCTATCATAAACTACTGTATTTACCCTGGCAGTATATCCTATCATAAACTACTGTATATACCCTGGCAGTATATCCTATCATAAACCACTTAATTTGAGACTTTATTCTCTCTCAGGTCATGACACCACGGCCAGCGGGATCAGCTGGGTGCTGTATAACCTGTCTCAGCATCAGGACTACCAGGACCGCTGTAGAGCCGAGGTCAACGACCTGCTACAAGACCGAAAGACAGAGGACTTAAACTGGTCAGCACCTGTCTGTCTGTCTGTCTGCTTGCCTGTCAGGGGGATGGGTTATACTACAGGGTGAGGGGGACGGGTCATACCACAGGGTGAGGGGAGGGGGACGGGTCATACCACAGGGGGAGGGGAGGGGGACGGGTCATACCACAGGGTGAGATGAGGGGGACGGGTCATACCACAGGGTGAGGGGAGGGGAACGGGTCATACCACAGGGTGAGGGGAGGGGGACGGGTCATATCACAGGGTGAGGGGAGGGGGACGGGTCATACCACAAGGTGAGGGGAGGGGAACGGGTCATACCACAGGGTGAGATGAGGGGAACGGGTCATACCACAGGGTGAGGGGAGGGGGACGGGTCATACCACAGGGTGAGGGGAGGGGGACGGGTCATATCACAGGGTGAGGGGAGGGGGACGGGTCATACCACAGGGTGAGGGGAGGGGGACGGGTCATACCACAGGGTGAGGGGAGGGGGACGGGTCATACCACAGGGTGAGGGGAGGGGGACGGGTCATACCACAGGGTGAGGGGAGGGGGACGGGTCATACCACAGGGTGAGGGGACGGGTCATACCACAGGGTGAGGGGAGGGGGACGGGTCATACCACAGGGTGAGGGGAGGGGGATGGGTCATACCACAGGGTGAGGGGAGGGGGACGGGTCATACCACAGGGTGAGGGGACGGGTCATACCACAGGGTGAGGGCAGGGGGACGGGTCATACCACAGGGTGAGGGGAGGGGGACGGGTCATACAACAGGCTTTTCCCAAATAGGGCAAATTTGTAATAATGTAAAGTTACTTCATCTCAACATGGCAGGAATGTGTTCTCATCTGTCTAGTTCTTTACAGGACTAGATAAAAGGAGAGGATACCACTTTAATAAGAGGAGTCTGGTATCTCTATAGGCCAAGACTCTCAAAACCACAGAGAGGATACAACTTTAATAAGAGGAGTCTGGTATCTCTGTAGTCCAAGACTCCCAAAACCACAGAGAGGATACAACTTTAATAAGAGGAGTCTGGTATCTCTGTAGTCCAAGACTCCCAAACCACAGAGAGGATACCACTTTAATAAGAGGAGTCTGGTATCTCTGTAGGCCAAGACTCCCAAAACAGACCAGTCCTTTCTGTGTGTGTGAATGATCCATAAAAGAGTGACTGGTGTGTTGTGTTTCTGCAGGGAGGACCTGAGCAGCCTCCCCTTCACCACCATGTGTATCAAAGAGTCTCTGAGACTGCACTCCCCCGTGTCTGCTGTCACCAGACGATACACTAAGGACATCACGGTGCCAGGTGGACGGGTCATACCACAGGGTGAGGGGAGGGGGATGGGTCATACCACAAGGTGAGGGGAGGGGGACGGGTCATACCACAGGGTGAGGGGAGGGGGATGGGTCATACCACAAGGTGAGGGGAGGGGGACGGGTCATACCACAGGGTGAGGGGAGGGGGGCGGGTCATACCACAGGGTGAGGGGAGGGGGATGGGTCATACCACAGGGTGAGGGGAGGGGGACGGGTCATACCACAGGGTGAGGGGAAGGGGATGGGTCATACCACAGGGTGAGGGGAAGGGGATGGGTCATACCACAGGGTGAGGGGAAGGGGACGGGTCATACCACAGGGTGAGGGGAAGGGGATGGGTCATACCACAGGGTGAGGGGAGGGGGACGGGTCATACCACAGGGTGAGGGGAGGGGGACGGGTCATACCACAGGGTGAGGGGAGGGGGACGGGTCATACCACAAGGTGAGGGGAGGGGGACGGGTCATACCACAGGGTGAGGGGAGGGGGACGGGTCATACCACAAGGTGAGGGGAGGGGGACGGGTCATACCACAGGGTGAGGGGAGGGGGACGGGTCATACCACAAGGTGAGGGGAGGGGGACGGGTCATACCACAGGGTGAGGGGAGGGGGACGGGTCATACCACAGGGTGAGGGGAGGGGGACGGGTCATACCACAGGGTGAGGGGAGGGGGACGGGTCATACCACAGGGTGAGGGGAGGGGGATGGGTCATACCACAGGGTGAGGGGAGGGGGACGGGTCATACCACAAGGTGAGGGGAGGGGGACGGGTCATACCACAGGGTGAGGGGAGGGGGACGGGTCATACCACAGGGTGAGGGGAGGGGGACGGGTCATACCACAGGGTGTATTTGCATATTTAAATACATTAACATAAAGGGGAGGAACAGGGCTACAACCACCAAACACTTTCTCTGTGTACCCTACCTGCTCTGTCTACCCTACCTGCTCTGTCTACCCTACCTACCCTACCTGCTCTGTCTACCCTACCTACCCTACCTGCTCTGTCTACCCTACCTTCTCTGTCTACCCTACCTACCCTACCTACTCTGTCTACCCTACCTGCTCTGTCCACCCTACCTGCTCTGTCTACCCTACCTACCCTACCTGCTCTGTCTACCCAACTACCCTGCCTGCTCTGTCTACCCTACCTACCCTACCTGCTCTGTCTACCCTACCTACCCTACCTGCTCTGTCTACCCTACCTTCTCTGTCTACCCTACCTACCCTACCAGCTCTGTCTACCCTACCTGCTCTGTCTACCCTACATACCCTACCTGCTCTGTCTACCCTACCTGCTCTGTCTACCCTACCTGCTCTGTCTACCCTACCTGCTCTGTCTTCCCTACCTGCTTTGTCTACCCTACCTACCCTGCCTGCTCTGTCTACCCTACCTACCCTACCTGCTCTGTCTACCCTACCTGCTCTGTCTACCCTACCTACCCTACCTGCTCTGTCTACCCTACCTACCCTACCTGCTCGGTCTACCCTACCTGCTCTGTCTACCCTACCTTCTCTGTCTACCCTACCCTCTCTGTCTACCCTACCTACCCTACCCTCTCTGTCTACCCTACCTACCCTACCTTCTCTGTCTACCCTACCTGCTCTGTCTACCCTACCTACCCTACCTGCTCTGTCTACCCTACCTTCTCTGTCTACCCTACCTGCTCTGTCTACCCTACCTGCTCTGTCTAGACTGCCTGCTCTGTCTAGACTGCCTGCTCCGTTTACCCTACCTGCTCTGTCTACCCTACCTTCTCTGTCTACCCTACCTACCCTACCTGCTCTGTCTACCTCATGAATTACTGTTGTTGTCACGTTCTCTTGCATAATTCAACAAACGTGTTAGCAGTATACACTCTGATTAGAAATCAACACTCTTGGGTCTAGATTTACACCTATCTAAACATGCTTTACTTATACAATACGAGTGTTCATTTTCCGAAGATGCTTTCATTTCAGCGGATCTAATTTGTAAACATTTCAACTATATTAAATTGTAACTTTTTTAAATTCCACGAAAAATGTATTCTCTTTCTTATGACATACACTACCAGTCAAAAGTTTGGACAGACCTACTCAATCAAGGGTTTTTCTTTATTTTTACTATTTTCTACACTGTAGAATAGAGTGAAGACATCAACATTTTGAAATAACACGTGGAATCATGTAGTAACCAAAAAAGTGTTAAACAAATCAAAATATATTTTATATTTGAGTTTCTTCAAAGTAGCAACCCTTTGCCTTGATGACAGTTTTTTTGCACACGCTTGGCATTCTCTCAACCAGCTTCATGAGGTAGTCACCTGGAATGCATTTCAATTAACAGGTGTGCCTTGTTAAAAGTGAATTTGTGGAATTCCTTTCCTTAATGCGTTTGAGCCAATCAGTTGTGTTGTAACAAGGTAGGGGTGGTATACAGAAGATAGCCCTATTTGGTAAAAGACCAAGTCCTTTTTATGGCAAGAACAGCTCAAATAAGCAAAGAGGGAAAACCCTGTAATGAGTAGGTGTGTCCAAACTTTTGACTGGTACTGTACGTGTGGAGACGGTGCGTTACATCCCTGACCAAGCTTTAGCGTTCTTATAGACTAAACGGAAAGGCAACGTAAACACAGGAAATAGATAGCTGAACGAGACAGATCCGCAGGTGGGCGGAGCATGTGCATTGCTAATACTAATGTCTTTTGGCTTATGTCTTTTTCTACCTCAGGTAGCATCTGTATGGTGAGCATCTATGGGACCCATCACAACCCTGAGATCTGGCCTGACCCAGACGTTAGTACAGTTTACAACATCTACACTCAGGGCTCTGACGAGCTCCTAATATATCCTCTCACAGGGCCGCTGACAGGCTCACTTTAGTCTGACGGCATTTCACTCTTCTCCTCTCCAGGTCTACAACCCCATGCGCTTTGACCCTGAGAACTCAAAGGACCGTTCATCCCATGCCTTCATACCCTTCTCTTCAGGACCTAGGTATGGATTCTAATTTACATTATCTTTATACACATCGTCATCACAGCTCAGGCATAGCCTAATGTTTATAACCTGTTCCCTGATCCGTTTGTGCTGACATGACAGTCCAAACAGATCCGGAGACCAGTATTAACCGTCACGATCATTCTGTGCTATAGGAACTGTATAGGTCAGAAGTTTGCCATGGCGGAGCTGCGTGTGGTGGTGGCGCTGACCTTGAGGAGGTTCCGTTTGACCCCTGGGGGGGTGGAGGTGAGGAGGCTACCCCAGCTGGTGCTCAGGGCCGAGGGGGGGCTGTGGCTGACGCTGGAGACCCTAGACACCCCCCAGGACTAACCCCTGACCTCCATCTCTCCTCTATGGATCAGACATAGAGAAACTGCTTTCATGATTTTACTGTATAAACATACACTGAGTATACGAAACGTTAAGAACACCTTAACACAGTAAAATACATAGGCCTAAAGCCGACAAATAAAAACAGTCAAATCATAGTTCTAAAGCCGACAAATAAAAACAGTAAAACATCCTGATGAAAGTGCAGGTTCTCATGAATCTCTCTACTCAGTCTCTCTGTCTTGACTTGATCTCTGACTCAACGTTGTCAGGACAGAGAAACCACATACATGCTCTTTGCTCTCTCAGTTGGATAGAAAAATAAACCCGGTACTTGTTGTTTCTCACAAGTGTATCAGGTTGTGAACGTTTCCACTCCGGGAAGGAGAACGGTAAATGACTGTAATACATGCATTAATATGAATGTAACCACATGATGAGATGAACGGTACATCTACTATGCCTACTGGCTACATATATAATGGAGAATGGAACAAAACAAACAATCGAAGAGCAAACAATTCACAACAATGAAAGTGCAAGAATTGCCAGGAGACAGCAGAGGGGACATTCTGGAGAGCTGAGAGCATGCATTCTGGAGAGCTGAGGGAACATTCTGGAGAGCTGAGGGAACATTCCGGAGAGCTGAGGGAACATTCTGGAGAGCTGAGGGAACATTCCGGAGAGCTGAGGGAACATTCCAGAGAGCTGAGGGAACATTCCGGAGAGCTGAGGGAACATTCCGGAGAGCTGAGGGAACATTCTGGAGAGCTGAGGGAACATTCTGGAGAGCTGAGAGCATGCATTCTGGAGAGCTGAGGGAACATTCTGGAGAGCTGAGGGGACATTCTGGAGAGCTGAGGGAACATTCTGGAGAGCTGAGGGAACATTCTGGAGAGCTGAGGGAACATTATGGAGAGCTGAGAGCATGCATTCTGGAGAGCTGAGGGGACATTCTGGAGAGCTGAGAGCATGCATTCTGGAGAGCTGAGGGAACATTCTGGAGAGCTGAGAGCATGCATTCTGGAGATCTGAGGGAACATTCTGGAGAGCTGAGAGCATGCATTCTGGAGAGCTGAGGGAACATTCTGGAGAGCTGAGAGCATGCATTCTGGAGAGCTGAGGGAACATTCTGGAGAGCTGAGGGAACATTCTGGAGAGCTGAGAGCATGCATTCTGGAGAGCTGAGGGAACATTCTGGAGAGCTGAGGGAACATTCTGGAGAGCTGAGGGAACATTCTGGAGAGCTGAGGGAACATGCTGGAGAGCTGAGGGAACATTCTGGAGAGCTGAGGGAACATTATGGAGAGCTGAGAGCATGCATTCTGGAGAGCTGAGGGAACATTCTGGAGAGCTGAGAGCATGCATTCTGGAGAGCTGAGGGAACATTCTGGAGAGCTGAGAGCATGCATTCTGGAGATCTGAGGGAACATTCTGGAGAGCTGAGAGCATGCATTCTGGAGAGCTGAGGGAACATTCTGGAGAGCTGAGAGCATGCATTCTGGAGAGCTGAGGGAACATTCTGGAGAGCTGAGGGAACATTCTGGAGAGCAGAGGGAACATTCTGGAGAGCTGAGAGCATGCATTCTGGAGAGCAGAGGGAACATTCTGGAGAGCAGAGGGAACATTCTGGAGAGCAGGGGGAACATTCTGGAGAGCAGAGGGAACATTCTGGAGAGCAGAGGGAACATTCTGGAGAGCTGAGAGCATGCATTCTGGAGAGCTGAGGGAACATTCTGGAGAATTGAGAGCATGCATTCTGGAGAGCTGAGGGAACATTCTGGAGAGCTGAGAGCATGCATTCTGGAGAGCTGAGGGAACATTCTGGAGAGCTGAGAGCATGCATTCTGGAGAGCTGAGGGAACATTCTGGAGAGCTGAGAGCATGCATTCTGGAGAGCTGAGGGAACATTCTGGAGAGCAGAGGGAACATTCTGGAGAGCAGAGGGAACATTCTGGAGAGCAGAGGGAACATTCTGGAGAGCAGAGGGAACATTCTGGAGAGCAGAGGGAACATTCTGGAGAGCTGAGAGCATGCATTCTGGAGAGCTGAGGGAACATTCTGGAGAGCTGAGAGCATGCATTCTGGAGATCTGAGGGAACATTCTGGAGAGCTGAGAGCATGCATTCTGGAGAGCTGAGGGAACATTCTGGAGAGCTGAGAGCATGCATTCTGGAGAGCTGAGGGAACATTCTGGAGAGCTGAGAGCATGCATTCTGGAGAGCTGAGGGAACATTCTGGAGAGCTGAGAGCATGCATTCTGGAGAGCTGAGGGAACATTCTGGAGAGCAGAGGGAACATTCTGGAGAGCAGAGGGAACATTCTGGAGAGCAGAGGGAACATTCTGGAGAGCAGAGGGAACATTCTGGAGAGCAGAGGGAACATTCTGGAGAGCAGAGGGAACATTCTGGAGAGCTGAGAGCATGCATTCTGGAGAGCTGAGGGAACATTCTGGAGAGCTGAGAGCATGCATTCTGGAGATCTGAGGGAACATTCTGGAGAGCTGAGAGCATGCATTCTGGAGATCTGAGGGAACATTCTGGAGAGCTGAGAGCATGCATTCTGGAGATCTGAGGGAACATTCTGGAGAGCTGAGAGCATGCATTCTGGAGAGCTGAGGGAACATTCTGGAGAGCTGAGAGCATGCATAATGGAGAGAGACACCCATATCTTCGCCACACATCCCTCCCCTTCTTCTTGTTGCGACATTTTAAATTAGTCTGGAAGACACATTATCTTCACACATGTGAGATGTTTATCACTGGCAGCCATAACTCAATAATCAGCTAGGCCTGTTGCCATAGGCTACCTGCCGCTTATGATGCTCTGTGGCTAAGTTAAGCTCTCTGGTAAAGAATTTAGAATTATTTTATTTAGACAGGAGTAATTCTATAATGTTGGTAAAAGATCAATTACTTTAGGGGAAGCCAGCATCTGAACAGTGCACCGTGCACCCGCTAATTTTCCTTTCTAATTCGCAAGTAGGCTGAAACCAGAGATAAATATATATAATGATGAGATGCTGATGTCTCCGCCCTAACAATGTGAGTCGTCCCAAAGGCGGGAATGTAGGCTACAAGCTTAGGTCTGCATATCATACCCATAGAAACGCATTAGGTTAATAATACAGGATATATTTTGGCGAGAGGGAGCCCTCTCGCTTCCCCTAATCCTCTGTGCTGAAACTAGCGAGAGAAACAGCGCCCCTCTGTTTCCTGAGGTGTAGACCATGTATCTGATGCTATCTGGCAGGAAAAAGTACTACATGCCATACTGCTTTTGTCCAGACAGCATCACATACGGAGACGCTTTTTCGCTCGCTCGAATGATTTATCTGAGATTGATGCGTCTTTTTGTCGGCGCGCGTCTTGGTCAAATAAATGTTCAATATTTCAATATTTTATTAGACGGTCAAGGACGTAGGTAAGGGCGGGCCAGCCCCCCTAGTTCCGGACCATAACGCCTACCGCCCATAACGTTCCAGGCGCACCGGTTTGTGTCAAGAAATGCAACGCTGCTGGGTTTTTCAGGCTCAACAGTTTCCCGTGTATATCAACAATGGCCCACCACCCAAAGGACATCCAGCCAACTTGAGAACAACTGGGAGAAGCATAGGGTGGTACTGTAGGTAGCCTAGCGCTTAAGAGCGTTGGGCCAGTAACTGAAAGGTCACTGGTTTGAATCCCCTAGCAGACTAGGGGGAAAAATCTGTCGATGTGCCCTTGATCAAGGCACTTAACTCAAGTCACTCTGGATAAGAGTCCCTGTGGAACGCTTTCGACACTCTGTAGAGTTCATGCCCTGACTAATTGATGCTGTTCTGAGGGCAAAAGGGGGGGCAACTCAATATCAGGAAGGTGTTCATAATGTTTTGTCCACTCAGTGTACGTCAGCTGAAGCATGTATTAGAACATAAATATATATAGAAACATTTCAATGCACAGTGAATGTAGGTCGGCCTACTGAATGTATGTGAACATAAATTCATTAAGTACTTTTTCATCTGAATTGTTAATGCGATTTTTGTAAGCTATTTTTCTGCAGTGTGCGTGCATTGTTATTTTGAGATTCAATAAACATAGCCTTGAGTACTGTGCTAGCATGTGAACCAGACGCCTCTGCTCTGATCTGTCTTTACTCGTTTTGAATAAGAGATTTCCCTCCTTGAATAAGTTGGCAAATATATCAGGTATTTGCCAGTGTTACATGATTCAGTTACAGTGTCAATGGCAGTTTACCAGGGAGAGCTTGGGAAAAAATGTGTTGCAGAGCACATATCTAACCCCAAACACTCATCAACACAGTGGTGGATACTGGGGTGGCAGGTAGTCTAGTGGTTAGAGGGGGGGGCAGGTAGCCTAGTGGTTAGAGGGGGTGGCAGGTAGCCTAGTGGTTAGAGCGTTGGGCCAGTTACCGAGAGGTTGCTGGATTGAATCCCTGAGCTGACAAGGTAAAAATCTGTCATTCTGCCCCTGAACAAGGCAGTTAACCCACTGTTCATTGTACATAAACATTTGTACTTAACTGACTTGCCTAGTTAAATAAAGGTTAAATAAAAAATATATTAAATTAAAACCTGCTCCAGAGCACTCAGGACCTCAGACTGGGGCGAAGATTCACCTTCCAACAAAACAATGGCCCTGAGCACACAGGCAAGACAACGCAGGAATGGCTTCGGGACAAGTCTCTGAATGTCCTTGAGTGGCCCAGCCAGAGCCCGGACTTGAACCCGATCTAACATCTCTGGAGAGACCTCAAAATAGCTGTGCAGCGATGCTCCCCATCCAACCTGACAGAGCTTGAGAGGATCTGCAGAGAAGAATGGGAGAAACTCCCCAAATACAGGTGTGCCAAGCTTGTAGCATCATACCCAAGAAGACTCGAGGCTGTAATCTCTGCCAAAGGTGCTTCAACAAAGTACTGAGTAAAGGGTCTGAATGCTTATGTAAATGTGATATTTCAAAACAAAACCATGTTTGTGCTTCGTCATTATGGGATATTGTGTGTATTTTGATTAGGGGAAAAAACTATTTAATAATTTTTTAGAATAAGGCTGTAATGTAACAAAATGTGGGAAAAGTCAAGGGGTCTGAATACTTTCCAAATCCACTGTAAGTGTTTCCAATGGCATCATCAACCAATTGGTAGACAGGTAGGATAGGTAGGCGATTTTAGTAGGCAACTGCTTAAAATCACATCATGCACACTGATGATGTCATTGGAAACTTATCTTCCTTTATCTTCATTACTACAAAACATAGAAACACACCGTTTCCCCACCTCAGGTAGCATCATTACGTTGAGATGGTGCTGTTGAACATTTCAGAAAGTTCTCTTCATGTTAGAACACTATGGGAGGCAACCTGGATGTCTAGAGAGACTACTCTAAGTTCATATCTTTTTTAAATGTAACCTTTATTTAACTAGGCAAGTCAGTTAAGAAAAATATATTATTTACGGTGACGGCCTACCAAAAGGCAAAAGTCCTCCTGCGGGGACGGGGGATTAAAAATACAAATCAATTCAATAGAAATATAGGACAAAACACACATCACGACAAGAGAGACTGCACAACACTACATAAAGAGAGACCTAAGATGACAACATAGCATGGCAGCAACACATGACAACACAGCATGGAAGCAACACAACATGACAACAACATGGTAGCAGCACAAAACATGTTACAAACATTATTGGGCACAGACAACAGCACAAATGGCAAGAAGGTAGAGACAACAATACATCACGCAAAGCAGCCACAACTGTCAGTAAGAGTGTCCATGATTGAGTCTTTGAATGAAGAGATTGAGATAAAACTGTCCAGTTTGAGTGTTTGCTGCAGTTTGTTGCGGTTTTCATCAAGGATCTCTCTGTACTTTTCTCCGTTCATCTTTCCCTTTATCCTGACTAGTCTCCCAGTCCCTGCCGCTGAAAAACATCCCAACAGCATGATGCTGCCACCACCATGCTTCACCGTAGGGATGGTGCCAGGTTTCCTCCAGACGTGAAGCTTGGCATTCAGGCCAAAGAGTTCAATCTTGGTTTCATCAGGCCAGAGAATCTTGTTTCTCATAGTCTGAGAGTCCTTTAGTTGCCTTTTGGAAAACTACAAGCGGGCTTTCATGTTCTTTTTACTGAGGAGTGGCTTCCGTATGGCCACTCTTCCATAAAGGCCCGATTGGTGGAGTGCTGCAGAGATGGTTGTCCTTCTGGAAGGTTCTCCCATCTCCACAGAGGAGCTCTGTCAGAGTGACCATTAGGTTCTTGGTTACCTCCCTGACCAAGGCCCTTCTCCCCCGATTGCTCAGTTTGGCCGGGCGGCCAGCTCTAGGAAGAGTCTTGGTGGTTCCAAACTTCTTCCACTTGAGAACGTTGGAGGACACTGTGTTCTTGGGGACCTTCAATGCTGCAGAAATGTTTTGGTACCCTTCCCCAGATCTGTGCCACGACACAATCCTGTCTCGGAGCTATATGGACAATTCCTTCGAACTCATAGCTTGGTTTTTGCTCTGACATGCACTGTCAACTGTGGGACCTTATATAGACAGGTGTGTACCTTTGCAAATCATGTCCAATCAATTGAATTTACTGCATGTGGACTCCAATCAAGTTGTAGAAACATCTCAAGGATGATCAATGGAAACAGGATGCACCTGAGCTCAAATTCGATTCTCATAGCAAAGGGTCTGAATACTTATATAAATAAGGTATTTATGTTTTTAATACATTTCTAAAAACCTATTTTAGCTTTGTCATTATGGGGGTATTGTGATGTCATTATGGGGGTATTGTGATGTCATTATGGGGGTATTGTGATGTCATTATGGGGGTATTGTGATGTCATTAAGGGCTATTGTGATGTCATTATGGGGGTATTGTGATGTCATTAAGGGCTATTGTGTGTAGATTTATGAAGACATTTTGTTATTTAATCTATTTTGGAATAAAACTGTAACGTAACAAAATGTGGGAAAAAAGTCTGAAAACTTTCAGAATGTTTTGCTGTATCTTCCTCTATCTTGTTTACTAGAAAACATAGAAACACATAGTTTACCCAGATGTTGATGTTGGGGTGGTGCTGGAAATGATGAATACGTAGTTGAAACATTTTGACATTTCCTCTTAAGGGGTCGGGTTTCTGAGACTAGCCATTGAGCGCTGTCCGTCCGTCTGTCTAAAAACAGTAACACCAGACTATAAATAGCCACCAGGGGGGTTTCCTGTTGTGGCCAAACAGCACCGGTGATTGTGTAATCATTGCTACGCATTAAACATTAAGCAAGCTGCTGCAGAGAGTAGCAGAGCAACAGACCATAATACTGTAGCAAGAGGCACCTATCAAAGATCCAGTGATCAAGGAGAGATCAATCTGTTTCCATGGCGTCTGAGCAGCAAGGGGGTGATGAGCCCTCTCTCCCCAGGGAAGAGGCCGTGTGCCCGGGCTGTCAGGGATCAGGGCCCCTGGTCCTGCCGTGTGGCCACAGCCTGTGTGAGGCCTGCCTGGGACTGTGTGAGGGCGAGCTGGGCCAGGGGGGCTGTACGATCTGCTACGGCAAAGACCTGCTGGACTGCGTCCTGAAGAGACTGCTGGACTCCCTGTTCCAAGGGCAGCCGCGGCGGGCCAGGGATGGAGGGGTAGAGGACGGGGACAGGGAGATGTGTCCTCTGCATGGGGAGAGGCTGACATTGTATTGTGTGGAGGACAAGGAGATGGTGTGTGTGGAGTGTCAGAGCGAGGAGCACGACGACCACGAGTGTCGTCCCACGGAGGAGGCTGTGCACGACTGCAAGGTGAGAGTTGTGTGACTGACTACCTACACAGATACTCAGAGACGAAAGCGGAATTCAGAGTCCACAAACGCAGAGCTGCAATAGTTGACTGGCCAATTGTGACATAGCTACAACTGCTCATCGGGGGAAGCACAGCCCAGCCACACGCCATCCCAACACTCCCAACCAACACGGCTCCACGAATATAATCAGAATTCATGTAAACATTACAGTTTTGAAAATATAGCTTGTCCAAAATAAAGTGGTCTCTTGGCACACCTTACCCTACGTATGAGGTAAGTTTGAGCCACGGACAGGGTAAGTTAAGCCGCCTACAAATTTATGAACTGAATTAAATTTTACCACTACCTTGTTAAAAACATGTCCATTTTTTTTTCTCCCAAATCACAGTCACTTAAAAAAAAAAACATTTTAAGCATCTTTGAACTCAGGCTTAACACCTAACAAACACTTTGTACTTTTGAAAACACTTTTAACACGGGCCAGGCCCTGTTGTTACCTCATATCCCAGATATAATGCCTTGAATTACGCCTGGGAAGAAAACACTTCAATTTGCTCAAATTGCCATTGGCTCAACCAGTGGCTCAACTTAACCCCAAGGAAAACATTTTGACTATATTAGCCCACACAGCTACAAGGATGCACTTTCATGCCATGTTTAGGACCTCATATTGACGCTGATAGAGACCCCAGCTGATGTATAGAACAATCTTAATATGATCTACTTTGGTTTAGATACAAAACTTCATGAAAACAAGTTTTTTGGACCTCTTCCTTATCACTTTTCCCACGTGGTTTCTTCCTTCACAGACTCCATGAAATTAGGACCTCTTCCTAAATATACTGTAAAATTATACATTTTTGTATCATTTCCTAGAAACAAGGTTGTCTCAACTTACCCCTTTGGCTCAATTTACCCCACTCTCCCCTACAGTACAATACAGATCTGACGTGGCTGTTAGAAACCCTAACCAAGTGAGATGGAGACAATCTTTGGTTGATCACTGTCACACATATGTTTATGTTGACTGACCCCTGACCTCTCTCTAACCATTGACCTCTGACCCCAGAGGGAGCTGACGTCTGCCCTGAGACCTCTACAGGAGAAGCTGGAGGCTCTGAACACTGTCAAACAGACCTGCGGGGAGTCAGCTGAACACATCAAGGTTAGGGGGGGGTCAAAAGGCGTCAGATCCATCCGATAGACAGAACGATGGATCATTTCTGGGTTTGAATGTGACTAGTTGTGTGTCATACCATTGATCAAATATACTTCCATCAGGACTGTGACATGGTAACAGCACAATAACTGGGATTGATGTTGAAACAGTAGACTCAGTCAAAATACATTATTAATATCATACAGCAGAAGTATATTATCATTGATATCAGACAGTAGATACAGTCGAAGTACATTATCATTGATATCAGACAGTAGATACAGCAGAAGTCCATTATCATTGATATCAGACAGTAGATACAGTCGAAGTACATTATCATTGATATCAGACAGTAGATACAGCAGAAGTACATTATCATTGATATCAGACAGTAGATCCAGTAGAATACATTATCATTGATATCAGACAGTAGATACAGTTGAAGTACCTTATCATTGATATCAGACAGTAGATACAGCAGAAGTACATTGTCATTGATATCAGACAGCAGATCCAGTAGAATACATTATCATTGACATCAGACAGTAGATCCAGTCGGAGTACATTATCATGGATATCAGACAGTAGATACAGCAGAATACATTATCATTGATATCAGACAGTAGATACAGCAGAAGTACATTATCATTGATATCAGACAGTAGATCCAGTTGAAGTACATTATCATTGATATCAGACAGTAGATCCAGTTGACGTACATTATCGTTGATATCAGACAGTAGATACAGCAGAAGTACATTATCATTGATATCAGACAGTAGATACAGCAGAAGTACATTATCATTGGTATTAGACAGTAGATCCAGTTGAAGTACATTATCATTGATATCAGACAGTAGATACAGTAGAAGTACATTATCATTGATATCAGACAGTAGATCCAGTTGAAGTACATTATCATTGATATCAGACAGTAGATACAGCAGCAGTACATTATCATTGATATCAGACAGTAGATACGGCAGAAGTACATTATAATTGATATTAGACAGTAAATCCAGTAGAATACATTATCATTGATATCAGACAGTAGATCCAGTTGCATACATTATCATTGACATCAGACAGTAGATCCAGTCGAATACATTATCATTGATATCAGACAGTAGATCCAGTCGAAGTACATTATCATTGACATCAGACAGTAGATCCAGTCGAAGTACATTATCATTGATATCAGACAGTAGATCCAGTTGAAGTACATTATCATTGATATCAGACAGTAGATACAGTAGAATACATTATAATTGATAGACAGTAGATCCAGTTGAAGTACATCATCATTGATATCAGACAGTAGATCCAGTCGGAGTACATTATCATTGATATCAGACAGTAGATCCAGTTGAAGTACATTATCATTGATATCAGACAGTAGATACAGCAGAAGTACATTGTCATTGATATCAGACAGCAGATCCAGTAGAATACATTATCATTGACATCAGACAGTAGATCCAGTCGGAGTACATTATCATGGATATCAGACAGTAGATACAGCAGAATACATTATCATTGATATCAGACAGTAGATACAGCAGAAGTACATTATCATTGATATCAGACAGTAGATCCAGTTGAAGTACATTATCATTGATATCAGACAGTAGATCCAGTTGACGTACATTATCGTTGATATCAGACAGTAGATACAGCAGAAGTACATTATCATTGATATCAGACAGTAGATACAGCAGAAGTACATTATCATTGGTATTAGACAGTAGATCCAGTTGAAGTACATTATCATTGATATCAGACAGTAGATACAGTAGAAGTACATTATCATTGATATCAGACAGTAGATACAGCAGCAGTACATTATCATTGATATCAGACAGTAGATACGGCAGAAGTACATTATAATTGATATTAGACAGTAGATCCAGTAGAATACATTATCATTGATATCAGACAGTAGATCCAGTAGAATACATTATCATTGATATTAGACAGTAGATCCAGTAGAATACATTATCATTGATATCAGACAGTAGATCCAGTAGAATACATTATCATTGATATTAGACAGTAGATCCAGTAGAATACATTATCATTGATATCAGACAGTAGATCCAGTAGAATACATTATCATTGGTATTAGACAGTAGATCCAGTTGAAGTACATTATCATTGATATCAGACAGTAGATACAGTAGAAGTACATTATCATTGATATCAGACAGTAGATCCAGTTGAAGTACATTATCATTGATATCAGACAGTAGATACAGCAGCAGTACATTATCATTGATATCAGACAGTAGATACGGCAGAAGTACATTATAATTGATATTAGACAGTAGATCCAGTAGAATACATTATCATTGATATCAGACAGTAGATCCAGTAGAATACATTATCATTGATATTAGACAGTAGATCCAGTAGAATACATTATCATTGATATCAGACAGTAGATCCAGTAGAATACATTATCATTGATATTAGACAGTAGATCCAGTAGAATACATTATCATTGATATCAGACAGTAGATCCAGTAGAATACATTATCATTGATATCAGACAGTAGATCCAGTCAAAGTACATTATCACTGATATCAGACAGTAGATCCAGTAGAATACATTATCATTGATATCAGACAGTAGATCCAGTCAAAGTACATTATCACTGATATCAGACAGTAGTTCCAGTAGAATACATTATCATTGACATCATTTCCTGAGCTCCTAATCCCACTTGATAAACTGCTGAAGTATTGATAGAGATGAGGTCATTCCGATTCTGATATTCCCTCCATCTCCTGTATCTCCTCTTTTCATTCCTTCTTTATCCTGTTGTCCCCTAATCCCCGTTTACCCCTGCAGAGCCAGGCACAGCAGACCGAGCGCCTGGTGCAGCAGCAGTTTGAGAAGCTGCACCAGTTCCTCCGAGACGAGGAAGCTGCTGTGATCTCTGCTCTGAAGGAAGAGGAGCAGGAGAAGACCCAGAGGATGAGGGACCGGATAGACAGAACAACAGACCAGATCAACTCTCTAGCTGAGGCCATTGAGGCGACGGTGGAGGCCATGGACACTGGTGATGACATATCCTTCCTCAAGGTACGGACTCATCAGAGAACAAGATTACGATATGAAAAGAGGTTGTAATATAAGGATATTATTGTTTGCCTTTCAAGTAAGACGTCATCTTTTCCATTAGAACTTCAAGAGGACCTCTGAGAGGTGGGTGTGTTGCTCTATTCTTTTCCTTCGTAGTTGTGCATCTTGTAATCTCAGCACCTATAACCTAATCTCACCTATAACCTAATCTCACCTATAACCTAATCTCACCTATAACCTAATCTCACCTACAACCTAATCTCACCTATAACCTAATCTCACCTACAACCTAATCTCACCTACAACCTAATCTCACCTATAACCTAATCTCACCTACAACCTAATCTCACCTATAACCTAATCTCACCTTTACCAAATCTCACCTACAACCTAATCTCACCTATAACCTAATCTCACCTATAACCTAATCTCACCTATAACCTAATCTCACATATAACCTAATCTCACATCTCACTTGTAACCTAATCTCACCTACAACCAAATCTCACCTACAACCTAATCTCACCTACAACCTAATCTCACCAATAACCTAATCTCAGCTACAACCAAATCTCACCTATAACCAAATTTTGTATGGGCTACCTCTGTCTGTCTGTCACAAGAGATTATACATTTTGTAAACCTGTTGAGACATGAACCTTCTTCTGACAGGACTCAGGTGACAGTACAGGAGCCAGAGGAGGTGGCAGGAGCTCTGCTGGACGTCGCCAAACACCTGGGCTGTCTCAACTACAGAGTCTGGGAGAAGATGCAGGACGTCATTACATACAGTGAGTAGAGGGAGACGATAAGATCACAATACAATACACAATCACAATACAATACAATACATCACAATACACACAATACGTGTTTTGAGTATTGTAGGAATGATAACTCAATGTTCTCTCTCTCTCTCTCCCTCCCTCCCTCCCTCCCTCCCTCCCAGCTCCTGTGACTCTGGACCCCAACACGGCTGATACCTGCCTGTCTCTGTCTGATGATCTGACCAGCCTGCGGTACACAGAGGAGGAGGAGAGACTCCCTGACAACCCAGAGAGGTTCTGTTACTATGAGTGTGTTCTGGGTTCCGAGGGCTTCAACTCCGGACGACACACCTGGGACGTGGAGGTGGGCGTGAACAGCGAGTGGGCCGTGGGCGTGGCACGGGAGACGGTCTCGAGGAAGGAGTGGTTCCCCCCGAGCCCAGGTACTGTCTCCTGCCATTGTGCCATTGAGCAAGGCACATAACTTCCACAGCTCTCCGTCCAGAGGCGCTGCTCTGTGGCTGACCCTGTGCCAATCGTTGTGAATGTGCAAAAAATCAACCTTTTCTCAAATGGACAATAAAGTATCTATTGGTTTGGCTGGGGTAGGCCGTCATTGTAAATAAGAATTTGTTCTTAATTGACTTGCCTAGTTAAATAAATAATATATATATATATATATATAATCTATTCTATTCCATTCTATTCTATTGCATTCTATTCCATTCTATTCTATTGCATTCTATTCTATTGCATTCTATTCTATTGCATTCTATTCTTTTGCATTCTGTTCTATTGCATTCTGTTCTATTGCATTCTATTCTATTGCATTATATTCTATTGCATTCTATTATATTCTATTGCATTCTATTCTATTCCATTCTATTCTATTCCATTCTATTCTATTCCATTCTATTCTATTGCATTCTATTCTAATCCATTATATTCTATTGCATTCTATTCTATTGCATTCTATTCTATTCTATTGCATGCTATTCTATTCCATTCTATTCTATTCCATTATATTCTATTCCATTCTATTCTATTCCATTCTATTCTATTGCATTCTATTCTAATCCATTCTATTCTATTGCATTCTATTCTATTGCATTATATTCTATTGCATTCTATTATATTCTATTGCATTCTATTCTATTCCATTCTATTCTATTCCATTCTATTCTATTCCATTCTATTCTATTGCATTCTATTCTAATCCATTATATTCTATTGCATTCTATTCTATTGCATTCTATTCTATTCTATTGCATGCTATTCTATTCCATTCTATTCTATTCCATTATATTCTATTCCATTCTATTCTATTCCATTCTATTCTATTGCATTCTATTCTAATCCATTCTATTCTATTGCATTCTATTCTATTGCATTCTATTGCATTCTATTCTATTCCATTATATTCTATTGGATTCTATTCTATTCTATTCCATTCTATTCTATTCCATTATATTCTATTGCATTCTATTCTATTCTATTGCATTCTATTCTATTCCATTCTATTCTATTGCATTCTATTCTATTCCATTCTATTCTATTGCATTCTATTATATTGCATTATATTCTATTCCATTCTATTCTATTGCATTATATTCTATTCTATTGCATTCTATTCTATTCCATTCTATTCCATTCTATTATATTGCATTATATTCTATTCCATTCTATTCTATTGCATTCTATTCTATTGCATTCTATTCTATTGCATTCTATTCCATTCTATTGCATTCTATTCTAGAGAGGGGCCTGTGGACCATCTGTTACTATGGAGGTGAATACCGCGCCCGCACGGCCAGCGCCACCCCCCTGGTCCTGAAGAGAAGGCCCCTGGAGGTCAGAGTGCAGCTGGACTGGGACAGAGGCAGGGTCATCTTCTCCGACGCCTCAGACAACACGCTCATCTACAAGTTCCAACACAAGTTCACCCAGAGAGTGTTCCCTTACTTCTCCAACACCTGCAAGAGACATCCTCTGAGGATCTCCGCCGGGAAGGTGTCAGTGACAGCGGAGTAGCTTGGTTTATTAATTAAGAGCTGATTTGGTAAACCTACAGTTAGGGACATTAAAAAGCTGTTGCTGCAGAACAGGTAAAAACATTTGCTTCAAAGTGGATGCACCTCTGCTGCCACAAAGGCATTTTGAAAAAGTCACTTTTTTTATGCAGCTACTTGACTGCTTTCTGTCTCTCTGGTTTCTAATCTCAATAGATAATCTCTCTCTCTCTCTGGGTTCTAATCTCCATAGATAATCTCTCTCTCTCTCTCTGGGTTCTAATCTCCATAGATAATCTCTCTCTCTCTCTGGGTTCTAATCTCCATAGATAATCTCTCTCTCTCTCTGGGTTCTTATCTCCATAGATAATCTCTCTCTCTCTCTCTGGGTTCTAATCTCCATAGATAATCTCTCTCTCTCTCTGGGTTCTAATCTCCATAGATAATCTCTCTCTCTCTCTGGGTTCTAATCTCCATAGATAATCTCTCTCTCTCTCTCTGGGTTCTAATCTCCATAGATAATCTCTCTCTCTCTCTGGGTTCTAATCTCCATAGATAATCTCTCTCTCTCTCTGGGTTCTAATCTCCATAGATAATCTCTCTCTCTCTCTGGGTTCTAATCTCCATAGATAATCTCTCTCTCTCTCTGGGTTCTAATCTAAATAGATAATCTCTCTCTCTCTCTGGGTTCTAATCTAAATAGATCATTACTGACTTGTGCCGCGATGTAAACATGCATGCTATAAAAGATCTTTAGTCTTTCCATCAGAGGGTATGAATGCAGGGCTTGAATGACCTCCATGTGATTTGCACTCATGTCATTTAACAGTAGCAATGTGGTGCATTATATGGTTTCTATGACAGGGGACAGTATATGGTTTCTATGACAGGGTACAGTATATGGTTTCTATGACAGGGGACAGTATAGGGTTTCTATGACAGGGGACAGTATATGGTTTCTATGACAGGGTACAGTATATGGTTTCTATGACAGGGGACAGTATATGGTTTCTATGACAGGGGACAGTATATGGTTTCTATGACAGGGGACAGTATATGGGTTCTATGACAGGGGACAGTATATGGTTTCTATGACAGGGGACAGTATATGGTTTCTATGACAGGGGACAGTATATGGTTTCTATGACAGGGGACAGTATATGGTTTCTATGACAGGGGACAGTATATGGTTTCTATGACAGGGGACAGTATATGGTTTCTATGACAGGGGACAGTATATGGTTTCTATGACAGGGTACAGTATATGGTTTCTATGACAGGGGACAGTATATGGTTTCTATGACAGGGGACAGTATATGGTTTCTATGACAGGGGACAGTATATGGTTTCTATGACAGGGGACAGGATATGGTTTCTATGACAGGGGACAGTATATGGGTTCTATGACAGGGGACAGTATATGGTTTCTATGACAGGGGACAGGATATGGTTTCTATGACAGGGGACAGTATATGGTTTCTATGACAGGGGACAGTATATGGTTTCTATGACAGGGGACAGTATATGGTTTCTATGACAGGGGACAGTATATGGTTTCTATGACAGGGGACAGTATAGGGTTTCTATGACAGGGGACAGTATATGGTTTCTATGACAGGGGACAGTATATGGTTTCTATGACAGGGGACAGTATATGGTTTCTATGACAGGGGACAGTATAAAAGGCTTTTGTAACTTTTGATATACACTGTATTGTTTGAATAAAAGGTTTAGCTTGTTTTCCTCTCTCGTGCTTTCAGGAGAATTTTTGCACAAAAATGATTGTAGTTAGGCAGGCCTGAAGTACTGTAACAATGTTAAAATGAAACATACAACTGTTTTAAAACCTATTTTTTGATTGACAATGTGATCATTAGGCTGTTGACCTGTCCACAGCTTGTCCATATGAACGAACATTAAGACATATAAAGGCATTGGATCTGTTATGGATGTGTGTCAGTGGTTTTCAGAGCAGAGTGATGGAGTGTAACCTTTCAGAGCAGAGTGATGGAGTGTAACCTTTCAGAGCAGAGTGATGGAGTGTAACCTTTCAGAGCAGAGGGAGGGAGAATAACCTTTCAGAGCAGAGTGATGGAGGGAGTGTAACCTTTCAGAGCAGAGTGATGGAGTGTAACCTTTCAGAGCAGAGTGATGGAGCGTAACCTTTCAGAGCAGAGTGATGGAGTGTAACCTTTCAGAGCAGAGTGATGGAGTGTAACCTTTCAGAGCAGAGTGATGGAGTGTAACCTTTCAGAGCAGAGTGATGGAGTGTAACCTTTCAGAGCAGAGTGATGGAGTGTAACCTTTCAGAGCAGAGTGAGGGAGCGTAACCTTTCAGAGCAGAGTGAGGGAGCGTAACCTTTCAGAGCAGAGTGATGGAGTGTAACCTTTCAGAGCAGAGTGAGGGAGCGTAACCTTTCAGAGCAGAGTGATGGAGTGTAACCTTTCAGAGCAGAGTGATGGAGTGTAACCTTTCAGAGCAGAGTGATGGAGTGTAACCTTTCAGAGCAGAGTGATGGAGGGGGTGTAACCTTTCAGAGCAGAGTGAGGGAGTGTAACCTTTCAGAGCAGAGTGATGGAGTGTAACCTTTCAGAGCAGAGTGATGGAGCTTAACCTTTCAGAGCAGAGTGAGGGAGAGTAACCTTTCAGAGCAGAGTGATGGAGCATAACCTTTCAGAGCAGAGTGATGGAGTGTAACCTTTCAGAGCAGAGTGATGGAGGGGGTGTAACCTTTCAGAGCAGAGTGATGGAGTGTAACCTTTCAGAGCAGAGTGATGGAGTGTAACCTTTCAGAGCAGAGTGATGGAGTGTAACCTTTAAGAGCAGAGTGATGGAGGGGGTGTAACCTTTCAGAGCAGAGTGAGGGAGTGTAACCTTTCAGAGCAGAGTGATGGAGTGTAACCTTTCAGAGCAGAGTGATGGAGCTTAACCTTTCAGAGCAGAGTGAGGGAGAGTAACCTTTCAGAGCAGAGTGATGGAGTGTAACCTTTCAGAGCAGAGTGATGGAGCGTGTGACCTTTCAGATTAGAGTGAGGGAGAATGTGTAACCTTTCAGAGCAGAGTGATGGAGCTTAACCTTTCAGAGCAGAGTGAGGGAGAGTAACCTTTCAGAGCAGAGTGATGGAGTGTAACCTTTCAGAGCAGAGTGATGGAGTGTAACCTTTCAGAGCAGAGTGATGGAGTGTAACCTTTCAGAGCAGAGTGATGGAGGGGGTGTAACCTTTCAGAGCAGAGTGAGGGAGTGTAACCTTTCAGAGCAGAGTGATGGAGTGTAACCTTTCAGAGCAGAGTGATGGAGCTTAACCTTTCAGAGCAGAGTGAGGGAGAGTAACCTTTCAGAGCAGAGTGATGGATCATAACCTTTCAGAGCAGAGTGATGGAGTGTAACCTTTCAGAGCAGAGTGATGGAGGGGGTGTAACCTTTCAGAGCAGAGTGATGGAGTGTAACCTTTCAGAGCAGAGTGATGGAGTGTAACCTTTCAGAGCAGAGTGATGGAGTGTAACCTTTAAGAGCAGAGTGAGGGAGCGTAACCGTTCAGAGCAGAGTGATGGAGCTTAACCTTTCAGAGCAGAGTGATGGAGCGTAACCTTTCAGAGCAGAGTGATGGAGAGTAACCTTTCAGAGCAGAGTGATGGAGCGTAACCTTTCAGAGCAGAGTGAGGGAGAGTAACCTTTCAGAGCAGAGTGATGGAGCGTAACCTTTCAGAGCAGAGTGATGGAGCGTGTGACCTTTCAGATTAGAGTGAGGGAGAATGTGTAACCTTTCAGAGCAGAGTGAGGGAAGGTAACCTTTCAGAGCAGAGTGAGGGAGCGTAACCTTTCAGAGCAGAGTGAGGGAGTGTAACCTTTCAGAGCAGAGTGATGGAGCGTAACCTTTCAGAGCAGAGTGATGGAGTGTAACCTTTCAGAGCAGAGTGATGGAGTGTAACCGTTCAGAGCAGAGTGATGGAGCGTAACCTTTCAGAGCAGAGTGATGGAGTGTAACCTTTCAGAGCAGAGTGATGGAGTGTAACCGTTCAGAGCAGAGTGATGGAGTGTAACCTTTCAGAGCAGAGTGATGGAGCGTAACCTTTCAGAGCAGAGTGAGGGAGAGTAACCTTTCAGAGCAGAGTGATGGAGCGTAACCTTTCAGAGCAGAGTGATGGAGCGTGTGACCTTTCAGATTAGAGTGAGGGAGAATGTGTAACCTTTCAGAGCAGAGTGAGGGAAGGTAACCTTTCAGAGCAGAGTGAGGGAGCGTAACCTTTCAGAGCAGAGTGAGGGAGTGTAACCTTTCAGAGCAGAGTGATGGAGCGTAACCTTTCAGAGCAGAGTGATGGAGTGTAACCTTTCAGAGCAGAGTGATGGAGTGTAACCGTTCAGAGCAGAGTGATGGAGCGTAACCTTTCAGAGCAGAGTGATGGAGTGTAACCTTTCAGAGCAGAGTGATGGAGTGTAACCTTTCAGAGCAGAGTGATGGAGCGTAACCTTTCAGAGCAGAGTGAGGGAGAGTAACCTTTCAGAGCAGAGTGATGGAGCGTAACCTTTCAGAGCAGAGTGAGGGAGAGTAACCTTTCAGAGCAGAGTGAGGGAGAGTAACCTTTCAGAGCAGAGTGAGGGAGAGTAACCTTTCAGAGCAGAGTGATGGAGCGTAACCTTTCAGAGCAGAGTGATGGAGCGTGTGACCTTTCAGAGCAGAGTGAGGGAGGATGTGTAACCTTTCAGAGCAGAGTGATGGAGCGTAACCTTTCAGAGCAGAGTGAGGGAACGTAACCTTTCAGAGCAGAGTGATGGAGAGTAACCTTTCAGAGCAGAGTGATGGAGAGTAACCTTTCAGAGCAGAGTGAGGGAACGTAACCTTTCAGAGCAGAGTGATGGAGCGTAACCTTTCAGAGCAGAGTGATGGAGTGTAACTTTTCAGAGCAGAGTGAGGGAGAGTAACCTTTCAGAGCAGAGTGAGGGAACGTAACCTTTCAGAGCAGAGTGATGGAGCGTAACCTTTCAGAGCAGAGTGATGGAGCGTAACCTTTCAGAGCAGAGTGATGGAGCTTAACCTTTCAGAGCAGAGTGATGGAGTGTAACCGTTCAGAGCAGAGTGATGGAGTGTAACCTTTCAGAGCAGAGTGATGGAGAGTAACCTTTCAGAGCAGAGTGATGGAGTGTAACCGTTCAGAGCAGAGTGATGGAGTGTAACCTTTCAGAGCAGAGTGATGGAGAGTAACCTTTCAGAGCAGAGTGATGGAGTGTAACCGTTCAGAGCAGAGTGATGGAGCGTAACCTTTCAGAGCAGAGTGATGGAGCTTAACCTTTCAGAGCAGAGTGATGGAGTGTAACCGTTCAGAGCAGAGTGATGGAGTGTAACCTTTCAGAGCAGAGTGATGGAGAGTAACCTTTCAGAGCAGAGTGATGGAGTGTAACCGTTCAGAGCAGAGTGATGGAGTGTAACCTTTCAGAGCAGAGTGATGGAGAGTAACCTTTCAGAGCAGAGTGAGGGAGTGTAACTTTTCAGAGCAGAGTGATGGAGTGTAACCTTTCAGAGCAGAGTGATGGAGAGTAACCTTTCAGAGCAGAGTGAGGGAGTGTAACTTTTCAGAGCAGAGTGATGGAGTGTAACCTTTCAGAGCAGAGTGATGGAGTGTAACCTTTCAGAGCAGAGTGATGGAGAGTAACCTTTCAGAGCAGAGTGAGGGAGTGTAACTTTTCAGAGCAGAGTGATGGAGTGTAACCTTTCAGAGCAGAGTGAGGGAGGGTAACCTTTCAGAGCAGAGTGATGGAGCGTAACCTTTCAGAGCAGAGTGATGGAGTGTAACCTTTCAGAGCAGAGTGAGGGAGGGTAACCTTTCAGAGCAGAGTGATGGAGCGTAACCTTTCAGAGCAGAGTGATGGAGTGTAACCTTTCAGAGCAGAGTGATGGAGTGTAACCTTTAAGAGCAGAGTGAGGGAGCGTAACCGTTCAGAGCAGAGTGATGGAGCTTAACCTTTCAGAGCAGAGTGATGGAGCGTAACCTTTCAGAGCAGAGTGATGGAGTGTAACCTTTCAGAGCAGAGTGATGGAGTGTAACCTTTCAGAGCAGAGTGATGGAGTGTAACCTTTCAGAGCAGAGTGATGGAGTGTAACTTTTCAGACCAGAGTGAGGGAGCGTAACCTTTCAGAGCAGAGTGATGGAGTGTAACCTTTCAGAGCAGAGTGAGGGAGAGTAACCTTTCAGAGCAGAGTGATGGAGCGTAACCTTTCAGAGCAGAGTGAGGGAGAGTAACCTTTCAGAGCAGAGTGATGGAGCGTAACCTTTCAGAGCAGAGTGATGGAGCGTAACCTTTCAGAGCAGAGTGATGGAGCGTGTGACCTTTCAGAGCAGAGTGAGGGAGGATGTGTAACCTTTCAGAGCAGAGTGATGGAGCGTAACCTTTCAGAGCAGAGTGAGGGAACGTAACCTTTCAGAGCAGAGTGATGGAGTGTAACATTTCAGAGCAGAGTGAGGGAGCGTAACCTTTCAGAGCAGAGTGATGGAGTGTAACCTTTCAGAGCAGAGTGAGGGAGAGTAACCTTTCAGAGCAGAGTGATGGAGTGTAACCTTTCAGAGCAGAGTGATGGAGTGTAACCTTTCAGAGCAGAGTGATGGAGTGTAACCTTTCAGAGCAGAGTGATGGAGCGTGTGACCTTTCAGAGCAGAGTGAGGGAGGATGTGTAACCTTTCAGAGCAGAGTGATGGAGCGTAACCTTTCAGAGCAGAGTGATGGAGTGTAACCTTTCAGAGCAGAGTGAGGGAGTGTAACCTTTCAGAGCAGAGTGATGGAGGGGGTGTAACCTTTCAGAGCAGAGTGATGGAGGGTAACCTTTCAGAGCAGAGTGATGGAGTGTAACCTTTCAGAGCAGAGTGATGGAGTGTAACCTTTCAGAGCAGAGTGATGGAGTGTAACCTTTCAGAGCAGAGTGATGGAGGGGGTGTAACCTTTCAGAGCAGAGTGATGGAGCGTAACCTTTCAGAGCAGAGTGATGGAGTTTAACTTTTCAGAGCAGAGTGATGGAGCGTAACCTTTCAGAGCAGAGTGATGGAGCGTAACCTTTCAGAGCAGAGTGATGGAGTGTAACCTTTCAGATCAGAGTGATGGAGTGTAACTTTTCAGAGCAGAGTGATGGAGCGTAACCTTTCAGAGCAGAGTGATGGAGCGTAACCTTTCAGAGCAGAGTGATGGAGTGTAACCTTTCAGAGCAGAGTGATGGAGGGGGTGTAACATTTCAGAGCAGAGTGATGGAGTGTAACCTTTCAGAGCAGAGTGAGGGAGTGTAACTTTTCAGAGCAGAGTGATGGAGTGTAACCTTTCAGAGCAGAGTGATGGAGGGGGTGTAACCTTTCAGAGCAGAGTGATGGAGCGTAACCTTTCAGAGCAGAGTGAGGGAGTGTAACCTTTCAGAGCAGAGTGATGGAGTGTAACCTTTCAGAGCAGAGTGAGGGAGTGTAACTTTTCAGAGCAGAGTGATGGAGTGTAACTTTTCAGAGCAGAGTGATGGAGTGTAACCTTTCAGAGCAGAGTGAGGGAGTGTAACTTTTCAGAGCAGAGTGATGGAGTGTAACTTTTCAGAGCAGAGTGATGGAGTGTAACCTTTCAGAGCAGAGTGAGGGAGTGTAACTTTTCAGAGCAGAGTGATGGAGTGAAACCTTTCAGAGCAGAGTGATGGAGTGTAACCTTTCAGAGCAGAGTGATGGAGCGTAACCTTTCAGAGCAGAGTGATGGAGCGTAACCTTTCAGAGCAGAGTGATGGAGTGTAACTTTTCAGAGCAGAGTGATGGAGTGTAACCTTTCAGAGCAGAGTGAGGGAGCGTAACCTTTCAGAGCAGAGTGAGGGAGAGTAACCTTTCAGAGCAGAGTGATGGAGTGTAACCTTTCAGAGCAGAGTGAGGGAGAGTAACCTTTCAGAGCAGAGTGATGGAGCGTAACCTTTCAGAGCAGAGTGAGGGAGAGTAACCTTTCAGAGCAGAGTGAGGGAGAGTAACCTTTCAGAGCAGAGTGATGGAGCGTAACCTTTCAGAGCAGAGTGAGGGAGTGTAACCTTTCAGAGCAGAGTGATGGAGCGTAACCTTTCAGAGCAGAGTGAGGGAGAGTAACCTTTCAGAGCAGAGTGAGGGAGCGTAACCTTTCAGAGCAGAGTGAGGGAGAGTAACCTTTCAGAGCAGAGTGATGGAGTGTAACCTTTCAGAGCAGAGTGAGGGAGAGTAACCTTTCAGAGCAGAGTGAGGGAGCGTAACCTTTCAGAGCAGAGTGATGGAGCGTAACCTTTCAGATCACATGTACCATACCCCAGCTGTTACACAACACATTATAAGCCTGGGATGACATGCCACCTGTTTCTGTCTGTCTGGTTTGTGTGGGTGTGTCAGACCAGAGCCCCTACGTCACGTGACTCCTTACAGAGGGAACTGGATCCTCCAGCCCTCCAGAGTAGAGGCTCGTTGGCACGCAGCCATGTTCTTAACCTTTCACTCACACACACACACACACACACACACACACACACACACACACACACACACACACACACACACACACACACACACACACACACACACACACACACACACACACACACACACACACACACACTCACGCACACACAGTCACACACACAGGAACACATACAGTCACACGCACACAGACACACACACAGACTGACACAGACACAGATACAGACACACAGACACACACACTCAGATGAGTTAACTATGTACCAATGGAGATGTCAGAAACAACAGAGAGACATGTAAGAGACCGACTTGATTTGTGCAGAGTCATATTGGATCTACAGTTGAAGTCGGAAGTTTACATACACCTTAGCCAAATAGATTCAAACTCAGTTTTTCACAATTCCTGACATTTAATCCTAGCAAAAATTCCCTGTCTTCAGTCAGTTAGGATCACCACTTTATTTTAATGTGAATGTGAAATGGCAGAATAATAGTAGAGAGAATGATTTATTTCAGCTTTTATTTCTTTCATCACAATCCCAGTGGGTCAGAAGTTTACATACACTCAATTAGTATTTAGTAGCATTGCCTTTAAATTGTTTAACTTGGGTCAAACGTTTTGGGTAGCATTCCACAAGCTTCCCACAATAAGTTGGGTGAATTTTGGCCCATTCCTCCTGACAGAGCTGGCGTAACTGTGTCAGGTTTGTAGGCCTCCTTGCTCGCACACGCTTTTTCAGTTCTGCCGACAAATTGTCTATAGGATTGAGGTCAGGGCTTTGTGACGGCCACTCCAATAACTTGACTTTGTTGTTCTTAGGCCATTTTGCCACAACTTTGGAAGTATGCTTGGGGTCATTGTCCATTTGGAAGACCCATTTGCGAACAAGCTTTAACTTCCTGACTGATGTCTTGAGATGTTGCTTCAATATATCCACATAATTTTTCTACCTCATGATGCCATCTATTTTGTGAAGTACACCAGTCCCTCCTGCAGCAAAGCACCCCCACAACATGATGCTGCCACCCCCATGCTTCACGGTTGGGATGGTGTTCTTCGGCTTGCAAGCCTCCCCCTTTTTCCTCCAAACATAATGATGGTCATTATGGCCAAACAGTTCTATTTTTGTTTCATCAGAACAGAGGACATTTCTCCAAAAAGTACAATATTTGTCCCCATTTGCAGTTGCAAACCATAGTCTGGCTTTTTTATGGCGGTTTTGGAGCAGTGGCTGCTTGCTTGCTGAACGGCCTTTCAGGTTATGTCTATATAGGACTCGTTTTACTGTGGATATAGATAACTTTGTACCCGTTTCCTCCAGCATCTTCACAAGGTCCTTTGCTGTTGTTCTGGGATTGATTTGCACTTTTCACACCAAAGTAAGTTAATCTCTAGGAGACAGAACGTGTCTCCTTCCTGAGCGGTATGATGGCTGCGTGGTCCCATGGTGTTTATACTTGCGTACTATTGTTTGTACAGATGAACGTGGTACCTTCAGGTATTTGGACATTTCTCCAAAGGATGAACCAGACTTGTGGAGGTCTACCATTTCTGAGGTCTTGGCTGATTTCTTTTGATTTTCCCATGAGGTCAAACAAAGAGGCACTGAGTTTGAAGGTAGGCTTGAAATAAATCCACAGGTACACATCCAATTGACTCAAATTATGTCAATTAGCCTATCAGAAGCTTCTAAAGCCATGACATCATTTTCTGGAAGCTGTTTAAAGGCACAGTCAACTTAGTGTATGTAAAATAATCTGTCTGTAAACAAATGTTGGAAAAATGACTTGTGTCATGCTCTAAGTAGATGTCCTAACCGACTTGCTAAAATTCTAGTTTGTTTACAAGATATTTGTGGAGTGGTTGAAAAACGACTTTTAATGACTCCAACCTAAGTGTATGTAAACTTCCGACTTAAACTGTATATAAGACATGTTATGACATTGTCATTACAAATAACAAATATAAACCAATTACACTTTTCCCCCTCAAACTTTATTCAGGACATGCGTACATTAGCTTTCGGGACACAAATCATATTTCCATTGGACACAGAAACAGTAGAAAAAGACTTAATTGACCACTTCATTTGCCCTTTTTTATATGACCACTTAACGAATGTAAACAACCGTTCCAAAGACTGACTGAGTATACCGAGTTACAACACTGTTGAACAAGAGAGTTGAACAAGAACAACCTTAATGTTGTCGGTCTATTTGGGCGACAAAACAAAATGTCCGCTTTCTCAACCGGACCATGTAAAAGTACAAACGTGAAAGTCTACAAAAGAGAAAGGAAATGGTAGAAAATTAAATAAAATCATTACAAATAAGAGTCAGGTTTTAAAAAAGCTAAAGACTTTTAAAACCACTGTTTATTGTTCACAGCTCCACGTATCCCTGTGTGTCTTGGCTACAACGTGGGTGTTCAATAGCCTGGAATCCTGACCGCTATGCTCTGTTTCACCAAGTCAGTGGAGCATTCAGTATGGCTTAACCAGGCTAGGGTTTCAAAGCACCAGATGTTTCGTCTTTATATACAAAAATATAAAAGTCACACGATGACAGTGGAACATGGCTGTGCTATAAAGACAAAAACACAGATCCAGTATACAGATGATATGGGCTTCCCTGTAACTCCTATATAGACATGAAGGATTAAATAAGTCCTTATTCTGACTGACTGACTAGAAGGATTGGTGAAGTTCTTATTCTGACTGACTGACTGACTGACTAGAAGGATTGGTGAAGTTCCTATTCTGACTGACTGACTAGAAGGATTGGTGAAGTTCTTATTCTGACTGACTGAGTAGAAGGATTGGTGAAGTTCCTATTCTGACTGACTGAGTAGAAGGATTGGTGAAGTTCCTATTCTGACTGACTGACTAGAAGGATTGGTGAAGTTCTTATTCTGACTGACTGAGTAGAAGGATTGGTGAAGTTCCTATTCTGACTGACTGAGTAGAAGGATTGGTGAAGTTCCTATTCTGACTGACTGACTGAATAAAAGGATTGAATAAGTTCTTATTCTGACTGACTGAATAAAAGGATTGAATAAGTTCTTATTCTGACTGACTGACTAGAAGGATTGGTGAAGTTCCTATTCTGACTGACTGACTGAATAAAAGGATTGAATAAGTTCTTATTCTGACTGACTGAATAGAAGGATTGGTGAAGTTCCTATTCTGACTGACTGACTGAATAAAATGATTGAATAAGTTCTTATTCTGACTGACTGAATAGAAGGATTGGTGAAGTTCTTATTCTGACTGACTGAACAGAAGGATTGGTGAAGTTCTTATTCTGACTGACTGAATAGATGGATTGGTGAAGTTCCTATTCTGACTGACTGAATAGAAGGATTGGTGAACTTCTTATTCTGACTGACTGACTAGAAGGATTGGTGAAGTTCTTATTCTGACTGACTGAATAGAAGGATTGGTGAACTTCTTATTCTGACTGACTGAACAGAAGGATTGGTGAAGTTCTTATTCTGACTGACTGAATAGAAGGATTGGTGAAGTTCCTATTCTGACTGACTGACTGAATAGAAGGATTGGTGAAGTTCTTATTCTGACTGACTGACTGAATAGAAGGATTGGTGAAGTTCCTATTCTGACTGACTGACTAGAAGGATTGGTGAAGTTCTTATTCTGACTGACTGAGTAGAAGGATTGGTGAAGTTCTTATTCTAAATGACTGACTGAATAGAAGGATTGGTGAAGTTCTTATTCTGACTGACTGACTAGAAGGATTGGTGAACTTCTTATTCTGACTGACTGAACAGAAGGATTGGTGAAGTTCTTATTCTGACTGACTGAATAGAAGGATTGGTGAAGTTTCTATTCTGACTGACTGACTGACTAGAAGGATTGGTGAAGTTTCTATTCTGACTGACTGACTGACTAGAAGGATTGGTGAAGTTCTTATTCTGACTGACTGACTAGAAGGATTGGTGAAGTTCTTATTCTGACTGACTGAATAGAAGGATTGGTGAAGTTCTTATTCTGACTGACTGAATAGAAGGATTGGTGAAGTTCCTATTCTGACTGACTGAATAGAAGGATTGGTGAAGTTCCTATTCTGACTGACTGAATAGAAGGATTGGTGAAGTTCTTATTCTGACTGACTGACTGAATAGAAGGATTGGTGAAGTTCCTATTCTGACTGACTGACTGAATAGAAGGATTGGTGAAGTTCTTATTCTGACTGACTGACTGAATAGAAGGATTGGTGAAGTTCCTATTCTGACTGACTGACTGAATAGAAGGATTGGTGAAGTTCCTATTCTGACTGACTGACTGAATAGAAGGATTGGTGAAGTTCCTATTCTGACTGACTGACTGAATAGAAGGATTGGTGAAGTTCTTATTCTGACTGACTGACTAGAAGGATTGGTGAAGTTCCTATTCTGACTGACTGAATAGAATGATTGGTGAAGTTCCTATTCTGACTGACTGAATAGAATGATTGTTGAAGTTCCTATTCTGACTGACTGAATAGAAGGATTGGTGAAGTTCTTATTCTGACTGACTGAATAGAAGGATTGGTGAAGTTCTTATTCTGACTGACTGAATATACCATGGAAGCAAAGTTAGCGCACCTGCATTGGGATAAAACGATCATAATAATAGTAAGACAAGTGTGACTAGAGGACTGTCCCTACAGTCTGTTCACAGTAACAGTAATACACACTTATTTTCCTTGTTGTATTTGTAATGAGTAACGATGAAGAGGAAAAAGTCATGCATAACAGTAAGAGACGGTAAGATGAAGCCTAAATAGCCTACAGCCATGACTAAATAACAGCAGAGAGAGAGAGACAACAAGTTGGCGTTAGTCTGAAATGGCACTCTAATACCCTAGATAGTGCACTAGAGGACAAAAGTAGTGCGCTATCTAGGGAATAGAGTGCCATGTGGGACTCAACTACAGAGTTTCTTAGAAGCACTGAAGCGAAAGCAGAAGCAGGCATCACTAAGGACGAGAGAGAGAGCTGAGAGGCATTCTGTGGTCCAAAGAAAACTACTTTCATCTAGGACTCGTTTATCACCATGTTAGTAAAGCTATAGTGAAGCCGAGGAGATGAGAGAGAGAGACGGTTATCTGGCTGAGGAGACAGAGACTGTTTAAGGTGCATGCTACGGAGATCTGACAGGGGACAGTTGACTATTGATGGGTGATGAGATAAATTGATTGAGGAATTGATCACAATATTGATAAGGGATAACAGATCAAAGTACTAAGTTGGTGTGTCTACCATAGACATAGAATGACTGGTAACTACTAGTGGTAATTGTAGTTCTACGCTGTATACTGTTTTACAGTTGTATCTGAGAAGAAGATTGCATGTTCAGGTTTCACTGTTGAGTTGAGTTCTGGAAGCCAGGTGAGATTTGTTTTGATTGATGGTAGTTGGTTGTTGCTACAGTAGTTGATGTATCGTTCTCCCTACAGCAGACGCGAGAGGAGCAAGGAGCTCCCGGGTTCACGACAGGGTGGTGATATTGGAGCGGCCACCGGGTGGCGCCACGATCCTCTGTGCTGAGCGTCGGGGGATGTGGTCGTCAATCTGAGTTCCTGTTTCGGAGAACAAGAACAAAGACCCGTTACAAACAATTGAGTACATTTTGTGTTCTGATAGGGGTAAGGCAGTATAACTAGGATTTGAAATAACCATTGTACAGCTTCCCAAATCCCTGACCTTAGATGTAACTACCTCTATAATGTAGCTATGGCTATAATTGGTCCTGAGTGGTTCAACAGAGACAGTAAACAGAGCTAGAAGTTAGACCGTTATAAGACTGACAGGATAGACAGGACTCCCAATTAGAAAGATGATTGGCTGAAACAAGGGAATGGGAGTGAGATGGTCAGAGTGAGAGAGAAGGAGGGAGAGGGGAGGAAGACGGAGAGCGTGGAAGAGAGGGAGATGGGGGGGAGAGAGAGAGAGAAGGAGGGAGAGGGGAGGAAGACAGAGAGCGTGGAAGAGAGGGAGATGGGGGGGGGGGAGTGAGAAGGGAGAGAGAGGGGAGGAAGACGGAGAGCGTGGAAGAGAGAGAGATGGGGGGGAGAGAGAGTGAGAAGGGGGAGAGAGAGATTAGGATGCTTATAGACAGAGACACTGAGAGAAAAGGAAGGACAAAGAAATAATTAAATAATACAACCCTGACAGCAAGACAAAAGGAGACAGTTTCCTGTCTGGTACTTCCAGGGAGTGAAAGAGATATGATCTTAATGAGAAGAACCCTGTATAAATAAAGGTTAAATGTAAAAAGTGAGGAGAAACATCCACACCCAGTAAAGAGTAGACAAAGCTTACCCATACCGGATAGAGTGAAACCAGACCGGTGCAGGTCCCTGGTGGGGTCGAGGGGGCCCTTCCCTGGGCACTGGGGCCCCCTGCTGGAGGGAGTGGCCAGCACTGACTTAGTCATGCTGATGACGTCATGGACCGGTCCATCATAGTTCCCTCGGGGGACGCCACGGGCATCAGCCATCTGAAGAGGGAGGAGAATGTCATGTTAAGGAAAATGTAGATCATCAACCATCTGGAGAGAATGTCAAGTTAGTATCATGTAAATCATCAACCATCTGGAGAGAATGTCATTTTAGGATAATGTAAATCACCAGCCATCTGGAGAGAATGTCATCTTAGGATAATGTAAATCACCAGCCATCTGGAGAGAATGTCATGTAAAGGATCATTTAAATCATCAACCATCTGGAGAGAATGTCATGTAAAGGATAATGTAATTAAGAGGATAATGTAGCCTTCATCATAAAACATTTGGTCACCATTTAAAAAGGGATTTACTGTATAATATACAGTAAGTAAAGAGTGGGAAGAGAGTTATGCCACATTTGTCAAAGCACAAGTTGCGATGGACTTTTATACTATCACACTATGTTACTCTGCGTAGCCGTTAGCCGTTAGCCGTTATCCGTTAGCGTTTAAATTGCTGCAAGTGCACTTCAAAAGCACAGTTTCTTTAAAACCTAATGTGGTAGAGTTTCAGGCCTCTGTCTGTAAAGTGTACCTCTCGCATTAGGTGACAGGGCCATTTAGGGATGGATTGTTCTTGTTCCTCTTTAGCTCTCAGCTCTTACCCTTCACTGGTTCTCTGATTTCATCTCTTACTCTGCTGCGGGCTTTGAGAAATTACACAACTGAATGGTGGCAAAAGCTTTAACACAATGAAATGTCCCTCTTGCTTCAAGTGAGATCTGCAACACGATAATGACAAGGACATTTAACACCCCTACTGCTCCTCTTTTTGGACAGAACATCTGTGTCCTCAATAGCCCATTCAATTCCCAACCTGGCCCCATTCCATCATGGCCACCTAATCATCCCCTTCGTTCCTAATTGGGGTATATCACTCCTCACCACTACACCATGTTAGCTGATGATTGGTAAACCTTTTGGCACAAAATGGTCACATGAACTACTTAAGTGGATGCCACACATTGGTGGTGGATGAGGTGAGTTCTCCCTTACTATGTAAAGCTCTTTGAGTACCTCAGTAGGTAAAAAGGCGCTACATTAATCCAATCTAATTTGTATTAGCCGTTAGCTCCTAGCTCTCACCCTGCTTCTGTAATTTATCCCACCTGCTCCTCTTTTTTGTTGGTACTGTATGTCAATTTTCTCATCAGCTCTTACCCTGTTAGCATTAGCCCCTAGCTCTTACCCTGCTAGCATTGGCCCCTAGCTCTTACCCTGCTAGCATTAGACCCTAGCTCTTACCCTGCTGTGCTTTTACCCTGCAAGCATTAGCCCCTAGCGCTTACCCTGCTAGCATTAGCCCCTAGCTCTTACCCTGCTAGCATTAGCCCCTAGCTCTTACCCTGCTAGCATTGGCCCCTAGCTCTTACCCTGATAGCATTAGACCCTAGCTCTTACCCTGCTGTGCTTTTACCCTGCAAGCATTAGCCCCTAGCTCTTACCCTGATAGCATTAGCAGCTAGCTCCCACCCTGCTGTGCTTTTACCCTGCAAGCATTAGCCCCTAGCTCTTACGCTGCAAGCATTAGCCCCTAGCTCTTACCCTGCTAGCATTAGCCCCTAGCTCTTACCCTGCTGTGCTTTTACCCTGCAAGCATTAGCCCCTAGCGCTTACCCTGCTAGCATTAGCCCCTAGCTCTTACCCTGCTGTGCTTTTACCCTGCAAGCATTAGCCCCTAGCTCTTACCCTGATAGCATTAGCAGCTAGCTCCCACCCTGCTGTGCTTCTACCCTGCAAGCATTAGCCCCTAGCTCTTACGCTGCAAGCATTAGCCCCTAGCTCTTATCCTGCTAGCATTAGCTCCTAGCTCTTACCCTGCTAGCATTAGCCGCTAGCTCTTACCCTGCTAGCATTAGCCACTAGCTCTTACCCTGATAGCATTAGCCGCTAGCTCCCACCCTGCTGTGCTTTTACCCCGCAAGCATTAGGCCCTAGCTCTTACCCTGCAAGCATTAGCCCCTAGCTCTTACCCTGGTTAGCCTTCATCTTTCTTCTCTTACCTTGCTGCGTGCTTTGATCCTCTTGTAGACGTAGTCAGGGTAAGCTTTCCTGGGTACGAAGCGTCCAGAGCCCTCTGTGACGTTCAGCTTGCCCCCCTCCAGGACGATCTTCCCCTGGCTGATCACCACCACCGGGGCTCCCCGCACCTCCATGCCCTCAAAGATGTTCATCTCCACTGTCTGGAAACACACACAAGGACAGAATAATGAACATCCAGCTCAGACATGATATCATCATCATCATCATCATCATCACACCCTTACAGACAGACGGACAAAACTCCTCCCTGACAGACGGACAGACAAAACTCCTCCCTGACAGACGGACGGACAAAACTCCTCCCTGACAGACGGACAGACAAAACTCCTCCCTGACAGAGAGAAAGACAAAACTCCTCCCTGACAGAGAGAAAGACAAAACTCCTCCCTGACAGAGAGACAGGCAGACAGACAGACAGACAAAACATTTACATTTACATTACATTTAAGTCATTTAGCAGACGCTCTTATCCAGAGCGACTTACAAGTTGGTGCATTCACCTTATGATGTCCAGTGGAACAACCACTTTACAATAGTGCATCTAACTCTAAGGGGGGAGGGGGGGGTTAGAAGGATTACTTTATCCTATCCTAGGTATTCCTTAAAGAGGTGGGGTTTCAGGTGTCTCCGGAAGGTGGTGATTGATTCCGCTGACCTGGCGTCGTGGGGGAGTTTGTTCCACCATTGGGGTGCCAGAGCAGCGAACAGTTTTGACTGGGCTGAGCGGGAGCTGTACTTCCTCAGAGGTAGGGAGGCGAGCAGGCCAGAGGTGGATGAACGCAGTGCCCTTGTTTGGGTGTAGGGCCTGATCAGAGCCTGAAGGTACGGAGGTGCCGTTCCCCTCACAGCTCCGTAGGCAAGCACCATGGTCTTGTAGCGGATGCGAGCTTCAACTGGAAGCCAGTGGAGAGAGCGGAGGAGCGGGGTGACGTGAGAGAACTTGGGAAGGTTGAACACCAGACGGGCTGCGGCGTTCTGGATGAGTTGTAGGGGTTTAATCGCACAGGCAGGGAGCCCAGCCAACAGCGAGTTGCAGTACTCCAGACGGGAGATGACAAGTGCCTGGATTAGGACCTGCGCCGCTTCCTGTGTGAGGCAGGGTCGTACTCTGCGAATGTTGTAGAGCATGAACCTACAGGAACGGGTCACCGCCTTGATGTTGGTTGAGAACGACAGGGTGTTGTCCAGGATCACGCCAAGGTTCTTAGCGCTCTGGGAGGAGGACACAATGGAGTTGTCAAGCGTGATGGCAAGATCATGGAACGGGCAGTCCTTCCCCGGGAGGAAGAGCAGCTCCGTCTTGCCGAGGTTCAGCTTGAGGTGGTGATCCGTCATCCACACTGATATGTCTGCCAGACATGCAGAGATGCGATTCGCCACCTGGTTATCAGAAGGGGGAAAGGAGAAGATTAATTGTGTGTCGTCTGCATAGCAATGATAGGAGAGACCATGTGAGGATATGACAGAGCCAAGTGACTTGGTGTATAGCGAGAATAGGAGAGGGCCTAGAACAGAGCCCTGGGGGACACCAGTGGTGAGAGCACGTGGTGCGGAGACAGATTCTCGCCACGCCACCTGGTAGGAGCGACCTGTCAGGTAGGACGCAATCCAAGCGTGGGCCGCGCCGGAGATGCCCAACTCGGAGAGGGTGGAGAGGAGGACAAAACTCCTCCCTGACAGACAGACGGACAAAACTCCTCCCTGACAGACAGACGGACAAAACTCCTCCCTGACAGACGGACAGACAAAACTCCTCCCTGACAGAGAGAAAGACAAAACTCCTCCCTGACAGAGAGACAGGCAGACAGACAGACAGACAAAACTCCTCCCTGACAGACAGACGGACAAAACTCCTCCCTGACAGACAGACGGACAAAACTCCTCCCTGACAGACAGACGGACAAAACTCCTCCCTGACAGACGGATGGACAAAACTCCTCCCTTACAGACAGACGGACAAAACTCCTCCCTGACAGAGAGACAGGCAGATAGACAGACAGACACATTGGAGAGGGTTGTCTGAATTATGTCTGGAGGTTGACTGTGAAAGAGAGTTGTGTGTGTGTGCGTGTGTGTGTACCAGTGCGTGTACGTGTGTACCAGTGCGTGTGTGTGTGTCTGTACCAGTGTGTGTGTGTGTGTACCAGTGCGTGTGTGTGTACCAGTGCGTGTGTGTGTGTGTGTACCAGTGCGTGTGTGTGTGTGTGTACCAGTGCGTGTGTGTGTGTGTGTACCAGTGCGTGTGTGTGTGTGTGTACCAGTGCGTGTGTGTGTGTGTACCAGTGTGTGCGTGTGTGCGTGTGTGTGTGTGTACCAGTGCGTGTGTGTGTGTGTGTACCAGTGCGTGTGTGTGTGTGTACCAGTGTGTGCGTGCGTGCGTGTGTGTTGTGTACCAGTGCGTGTGTGTGTGTACCAGTGTGTGTACCAGTGTGTGTGTGTGTGTGTGTACCAGTGCGTGTGTGTGTGTGTGTGTGTGTGTACCAGTGCGTGTGCGTTAGTGTGTACCAGTGCGTGTGTGTGTGTGTACCAGTGCGTGTGTGTACCAGTGTGTGTGTGTGTGTACCAGTGCGTGGGTCGCGGCTGAGATGGTCTTGGTCTCCTTGGGGTTCCAGATCACGATGTCTGCGTCTGACCCCACGGCGATCCTTCCTTTACGAGGATACAGGTTGAACAGCTTGGCAGCGTTGGTGCTCGTCACCGCAACAAACTCATTCTCATCCATCTTGCCTGTCGCCTGGGGAATACGGAACAAAAACAACCTCTTCACGATCAAGGAAAGAGCTGTCTTTTATACAACAATGCAAAGACGTTACTGTTAAGGACATATCGCATCATTGTGAAAACCAGTGAAGAAGAAGAAGAAGCAACAACAGTAACAACAACAGGTGTGTCCCACGGTGGTCTAGCTGTCTAAACTGCTGCCTCCAGATCATATATACAGCTGCAGCATCGCTTTGAATCAGGCCAACTGCAAAAACTCTTTATTTCCCACTGTAAAAGCATACAACGCCCAAAAAAGAAACCTTTAAAAAAGAAACAACAAAAGATAACATACCACAGCCTTCTCCCAGACGATGGCGAGCCTCTCCTCGATGCCGTTAGTTCCCTCGGGGATGAGGGTGAAGTTGTCTTTCCCAACAGCCTTCTGGGCCGTCGAGAAGGTGCTGTGGCCACTGGCCGTCACCTGAAGGTCTCCACTGTGGACCAAGAGAACAGGACAGTCAGACCACTGTGGACCAAGAGAACAGGACAGTTAGACCACTGTGGACCAAGAGAACAGGACAGTCAGACCACTGTGGACCAAGCGAACAGGACAGTTAGACCACTGTGGACCAAGAGAATAGGACAATCAGACCTCTGTGGACCAAGAGAACAGGACAGTCAGACCACTGTGGACCAAGAGAACAGGACAGTCAGACCACTGTGGACCAAGAGAACAGGACAGTCAGACCACTGTGGACCAAGCGAACAGGACAGTTAGACCACTGTGGACCAAGAGAATAGGACAATCAGACCACTGTGGACCAACAGAACAGCACAGTGAGTCACCATCAGGGATGACTAAGAGAACAGCACAGTGAGTCATCATCAGGGATGACTAAGAGAAGAGGCCAGTGAGTCACCATCAGGGATGACTAAGAGAACAGGACAGTGAGTCACCATCAGGGATGACTAAGAGAACAGGACAGTGAGTCACCATCAGGGATGACTAAGAGAACAGCACAGTGAGTCATCATCAGGGATGGCTAAGAGAAGAGCACAGTGAGTCACCATCAGGGATGACTAAGAGAACAGCACAGTGAGTCACCATCAGGGATGACTAAGAGAACAGCACAGTGAGTCACCATCAGGGATGACTAAGAGAACAGCACAGTGAGTCACCATCAGGGATGACTAAGAGAACAGGACAGTGAGTCACCATCAGGGATGACTAAGAGAACAGCACAGTGAGTCACCATCAGGGATGACTAAGAGAACAGCACAGTGAGTCATCATCAGGGATGGCTAAGAGAAGAGCACAGTGACTCACCATCAGGGATGGCTAAGAGAACAGCACAGTGAGTCATCATCAGGGATGGCTAAGAGAACAGCACAGTGAGTCATCATCAGGGATGGCTAAGAGAACAGCACAGTGAGTCATCATCAGGGATGACTAAGAGAACAGCACAGTGAGTCACCATCAGGGATGACTAAGAGAACAGCACAGTGAGTCACCATCAGGGATGACTAAGGGAACAGCACAGTGAGTCACCATCAGGGATGACTGAGACCACAGAAGCTGATTCACTAATTAATAATCTGTTTTCTGGTTGTTTTAGGGTGAATCCACTTTTTCTTTGTTGAACAATGTCCGTGAGAGCTTTCAACGGTGTCCGTGAGAGCGTCGAGCGGTGTCCGTGAGAGCGTGTCCGTGAGCACGTCGAACGGTGTCTGTGAAAGCAGCGAGCGGTGTCCGTGAGAGCGTGTCCGTGAGCACGTCGAACGGTGTCCGTGAGAGCTTTCAACGGTGTCCGTGAGAGCTTTCAACGGTGTCCGTGAGCGCGTCGAACAGGGTCGGGGGGAGAGCTTTGAAGTATGTGCTAGATGCAGACAAAGTAATTCAGATATAATTCAGAAATGTTCTGTCTTCATTCTAGTGTCTGTGTCTCTATGGCTGCGTTTACACAGGCAGCCCAATTCTGATCTTTTGCCACAAAATTGTATTTTTGACCAATCAAATCAGATCTTTTGTCAATAAATGGGAAAGATCAGAATGGCGCTGCCTGTGTAAACACAGATGACGTGTTCTCACCAGGAAAGCAGGGAGTTGAGGTAGTCAGGGGTGCTGGGGTCTGGGTTGAGGGGCGGGGACATGACGAACGCTGCAGCCTTAGCCCAGTTCTTACTCCAATAGTGTGATCCGTCTGTCCCAAGGCTGGCTGTGATTGGCTCGCCATAAACCACCATGCCTGAAAATCATCCAATGAAAAAAGACGAGGTATTTGTACAAGAAATATCAGTTTTTCAGAAACATTTTTGCCAGGTCAACAACAAATGTTGTTTACAGCCATCAAAGTTAACAAAGAATGTATGACACAGAAACGATTTCCAAAATAAAGTTGATATTGAATCGCTAAACCCAGTCTCACCCTTCTTCCTGGCGTTGGCAATGACATCAGCAGCCGACTTGCTCATCACCTTGGTGATGTAGAGAGGACAGTTGGCCTGCTTGGCGATGGTGATGGCCCGGTACACTGCCTCTGTCTCCACCTAGTGGTCACAAATATAAACACCTTACTGTAGCACCTCAACCAACAATTTTTTATATATTTTTCAGTTAAAGAACAAATTATTAATTACAATGACGGCCTAGGAACAGTGGGTTAACTGCCTTGTCAGCAGTTCATTTTTTACCTTGTCAGCTCGGGGATTCAATATAGCAACCTTTCGGTTACTGGCCCAACGCTCTAACCACGAGACTACCTGCCGCCCCAAATCACGGTTTCCACTAGTTACAACAGCCACAAAGTCAAAAATGACTATGTCGATTTTTTAAAATTTATTTAAGGTTAGGTTTAGGCATAAGGTTTGCAGTGTTGTTAAGTTTTGATTCCAGGTAGAACCCTTTTTTGTTCCAGGTATAACTCTTTTGGGTTCCATGTAAAACCCTCTGTAGAACGGGTTCTACCTGGAACCGAAAAGGGTTCTACCTGGAACCAAAAATGTTCTACCTGGAACCAAAAATAGTTACACGGCAGTCGGGACAGCCGAAGAACCCTTTAAGGTTCTAGATAACACCTTTTTTTCCAAGAGTGTAGGCCTAGGTTTAAAATCAGATTTTTAGAAGAGAAATGGTAGAAATAAGTTTAAGACTTTGTGGCTGTGGTAACTAGTGACGACCGCAAATCACTTGGGTAACACTACCACTCCCGAGAGGCGCAGTGGTCTAAGGCACTGCATCTCAGTACTAGAGGTGTCACTACAGACCCTGGTTCCATTCCAGACTGTATCACAGCGGTCTAAGGCACTGCATCTCAGTGTTAGAGGCGTCACTATAGACCCTGGTTCTATTCCAGGCTGTATCACAGTGGTCTAAGGCACTGCATCTCAGTGTTAGAGGCATCACTACAGACACCCTGGTTCCATTCCAGACTGTATCACAGCGGTCTAAGACACTGCATCTCAGTACTAGAGGCGTCACTACAGACTCTGGTTCCATTCCAGACTGTATCACAACTGCCCATGATTGGGTGTCCCATAGGGCGGTACACAATTGGCCCAGTGTTGTCTGTGGTTTGGCCGGGGGTAGGCTGTCATTGTAAATAAGAATTTGTTCTTAACTGACTTGCCTAGTTAAATAAAGGTTAGATTTTTTTAAATCAACTAATAAAAATGCTCAGACCATGACCTTGGCTCTCCTAACGTAGGTGGAATATGGTAAAGTCAATCTCTACCTGAAAGGCTCGGGACACACATACTCAGCCTGGTCATTGTTAATAACAATATGTTCCTAACTGACTTGCCTAGTTAAATAAAGATTTATTTATTTTTATTAAAAAGAGGACTGGCCACTCCTCAGAGCCTGGATCCTCTCTAGGTTTCTTCCTAGGTTCCTGCCTTTCTAGAAGGTTTTTCCTAGCCACCGTGTCTCTACATCAACATTGCTTGCTGTTTGGGGTTTAGTACTTTGTGACTACAGCTGATGTAAAAAGGGCTTTAATAAAATACATTTGATTGATTGACATTACAATATTCAGTCTCCTTTCCATTATTGCATCAATGGGAGAGTGGCAAATTCATCCACAAGGTATTTTCAACAAGCGATGGCATGTCTAGTCTCCCGGTTTCAAACCACTCTGGCACTAACAGTTACACTGGCTCATAACAAGATACTGTTGTGTGATCATGTAAATGAGGCTATTGTTTATACAGAGACAGGAAGTCCCTACCTCCTCTGGGTGACACAGCACATGTCCCTCAGGCCCAGTGATCCCCAGCTCCAGTAGTCGCTTCTGCTCCTATATAGATAGAAGGGGAAAGACGGAAACTACACTTCACATGGTGCAACCAAAGACAGAAGTTTATTCTGCTCCTATATAGATAGAAGGGGTAAGACAACTGAAGATGTCCTTTGCCCAGGAGAGATATGCCCAGTCACTGTCAAAGGCCAGTAGTAAAATAAGTCTTTCAAGTCAACAGGACAGTAGCCTACCTCGTCAATGATGTCTCCGTTCTCAGCGTGAACCTGAGCGATGGCACCCAGGTCTCTAATGACACCAAAAATCTCATACATCTGGCATGGGAAAGAGATAGAGACAGGGGGTGTTTCTCAAAATGCATACTACCGTGCTCCGAGGACGCAAATTGGAGCACGGGAAGGTTGGAGTATGAGTGTTTCTCAAAATGCATACTACCGTGCTCCACACTCTCCTCCTCTAAATGCGTTCTCTTGAGTACGTTCTCTTGAGTACGTTCTCTTGAGTACGTTCTCTTGAGTACGTTCTCTTGAGTACATTCTCTTGAGTACATTCTCTTGAGTACCTTCTCTTGAGTACGTTCTCTTGAGTACGTTCTCTTGAGTACATTCTCTTGAGTACGTTCTCTTGAGTACGTTCTCTTGAGTACGTTCTCTTGAGTACGTTCTCTTGAGTACGTTCTCTTGAGTACGTTCTCTTGAGTACGTTCTCTTGAGTACATTCTCTTGAGTACGTTCTCTTGAGTACGTTCTCTTGAGTACGTTCTCTTGAGTACATTCTCTTGAGTACATTCTCTTGAGTACATTCTCTTGAGTACGTTCTCTTGAGTACGTTCTCTTGAGTACATTCTCTTGAGTACATTCTCTTGAGTACATTCTCTTGAGTACATTCTCTTGAGTACATTCTCTTGAGTACCTTCTCTTGAGTACGTTCTCTTGAGTACGTTCTCTTGAGTACGTTCTCTTGAGTACGTTCTCTTGAGTACGTTCTCTTGAGTACGTTCTCTTGAGTACGTTCTCTTGAGTACGTTCTCTTGAGTACGTTCTCTTGAGTACGTTCTCTTGAGTACGTTCTCTTGAGTACGTTCTCTTGAGTACATTCTCTTGAGTACATTCTCTTGAGTACGTTCTCTTGAGTACGTTCTCTTGAGTACGTTCTCTTGAGTACGTTCTCTTGAGTACATTCTCTTGAGTACATTCTCTTGAGTACATTCTCTTGAGTACATTCTCTTGAGTACATTCTCTTGAGTACATTCTCTTGAGTACGTTCTCTTGAGTACGTTCTCTTGAGTACGTTCTCTTGAGTACGTTCTCTTGAGTACGTTCTCTTGAGTACGTTCTCTTGAGTACATTCTCTTGAGTACGTTCTCTTGAGTACGTTCTCTTGAGTACATTCTCTTGAGTACATTCTCTTGAGTACGTTCTCTTGAGTACATTCTCTTGAGTACGTTCTCTTGAGTACGTTCTCTTGAGTACATTCTCTTGAGTACATTCTCTTGAGTACGTTCTCTTGAGTACGTTCTCTTGAGTACGTTCTCTTGAGTACGTTCTCTTGAGTACGTTCTCTTTAGTACGTTCTCTTGAGTACGTTCTCTTGAGTACATTCTCTTGTTTGGTTTCTATTGTTTGGTTTCCATTGTCCTGGCTGGAAGAAGGTTCGGTGAATGTGGAGGTGCAGAGTGAGGTAATACAGTAGGGGGAGTGCTGCTCAGCGTGAGGTAATACAGTAGAGGGAGTGCTGCTCAGCGTGAGGTAATACAGTAGGGGGAGTGCTGCTCAGCGTGAGGTAATACAGTAGGGGGAGTGCTGCTCAGCATGAGGTAATACAGTAGGGGGAGTGCTGCTCAGCGTGAGGTAATACAGTAGGGGGAGTGTTGCTCAGCGTGAGGTAATACAGTAGAGGGAGTGCTGCTCAGCGTGAGGTAATACAGTAGGGGGAGTGTTGCTCAGCGTGAGGTAATACAGTAGAGGGAGTGCTGCTCAGCGTGAGGTAATACAGTAGGGGGAGTGTTGCTCAGCGTGAGGTAATACAGTAGAGGGAGTGCTGCTCAGCGTGAGGTAATACAGTAGGGGGAGTGTTGCTCAGCGTGAGGTAATACAGTAGGGGGAGTGCTGCTCAGCGTGAGGTAATACAGTAGGGGGAGTGTTGCTCAGCGTGAGGTAATACAGTAGAGGGAGTGCTGCTCAGCGTGAGGTAATACAGTAGGGGGAGTGTTGCTCAGCGTGAGGTAATACAGTAGAGGGAGTGCTGCTCAGCGTGAGGTAATACAGTAGGGGGAGTGCTGCTCAGCGTGAGGTAATACAGTAGGGGGAGTCCTGCTCAGCGTGAGGTAATACAGTAGGGGGAGTGCTGCTCAGCGTGAGGTAATACAGTAGGGGGAGTGCTGCTCAGCGTGAGGTAATACAGTAGGGGGAGTGCTGCTCAGCATGAGGTAATACAGTAGGGGGAGTGCTGCTCAGCGTGAGGTAATACAGTAGGGGGAGTGTTGCTCAGCGTGAGGTAATACAGTAGAGGGAGTGCTGCTCAGCGTGAGGTAATACAGTAGGGGGAGTGTTGCTCAGCGTGAGGTAATACAGTAGAGGGAGTGCTGCTCAGCGTGAGGTAATACAGTAGGGGGAGTGTTGCTCAGCGTGAAGTAATACAGTAGGAGGAGTGCTGCTCAGCGTGAGGTAATACAGTAGGGGGAGTGTTGCTCAGCGTGAGGTAATACAGTAGAGGGAGTGCTGCTCAGCGTGAGGTAATACAGTAGGGGGAGTGTTGCTCAGCGTGAGGTAATACAGTAGAGGGAGTGCTGCTCAGCGTGAGGTAATACAGTAGGGGGAGTGCTGCTCAGCGTGAGGTAATACAGTAGGGGGAGTCCTGCTCAGCGTGAGGTAATACAGTAGGGGGAGTGCTGCTCAGCGTGAGGTAATACAGTAGGGGGAGTCCTGCTCAGCGTGAGGTAATACAGTAGGGGGAGTGCTGCTCAGCATGAGGTAATACAGTAGGGGGAGTGCTGCTCAGCGTGAGGTAATACAGTAGGGGGAGTCCTGCTCAGCGTGAGGTAATACAGTAGGGGGAGTGCTGCTCAGCATGAGGTAATACAGTAGGGGGAGTCCTGCTCAGCATGAGGTAATACAGTAGGGGGAGTGCTGCTCAGCGTGAGGTAATACAGTAGGGGGAGTCCTGCTCAGCGTGAGGTAATACAGTAGGGGGAGTGCTGCTCAGTGTGAGGTAATACAGTAGGGGGAGTCCTGCACAGCGTGAGGTAATACAGTAGGGGGAGTGCTGCTCAGCATGAGGTAATACAGTAGGGGGAGTCCTGCTCAGCGTGAGGTAATACAGTAGGGGGAGTGCTGCTCAGCGTGAGGTAATACAGTAGGGGGAGTGCTTCTCAGCGTGAGGTAATACAGTAGGGGGAGTCCTGCTCAGCGTGAGGTAATACAGTAGAGGGAGTGCTGCTCAGCGTGAGGTAATACAGTAGGGGGAGTGCTGCTCAGCGTGAGGTAATACAGTAGGGAGAGTGCTGCTCAGCGTGAGGTAATACAGTAGGGGGAGTGCTGCTCAGCGTGAGGTAATACAGTAGGGGGAGTCCTGCTCAGCGTGAGGTAATACAGTAGGGGGAGTGCTGCTCAGGGTGAGGTAATACAGTAGGGGGAGTGCTGCTCAGCGTGAGGTAATACAGTAAGGGGAGTGCTGCTCAGGGTGAGGTAATACAGTAGGGGGAGTCCTGCTCAGCGTGAGGTAATACAGTAGGGGGAGTCCTGCTCAGCGTGAGGTAATACAGTAGGGGGAGTGCTGCTCAGCGTGAGGTAATACAGTAGGGGGAGTGCTGCTCAGCGTGAGGTAATACAGTAAGGGGAGTGCTGCTCAGCGTGAGGTAATACAGTAGGGGGAGTGCTGCTCAGGGTGAGGTACTACAGTAGGGGGAGTGCTGCTCAGCGTGAGGTAATACAGTAGGGGGAGTGCTGCTCAGCGTGAGGTAATACAGTAGGAGGAGTGCTGCTCAGCGTGAGGTACTACAGTAGGGGGAGTGCTGCTCAGCGTGAGGTACTACAGTAGGGGGAGTGCTGCTCAGCGTGAGGTAATACAGTAGAGGGAGTGCTGCTCAGCGTGAGGTAATACAGTAGGGGGAGTGCTGCTCAGGGTGAGGTAATACAGTAGGGGGAGTGCTGCTCAGCGTGAGGTAATACAGTAGAGGGAGTGCTGCTCAGGGTGAGGTAATACAGTAGGGGGAGTCCTGCTCAGCGTGAGGTAATACAGTAGGGGGAGTGCTGCTCAGCGTGAGGTAATACAGTAGAGGGAGTGCTGCTCAGCGTGAGGTACTACAGTAGGGGGAGTGCTGCTCAGCGTGAGGTAATACAGTAGGGGGAGTCCTGCTCAGCGTGAGGTAATACAGTAGGGGGAGTGCTGCTCAGCGTGAGGTAATACAGTAGAGGGAGTGCTGCTCAGCGTGAGGTACTACAGTAGGGGGAGTGCTGCTCAGCGTGAGGTAATACAGTAGGGGGAGTCCTGCTCAGCGTGAGGTAATACAGTAGGGGGAGTGCTGCTCAGCGTGAGGTAATACAGTAGGGGGAGTGCTGCTCAGCGTGAGGTAATACAGTAGGGGGAGTGCTGCTCAGCGTGAGGTACTACAGTAGGGGGAGTGCTGCTCAGCGTGAGGTAATACAGTAGGGGGAGTCCTGCTCAGCGTGAGGTAATACAGTAGGGGGAGTGCTGCTCAGCGTGAGGTAATACAGTAGGGGGAGTGCTGCTCAGCGTGAGGTAATACAGTAGAGGGAGTGCTGCTCAGCGTGAGGTAATACAGTAGGGGGAGTCCTGCTCAGCGTGAGGTACTACAGTAGGGGGAGTGCTGCTCAGCGTGAGGTAATACAGTAGGGGGAGTCCTGCTCAGCGTGAGGTAATACAGTAGGGGGAGTGCTGCTCAGCGTGAGGTAATACAGTAGGGGGAGTCCTGCTCAGCGTGAGGTAATACAGTAGGGGGAGTGCTGCTCAGCGTGAGGTACTACAGTAGGGGGAGTGCTGCTCAGCGTGAGGTAATACAGTAGGGGGAGTCCTGCTCAGCGTGAGGTAATACAGTAGGGGGAGTGCTGCTCAGCGTGAGGTAATACAGTAGGGGGAGTGCTGCTCAGCGTGAGGTAATACAGTAGAGGGAGTGCTGCTCAGCGTGAGGTACTACAGTAGGGGGAGTGCTGCTCAGCGTGAGGTAATACAGTAGGGGGAGTCCTGCTCAGCATGAGGTAATACAGTAGGGGGAGTGCTGCCCAAATGGAATGTTTTACTCAAGAGAACGTCCTCGGAAAATACACTTGGAGCATGAGAGTACGGAGCACGGTAGTATGCATATTGAGAAACACCCAAGGTTATTGTTTACATTACATTTTAGAGACGTCTGAATAAATAGTTTGAAGAAATAAAACTTACCTGACTATCTGAGCTCTGGAATTTGTCCTTGTAAGCCATGAAGATCAAGAAGGAATTGACTCCTGGAAAAATTCAAACGTAACACATGTCAAACGATTTCAAGGAATTTAATTTCTCGCATTTGAAAATCACAGGCATGTGCAGATGTGTGTATATGTCTGTGCACTCCTGTGTGTGCATATGGTTGTGTGGTTGTGTGTGTGTGTGTGTTAGTGCATGAGTGAGTTTGAGAGTGCAACTGGGTGAGAGAGAGCTGGTGGGCTGCCTGGCTGTCTGTGTGGATTAGTGACTGTAGCTCAGCTGGGTGAGAGAGAGCTGGTGGGCTGACTGGCTGTCTGTGTGGATTAGTGAGTGTAGCTCAGCTGGGTGAGAGAGAGCTGGTGGGCTGCCTGGCTGTCTGTATGGATTAGTGACTGTAGCTCAGCTGGGTGAGAGAGAATTGGTGGGCTGCCTGGCTGTCTGTATGGATTAGTGACTGTAGCTCAGCTGGGTGAGAGAGAGTTGGTGGGCTGCCTGGCTGTCTGTATGGATTAGTGACTGTAGCTCAGCTGGGTGAGAGAGAGTTATTGGGCTGCCTGGCTGTCTGTATGGATTAGTGACTGTAGCTCAGCTGGGTGAGAGAGAGTTGGTGGGCTGCCTGGCTGTCTGTATGGACTAGTGAGTGTGAGCAGCATCTCATGTACAGTATGTGTCTCTAGTGTTGTGTTGTCACCTGCAGTAATCCTCTAGCTGCACGGACACAGGTGTGTGTGTGTGTGTGTGTGTGTGTGTGTGTGTGTGTGTGTGTGTGTGTGTGTGTGTGTGTGTGTGTGTGTGTGTGTGTGTGTGTGTGTGTGTGTGTGTGTGTGTGTGTGTGTGTGTGTGTGTGTGAGAGGCAGAGCAGCAGAAAGCAGCTCTTCATGAGACCCATGGGGAATTCAAAGTAAAACTACACCACTGTATTCTCCTATCAGCAGAGTATCAGACACATTATCACAGCAGAGTATCAGACACATTATCACAACACCATTATCTGCAGAGTATCAGACACATTATCACAACACCATTAACAGCAGAGTATCAGACACATTATCACAACACCATTATCAGCAGAGTATCAGACACATTATCACAACACCATTAACAGCAGAGTATCAGACACATTATCACAACACCATTAACAGCAGAGTATCAGACGCATTATCACAACACCATTATCAGCAGAGTATCAGACACATTATCACAACACCATTAACAGCAGAGTATCAGAAACATTACCACAACACCATTATCAGCAGAGTATCAGACACATTATCACAACACCATTATCAGCAGAGTATCAGAAACATTACCACAACACCATTATCAGCAGAGTATCAGACACATTATCCCAACACCATTAACAGCAGAGTATCAGACACATTACCACAACACCATTATCAGCAGAGTATCAGACACATTATCACAACACCATTAACAGCAGAGTATCAGACACATTATCACAACACCATTAACAGCAGAGTATCAGACACATTATCACAACACCATTAACAGCAGAGTATATGACTCATTATCACAGCAGAGTATCAGACACATTATCACAACACCATTAACAGCAGAGTATCAGACACATTATCACAACACCATTAACAGCAGAGTATCAGACACATTATCACAACACCATTAACAGCAGAGTATCAGACACATTATCACAACACCATTAACAGCAGAGTATCAGAAACATTATCACAACACCATTAACAACAGAGTATCAGACACATTATCACAACACCATTAACAGCCGAGTATCAGACACATTATCACAACAACATTAACAGCAGAGTATCAGACACATTATCACAACACCATTAACAGCAGAGTATCAGACACATTATCACAACAGAGTATCAGACACATTATCAAAACACCATTAACAGTAGAGTATCAGACACATTATCACAACACCATTAACAGCAGAGTATCAGACACATTATCACAACACCATTAACAGCAGAGTATCAGACACATTATCACAACAGAGTATCAGACACATTATCACAACACCATTAACAGCAGACTATCAGACTCATTATCACAACACCATTATCAGCAGAGTATCAGACACATTATCACAACACCATTATCAGCAGAGTATCAGACACATTACCACAACACCATTAACAGCAGAGTATCAGACACATTATCACAACAGAGTATCAGACACATTATCACAACACCATTAACAGCTGGACATGACCTCTTTCAATGTTATTTTTGGTAATATCATCTGATGTATTCTCATCTAGTAGTTATATGGTAGGGAAACGATTTAAGAGTCATATTGGGTGGTTTTGTGTCAGACAGACTGAGATTTGAAGACAAACACAGGTAGATCCTGAACATCCTGAAACAATACCTTTATCCTTCACCAGACGCTCCATCTCTTCAAAGAGTCCGTCGTGCCAGCGGGTGATGTCCATGTGGAGGGAGTAATCACAGCAGGACCCCCTGTCTGCTATGTCCTTCCACTGGTCGTAGGCCCCCAGGAGGCTGGCACCATGCTCAGGGACCACATGGTCAACTATAGGACAGGAGAGAAGAAGAGGACCAGGTGAACTATAGGACAGGAGAGAAGAAGAGGACCAGGTGAACTATAGGACAGGAGAGAAGAAGAGGACCAGGTGAACTATAGGACAGGAGAGAAGAAGAGGACCAGGTCAACTATAGGACAGGAGAGAAGAAGAGGACCAGGTCAACTATAGGACAGGAGAGAAGAAGAGGACCAGGTCAACTAGAGGACAGGAGAGAAGAAGAGGACCAGGTCAACTATAGGACAGGAGAGAAGAAGAGGACCAGGTCAACTATAGGACAGGAGAGAAGAAGAGGACCAGGTCAACTATAGGACAGGAGAGAAGAAGATGACCAGGTCAACTATAGGACAGGAGAGAAGAAGAGGACCAGGTCAACTATAGGACAGGAGAGAAGAAGAAGACCAGATAAACTATAGGACAGGAGAGAAGAAGAGGACCCGGTCAACTATAGGACAGGCGAGAAGAAGAGGACCAGGTCAACTATAGGACAGGAGAGAAGAAGAGGACCAGGTCAACTATGGGACAGGAGAGAAGAAGAGGACCAGGTCAACTATAGGACAGGAGAGAAGAAGAGGACCAGGTCAACTATAGGACAGGAGAGAAGAGGACCAGGTCAACTATAGGACAGGAGAGAAGAAGAGGACCAGGTCAACTATAGGACAGGAGAGAAGAAGAGGACCAGGTCAACTATAGGACAGGAGAGAAGAAGAGGACCAGGTCAACTATAGGACAGGAGAGAAGAAGAGGACCAGGTCAACTATAGGAGAGAAGAAGAAGAGGACCAGGTCAACTATAGGACAGGAGAGAAGAAGAAGACCAGGTCAACTATAGGACAGGAGAGAAGAAGAGGACCAGATCAACTAGAGGACAGGAGAGAAGAAGAGGACCAGGTCAACTATAGGACAGGAGAGAAGAAGAGGACCAGGTCAACTAGAGGACAGGAGAGAAGAAGAAGACCAGGTCAACTATAGGACAGGAGCGAAGAAGAGGACCAGGTCAACTAGAGGACAGGAGAGAAGAAGAGGACCAGGTCAACTAGAGGACAGGAGAGAAGAAGAGGACCAGGTCAACTATAGGACAGGAGAGAAGAAGAGGACCAGGTCAACTATAGGACAGGAGAGAAGAAGAGGACCAGGTCAACTATGGGACTGACAGGGGAGCGAGGAAACACACACTGAGCAGAGGACTTCAACTCAGTTTCGCTCTTTCAAGATCGAAGACGATCCACGAATAACGTAGACGACGCAAAGTCACAGAAGTATTCATTAAAAACATCAGACTGATATTACCTCCAATGTTACATCCCTAACATCACAGCTCACATAACAGCCCTGTGGGGGTCTGTGCTGCTGTTTACACAGATCCAATAGAGGCTGGAGGCTGGAGGCTGTCTGTGCTGCTGTTTACACAGATCCAATAGAGGCTGGAGGCTGTCTGTGCTGCTGTTTACACAGATCCAATCGAGGCTGGAGGCTGGAGGCTGTCTGTGCTGCTGTTTACACAGATCCAATAGAGGCTGGAGGCTGTCTGTGCTGCTGTTTACACAGATCCAATAGAGGCTGGAGGCTGTCTGTGCTGCTGTTTAGACAGATCCAATAGAAGCTGGAGGCTGGAGGCTGTCTGTGCTGCTGTTTAGACAGATCCAATAGAAGCTGGAGGCTGGAGGCTGTCTGTGCTGCTGTTTAGACAGATCCAATAGAAGCTGGAGGACGGTTTGAGGGTAAAGAGATCAGAGTAAAGTCTCTCTGACAGGCTGGGACAGCGTGACCCTGTTTCAGATGATCTAACTGCAGCACTCAGACATCCTCTCCTCTCCTCCAGCTCTCCTCCGTCTCCCCCTGTTTCTCCCCCCGTGTCTCTAACCGCTCAGAGAGATTCCCTCTCAGCCTGTCTCACTCGCTGCCACAAAGGAACACAAATTGTCTCCCTCTGATCTGATCCAGAGGCAGCTGCCCTACCCCTCCCTCTCCCTGTACCACCTCCTCCATCCCTCTCCCTGTACCACCTCCTCCATCCCTCTCCCTGTACCACCCCCCCCCCCCCCTCCCTCTCCCTGTACCACCTCCTCCATCTCTCTCCCTGTACCACCTCCCTCCACCCCTCTCCCTGTACCACCTCCTCCATCTCTCTCCCTGTACCACGTCCCTCCCTCCCTCTCCCTGTACCACCTCCTCCATCTCTCTCCCTGTACCACCCCCCCCCTCCCTCTCCCTGTACCACCTCATCCATCTCTCTCCCTGTACCACCTCCCTCCACCCCTCTCCCTGTACCACCCCCCTCCCTCCCTCTCCCTGTACCACCCCCCCCCCCCCTCTCTCTCCCTGTACCACCTCCTCCATCTCTCTCCCTGTACCACCTCCCTCCACCCCTCTCCCTGTACCACCTCCTCCATCTCTCTCCCTGTACCACGTCCCTCCCTCCCTCTTCCTGTACCACCTCCTCCATCTCTCTCCCTGTACCACCCCCCCCCCCCTCCCTCTCCCTGTACCAACTCCTCCATCTCTCTCCCTGTACCACCTCCCTCCACCCCTCTCCCTGTACCACCTCCTCCATCTCTCTCCCTGTACCACGTCCCTCCCTCCCTCTCCCTGTACCACCTCCTCCATCTCTCTCCCTGTACCACCTCCCTCCACCCCTCTCCCTGTACCACCTCCTCCATCTCTCTCCCTGTACCACGTCCCTCCCTCCCTCTCCCTGTACCACCTCCTCCATCTCTCTCCCTGTACCACCTCCCTCCACCCCTCTCCCTGTTCCACCTTCCTCCAGTTAAGGTTAGTTGGGGTTAGTTGGGGTTAGTAAAGGTTAGTTAGGGTTAAGGCTAGTTAGGGTTAGTTAAGGTTAGTTAGGGTTAGGGTTAGTTAGGGTTAGTTGGGGTTAGTTAGGGTTTGTTAAGGTTAGTTAAGGTTAAGGCTAGTTAGGGTTAGTTAGGGTTAGGGTCAGCAGTATAATAGAGGAACCCTACTGATCATGGTGGGTTAGGGTTAGTTATGGTTAGTTAAGGTTAGTTAAGGTTAGGGTCAGCAGTATAACAGAGGAACCCTACTGATCATGGTGGTGCCCCCTGCCAGGGCAGCCTTGGTCCCGTGGTAGAAGTCATCTGAAGGGGTCATGCCCAGCTGGGAGGTCTGGAGGCTGGTGTTCACGTCGACGCCCCCGGGGATCACGATGTGTCCGTAGGCATCAACCGTCTTCACCCCTCCTGGAACTAAAAGGTTCTCACCGATCTGCCTGGTGAGGAGGACACAGGCCATGGTACAGGACAATGGTCACATTTTAACAGCAACAACAGTTTGTGTGTGTGTGTGTGTGTGTGTGTGTGTCTGTCTGCCTCTCTGTCTGCCTGTCTGTCTGCCTGTGTCTATATGTCTGTCTGCCTCTCTGTCTGCCCCTCTGTCTGCCTGTCTGTCTGCCTGTCTCTCTATCTGCCTGTGTCTATATGTCTGTCCGCCTCTCTGTCTGCCTGTGTCTAAATGTCTGTCTGCCTCTCTGTCTGCCTGTCTGTCTGCCTGTGTCTATATGTCTGTCTGCCTCTCTGTCTGCCTATGTCTATATGTCTGTCTGCCTCTCCGTCTGCCTGTCTGTCTGCCTGTGTCTATATGTCCATCTGCCTCTCTGTCTGCCCCTCTGTCTGCCTCTCTGTCTGCCTGTCTGTCTGCCTATGTCTATATGTCCGTCTGCCTATGTCTATATGTCCGTCTGCCTCTGTGTCTCTGTCTGTGTCTTTGTCTGTATGTATGTGTGTCAATCTATCTGTCTGTGTGTGTGTCAATCTGTCTGTATGTGTGTCTGTGTGTGTGTTTCAGTCTGTGTGTGTGTTTCAGTCTGTCTGTGTGTCCATCTGTCTGTGTGTGTGTGTGTCTGTGTATCTGTGTGTGTGTCTGTGTATCTGTCTGTGTATCTGTGTGTGTGTCTGTGTATCTGTGTGTGTGTGTCTGTGTATCTGTGTGTGTGTGTCTGTGTGTGTGTCTGTGTATGTCTGTGTGTGTGTCTGTGTATCTGTCTGTGTATCTGTGTGTGTGTCTGTGTATCTGTGAGTGTGTGTCTGAGTATCTGTGTGTGTGTGTCTGTGTGTGTGTCTGTGTATGTCTGTGTGTGTGTCTGTGTATCTGTGTGTATCTGTGTGTGTGTCTGTGTATCTGTGTGTGTGTCTGTGTATCTGTGTGTGTGTGTGTGTGTGTGTGTGTGTGTGTGTGTGTGTGTGTGTGTGTGTGTGTGTGTGTGTGTGTGTGTGTGTGTGTGTGTGTGTGTGTGTGTGTGTGTCTGTGTATCTGTGTGTGTGTCTGTGTATCTGTGTGTGTGTCTGTGTATCTGTGTGTGTGTGTGTGTGTGTGTGTGTGTGTGTGTGTGTGTGTGTGTGTGTGTGTGTGTGTGTGTGTGTGTGTGTGTATCTGTGTGTGTGTCTGTGTATCTGTGTGTGTGTCTGTGTATCTGTGTGTGTGTGTGTGTGTGTGTGTGTGTGTGTGTGTGTGTGTGTGTGTGTGTGTGTGTGTGTGTGTGTGTGTGTGTGTGTGTGTGTGTGTGTGTGTGTGTGTGTGTGTGTATCTGTGTGTGTGTCTGTGTATCTGTGTGTGTGTTACCAGTAACATCTTACTTGATGGTGCCATCCTCCACATAGATGTCTGCGTAGAAAGACTGGTCGTCATTAACGATCTTTCCTCCTTTGATAATGAGGCGATCAGTCTGGAGACACAGGAACCATCAACAGCAGTGAGGAACACAAATACACATTTACACGTTAGTCATTGAGCAGACACTCTTATCCAGAAGAACGGACAGTTAGTACCATCACCTTCAGGTAGCTTGGGGAGACAACCACATATCTCAGTCACATAACGACCAGTGTAATAAAGCAGCTATCAGTAGGGACAGTGCTACGAAGACAAGACCAGTGTAATAAAGTACCTATCAGTAGGGACAGTGCAATGAAGACAAGACCAGTGTAATAAAGCAGTTATCAGTAGGGACAGTGCTACGAAGACAAGACCAGTGTAATAAAGCAGCTATCAGTAGGGACAGTGCTACTAAGACAAGACCAGTGTAATAAAGCAGCTATCAGTAGGGACAGTGCTACGAAGACCAGACCAGTGTAATAAAGCAGCTATCAGTAGGGACAGTGCTACGAAGACAAGACCAGTGTAATAAAGCAGCTATCAGTAGAGACAGTGCTACGAAGACAAGACCAGTGTAATAAAGCAGCTATCAGTAGGGACAGTGCTACGAAGACAAGACCAGTGTAATAAAGCAGCTATCAGTAGGGACAGTGCTACGAAGACAAGACCAGTGTAATAAAGCAGCTATCAGTAGGGACAGTGCTAAGAAGACAAGACCAGTGTAATAAAGCAGCTATCAGTAGGGACAGTGCTACGAAGACAAGACCAGTGTAATAAAGCAGCTATCAGTAGGGACAGTGCTACGCAGACAAGACCAGTGTAATAAAGCAGCTATCAGTAGGGACAGTGCTACAAAGACAAGACCAGTGTAATACAGCAGCTATCAGTAGGGACAGTGCTACGAAGACAAGACCAGTGTAATAAAGTACCTATCAGTAGGGACAGTGCTACGCAGACAAGACCAGTGTAATAAAGCAGCTATCAGTAGGGACAGTGCTACGAAGACAAGACCAGTGTAATAAAGTACCTATCAGTAGGGACAGTGCTACGCAGACCAGACCAGTGTAATAAAGCAGTTATCAGTAGGGACAGTGCTACGAAGACAAGACCAGTGTAATAAAGTACCTATCAGTAGGGACAGTGCTACGAAGACAAGACCAGTGTAATAAAGTACCTATCAGTAGGGACAGTGCTACGAAGACCAGACCAGTGTAATAAAGCAGTTATCAGTAGGGACAGTGCTACGCAGACAAGACCAGTGTAATAAAGCAGCTATCAGTAGGGACAGTGCTACGAAGACAAGACCAGTGTAATAAAGCAGCTATCAGTAGGGACAGTGCTACTAAGACAAGACCAGTGTTATAAAGCAGCTATCAGTAGGGACAGTGCTACGAAGACAAGACCAGTGTAATAAAGCAGCTATCAGTAGGGACAGTGCTACGAAGACAAGACCAGTGTAATAAAGCAGTTATCAGTAGGGACAGTGCTACGAAGACAAGACCAGTGTAATAAAGCAGCTATCAGTAGGGACAGTGCTACGAAGACAAGACCAGTGTAATAAAGCAGCTATCAGTAGGGAAAGTGCTACGAAGACAAGACCAGTGTAATAAAGCAGCTATCAGTAGGGACAGTGATATGAAGACAAGACCAGTGTAATAAAGCAGCTATCAGTAGGGACAGTGCTATGAAGACAAGACCAGTGTAATAAAGCAGCTATAAGTTATGACAGTGCTACGAAGACAAGACCAGTGTAATAAAGCAGCTATCAGTAGGGACAGTGCTACGAAGACAAGACCAGTGTAATAAAGCAGCTATCAGTAGGGACAGTGCTATGAAGACAAGACCAGTGTAATAAAGCAGCTATCAGTAGGGACAGTGCTATGAAGACAAGACCAGTGTAATAAAGTACCTATCAGTAGGGACAGTGCTACGAAGACAAGACCAGTGTAATAAAGTACCTATCAGTAGGGACAGTGCTACGAAGACCAGACCAGTGTAATAATGCAGTTATCAGTAGGGACAGTGCTACGCAGACAAGACCAGTGTAATAAAGCAGCTATCAGTAGGGACAGTGCTACGAAGACAAGACCAGTGTAATAAAGCAGCTATCAGTAGGGACAGTGCTACTAAGACAAGACCAGTGTTATAAAGCAGCTATCAGTAGGGACAGTGCTACGAAGACAAGACCAGTGTAATAAAGCAGCTATCAGTAGGGACAGTGCTACGAAGACAAGACCAGTGTAATAAAGCAGTTATCAGTAGGGACAGTGCTACAAAGACAAGACCAGTGTAATACAGCAGCTATCAGTAGGGACAGTGCTACGAAGACAAGACCAGTGTAATAAAGTACCTATCAGTAGGGACAGTGCTACGCAGACAAGACCAGTGTAATAAAGCAGCTATCAGTAGGGACAGTGCTACGAAGACAAGACCAGTGTAATAAAGTACCTATCAGTAGGGACAGTGCTACGCAGACCAGACCAGTGTAATAAAGCAGTTATCAGTAGGGACAGTGCTACGAAGACAAGACCAGTGTAATAAAGTACCTATCAGTAGGGACAGTGCTACGAAGACAAGACCAGTGTAATAAAGTACCTATCAGTAGGGACAGTGCTACGAAGACCAGACCAGTGTAATAAAGCAGTTATCAGTAGGGACAGTGCTACGCAGACAAGACCAGTGTAATAAAGCAGCTATCAGTAGGGACAGTGCTACGAAGACAAGACCAGTGTAATAAAGCAGCTATCAGTAGGGACAGTGCTACTAAGACAAGACCAGTGTTATAAAGCAGCTATCAGTAGGGACAGTGCTACGAAGACAAGACCAGTGTAATAAAGCAGCTATCAGTAGGGACAGTGCTACGAAGACAAGACCAGTGTAATAAAGCAGTTATCAGTAGGGACAGTGCTACGAAGACAAGACCAGTGTAATAAAGCAGCTATCAGTAGGGACAGTGCTACGAAGACAAGACCAGTGTAATAAAGCAGCTATCAGTAGGGAAAGTGCTACGAAGACAAGACCAGTGTAATAAAGCAGCTATCAGTAGGGACAGTGATATGAAGACAAGACCAGTGTAATAAAGCAGCTATCAGTAGGGACAGTGCTATGAAGACAAGACCAGTGTAATAAAGCAGCTATAAGTTATGACAGTGCTACGAAGACAAGACCAGTGTAATAAAGCAGCTATCAGTAGGGACAGTGCTACGAAGACAAGACCAGTGTAATAAAGCAGCTATCAGTAGGGACAGTGCTATGAAGACAAGACCAGTGTAATAAAGCAGCTATCAGTAGGGACAGTGCTATGAAGACAAGACCAGTGTAATAAAGTACCTATCAGTAGGGACAGTGCTACGAAGACAAGACCAGTGTAATAAAGTACCTATCAGTAGGGACAGTGCTACGAAGACCAGACCAGTGTAATAATGCAGTTATCAGTAGGGACAGTGCTACGCAGACAAGACCAGTGTAATAAAGCAGCTATCAGTAGGGACAGTGCTACGAAGACAAGACCAGTGTAATAAAGCAGCTATCAGTAGGGACAGTGCTACTAAGACAAGACCAGTGTTATAAAGCAGCTATCAGTAGGGACAGTGCTACGAAGACAAGACCAGTGTAATAAAGCAGCTATCAGTAGGGACAGTGCTACGAAGACAAGACCAGTGTAATAAAGCAGTTATCAGTAGGGACAGTGCTACGAAGACAAGACCAGTGTAATAAAGCAGCTATCAGTAGGGACAGTGCTACGAAGACAAGACCAGTGTAATAAAGCAGCTATCAGTAGGGACAGTGCTACGAAGACAAGACCAGTGTAATAAAGCAGCTATCAGTAGGGACAGTGATATGAAGACAAGACCAGTGTAATAAAGCAGCTATCAGTAGGGACAGTGCTATGAAGACAAGACCAGTGTAATAAAGCAGCTATCAGTTATGACAGTGCTACGAAGACAAGACCAGTGTAATAAAGCAGCTATCAGTAGGGACAGTGCTACGAAGACAAGACCAGTGTAATAAAGCAGCTATCAGTAGGGACAGTGCTATGAAGACAAGACCAGTGTAATAAAGCAGCTATCAGTAGGGACAGTGCTATGAAGACAAGACTAGTGTAATAAAGCAGCTATCAGTAGGGACAGTGCTATGAAGACAAGACCAGTGTTATAAAGCAGCTATCAGTAGGGACAGTGCTACGAAGACAAGACCAGTGTAATAAAGCAGCTATCAGTAGGGACAGTGCTACGAACACAAGACCAGTGTAATAAAGCAGTTATCAGTAGGGACAGTGCTATGAAGACAAGACCAGTGTAGTAAAGCAGCTATCAGTAGGGACAGTGCTACGAAGACAAGACCAGTGTAATAAAGCAGCTATCAGTAGGGTCAGTGCTACGAAGACAAGACCAGTGTAATAAAGCAGCTATCAGTAGGGACAGTGATATGAAGACAAGACCAGTGTAGTAAAGCAGCTATCAGTAGGGACAGTGCTACGAAGACAAGACCAGTGTAGTAAAGCAGCTATCAGTAGGGACAGTGCTACGAAGACAAGACCAGTGTTATAAAGCAGCTATCATTAGGGACAGTGCTACGAAGACAAGACCAGTGTAATAAAGCAGCTATCAGGAGGGTCAGTGCTACGAAGACAAGACCAGTGTAATAAAGCAGCTATCAGTAGGGACAGTGCTACGAAGACAAGACCAGTGTAATAAAGCAGCTATCAGTAGGGTCAGTGCTACGAAGACAAGACCAGTGTAGTAAAGCAGCTATCAGTAGGGACAGTGCTACGAAGACAAGACCAGTGTAATAAAGCAGTTATCAGTAGGGACAGTGCTATGAAGACAAGACCAGTGTAATAAAGCAGCTATCAGGAGGGACAGTGCTACGAAGACAAGACCAGTGTAGTAAAGCAGCTATCAGGAGGGACAGTGCTACGAAGACAAGACCAGTGTAATAAAGCAGCTATCAGGAGGGACAGTGCTACGAAGACAAGACCAGTGTAGTAAAGCAGCTATCAGGAGGGACAGTGCTACGAAGACAAGACCAGTGTAATAAAGCAGCTATCATTAGGGACAGTGCTACGAACACAAGACCAGTGTAATAAAGCAGCTATCAGTAGGGACAGTGCTACGAAGACAAGACCAGTGTTATAAAGCAGCTATCAGTAGGGACAGTGCTACGAAGACAAGACCAGTGTAATAAAGCAGCTATCAGGAGGGACAGTGCTACGAAGACAAGACCAGTGTAATAAAGCAGTTATCAGTAGGGTCAGTGCTACGAAGACAAGACCAGTGTAGTAAAGCAGCTATCAGTAGGGACAGTGCTACGAAGACAAGACCAGTGTAGTAAAGCAGCTATCAGTAGGGACAGTGCTACGAAGACAAGACCAGTGTTATAAAGCAGCTATCATTAGGGACAGTGCTACGAAGACAAGACCAGTGTAGTAAAGCAGCTATCAGTAGGGACAGTGCTACGAAGACAAGACCAGTGTTATAAAGCAGCTATCATTAGGGACAGTGCTACGAAGACAAGACCAGTGTAATAAAGCAGTTATCAGTAGGGACAGTGCTATGAAGACAAGACCAGTGTAATAAAGCAGCTATCAGTAGGGTCAGTGCTACGAAGACAAGACCAGTGTAATAAAGCAGCTATCAGTAGGGACAGTGCTACGAAGACAAGACCAGTGTAGTAAAGCAGCTATCAGTAGGGACAGTGCTATGAAGACAAGACCAGTGTAATAAAGCAGCTATCAGTAGGGTCAGTGCTACGAAGACAAGACCAGTGTAGTAAAGCAGCTATCAGTAGGGTCAGTGCTACGAAGACAAGACCAGTGTAATAAAGCAGCTATCAGTAGGGTCAGTGCTACGAAGACAAGACCAGTGTAGTAAAGCAGCTATCAGTAGGGACAGTGCTATGAAGACAAGACCAGTGTAATAAAGCAGCTATCAGTAGGGACAGTGCTACGAAGACAAGACCAGTGTAGTAAAGCAGCTATCAGTAGGGACAGTGCTACGAAGACAAGACCAGTGTAATAAAGCAGTTATCAGTAGGGTCAGTGCTACGAAGACAAGACCAGTGTAATAAAGCAGCTATCAGTAGGGACAGTGCTACGAAGACAAGACCAGTGTAATAAAGCAGCTATCAGTAGGGACAGTGCTACGAAGACAAGACCAGTGTAATAAAGCAGCTACCAGGAGGGTCAGTGCTACGAAGACAAGACCAGTGTAATAAAGCAGCTATCAGTAGGGACAGTGCTACGAAGACAAGACCAGTGTAGTAAAGCAGCTATCAGTAGGGACAGTGCTACGAAGACAAGACCAGTGTAGTAAAGCAGTTATCAGTAGGGACAGTGCTACGAAGACAAGACCAGTGTAATAAAGCAGCTATCAGGAGGGTCAGTGCTACGAAGACAAGACCAGTGTAATAAAGCAGCTATCAGTAGGGACAGTGCTACGAAGACAAGACCAGTGTAGTAAAGCAGTTATCAGTAGGGACAGTGCTACGAAGACAAGACCAGTGTAGTAAAGCAGCTATCAGTAGGGACAGTGCTACGAAGACAAGACCAGTGTAATAAAGCAGTTATCAGTAGGGACAGTGCTACGAAGACAAGACCAGTGTAGTAAAGCAGTTATCAGTAGGGACAGTGCTACGAAGACAAGACCAGTGTAGTAAAGCAGTTATCAGTAGGGACAGTGCTACGAAGACAAGACCAGTGTAATAAAGCAGTTATCAGTAGGGACAGTGCTACAAAGACAAGACCAGTGTAGTAAAGCAGCTATCAGTAGGGACAGTGCTACGAAGACAAGACCAGTGTAATAAAGCAGCTATCAGTAGGGTCAGTGCTACGAAGACAAGACCAGTGTAATAAAGCAGCTATCAGTAGGGACAGTGATATGAAGACAAGACCAGTGTAGTAAAGCAGCTATCAGTAGGGACAGTGCTACGAAGACAAGACCAGTGTAATAAAGCAGCTATCAGTAGGGTCAGTGCTACGAAGACAAGACCAGTGTAATAAAGCAGCTATCAGTAGGGACAGTGATATGAAGACAAGACCAGTGTAATAAAGCAGCTATCAGTAGGGTCAGTGCTACGAAGACAAGACCAGTGTAATAAAGCAGCTATCAGTAGGGACAGTGCTACGAAGACAAGACCAGTGTAGTAAAGCAGCTATCAGTAGGGACAGTGCTACGAAGACAAGACCAGTGTTATAAAGCAGCTATCATTAGGGACAGTGCTACGAAGACAAGACCAGTGTAATAAAGCAGTTATCAGTAGGGTCAGTGCTACGAAGACAAGACCAGTGTTATAAAGAAGCTATCAGTAGGGACAGTGCTACGAAGACAAGACCAGTGTAATAAAGCAGCTATCAGTAGGGACAGTGCTACGAAGACAAGACCAGTGTAATAAAGCAGCTATCAGGAGGGTCAGTGCTACGAAGACAAGACCAGTGTAATAAAGCAGCTATCAGTAGGGACAGTGCTACGAAGACAAGACCAGTGTAGTAAAGCAGCTATCAGTAGGGACAGTGCTACGAAGACAAGACCAGTGTAATAAAGCAGTTATCAGTAGGGACAGTGCTACGAAGACAAGACCAGTGTAGTAAAGCAGCTATCAGTAGGGACAGTGCTATGAAGACAAGACCAGTGTAATAAAGCAGCTATCAGGAGGGACAGTGCTACGAAGACAAGACCAGTGTAGTAAAGCAGCTATCAGGAGGGACAGTGCTACGAAGACAAGACCAGTGTTATAAAGCAGCTATCAGGAGGGACAGTGCTACGAAGACAAGACCAGTGTAGTAAAGCAGCTATCAGGAGGGACAGTGCTACGAAGACAAGACCAGTGTAATAAAGCAGCTTTCATTAGGGACAGTGCTACGAAGACAAGACCAGTGTAATAAAGCAGCTATCAGTAGGGACAGTGCTACGAAGACAAGACCAGTGTTATAAAGCAGCTATCAGTAGGGACAGTGCTACGAAGACAAGACCAGTGTAATAAAGCAGCTATCAGGAGGGACAGTGCTACGAAGACAAGACCAGTGTAATAAAGCAGTTATCAGTAGGGTCAGTGCTACGAAGACAAGACCAGTGTAGTAAAGCAGCTATCAGTAGGGACAGTGCTACGAAGACAAGACCAGTGTAATAAAGCAGCTATCAGTAGGGACAGTGCTACGAAGACAAGACCAGTGTTATAAAGCAGCTATCATTAGGGACAGTGCTACGAAGACAAGACCAGTGTAGTAAAGCAGCTATCAGTAGGGACAGTGCTACGAAGACAAGACCAGTGTTATAAAGCAGCTATCATTAGGGACAGTGCTACGAAGACAAGACCAGTGTAATAAAGCAGTTATCAGTAGGGACAGTGCTACGAAGACAAGACCAGTGTAGTAAAGCAGCTATCAGTAGGGACAGTGCTACGAAGACAAGACCAGTGTAATAAAGCAGCTATCAGGAGGGACAGTGCTACGAAGACAAGACCAGTGTAGTAAAGCAGCTATCAGTAGAGACAGTGCTACGAAGACAAGACCAGTGTAATAAAGCAGCTATCAGTAGGGTCAGTGCTACGAAGACAAGACCAGTGTAGTAAAGCAGCTATCAGTAGGGACAGTGCTACGAAGACAAGACCAGTGTAATAAAGCAGTTATCAGTAGGGTCAGTGCTACGAAGACAAGACCAGTGTTATAAAGAAGCTATCAGTAGGGACAGTGCTACGAAGACAAGACCAGTGTAATAAAGCAGCTATCAGTAGGGACAGTGCTACGAAGACAAGACCAGTGTAATAAAGCAGCTATCAGGAGGGTCAGTGCTACAAAGACAAGACCAGTGTAATAAAGCAGCTATCAGTAGGGACAGTGCTACGAAGACAAGACCAGTGTAATAAAGCAGCTATCAGTAGGGTCAGTGCTACGAAGACAAGACCAGTGTAATAAAGCAGCTATCAGTAGGGACAGTGATATGAAGACAAGACCAGTGTAGTAAAGCAGCTATCAGTAGGGACAGTGCTACGAAGACAAGACCAGTGTAATAAAGCAGCTATCAGTAGGGTCAGTGCTACGAAGACAAGACCAGTGTAATAAAGCAGCTATCAGTAGGGACAGTGATATGAAGACAAGACCAGTGTAGTAAAGCAGCTATCAGTAGGGACAGTGCTACGAAGACAAGACCAGTGTAATAAAGCAGCTATCAGTAGGGTCAGTGCTACGAAGACAAGACCAGTGTAATAAAGCAGCTATCAGTAGGGACAGTGCTACGAAGACAAGACCAGTGTAGTAAAGCAGCTATCAGTAGGGACAGTGCTACGAAGACAAGACCAGTGTAGTAAAGCAGCTATCATTAGGGACAGTGCTACGAAGACAAGACCAGTGTAATAAAGCAGTTATCAGTAGGGTCAGTGCTACGAAGACAAGACCAGTGTTATAAAGAAGCTATCAGTAGGGACAGTGCTACGAAGACAAGACCAGTGTAATAAAGCAGCTATCAGTAGGGACAGTGCTACGAAGACAAGACCAGTGTAATAAAGCAGCTATCAGGAGGGTCAGTGCTACGAAGACAAAACCAGTGTAATAAAGCAGCTATCAGTAGGGACAGTGCTACGAAGACAAGACCAGTGTAGTAAAGCAGCTATCAGTAGGGACAGTGCTACGAAGACAAGACCAGTGTAATAAAGCAGTTATCAGTAGGGACAGTGCTACGAAGACAAGACCAGTGTAGTAAAGCAGCTATCAGTAGGGACAGTGCTATGAAGACAAGACCAGTGTAATAAAGCAGCTATCAGGAGGGACAGTGCTACGAAGACAAGACCAGTGTAGTAAAGCAGCTATCAGGAGGGACAGTGCTACGAAGACAAGACCAGTGTTATAAAGCAGCTATCAGGAGGGACAGTGCTACGAAGACAAGACCAGTGTAGTAAAGCAGCTATCAGGAGGGACAGTGCTACGAAGACAAGACCAGTGTAATAAAGCAGCTTTCATTAGGGACAGTGCTACGAACACAAGACCAGTGTAATAAAGCAGCTATCAGTAGGGACAGTGCTACGAAGACAAGACCAGTGTTATAAAGCAGCTATCAGTAGGGACAGTGCTACGAAGACAAGACCAGTGTAATAAAGCAGCTATCAGGAGGGACAGTGCTACGAAGACAAGACCAGTGTAATAAAGCAGTTATCAGTAGGGTCAGTGCTACGAAGACAAGACCAGTGTAGTAAAGCAGCTATCAGTAGGGACAGTGCTACGAAGACAAGACCAGTGTAATAAAGCAGCTATCAGTAGGGACAGTGCTACGAAGACAAGACCAGTGTTATAAAGCAGCTATCATTAGGGACAGTGCTACGAAGACAAGACCAGTGTAGTAAAGCAGCTATCAGTAGGGACAGTGCTACGAAGACAAGACCAGTGTTATAAAGCAGCTATCATTAGGGACAGTGCTACGAAGACAAGACCAGTGTAATAAAGCAGTTATCAGTAGGGACAGTGCTACGAAGACAAGACCAGTGTAGTAAAGCAGCTATCAGTAGGGACAGTGCTACGAAGACAAGACCAGTGTAATAAAGCAGCTATCAGGAGGGACAGTGCTACGAAGACAAGACCAGTGTAGTAAAGCAGCTATCAGTAGAGACAGTGCTACGAAGACAAGACCAGTGTAATAAAGCAGCTATCAGTAGGGTCAGTGCTATGAAGACAAGACCAGTGTAGTAAAGCAGCTATCAGTAGGGACAGTGCTACGAAGACAAGACCAGTGTAATAAAGCAGTTATCAGTAGGGTCAGTGCTACGAAGACAAGACCAGTGTTATAAAGCAGCTATCAGTAGGGACAGTGCTACGAAGACAAGACCAGTGTAATAAAGCAGCTATCAGTAGGGACAGTGCTACGAAGACAAGACCAGTGTAATAAAGCAGCTATCAGGAGGGTCAGTGCTACAAAGACAAGACCAGTGTAATAAAGCAGCTATCAGTAGGGACAGTGCTACGAAGACAAGACCAGTGTAGTAAAGCAGTTATCAGTAGGGACAGTGCTACGAAGACAAGACCAGTGTAGTAAAGCAGCTATCAGTAGGGACAGTGCTACGAAGACAAGACCAGTGTAGTAAAGCAGTTATCAGTAGGGACAGTGCTACGAAGACAAGACCAGTGTAATAAAGCAGCTATCAGGAGGGTCAGTGCTACGAAGACAAGACCAGTGTAATAAAGCAGCTATCAGTAGGGACAGTGCTACGAAGACAAGACCAGTGTAGTAAAGCAGTTATCAGTAGGGACAGTGCTACGAAGACAAGACCAGTGTAGTAAAGCAGCTATCAGTAGGGACAGTGCTACGAAGTGAAGACCAGTGTAGTAAAGCAGTTATCAGTAGGGACAGTGCTACGAAGACAAGACCAGTGTAGTAAAGCAGCTATCAGTAGGGTCAGTGCTACGAAGACAAGACCAGTGTAATAAAGCAGCTATCAGTAGGGACAGTGCTACGAAGACAAGACCAGTGTAATAAAGCAGCTATCAGTAGGGACAGTGCTACGAAGACAAGACCAGTGTAATAAAGCAGCTATCAGTAGGGACAGTGCTACGAAGACAAGACCAGTGTAATAAAGCAGTTATCAGTAGGGTCAGTGCTACGAAGACAAGACCAGTGTTATAAAGCAGCTATCAGTAGGGACAGTGCTACGAAGACAAGACCAGTGTAATAAAGCAGCTATCAGTAGGGTCAGTGCTACGAAGACAAGACCAGTGTAGTAAAGCAGCTATCAGTAGGGACAGTGCTACGAAGACAAGACCAGTGTAATAAAGCAGTTATCAGTAGGGTCAGTGCTACGAAGACAAGACCAGTGTTATAAAGAAGCTATCAGTAGGGACAGTGCTACGAAGACAAGACCAGTGTAATAAAGCAGCTATCAGTAGGGACAGTGCTACGAAGACAAGACCAGTGTAATAAAGCAGCTATCAGTAGGGTCAGTGCTACGAAGACAAGACCAGTGTAATAAAGCAGCTATCAATAGGGACAGTGCTACGAAGACAAGACCAGTGTAGTAAAGCAGCTATCAGTAGGGACAGTGCTATGAAGACAAGACCAGTGTAGTAAAGCAGCTATCAGGAGGGACAGTGCTACGAAGACAAGACCAGTGTAATAAAGCAGCTATCAGGAGGGACAGTGCTACGAAGACAAGACCAGTGTAGTAAAGCAGCTATCAGGAGGGACAGTGCTACGAAGACAAGACCAGTGTAATAAAGTACCTATCAGTAGGGACAGTGCTACGAAGACAAGACCAGTGTAATAAAGCAGCTATCAGGAGGGACAGTGCTACGAAGACAAGACCAGTGTAGTAAAGCAGCTATCAGGAGGGACAGTGCTACGAAGACAAGACCAGTGTAATAAAGTACCTATCAGTAGGGACAGTGCTACGAAGACAAGACCAGTGTAATAAAGCAGCTATCAGTAGGGACAGTGCTACGAAGACAAGACCAGTGTTATAAAGCAGCTATCAGTAGGGACAGTGCTACGAAGACAAGACCAGTGTAGTAAAGCAGCTATCATGTACGTATGGAGGGTTCAATGAGTCCAGGAGAGAAATGCTGCCCAGCATAACATGTAAAGTGCATTCAGTAACATCCAAAGGGACGTAGCATCAACTTGACTCAGGGTTATCTGTGTTTGACTGGCCACATATCAATTCCATCTGTCGTTAGTGTTAAATAACGCTTTTCTCTCTGTGCTGGGAGTACAGAATTTGACTGTACACACAAATGACACAGTGTAGGGTACACTGCAGAAGCTACACTGCAGAAGCTACACGGTATACTATAGAAGCTACACTGCATAAGCTACACTATAGAAGCTACACTGCAGAAGCTACACGGTATACTGTAGAAGCTACACTGCATGAGCTACACTGCATAAGCTACACTATAGAAGCTACACCGCAGAAGCTACACAGTATACTGTAGAAGCTACACTACATAAGCTACACTATAGAAGCTACACTGCATAAGCTACACTGTAGAAGCTACACTACATAAGCTACACTATAGAAGCGACACCGCATAAGCTACACTGCATAAGCTACACTGTAGAAGCTACACTGCATAAGCTACACTATAGAAGCGACACTGCATAAGCTACACTGCATAAGCTACACTGTAGAAGCTACACTGCATAAGCTACACTATAGAAGCGACACTGCATAAGCTACACAGCATAAGCTACACTGTAGAAGCGACACTGCATACGCTACACTGCATAAGCCACACTGCATACGCTACACTATAGAAGTGACACTGCATAAGCTACACTGCATAAGCTACACTGTAGAAGCTACACTGCATAAGCTACACTATAGAAGCGACACTGCATACGTACACTGCATAAGCCACACTGCATACGCTACACTATAGAAGTGACACTGCATAAGCTACACTGCATAAGCTACACTATAGAAGCGACACTGCAAATGCTACACTGCATAAGCTACACTATAGAAGCTACACTGCAGAAGCTACAATGCATAAGCTACACTGCAAACGCTACAATGCAGAAGCTACACTGCAGAAGCAACACTGCAGAAGCTACACTGTATAATCTACACTGCAGAAGCTACACTGCATACTGTAGAAGCTACACTGTAGAAGCTACACTGTAGAAGCTACACTGGTAGTAAAAAACAGCATGTTGCAGGAGTCAGCTGAGTTCATTATAACCAATCATCAGTAGCATCCTCCCACCACCACCCACCCACCAGACCCCCACCACCCACCAGACCTCCACCACCCACCAGACCCCCACCACCCACCAGACCTCCACCACCCACCAGACCTCCACCACCCACCAGACCTCCACCACCCACCAGACCTCCACCACCCACCATACCTCCACCACCCACCAGACCTCCAGCCTCCACCACCCACCATACCTCCACCACCCACCATACCTCCACCACCCACCAGACCTCCACCACCCACCAGACCTCCACCACCCACCAGACCCCCACCACCCACCAGACCCACTAAACCCCCACCCCACTCTCTCCCCTCCCCTCTCTCCTCTCCCTTCTCCCCCAGTCACTCTCTCCCCTCCTCTCTCATCTCTCCTCTCCCTTCTCCCCCAGTTCTAGCCCTAGTCACTCTCTCCCCTCCCCTCTCTCCTCTCCCTTCTCCCCCAGTTCTAGCCCTAGTCACTCTCTCCCCTCCCCTCTCTCCTCTCCCTTGGCAAGGGGATCTGAAATGAGGGGAGGGGAACTACATTGCCCTCTCTAAAGGCTGTTCCTCTGCCAGCTAGTACTGCCTCTGCTGCTGCCACCAGACACTCAGTTTACACTATGATCACATCAGTCATAGGACAAAGTCAACGGGGAGTGAACGTAGTGTGTATAAACAGTAGCACAATGCTTTAGTTAGCACTAATACAATATTATAATATAGGCCTGATGTAAACTAGCTGATCCATAGACCTAGCAGTGGTGGATCCTTTACCAGTGGATGGAGAGAGGGGGGTTTAACAATGAGGTTCTCAATGAGTTTAGGGGCAGAGAGACCCTGTTGACAATGAGGTTCTCAGTGAGTTTAGGGGCAGAGAGACCCTGTTAACAATGAGGTTCTCAGTGAGTTTAGAGGTAAAGAGACCCTGTTGACAATGAGGTTCTCAGTGAGTTTAGATGTAGAGAGACCCTGTTGACAATGAGGTTCTCGGTGAGTTTAGAGGTAGAGAGACCCTGTTAACAATGAGGTTCTCAGTGAGTTTAGATGTAGAGAGACCCTGTTAACAATGAGGTTCTCAATGAGTTTAGGGGCAGAGAGACCCTGTTGACAATGAGGTTCTCAGTGAGTTTAGATGTAGAGAGACCCTGTTAACAATGAGGTTCTCAATGAGTTTAGGGGCAGAGAGACCCTGTTGACAATGAGGTTCTCAGTGAGTTTAGAGGTAGAGAGACCCTGTTAACAATGAGGTTCTCAATGAGTTTAGGGGCAGAGAGACCCTGTTAACAATGAGGTTCTCAGTGAGTTTAGATGTAGAGAGACCCTGTTAACAATGAGGTTCTCAGTGAGTTTAGATGTAGAGAGACCCTGTTAACAATGAGGTTCTCAGTGAGTTTAGATGTAGAGAGACCCTGTTAACAATGAGGTTCTCAGTGAGTTTAGATGTAGAGAGACCCTGTTGACAATGAGGTTCTCGGTGAGTTTAGATGTAGAGAGACCCTGTTGACAATGAGGTTCTCAGTGAGTTTAGATGTAGAGAGACCCTGTTAACAATGAGGTTCTCAATGAGTTTAGGGGCAGAGAGACCCTGTTGACAATGAGGTTCTCAGTGAGTTTAGAGGTAGAGAGACCCTGTTAACAATGAGGTTCTCAATGAGTTTAGGGGCAGAGAGACCCTGTTGACAATGAGGTTCTCAGTGAGTTTAGAGGTAGAGAGACCCTGTTGACAATGAGGTTCTCGGTGAGTTTAGATGTAGAGAGACCCTGTTGACAATGAGGTTCTCGGTGAGTTTAGATGTAGAGAGACCCTGTTGACAATGAGGTTCTCAGTGAGTTTAGATGTAGAGAGACCCTGTTGACAATGAGGTTCTCAATGAGTTTAGAGGTAGAGAGACCCTGTTGACAATGAGGTTCTCAGTGAGTTTAGATGTAGAGAGACCCTGCTTGGAAAGACAATAGTCAAGCAAGCCAGCCAGACAGCCAGACAGACAGACAGCCAGACAGACAGACAGACAGACAGACAGACAGACAGACAGGGAGGTTCTCAGTGAGTTTAGGGGCAGAGAGACCCTGTTGACAATGAGGTTCTCAGTGAGTTTAGATGTAGAGAGACCCTGTTGACAATGAGGTTCTCAGTGAGTTTAGATGTAGAGAGACCCTGCTTAGACAGACAGCCAGACAGCCAGCCAGACAGACAGACAGCCAGACAGCCAGCCAGCCAGACAGACAGACAGGGATGTTCTCAGTGAGTTTAGGGGCAGAGAGACCCTGCAGGGAAAGACAACAGTGAAGCCATAATGTAAAGTGACAGATCAACAGAGAGCCATGACACCAGAGGGATGTGGCTCTACAGTACACTCTAGGACTACACAGTTTAGGTTCAGAGTTACTGCTGCTGCTGGTTGACAAAAAAAAACATTGCACTCTAAAAATAGCTGGGATAAAAACAACTAAAATTGGGTAAATATTGGACAGAACACACCTTGGGTTATTTTGACCCAGCCAGTTGGGTCACAAAAACCCAATTGTTTTCTTTAAGAAGAACCAGATTGGGTTGTTGATGCTGGGTTCCTGAGCTGTGATCCATCGGGTCAGATCAGAACACTGGGAGAGTAAATGTCATTCCAGTCCATCTGTTCTGTTGTCTTGTCAACACGTGTTAATGTTGAGCACTGACACTTCTCGGGCTTTAATAAGGCTTACACAAGAGTACATTTACATTTACATTTAGGTCATTTAGCAGACGCTCTTATCCAGAGCGTCTGAGGTCTTAAAGTGTCTCTGGCTTGTTACGGACTTGTTCAAATATTTAAGTAATAATGTAATTCAATTTATAATAAAATATGTAATAGGCAAAAATATTGAAGGATAATTGAAATTTGCAGTGTACAAACTCAACATGACGAATAAGAATGACATTTACGGGTGGCCAAAAATAACTCTGAAAGCCATGCCCCCCTAATAGGCCATGCCTTTGGATTACCTAAACATGGGTTAATTTAAACATCGATTGGGTTTTTATTGTCATGCTATTTTCAGGAAGTATGGCCTATTGGGGGCGTTGCTTTCAGATAGGTCTTGTTGACCATTCCGTGGGAGTAAACGTCATTCCTGTTCATCATGTTGTGTTTTGTACACTGCTAATAAAAAAATGTCCTTCAATATTTTTTTAACATTACATATTTTAATATACAGTTAATAACACGATTATTTCAACATTGGGATATACATATGCACCTGTGGCACTCATTTTGTGTTTGTCTCGTTAAACTACAAAAGTGTCAGTGCTTAACCTAAATACGTGTAGACAAGACAACAGAACAGTTGATCGGAATGACATTTACTCTCACGGGAGGCCTAAAATAACTATCTGAAAGCCACGCCCCTACTAATCCATACCTCCAGTCTTCTGATCTGACCCAGTGGGTCATAGCTCAATAACCCAACTAAGTGCTCAACTGGCTGGGTCAAAAATAATACCATGTGTATTGTCTGATTTTTACCCTGTGCTGTGTTGTTTTTAATGCAGATTTTTTTTAGAATGTGGCTGGTAGACAGACTGACGGATGGACAGACGGACAGACACATGGGCGTACGGGCAGACAGGCAAACATGCAGACAGGCAGGTAGAGACACAGAACGACAGACAGATAGAGAGACAGATAGAGAGACAGACAGACAGACAGACAGACAGACAGACAGACAGGCAGGCAGGCAGGCAGGCAGGCAGGCAGGCAGGCAGGCAGGCAGGCAGGCAGGCAGGCAGACAGACAGACAGACAGACAGACAGACAGACAGACAGACAGACAGACAGACAGACAGACAGACAGACAGACAGACAGACAGACAGACAGACAGACAGACAGACAGACAGACAGACAGACAGACAGACAGACAGACAGATAGATAGATAGATAGATAGATAGATAGATAGATAGATAGATAGATAGATAGATAGATAGATAGATAGATAGATAGATAGATAGACAGGCAGACAGAGACAGACAGACAGACAGACAGACACAGCCCCAGATGAACAGACAGTAAGCTACCATCAGTGGCTCCCATACAGAAAGAGCGTACCAGGGAACAGTTATAATTTCTCTCACACTGGTCTCCTGGTTTCAGTTAGGAATTATGACAGTCTTCATCTCTGTATTGATTTTAGTCGTGTAGCCTTTCTAATGGCTTCATATTCAACTGCTGCTCATCAAAAACGGGGAGAATCATTCCAAAGGAGAAGAATGTGGGTCATGCTGGTTAAAGGGGCGGCCCTGTACTGTAGGCTTTGCAACAGTCAGACCACTGTGTCAAATTTCCCGGAGGAAAATAAGATTCAATGTGACCTCGCTAACTACGCCCTGTCTCCGTTGCTATAGCGTTCAACTGTGCTCCCTTCCTCCGCATGGATGAATCTGTCCCGTTTTAACGACAAGGGGAAACCCCTTAATAGCAGGAGAGATAGAGGCTTTCGGAGACTCAGACAGACCCTTTAGGCTGCAAGATGTCCATGGTTTGATGGTTAACGATATAGGCTGTCATGGGCACTTAGACATGCATCTCTGAGACGTTTGAGATCTTTGTTGAGTCTTTTCAATGGAAAACATTTATTGGACAATATTATATGCAATTCAAATATATATTATTTAGCCGAATTCTGCATGCCAGTCATTTGATAATCACTGACTGAAATGTGGGGACATGCGACAATGCCAGACAGCTCTCTGATCATTCCATAGAAGCCGGCGCCGCCATGATCAATTCACTACAATTGATTGTTAGCCTACATTATATGGCCGGTATGTTTTCAGTTTATTTGTAGCGTTCAATACGACGTCATGACATAACCAGGACGGAATAGATATTCGATGCTTTGACATTGTGAAGTCTGTAGGCTAAAGCAGTAGCCGGTTGTTGCGTGCGTGTGAAGGGTGTATAGAAGAACGATGATTCAAATACGATTTATCACACCATTTAAGTTACCATTTTGTCGTTGCAATCGATAAATAATACCGGTGTGTGGGGCAACAATGTATACCTACCGATGAACGAGGAGTGCCTACCGACAAACGGGGGATATTCTTCTTGCCTTGGTAAGACATGCCGGCCGGTGTAGCGGTTCACTGGGAGGCAGAGCTTTGATTCCCGACGTTTCAAATAATACGAGAAACGGATTTATCACCGCTATTTCCTCGCTTTAAGATCCACCGGAGCCAATTTCTGTAGTCTAATTTACACTATCCTACTGGTCAGATCGTGTGAATATCGAAATATACAAAATAAAAGAAACAATATGCTCTAGGTTACTATTACTTTGTTAGTGCTGTCGCGCACCAGTCAGAGCCCTCCCTTCAACAATACATCCGGCTGTCTCGCGCACCATCTGCTCGTTTAATATTCCAGACACACTACATCCTACCGGCTCGTGGCTGGCATCACACATCCTACCGGCTAATGGCTGGCATCACACATCCTACCGCTAATAGGGGCTAGGCAGGCAGGGAGGCTTTTGCCCTACACAGCCACAATAATTTAGTGGCCACTTAAAACTCGTGTTCTTGATAAAACTCGGGGCCTATTACCAGTGGGAGTAGCCAGGTGTTGAAATCACAGATACAAACGTGAGATATCTTTCTTTAGGCCATGGGCAACCAATGGGCAGAATAATGGTCATTTCAGTAGCCATGCCCGTTGGGGACAGCTCCTATAGACTAAAACATTGATCTAGCGTAGAATAACCTGAACATAGCCTGGCCTATACTTTATCAATTAATTACATATCAATTAAATTGTGTTAGGTTAACTTACTCAATAACGATATACGTTCAAAACATGGAGAGAAAAAAATATCTGATTTGCAAATTGACTTTTGACATGTTGTCAATTTAGGCATCGCACAATATAAAAGATCTTCCACTGGGGAAAATAAATCTATGAGGCGTGGATTTACCTCCCGTTTTCCACTGTGCTCACGGTTGTGTCCAGGTACTGTCTGGTAAACGATTTGACCCCGGGAGGAGCCGGTTTCGGACCCAACAGCTCTGTCTCCACTTGGTCTGGTCTCACTGACTGACGAGAAGTTACTCACACTCCCCGTGTCACTGAAAGTATCCGACCAGCATTTCTCCTCGTTCTTAATCTTAACATGCCGTCTCACAGACTGGGGGCTGCTGTTGTACGACTCAAAATTTAAAGTTTTATTCTCATAAGCACCTTCCACGTTGCAGAACATGCCGCCGAATTTTACTCTGGGTTTCGGGCTGTCTGTCCCCAGTCTAGACAGCAACGACCCTTCATCGTCACTATCTCTTGGGAGAAGTTTCCTCTCTGCCATGGCCAATAACTATTCTTATTCTCAGAAAGAAATGTAAAAGTTTGTGAAAAAATATCCAAAGTAGACCAAAGAAAAAGGTACTTCTACCCAAGTAAAACCTAGGAGTTAATTCCCCTTTTAAGAAGCCCTACTATAGCAGAGGACTTGGTTAGTCAAGTGACTAGAGGAGCTGTCCACTGGGGCGTGGTCCTGAAATAACCACAGTACAATACTCTTACTGGGAGAAAGATATGACAGGCGACTAAGGGAACTAGGGGAGGTCTTGTTCACATCGGCATGAAATGTTCATATGGGTTCATCGCCATCAGTGGAATCCAATCGGGATTCTTCAACTTCCACACCGAGACGCTGATTACTGTAATGGAAACGATGACATACTGTCATTTGTTGAATAATAATTCACCAATGTCTGAGAATGGGGGAGGGGGTAGCTAGCCTACACACTTGAATGCTCACTCAGATCACTTAACGCTGAATGAGGTTGTGTTTTGCCCCGTGGCCCGGGGAGCAGTTATAATGTGGTAGACCCGCTGGATGAGGTTGTGTTTTGCCCCGTGGCCCGGGAACGAAGTTATAATGTGGTAGACCCGCTGGATGACTGGTTTTACATGAAAGACTAAGTTAGCTGGCTAGACTATCTAAACTTCTAGTAATCATGGTCAAATAACCGACCATTGATTTTGTTAGTCGCTCAGATATTATATATTTTTTTAAACTGCAAAGATTTTTCTCTGCAAATAGCAAAATGAGTAGAGTTGCATGAAATGAGTTATAAAATGGCTAAATCTTCTCAATGCCCCATGGGAAACAATGTAAAATTGCAGCAAAGTTGCTTTAAGATTGCAACATTTTCTCTATGCCCCATGGCAAAGTGTAGAATTGCAGCAAATTTAAGTCTAACATGCAGACTAGACCGGGCGCATACGCGTGCGTCATCGCGCGCATGTTAATTTTGTCCATCCACACCAGACACGATCAGGACACGCAGGTTGAAATATCAAAACAAACTCTGAACCAATTAGATTCATTTATGGACAGGTCGAAAAGCATTAAACATTTATGGCAATTTAGCTAGTTACTGTAGCTTGCTGTTGCTAATTCGTCCTGATATCAACCTTTGTGGCCCCACCCCCATCAAAGATGCCTATCCCTGACATACCACATTCAAACATTATTTGATAATTCGCATTCCTGTGTAAACAACCTAACTATTCAAACATCTAAGGTGAGGGTTAGAGTCATGTAGACACAGCCTCAACAGCTAACAAAAAAAGGCAGGCAGTAATTGCTCAATATTTATTTATTTTCTCCTTCACGCACGTACGCATGGACGTATGTCTGCACGCACACACACACGCACACACACACACTTCCTTGTCTTAGACATCACAGAGAGCAGGCATGGCTGTGGGGTAACTGCATATTAGTCTTAGACATTAGGGCATGTGAGGTCACAGTGTGGCTGAGAGAGTCTGCATGTTTCTGAGATGCCCTATGGCAGAGACCTACATTAGTCTTAGACATTAGGGCATGTGAGGTCACAGTGTGGCTGAGAGAGTCTGCATGTTTCTGAGATGTCCTATGGCAGAGACCTACATTTAACAAAAACATTCCTCCGCCTCCCTCTACTCCTCCTCCTCCTCCTCCTCCTCGCCACTAGCTTCTCTCCTGTTAGAGGACATACTGTGTTAGGACTGTGGATTCTCTCATGGTAGAGGACATACTGTGTTAGGACTGTGGATTCACTCCTGTTAGAGGACATACTGTGTTAGGACTGTGGATTCTCTCATAGTAGAGGACATACTGTGTTAGGACTGTGGATTCTCTCCTGGTAGAGGACATACTGTGTTAGGACTGTGGATTATCTCCTGTTAGAGGACATACTGTGTTAGGACTGTGGATTCTCTCCTGTTAGAGGTAATACTGTGTTAGGACTGTGGATTCTCTCCTATTAGAGGACATACTGTGTTAGGACTGTGGATTCTCTCATGTTAGAGGACATACTGTGTTAGGACTGTGGATTCTCTCCTGTTAGAGGACATACTGTGTTAGGACTGTGGATTCTCTCCTATTAGAGGACATACTGTGTTAGGACTGTGGATTCTCTCCTATTAGAGGACATACTGTGTTAGGACTGTGGATTCTCTCCTGTTAGAGGACATACTGTGTTAGGACTGTGGATTCTCTCATGTTAGAGGACGTACTGTGTTAGTACTGTGGATTCCATCCCACTATGCCGCTAACGGCCTGTAATTAAAGATGGAATGTTGAAAAATTAAAAGGAGAGCCGCACACTTTAAGGTCTCAGATGTAATAATTGAATAACCTGATATCCAACGTTTCGACCAGACAAGCTGTCTTCATCAGGGTATAGAGATGGAATCTACACCAGGGGAAACAGCACCACTGGTAAACATGGAATCTACACTAGGGGAAACAGCACCACTGGTAAACATGGAATCTACACCAGGGGAAACAGCACCACTGGTAAACATGGAATCTACACTAGGGGAAACAGCACCACTGGTAAACATGGAATCTACACTAGGGGAAACAGCACCACTGGTAAATATGGAATCTACACTAGGGGAAACAGCACCACTGGTAAACATGGAATCTACACTAGGGGAAACAGCACCACTGGTAAACATGGAATCTACACCAGGGGAAACAGCACCACTGGTAAACATGGAATCTACACCAGGGGAAACAGCACCACTGTTAAACATGGAATCTACACTAGAGGAAACAGCACCACTGGTAAACATGGAATCTACACTAGGGGAAACAGCACCACTGTTAAACATGGAATCTACACTAGAGGAAACAGCACCACTGTTAAACATGGAATCTACACTAGAGGAAACAGCACCACTGGTAAATATGGAATCTACACTAGGGGAAACAGTACCACTGGTAAACATGGAATCTACACCAGGGGAAACAGCACCACTGGTAAATATGGAATCTACACTAGGGGAAACAGCACCACTGGTAAACATGGAATCTACACTAGAGGAAACAGCACCACTGTTAAACATGGAATCTACACCAGGGGAAACAGTACCACTGGTAAACATGGAATCTACACTAGGGGAAACAGTACCACTGGTAAACATGGAATCTACACTAGGGGAAACAGCACCACTGGTAAACATGGAATCTACACTAGGGGAAACAGCACCACTGGTAAACATGGAATCTACACCAGGGGAAACAGCACCACTGGTAAACATGGAATCTACACTAGGGGAAACAGCACTGTTAAACATGGAATCTACACTAGGGGAAACAGCACTGTTAAACATGGAATCTACACCAGGGGAAACAGCACCACTGTTCAACATGGAATCTACACTAGGGGAAACAGCACCACTGGTAAACATGGAATCTACACTAGGGGAAACAGCACCACTGGTAAACATGGAATCTACACTAGGGGAAACAGCACCACTGGTAAACATGGAATCTACACTAGGGGAAACAGCACTGTTAAACATGGAATCTACACTAGGGGAAACAGCACTGTTAAACATGGAATCTACACCAGGGGAAACAGCACCACTGTTCAACATGGAATCTACACCAGGGGAAACAGCACCACTGGTAAACATGGAATCTACACTAGGGGAAACAGCACTGTTAAACATGGAATCTACACTAGGGGAAACAGCACCACTGTTAAACATGGAATCTACACCAGGGGAAACAGCACCACTGGTAAACATGGAATCTACACCAGGGGAAACAGCACCACTGGTAAACATGGAATCTACACCAGGGGAAACAGCACCACTGGTAAACATGGAATCTACACTAGGGGAAACAGCACCACTGGTAAACATGGAATCTACACCAGGGGAAACAGCACCACTGGTAAACATGGAATCTACACTAGGGGAAACAGCACCACTGGTAAACATGGAATCTACACTAGGGGAAACAGCACCACTGGTAAACATGGAATCTACACTAGGGGAAACAGCACCACTGGTAAACATAGAATCTACACCAGGGGAAACAGCACCACTGTTAAACATGGAATCTACACTAGGGGAAACAGCACCACTGGTAAACATGGAATCTACACTAGGGGAAACAGCACCACTGGTAAACATGGAATCTACACTAGGGGAAACAGCACCACTGGTAAACATGGAATCTACACTAGGGGAAACAGCACCACTGTTAAACATGGAATCTACACTAGAGGAAACAGCACCACTGGTAAACATGGAATCTACACCAGGGGAAACAGCACCACTGGTAAACATGGAATCTACACCAGAGGAAACAGCACCACTGTTAAACATGGAATCTACACCAGAGGAAACAGCACCACTGTTAAACATGGAATCTACACCAGAGGAAACAGCACCACTGTTAAACATGGAATCTACACTAGGGGAAACAGCACCACTGTTAAACATGGAATCTACACTAGGGGAAACAGCACCACTGGTAAACATGGAATCTACACTAGGGGAAACAGCACCACTGTCCGCCCCACCACTGTTGTTATTGTTTTGTTGAGGAAGCGGAGGTGAGGAGCAACGTGGTAAAAAAAAAAGCTGTACATTTTCTGCTGTTCTGATGTGCGTTTAATGACATCATATCGCAGTTTCACCATTAAGGATTCTAGCTTGAAGCTTCTGCTTTTCTACAACTGTAGTACGATTACAAAATGAATCCCTGTTGTGTATGGTTTTGGATTGAACTTTACAGCCTTCTAATAATCATATCCAAGAGTGGCATGGAGAACTTTTACACTTTTGTGCTTAAATATCAAGTATTTCAGGTACTTGAAGGCTCAGCGTACATTTAGCTCACCCTTAGCAAACCAGATTGGAACGATCCAGACTAGAGTGCTGAGGGCCCCATAGTCTATTCCTACTGGGAACACATACAAACGCATGGAAACAGCCATGTCTGTGGCAGACATTTTCTGTAGCGTAGCGCCCTCTACTGTTGAAATCCTGCACAGACAACTGAGCCTCACTTCACTTTACACATTCAACTTTAATCAACCAAACAATAACACTTGCATATAAAAAAATATATATATCAAATGATAAAACAATATTGAACATTGGTTGATAAGAATAATCAATTTCCAGATGTGTCATAAAGCATTCATATAATATTAATCTTACCTCAGTTTGTGGTGGAGACTTTTCCTTATTTGGTTTCAGAAGAGATGTCATCTATCCTAGTATTCAGATATGGCTGGTGATGTCCAGTGTTTATCATTTCAAGTCTTCTGTGTGTGAGTGTGTGTGTGTGTGCGTGCGTGCGTTGCGTTCCTGTGTGTGTGCGTTGTGTTCCTGTGGGTGTGTGTGTGCGTGTGCGTGCGTTGTGTTCCTGTGGGTGTGTGTGTGCGTGCGTTGCGTTGCGTTCCTGTGTGTGTGCGTTGTGTTCCTGTGGGTGTGTGTGTGCGTGCGTTGTGTTCCTGTGGGTGTGTGTGTGCGTGCGTTGCGTTGCGTTCCTGTGTGTGTGCGTTGTGTTCCTGTGGGTGTGTGTGTGCGTGCGTTGTGTTCCTGTGGGTGTGTGTGTGCGTGCGTTGTGTTCCTGTGGGTGTGTGTGTGCGTGCGTTGCGTTGCGTTCCTGTGTGTGTGTGTGTGCGTTGCGTTCCTGTGTGTGTGTGTGCGTGCGTTGCGTTCCTGTGTGTGTGTGTGCTTGGTTATGAAGGTGCAGTAGTACATAAAAGCGGGGCTTGATCCCATTTAATGGCAACATGTAATCTGGAATGGAATCTACACTAGGGGAAACAGCACCACTGGTAAACATGGAATCTACACCAGGGGAAACAGCACCACTGGTAAACATGGCATCTACACTAGGGGAAACAGCACCACTGGTAAACATGGAATCTACACCAGGGGAAACAGCACCACTGGTAAACATGGAATCTACACTAGGGGAAACAGCACCACTGGTAAACATAGAATCTACACCAGGGGAAACAGCACCACTGTTAAACATGGAATCTACACTAGGGGAAACAGCACCACTGGTAAACATGGAATCTACACCAGGGGAAACAGCACCACTGGTAAACATGGCATCTACACTAGGGGAAACAGCACCACTGGTAAACATGGAATCTACACCAGGGGAAACAGCACCACTGGTAAACATGGAATCTACACTAGGGGAAACAGCACCACTGGTAAACATGGAATCTACACCAGGGGAAACAGCACCACTGGTAAACATGGAATCTACACTAGGGGAAACAGCACCACTGGTAAACATAGAATCTACACCAGGGGAAACAGCACCACTGTTAAACATGGAATCTACACTAGGGGAAACAGCACCACTGGTAAACATGGAATCTACACCAGGGGAAACAGCACCACTGGTAAACATGGAATCTACACCAGGGGAAACAGCACCACTGGTAAACATGGAATCTACACCAGGGGAAACAGCACCACTGGTAAACATGGAATCTACACTAGGGGAAACAGCACCACTGTTAAACATGGAATCTACACTAGAGGAAACAGCACCACTGGTAAACATGGAATCTACACCAGGGGAAACAGCACCACTGGTAAACATGGAATCTACACCAGAGGAAACAGCACCACTGTTAAACATGGAATCTACACCAGAGGAAACAGCACCACTGTTAAACATGGAATCTACACCAGAGGAAACAGCACCACTGTTAAACATGGAATCTACACCAGAGGAAACAGCACCACTGTTAAACATGGAATCTACACCAGAGGAAACAGCACCACTGTTAAACATGGAATCTACACTAGGGGAAACAGCACCACTGTTAAACATGGAATCTACACCAGGGGAAACAGCACCACTGTTAAACATGGAATCTACACCAGGGGAAACAGCACCACTGTTAAACATGGAATCTACACCAGGGGAAACAGCACCACTGTTAAACATGGAATCTACACTAGGGGAAACAGCACCACTGTTAAACATGGAATCTACACTAGGGGAAACAGCACCACTGTTAAACATGGAATCTACACTAGGGGAAACAGCACCACTGTTAAACATGGAATCTACACTAGGGGAAACAGCACCACTGTTAAACATGGAATCTACACTAGGGGAAACAGCACCACTGTTAAACATGGAATCTACACCAGGGGAAACAGCACCACTGTTAAACATGGAATCTACACTAGGGGAAACAGCACCACTGTTAAACATGGAATCTACACCAGGGGAAACAGCACCACTGGTAAACATGGAATCTACACTAGGGGAAACAGCACCACTGGTAAACATGGAATCTACACTAGGGGAAACAGCACCACTGTTAAACATGGAATCTACACTAGGGGAAACAGCACCACTGTTAAACATGGAATCTACACTAGGGGAAACAGCACCACTGTTAAACATGGAATCTACACTAGGGGAAACAGCACCACTGGTAAACATGGAATCTACACTAGGGGAAACAGCACCACTGTTAAACATGGAATCTACACTAGGGGAAACAGCACCACTGGTAAACATGGAATCTACACTAGGGGAAACAGCACCACTGTTAAACATGGAATCTACACTAGGGGAAACAGCACCACTGTTAAACATGGAATCTACACCAGGGGAAACAGCACCACTGGTAAACATGGAATCTACACCAGGGGAAACAGCACCACTGTTAAACATGGAATCTACACCAGGGGAAACAGCACCACTGTTAAACATGGAATCTACACCAGGGGAAACAGCACCACTGTTAAACATGGAATCTACACTAGGGGAAACAGCACCACTGTTAAACATGGAATCTACACCAGGGGAAACAGCACCACTGTTAAACATGGAATCTACACTAGGGGAAACAGCACCACTGTTAAACATGGAATCTACACCAGGGGAAACAGCACCACTGGTAAACATGGAATCTACACCAGGGGAAACAGCACCACTGGTAAACATGGCATCTACACTAGGGGAAACAATTTCCAGATGTGTCATAAAGCATTCATATAATATTAATCTTACCTCAGTTTGTGGTGGAGACTTTTCCTTATTTGGTTTCAGAAGAGATGTCATCTATCCTAGTATTCAGATATGGCTGGTGATGTCCAGTGTTTATCATTTCAAGTCTTCTGTGTGTGAGTGTGTGTGTGTGTGCGTGCGTGCGTTGCGTTCCTGTGTGTGTGCGTTGTGTTCCTGTGGGTGTGTGTGTGCGTGTGCGTGCGTTGTGTTCCTGTGGGTGTGTGTGTGCGTGCGTTGCGTTGCGTTCCTGTGTGTGTGCGTTGTGTTCCTGTGGGTGTGTGTGTGCGTGCGTTGTGTTCCTGTGGGTGTGTGTGTGCGTGCGTTGCGTTGCGTTCCTGTGTGTGTGCGTTGTGTTCCTGTGGGTGTGTGTGTGCGTTGTGTTCCTGTGGGTGTGTGTGTGCGTGCGTGCGTTGTGTTCCTGTGGGTGTGTGTGTGCGTGCGTTGCGTTGCGTTCCTGTGTGTGTGTGTGTGCGTTGCGTTCCTGTGTGTGTGTGTGCGTGCGTTGCGTTCCTGTGTGTGTGTGTGCTTGGTTATGAAGGTGCAGTAGTACATAAAAGCGGGGCTTGATCCCATTTAATGGCAACATAATGCATAAAATACATCTTTCATACACAATCTGCTTTAACATGGAGTCATAAAGATTCAATGGGAGGTATTTGTCTCCATCAGGACATAACAGAACAAACCCACCCTCTCCATCAGGACATAACAGAACTAACCCACCCTCTCCATCAGGACAAAACAGAACTAACCAAGGTCCCCATCTGAAACAAACACACCCTCTCCCAAGCACCAAGGGGGAAGATCAGATTTACATAAATCTGATCAAATGGAAAATTCTAAAATCATTGAAAGCTCCTTCATTCTTCATCAACAATTTTTTAAAATCTAATTTAGCATTTTATTTATTCCTCTTTTGAGAAATGTATTTTAAAATCTTTGCCTTTTTTTTTTCATACATACAAAAATACATGATGTCTAATAATACCACCGTTTGGCTTCTGGTTCCATTTCAAACACTGAGATTGAGGAGTTAATGAGTCCCACAGCATGTCTGGACTAGACAGGAGAAGGGCTGAGGCCATAGAGATAGATAGAGGACACACTGGCCACAAAGCCAGTTTTAGTGTGGGCAGCATCATTGAAGGCTTTCACCATTTTAAAGTTCGGGGATGGGCCCTCTTTCTGTGACAAGCTCCCTGTGTGTGTAATAACAGCGTGGTCAGATAGTGTAAACAGTGGTATGGTGTCCATTTTAGGAAACGCTCAGCTTCAGTGGAGTGTGTGTGAACGTTAAGAACTATGGTAAAATGTCTCACTTCACCGTCGTTTAACATAACCCAACACCTAGTGACCTCGTCAAGAGGTTTTGGATCTCTTGGCTAAAGTGTTGGGTTGACAGAAAAGATCCAGGTTCAAGCCCCGAGCAGGAGTACCGCCTGACTTCACTACAGTTCGTTTTCAATCAATCAATCAAACTCTTCTTCTTCATGCTTCCAAAGGGAAGCGACCAGAGCACCACCTGCTCAGCAGGGAAAAAAACCCACAAAACACTCCCATTTAAGAATTCTTCAATTCCACTGAAGTCTTCATCCATAGAGAGGAAGTCCTCCATAGAGTCTTCCATCGAGACGTCAACATCATCATCACTAACGAGGGACAGCAGTCAGGTTTAAAAGGTTACTGAAGTTTTAAAAAAAAACAGTTTTTTTTGTCTTTAAAAAAAAACACGGTCATAGTATTCTATCTAAAGTCAGTGTTGTAGCATAGTTGACTGGTTTCTCGTGTGAAGAAGTCTTCGAAAAGACTTTCAGGACTCTGGGAGCCATCTTGGATTCCAAATCCTGTCCTCTTGAACACAATGTACAAGACATTCTGGAAACCTGTGAACTGAAATGAAAATATGACATCATGCACAGTATATAGCCTCATTTATTATTTGGAATAGCTAAATAAAACAGACATTTAGATAAAAAAAATACATACTTGCTCTTGCTTCCCTGGAGAACTATGACCAAAGAATGAAGGCTAAAGAAAAAAACAAAAATAAAAATAAAAACTGAACGAATTGAAAAGAAGAGAATAGAGAGAAAGGAGTCATTTTTTTTGCCAGACAGAAAAAAACATCAATTTGTAGCATTTATACTCCATGTCAGATTCCATCTAAATAAATGGAACAATACAACACAGTGTCACTGGTTTCTAAAGGGACCATTTGACCCGGATGTACCTTTTCTTCCAGTTCCTTTATCTGTCTTTTCTGTGCTGCTATCCATTCCTCCAGCTCTTTGATTCTCTGGACATGAAAAACAGGATGAACAATAAGGTGGAGAACAAGTGGAATCAGATTAGAGTAAATATTTAATATTGCTATACTGTAGCTGAGGAAGGAGAATCTCCCTGGGGAATGTACTGTAGGGTAGCTGAGGAAGGAGAATCTCCCTGGGGAAAGTACTGTAGGGTAGCTGAGGAAGGAGATCTCCCTGGGGAATGTACTGTAGGGTAGCTGAGGAAGGAGATCTCCCTGGGGAATGTACTGTAGGGTAGCTGAGGAAGGAGAATCTCCCTGGGGAATGTACTGTAGGGTAGCTGAGGAAGGAGATCTCCCTGGGGAATGTACTGTAGGGTAGCTGAGGAAGGAGAATCTCCCTGGGGAATGTACTGTAGGGTAGCTGAGGAAGGAGATCTCCCTGGGGAATGTACTGTAGGGTAGCTGAGGAAGGAGAATCTCCCTGGGGAATGTACTGTATGGTAGCTGAGGAAGGAGAATCTCCCTGGGGAATGTACTGTAGGGTGAGGAAGGAGAATCTCCCTGGGGAATGTACTGTAGGGTAAATGAGGAAGGATAATCTCCCTGGGGAATGTACTGTAGGGTAGCTGAGGAAGGAGATCTCCCTGGGGAATGTACTGTAGGGTAGCTGAGGAAGGAGAATCTCCCTGGGGAATGTACTGTAGGGCAGCTGAGGAAGGAGAATCTCCCTGGGGAATGTACTGTAGGGTGAGGAAGGAGAATCTCCCTGGGGAATGTACTGTAGGGTAAATGAGGAAGGATAATCTCCGTGGGGAATGTACTGTAGGGTAAATGAGGAAGGATAATCTCCCTGGGGAATGAACTGTAGGATAGCTGAGGAAGGAGATCTCCCTGGGGAATGTACTGTAGGGTAGCTGAGGAGGGAGAATCTCCCTGGGGAATGTACTGTAGGGCAGCTGAGGAAGGAGAATCTCCCTGGGGAATGTACTGTAGGGTAGGTGAGGAGGGAGAATCTCCCTGGGGAATGTACTGTAGGGTAGCTGAGGAAGGAGAATCTCCCTGGGGAATGTACTGTATGGCAGCTGAGGAAGGATAATCTCTCTGGGGAATGTACTGTAGGGTAGCTGAGGAAGGAGATCTCCCTGGGGAATGTACTGTAGGGTAGCCGAGGAAGGAGATCTCCCTGGGGAATGTACTGTAGGGCAGCTGAGGGAGGAGAATCTCCCTGGGGAATGTACTGTAGGGTAGGTGAGGAGGGAGAATCTCCCTGGGGAATGTACTGTAGGGTAGGTGAGGAAGGAGAATCTCCCTGGGGAATGTACTGTAGGGTAGCTGAGGAAGGAGAATCTCCCTGGGGAATGTACTGTAGGGCAGCTGAGGAAGGATAATCTCCCTGGGGAATGTACTGTAGGGTAGCTGAGGAAGGAGATCTCCCTGGGGAATGTAATGTAGGGTAGCCGAGGAAGGAGATCTCCCTGGGGAATGTACTGTAGGGTAGCTGAGGAAGGGAATCTCCCTGGGGAATGTACTGTAGGGTAGCTGAGGAAGGAGAATCTCCCTGGGGAATGTACTGTAGGGTAGCTGAGGAAGGAGAATCTCCCTGGGGAATGTACTGTAGGGTAGCTGAGGAAGGAGAATCTCCCTGGGGAATGTACTGTAGGTTAGCCGAGGAAGGAGAATCTCCCTGGGGAATGAGACCCACTAGTAATGGTCCTTTCTCTCACCTCCTTTAGACAGGTATGTGTTATACTGCAGATAGACACAGTAACAATATTGTCTCATTACCTGCAGTATGTGTTATACTGTAGATAGACACAGTAACAATATTGTCTCATTACCTGTAGTATGTGTTATACTGTAGGAAAACATAGTCTCATTACCTGCAGTATGTGTTATACTGTAGATAGACATAGTCTCATTACCTGCAGTATGTGTTATACTGTAGGTAGACAGTCTCATTACCTGCAGTATGTGTTATACTGTAGGTAGACAGTCTCATTACCTGCAGTATGTGTTATACTGTAGGTAGACAGTCTCATTACCTGCAGTATGTGTTATACTGTAGGTAGACAGTCTCATTACCTGCAGTATGTGTTATACTGTAGGTAGACAGTCTCATTACCTGCAGTATGTGTTATACTGTAGGTAGACAGTCTCATTACCTGCAGTATGTGTTATACTGTAGATAGACAGTCTCATTACCTGCAGTATGTGTTATACTGTAGATAGACAGTCTCATTACCTGCAGTATGTGTTATACTGTAGGTAGACAGTCTCATTACCTGCAGTATGTGTTATACTGTAGGTAGACACAGTAACAATATTGTCTCATTACCTGCAGTGTGTCATAGATTGACACAGTAGTAATCGTTGTTTCTCACACCTGTTCTGCCTGGTATTAAATAGACTCAGCAGTAATGGTCCATTGTTTTACTGGCTGTAGATACAGTGATAGCTGTCTCTTCTCTCACCTGCTGTGTGTTGTACCAGCTCTATCCTCTACCAGCTCCATCCTCTACCAGTACCAGCTCCATCCTCTACCAGCTCCATCCTCTACCAGTACCAGCTCCATCCTTTACCAGCTCCATCCTCTACCAGTACCAGCTCCATCCTCTACCAGCTCTATCCTCTACCAGCTTCATCCTCTACCAGCTTCATCCTCTACCAGCTTCATCCTCTACCAGCTCTATCCTCTACCAGCTCCATCCTCTACCAGCTCCATCCTCTACCAGCTTCATCCTCTACCAGCTCCATCCTCTACCAGCTCCATCCTCTACCAGCTCCATCCTCTACCAGCTCCATCCTCTACCAGCTCCATCCTCTACCAGCTCCATCCTCTACCAGCTCCATCCTCTACCAGCTCCATCCTCTACCAGCTCCATCCTCTACCAGTACCAGCTCCATCCTCTACCAGTACCAGCTCCATCCTCTACCAGCTCCATCCTCTACCAGCTCCATCCTCTACCATTACCAGCTCCATCCTCTACCAGCTCCATCCTCTACCAGTGCCATCCTTTACCAGCTCCATCCTCTACCAGTACCAGCTCCATCCTCTACCAGCTCCATCCTCTACCAGTACCAGCTCCATCCTCTACCAGCTCCATCCTCTACCAGTACCAGCTCCATCCTCTACCAGTACCAGCTCCATCCTCAACCAGCTCCATCCTCTACCAGTACCAGCTCCATCCTCTACCAGCTCCCTCTACCAGCTCCATCCTCTACCAGTACCAGCTCCATCCTCAACCAGCTCCATCCTCTACCAGCTCCATCCTCTACCAGCTCCATCCTCTACCAGCTCCATCCTCTACCAGCACCAGCCTCTACCAGCACCAGCCTCTACCAGCACCAGCCTCTACCAGCTCCATCCTCCTCCATCCTCTACCAGCTCCATCCTCTCACCTGCTGTGAGTGCTGTAGCATTTCCATTCTCTCCCTGAGGATCTGTGAGTCCCTCTCTCTTAGCTCCATCATGACCCCTCTCTTCCACTGCTCCACCGCCCGACACAGTGTCTCCCTCTCGTCGTCCGACAGCATCTCCGACATCTTGGCCCCCGCATCCTGTTGCAGGGCATCAAACAGCATCGCCTCTAGCTCCAAGATCCTCTGGAGGGAGGGAGGGGAGAGAGGGATGGAAGGATGGTGAGAGAGGGGAGAGAAAGAAGGAGAATGGCAAGGTAGTTGGTGTTACACCTGACAACCACAAGCGGGCACAGCTGCAGCTAGTCAGTGGGTGGACAATGTGATCCACTGGCTCAATGTTTTCTATAAAAACATATACACTGAGTATATAAAACATTAAGAACACCTGCTCTTTCCATGACATAGACTGACCAGGTGAATCCAGGGGAAAGCTATGATCCCTTATTGATGTCACTTGTTAAATCCACTTCAAATCAGTGTAGATGAAGGGGAGGAGACAGGTTAAAGAAAGATTTAAGCCTTGAGACAATTGAGACATGGATTATGTACGTGTGCCATACACAATCCACGTCTCAATTGATTTAAGCAAGACAAAAGATTTAAGTGCCTTTGAACGGGGTCTGGTAGTAGGTGCCAGGCGCACCGGTTTGAGTCAAGAACTACAACGCTGCCGGGTTTTTCATGTGTATCAAGAATGGTCCACCGCCCAAAGGACATCCAGCCAACTTGACAACTATGGGAAGCATTGGGCCAGCATCCCTATGGAACGCTTCTGACACCTTGCCCCGATGAATTGAGTCTGTCCTGAGGGCAAAAAGGGGGTGCAACTCAATATTTGGAAGGTGTTCTTAATGTTTTGTACACTCAGTGTATATTTTCACTTTAGTCATTTAGCAGATATCAATCAAATGTATTTATAAAGCCCATCTTACATCAGCTGATGTCACAAAGTGCGGTACAGAAACCCAGCCTAAAACAGCAAGCAATGCAGGTGTAGAAGCACGGATGCTTTTATCCAGAGTGTTAGTTTTACAAAGGCAAGTTTATTTCCTGGAACATTTGAAATGTTCTCACCTTGTGAGCCTGAGCCATGGACTGCTTCCTGTAATCCAACTCCTCATCCAGATAGCCTTTCTGTTTACTGAACACATGCTGCACATAACACACAACACATCCTGATCATCCAGCCAACTCCTACTGAAGATTCATACAAAACCATTCATTCATTCATTCATTCATTTAAAACCATTCATTCATTCATTCATTCATTAATATAAAACCATTCATTCATTCATTCATTCATTCATTCATACAAAACCATTCATTCATTCATTCATATAAAACCATTCATTCATTCATTCATACCACTCATTCATTCATTCATTCATTCATATAAAACCATTCATTCATTCATTCATTCATTCTCTCTCTTTCATTAATTCATTTGATAATTAATTAATTAATTCATTTCTTTAATTAATTAATTAGTTTGTTAATTCATTATTTCTTTCATTCATTCATTCATTTGATAATTCATTATTTCTTTCATTCATTCATTCATTTGTTAATTCATTCATTCATATAAGATGTCTGTTAAATACTGTAGGTCAGGCTACAATAAATTGCCAGTTGCCAATACACTTTAAACATATAACACGTACTTCCATGCATCAGCAACATATTAAACAACTTGAGCAACATGCTAAATAAGAATGGTTCAAATAAAATGTAGATCAGCCATTTACCTTCTCACTTTCAATGTCCATCCTTTTCTGTGCTAAAGCTGTTTTGGTGACCTCTATATTCTCAAGCCACTGAAAGGAGAAGATAATAAACTGGGATATTCAGCTGGGAATAAAACATGATTTTATCTCATTAACACAATGATGCAAAGCCTAGTGTACGACAGGGATTCAAAGACAAGGCTGGCATTCAAAACAAACAAAGATTGAACAGCCTTTTGAAATGTAAGTTGCTGAAAATATAAATACCCTCTCTGCTAGCGTTAAGACGGTCCTGGCGTGAATGACCACCACCTGCTCCTCATTGGATAGGTTCTGGGTGGTACATGGCACATAAGGAGAACACAACACTCAGACACTCCGTATCAAGCAGACAAGATCCATCAACACTCAGTATCAAGCAGACAGCAGATCCATCAACACTGAGACACTCAGTATCAAGCAGACAGCAGATCCATCAACACTCAGACACTCAGTATCAAGCAGACAGCAGATCCATCAACACTCAGTATCAAGCAGACAGCAGATCCATCAACACTCAGACACTCAGTATCAAGCAGACAGCAGATCCATCAACACTCAGTATCAAGCAGACAGCAGATCCATCAACACTGGGACACTCAGTATCAAGCAGACAGCAGATCCATCAACACCCAGACACTCAGTATCAAGCAGACAGCAGATCCATCAACACTCAGACACTCAGTATCAAGCAGACAGCAGATGCATCAACACTCAGACACTCAGTATCAAGCAGACAGCAGATCCATCAACACTCAGTATCAAGCAGACAGCAGATCCATCAACACTGAGACACTCAGTATCAAGCAGACAGCAGATCCATCAACACCCAGACACTCAGTATCAAGGAGACAGCAGATCCATCAACACTGAGACACTCAGTATCAAGCAGACAGCAGATCCATCAACACTCAGTATCAAGCAGACAGCAGATCCATCAACACTCAGTATCAAGCAGACAGCAGATCCATCAACACTCAGTATCAAGCAGACAGCAGATCCATCAACACTGAGACACTCAGTATCAAGCAGACAGCAGATCCATCAACACTCAGACACTCAGTATCAAGCAGACAGCAGATCCATCAACACTCAGTATCAAGCAGACAGCAGATCCATCAACACTGAGACACTCAGTAACAAGCAGACAGCAGATCCATCAACACTGAGACACTCAGTATCAAGCAGACAGCAGATCCATCAACACTCAGTATCAAGCAGACAGCAGATCCATCAACACTCAGTATCAAGCAGACAGCAGATCCATCAACACTGAGACACTCAGTATCAAGCAGACAGCAGATCCATCAACACTGAGACACTCAGTATCAAGCAGACAACAGATCCATCAACACTCAGTATCAAGCAGACAGCAGATCCATCAACACTCAGTATCAAGCAGACAGCAGATCCATCAACACTGAGACACTCAGTATCAAGCAGACAGCAGATCCATCAACACCCAGACACTCCGTATCAAGCAGACAGCAGATCCATCAACACTCAGACACTCCGTATCAAACAAACAGCAGATCCATCAACACAGAGGAGACTGATAGACAGAGTGATGAGTCCAGTGAGGTTGGAGCGGACCCTACTACAGGCAAACAGCAGATCCATCAACACAGAGGAGACAGATAGACAGAGTGATGAGTCCAGTGAGGTTGGAGCGGACCCTACTACAGGCAAACAGCAGATCCATCAACACAGAGGAGACTGATAGACAGAGTGATGAGTCCAGTGAGGTTGGAGCGGACCCTACTACAGGCAAACAGCAGATCCATCAACACAGAGGAGACAGATAGACAGAGTGATGAGTCCGGTGAGGTTGGAGCGGACCCTACTACAGGCAAACAGCAGATCCATCAACACAGAGGAGACTGATAGACAGAGTGATGAGTCCAGTGAGGTTGGAGCGGACCCTACTACAGGCAAACAGCAGATCCATCAACACAGAGGAGACAGATAGACAGAGTGATGAGTCCGGTGAGGTTGGAGCGGACCCTACTACAGGCAGACAGCAGATCCATCAACACAGAGGAGACTGATAGACAGAGTGATGAGTCCGGTGAGGTTGGAGCGGACCCTACTACAGGCAAACAGCAGATCCATCAACACAGAGGAGACAGATAGACAGAGTGATGAGTCCGGTGAGGTTGGAGCGGACCCTACTACAGGCAAACAGCAGATCCATCAACACAGAGGAGACAGATAGACAGAGTGATGAGTCCAGTGAGGTTGGAGCGGACCCTACTACAGGCAAACAGCAGATCCATCAACACAGAGGAGACAGATAGACAGAGTGATGAGTCCGGTGAGGTTGGAGCGGACCCTACTACAGGCAAACAGCAGATCCATCAACACAGAGGAGACAGATAGACAGAGTGATGAGTCCGGTGAGGTTGGAGCGGACCCTACTACAGGCAAACAGCAGATCCATCAACACAGAGGAGACAGATAGACAGAGTGATGAGTCCGGTGAGGTTGGAGCGGACCCTACTACAGGCAGACAGCAGATCCATCAACACAGAGGAGACTGATAGACAGAGTGATGAGTCCGGTGAGGTTGGAGCGGACCCTACTACAGGCAAACAGCAGATCCATCAACACAGAGGAGACAGATAGACAGAGTGATGAGTCCGGTGAGGTTGGAGCGGACCCTACTACAGGCAAACAGCAGATCCATCAACACAGAGGAGACTGATAGACAGAGTGATGAGTCCGGTGAGGTTGGAGCGGACCCTACTACAGGCAGACAGCAGATCCATCAACACAGAGGAGACTGATAGACAGAGTGATGAGTCCAGTGAGGTTGGAGCGGACCCTACTACAGGCAGACAGCAGATCCATCAACACAGAGGAGACTGATAGACAGAGTGATGAGTCCGGTGAGGTTGGAGCGGACCCTACTACAGGCAGACAGCAGATCCATCAACACAGAGGAGACTGATAGACAGAGTGATGAGTCCAGTGAGGTTGGAGCGGACCCTACTACAGGCAGACAGCAGATCCATCAACACAGAGGAGACTGATAGACAGAGTGATGAGTCCGGTGAGGTTGGAGCGGACCCTACTACAGGCAGACAGCAGATCCATCAACACAGAGGAGACTGATAGACAGAGTGATGAGTCCGGTGAGGTTGGAGCGGACCCTACTACAGGCAAACAGCAGATCCATCAACACAGAGGAGACAGATAGACAGAGTGATGAGTCCGGTGAGGTTGGAGCGGACCCTACTACAGGCAAACAGCAGATCCATCAACACAGAGGAGACTGATAGACAGAGTGATGAGTCCGGTGAGGTTGGAGCGGACCCTACTACAGGCAAACAGCAGATCCATCAACACAGAGGAGACTGATAGACAGAGTGATGAGTCCGGTGAGGTTGGAGCGGACCCTACTACAGGCAAACAGCAGATCCATCAACACAGAGGAGACTGATAGACAGAGTGATGAGTCCGGTGAGGTTGGAGCGGACCCTACTACAGGCAAACAGCAGATCCATCAACACAGAGGAGACTGATAGACAGAGTGATGAGTCCGGTGAGGTTGGAGCGGACCCTACTACAGGCAAACAGCAGATCCATCAACACAGAGGAGACTGATAGACAGAGTGATGAGTCCGGTGAGGTTGGAGCGGACCCTACTACAGGCAAACAGCAGATCCATCAACACAGAGGAGACTGATAGACAGAGTGATGAGTCCAGTGAGGTTGGAGCGGACCCTACTACAGGCAGACATACATGTACATACATGTAGATAGGAAACGAACATACACTTACGGCATTATCCCCCAGTATATCTAGCTTTTTCATTAGCTCTGTGATGATGATGTCCTGCCAGGGAGAAGAGACAAGAACATCAGGTTAAACTTCAAATCAAATAAAGTCCTTAACACTCCCTCTAGACCAAGGGTATTCAACTCTGACCCTACGAGGACAACTACTGGGTGTCTGTTCTACCTGATGTCCCAGATTTAAATCAGGCCCTGATCATTAATATCACCCACCGGGTGTCCCAGGTCTAAATCAAGGCCCTGATCATTAATATCACCCACCTGGTGTCCCAGGTCTAAATCAGGCCCTGATCATTATTATCACCCACCTGGTGTCCCAGGTCTAAATCAGGCCCTGGTCATTAATATCACCCACCTGATGTCCCAGGTCTAAATCAGGCCCTGATCATTATTATCACCCACCTGGTGTCCCAGGTCTAAATCAGGCCCTGATCATTATTATCACCCACCTGGTGTCCCAGGTCTAAATCAGGCCCTGGTCATTAATATCACCCACCTGGTGTCCCAGGTCTAAATCAGGCCCTGATCATTATTATCACCCACCTGGTGTCCCAGCTCTAAATCAGGCCCTGATCATTAATATCACCCCACCTGGTGTCCCAGGTCTAAATCAGGCCCTGATCATTAATATCACCCCACCTGGTGTCCCAGGTCTAAATCAGGCCCTGATCATTATTATCACCCACCTGGTGTCCCAGGTCTAAATCAGGCCCTGATCATTAATATCACCCCACCTGGTGTCCCAGGTCTAAATCAGGCCCTGATCATTATTATCACCCACCTGGTGTCCCAGGTCTAAATCAGGCCCTGATCATTAATATCACCCCACCTGGTGTCCCAGGTCTAAATCAGGCCCTGATCATTATTATCACCCACCTTGTGTCCCAGGTCTAAATCAGTCCCTGATCATTAATATCACCCACCTGGTGTCCCAGGTCTAAATCAGGCCCTGGTCATTAATATCACCCACCTGGTGTCCCAGGTCTAAATCAGGCCCTGGTCATTAATATCACCCACCTGATGTCCCAGGTCTAAATCAGGCCCTGATCATTATTATCACCCACCTGGTGTCCCAGCTCTAAATCAGGCCCTGATCATTAATATCACCCCACCTGGTGTCCCAGGTCTAAATCAGGCCCTGATCATTGTTATCACCCACCTGGTGTCCCAGGTCTAAATCAGGCCCTGATCATTAATATCACCCACCTGGTGTCCCAGGTCTAAATCAGGCCCTGATCATTAATATCACCCCACCTGGTGTCCCAGGTCTAAATCAGGCCCTGATCATTATTATCACCCACCTGGTGTCCCAGGTCTAAATCAGGCCCTGATCATTAATATCACCCACCTGGTGTCCCAGGTCTAAATCAGGCCCCGATCATTAATATCACCCACCTGGTGTTCCAGGTCTAAATCAGGCCCCGATCATTAATATCACCCACCTGATGTCCCAGGTCTAAATCAGGCCCTGATCATTAATATCACCCGCCTGGTGTTCCAGGTCTAAATCAGGCCCTGATCATTAATATCACCCACCTGGTGTCCCAGGTCTAAATCAGGCCCTGATCATTATTATCACCCACCTGGTGTCCCAGGTCTAAATCAGGCCCTGGTCATTAATATCACCCACCTGGTGTCCCAGGTCTAAATCAGGCCCTGATCATTAATATCACCCACCTGATGTCCCAGGTCTAAATCAGGCCCTGATCATTAATATCACCCACCTGGTGTCCCAGGTCTAAATCAGGCCCTGATCATTAATATCACCCACCTGGTGTCCCAGGTCTAAATCAGGCCCTGATCATTAATATCACCCACCTGGTGTCCCAGGTCTAAATCAGGCCCTGATCATTAATATCACCCCACCTGGTGTCCCAGGTCTAAATCAGTCCCTGATCATTAATATCACCCACCTGGTGTCCCAGGTCTAAATCAGGCCCTGGTCATTAATATCACCCACCTGATGTCCCAGGTCTAAATCAGTCCCTGATCATTATTATCACCCACCTGGTGTCCCAGCTCTAAATCAGGCCCTGATCATTAATATCACCCCACCTGGTGTCCCAGGTCTAAATCAGGCCCTGATCATTATTATCACCCACCTGGTGTCCCAGGTCTAAATCAGGCCCTGATCATTAATATCACCCACCTGGTGTCCCAGGTCTAAATCAGGCCCTGATCATTAATATCACCCCACCTGGTGTCCCAGGTCTAAATCAGGCCCTGATCATTATTATCACCCACCTGGTGTCCCAGGTCTAAATCAGGCCCTGATCATTAATATCACCCACCTGGTGTCCCAGGTCTAAATCAGGCCCCGATCATTAATATCACCCACCTGGTGTTCCAGGTCTAAATCAGGCCCCGATCATTAATATCACCCACCTGATGTCCCAGGTCTAAATCAGGCCCTGATCATTAATATCACCCGCCTGGTGTTCCAGGTCTAAATCAGGCCCTGATCATTAATATCACCCACCTGGTGTCCCAGGTCTAAATCAGGCCCTGATCATTATTATCACCCACCTGGTGTCCGAGGTCTAAATCAGGCCCTGGTCATTAATATCACCCACCTGGTGTCCCAGGTCTAAATCAGGCCCTGATCATTAATATCACCCACCTGATGTCCCAGGTCTAAATCAGGCCCTGATCATTAATATCACCCACCTGGTGTCCCAGGTCTAAATCAGGCCCTGATCATTAATATCACCCACCTGGTGTCCCAGGTCTAAATCAGGCCCTGATCATTAATATCACCCACCTGGTGTCCCAGGTCTAAATCAGGCCCTGATCATTAATATCACCCACCTGGTGTCCCAGGTCTAAATCAGGCCCTGATCATTAATATCACCCACCTGATGTCCCAGGTCTAAATCAGGCCCTGATCATTATTATCACCCACCTGGTGTCCCAGGTCTAAATCAGGCCCTGATCATTAATATCACCCACCTGGTGTCCCAGGTCTAAATCAGGCCCTGATCATTAATATCACCCACCTGGTGTCCCAGGTCTAAATCAGGCCCTGATCATTAATATCACCCACCTGGTGTCCCAGGTCTAAATCAGGCCCTGATCATTAATATCACCCACCTGGTGTCTCAGGTTTAATTCAGGCCCTGATCATTAATATCACCCACCTGGTGTCCCAGGTCTAAATCAGGCCCTGATCATTAATATCACCCACCTGGTGTCACAGGTCTAAATCAGGCCCTGATCATTATTATCACCCACCTGGTGTCCCAGGTCTAAATCAGCCCCTGATTAGAAGAGAACAATGAAAAAAGGCAGTGGAACTGGCTTTGAGGTCAATATTTGAATTTGAGGCCCCTAGACACTCTCCTAGCCCCTAGCTCCTAGCCTCTACCCCCTAACACTTTTTATATGATATTATTATTATAGATATAGACTCACTGTGACTCCCTCGGCCTCACAGTACACCTGCAGTGGACTGATGCCTTCACAGAAGTGGATGTGGTGGAAGTTGATTCCTGGAGATCTCCTCTCCCTCTCCTGGACGGTGATAGAAGACATTATTACTAGATGGCCCATCTTGGAGACCATGGGCAAGTTAATCAAGCCTTACAGTAGTCTTTCAGTAGCTAAAGTATGTACGAGTACAGCTACAACTGACAATACATTTACAAAAACGCGAATAACATTAAGATTAAACATTTTTGTTGTGCAATTGTATACAAGGTCCAGTGGAAACTCATAGAGATTGGAGAGGATGGAGCCAGGGGGGCTGCCATACCATGAAGCCCGTGAGGATGGAGAGGATGGAGCCAGGGGGGCTGCCATACCACGACGCCCGTGAGGATGGAGAGGATGGAGCCAGGGGGGCTGCCATACCACGACGCCCGTGAGGATGGAGAGGATGGAGCCAGGGGGGCTGCCATACCACGAAGCCCGTGAGGATGGAGAGGATGGAGCCAGGGGGGCTGCCATACCACGACGCCCGTGAGGATGGAGAGGATGGAGCCAGGGGGGCTGCCATACCACGACGCCCGTGAGGATGGAGAGGATGGAGCCAGGGGGGCTGCCATACCAAGACGCCCGTGAGGATGGAGAGGATGGAGCCAGGGGGGCTGCCATACCACGACGCCCGTGGGGATGGAGAGGATGGAGCCAGGGGGGCTGCCATACCACGACGCCCGTGGGGATGGAGAGGATGGAGCCAGGGGGGCTGCCATACCACGACGCCCGTGAGGATGGAGAGGATGGAGCCAGGGGGGCTGCCATACCACGACGCCCGTGGAAGCAGTTGTTGTGAGGGGTTAAATGGCTCTTACTTCAAGTTCAAGGATCCGGAACTCCAGGAGTTCATTCTGGTCTCTGGCGTCCTGAAATTCGTTTTTTAAACGTGACTCCTCTGTTTCCATGCGCTTGATCTGTTAAGAGACAGAAATACACTGGGGAAATATAATCACAATCACACCTGAATGACATGTGACTTCAGGTAAATATGATGGATAATAGTTTTATACCTTCTCTATGAGTTCTTGATTTCTTTGATACAGGGCTTGTTTCTCCTCGATCCACTTCATATCCTACAAACACACAGAGAATCAGTGGTAAAGAACTCTCTCTCTCTCTCTCTGTGTGTGTGTGTGTGTGTGTGTGTGTGTGTGTGTGTGTGTGTGTGTGTGTGTGTGTGTGTGTGTGTGTGTGTGTGTGTCTGTGTCTGTGTCTGTGTGTGTCTATGTCTGTGTGTGTGTGTGTGTGTGTGTGTGTGTGTGTGTGTGTGTGTGTATCTGTGTGTGTGTGTGTGTGTGTGTGTGTGTGTGTGTGTGTGTGTGTGTGTGTGTGTGTGTGTGTGTGTGTGTGTGTGTGTGTGTGTGTGTGTGTGTGTCTGTGTGTGTGTGTGTGTGTGTGTGTGTGTGTGTGTGTGTGTGTGTGTGTGTGTGTGTGTCTGTGTGTGTGTGATCCAGTCACCTGTCCTTGCTGGGACAGAACACACTCCAGGTCCTGTATTCTGGTTTGGTAGAGAATAAGCTCTGCTTGCAACTGTTCTCTTGTCTGTGGAGTGAAGAGAACAACATTCACTGGTTATATACAATGATAATCAATGCTAGTAGAATATGTTTCTCTACCTGTTTCAGTCTCTACCTGGTTCAGTCTCTATGGCAGCATTCTGTCTCTACCTGGTTCAGTATCTATGGAAGAATTCTGTCTCTACCTGGTTCAGTCTCTATGGCAGCATTCTGTCTCTACCTGGTTCAGTCTCTATGGAAGAATTCTGTCTCTACCTGGTTCAGTCTCTATGGCAGCATTCTGTCTCTACCTGGTTCTGTCTCTACCTGGTTCAGTCTCTATGGCAGCATTCTGTCTCTACCTGGTTCAGTCTCAACCTTGTTCAGTCTCTATGGCAGCATTCTGTCTCTACCTGGTTCAGTCTCTACCTGGTTCAGTCTCTATGGCAGCATTCTGTCTCTACCTGGTTCAGTCTCTACCTGGTTCAGTCTCCAGGGCAGCATTCTGTCTCTACCTGGTTCAGTCTCTACCTGGTTCAGTCTCAACCTTGTTCAGTCTCTATGGCAGCATTCTGTCTCTACCTGGTTCAGTATCTACCTTGTTCAGTCTCTACCTGGTTCAGTCTCCAGGGCAGCATCGGTCTCTACCTGGTTCAGTCTCAACCTTGTTCAGTCTCTATGGCAGCATTCTGTCTCTACCTGGTTCAGTATCTACCTGGTTCAGTCTCTATGGCAGCATTCTGTCTCTACCTGGTTCAGTCTCTATGACAGCATTATGTCTCTACCTGGTTCAGTCTCTATGGCAGCATTATGTCTCTACCTGGTTCAGTCTCTATGACAGCATTATGTCTCTACCTGGTTCAGTCTCTATGGCAGCATTATGTCGCAACCTGGTTCAGTCTCTATGACAGCATTATGTCTCTACCTGGTTCAGTCTCTATGACAGCATTATGTCTCTACCTGGTTCAGTCTCTATGACAGCATTATTTCTCTACCTGGTTCAGTCTCTATGACAGCATTCTGTCTCTACCTGGTTCAGTCTCTATGACAGCATTATGTCTCTACCTGTATCAGTCTCTATGACAGCATTCTGTCTCTACCTGGTTCAGTCTCTACCTGGTTCAGTCTCTATGACAGCATTATGTCTCTACCTGGTTCAGTGTATATGACAGCATTCTGTCTCTACCTGGTTCAGTCTATGACAGCATTCTGTCTCTACCTGGTTCAGTCTCTATGACAGCATTATGTCTCTACCTGGTTCAGTCTCTATGGCAGCATTATGTCGCAACCTGGTTCAGTCTCTATGACAGCATTCTGTCTCTACCTGGCTCAGTCTCTATGACAGCATTCTGTCTCTACCTGGTTCAGTCTCTATGACAGCATTATGTCTCTACCTGGTTCAGTCTCTATGACAGCATTCTGTCTCTACCTGGTTCAGTCTCTATGACAGCATTATGTCTCTACCTGGTTCAGTCTCTACCTGGTTCAGTCTCTATGGCAGCATTCTGTCTCTACCTGGTTCAGTCTCTATGACAGCATTCTGTCTCTACCTGGTTCAGTCTTTATGACAGCATTCTGTCTCTACTTGGTTCAGTCTCTATGACAGCATTCTGTCTCTACCTGGTTCAGTCTCTATGACAGCATTCTGTCTCTACCTGGTTCAGTCTCTATGACAGCATTATGTCTCTACCTGGTTCAGTCTCTATGACAGCATTATGTCTCTACCTGGTTCAGTCTCTATGACAGCATTCTGTCTCTACCTGGTTCAGTCTCTATGACAGCATTATGTCTCTACCTGGTTCAGTCTCTATGACAGCATTATGTCTCTACCTGGTTCAGTCTCTATGACAGCATTCTGTCTCTACCTGGTTCAGTCTCTACCTGGTTCAGTCTCTACCTGGTTCAGTCTCTATGGCAGCATTCTGTCTCTACCTGGTTCAGTCTCTATGACAGCATTATGTCTCTACCTGGTTCAGTCTCTAGGGCTGCATTATGTCTCTACCTGGTTCAGTCTCTACCTGGTTCAGTCTCTATGGCAGCATTCTGTCTCTACCTGGTTCAGTCTCTATGACAGCATTCTGTCTCTACCTGGTTCAGTCTCTATGACAGCATTATGTCTCTACCTGGTTCAGTCTCTATGACAGCATTCTGTCTCTACCTGGTTCAGACTCTATGGCAGCATTATGTCGCAACCTGGTTCAGTCTCTATGACAGCATTATGTCTCTACCTGGTTCAGTCTCTATGACAGTATTCTGTCTCTACCTGGTTCAGTATCTATGGCAGCATTATGTCGCAACCTGGTTCAGTCTCTATGGCAGCATTCTGTCTCTACCTGGTTCAGTCTCTATGACAGCATTCTGTCTCTACCTGGTTCAGTCTCTATGACAGCATTATGTCTCTACCTGGTTCAGTCTCTATGACAGCATTCTGTCTCTACCTGGTTCAGTCTCTATGGCAGCATTATGTCGCAACCTGGTTCAGTCTCTATGACAGCATTATGTCTCTACCTGGTTCAGTCTCTATGACAGTATTCTGTCTCTACCTGGTTCAGTATCTATGGCAGCATTATGTCGCAACCTGGTTCAGTCTCTATGGCAGCATTCTGTCTCTACCTGGTTCAGTATCTATGACAGTATTATGTCTCTACCTGGTTCAGTCTCTATGATAGCATTATGTCTCTACCTGGTTCAGTCTCTATGACAGCATTCTGTCTCTACCTGGTTCAGTCTCTATGGCAGCATTATGTCGCAACCTGGTTCAGTCTCTATGACAGCATTATGTCTCTACCTGGTTCAGTCTCTATGACAGCATTCTGTCTCTACCTGGTTCAGTATCTATGGCAGCATTATGTCGCAACCTGGTTCAGTCTCTATGGCAGCATTCTGTCTCTACCTGGTTCAGTATCTATGACAGTATTATGTCTCTACCTGGTTCAGTCTCTATGACAGCATTATGTCTCTACCTGGTTCAGTCTCTATGGCAGCATTCTGTCTCTACCTGGTTCAGTATCTCCCTGGTTCAGTCTCTATGGCAGCATTCTGTCTCTACCTGGTTCAGTCTCTATGACAGCATTATGTCTCTACCTGGTTCAGTCTCTATGACAGCATTCTGTCTCTACCTGGTTCAGTCTCTATGACAGCATTCTGTCTCTACCTGGTTCAGTCTCTATGACAGCATTCTGTCTCTACTTGGTTCAGTCTCTATGACAGCATTCTGTCTCTACCTGGTTCAGTCTCTATGACAGCATTCTGTCTCTACCTGGTTCAGTCTCTATGACAGCATTATGTCTCTACCTGGTTCAGTCTCTATGACAGCATTATGTCTCTACCTGGTTCAGTCTCTATGACAGCATTCTGTCTCTACCTGGTTCAGTCTCTATGACAGCATTATGTCTCTACCTGGTTCAGTCTCTATGACAGCATTATGTCTCTACCTGGTTCAGTCTCTATGACAGCATTCTGTCTCTACCTGGTTCAGTCTCTACCTGGTTCAGTCTCTATGACAGCATTCAGTCTCTACCTGGTTCAGTCTCTATGACAGCATTATGTCTCTACCTGGTTCAGTCTCTACCTGGTCTCTACCTGGTTCAGTCTCTACCTGGTTCAGTCTCTATGGCAGCATTCTGTCTCTACCTGGTTCAGTCTCTATGACAGCATTCTGTCTCTACCTGGTTCAGTCTCTATGACAGCATTATGTCTCTACCTGGTTCAGTCTCTATGACAGCATTCTGTCTCTACCTGGTTCAGTCTCTATGGCAGCATTATGTCGCAACCTGGTTCAGTCTCTATGGCAGCATTATGTCTCTACCTGGTTCAGTCTCTATGACAGCATTCTGTCTCTACCTGGTTCAGTATCTATGGCAGCATTATGTCGCAACCTGGTTCAGTCTCTATGGCAGCATTCTGTCTCTACCTGGTTCAGTATCTATGACAGTATTATGTCTCTACCTGGTTCAGTCTCTATGACAGCATTATGTCTCTACCTGGTTCAGTCTCTATGACAGCATTCTGTCTCTACCTGGTTCAGTCTCTATGGCAGCATTATGTCGCAACCTGGTTCAGTCTCTATGACAGCATTATGTCTCTACCTGGTTCAGTCTCTATGACAGCATTTTGTCTCTACCTGGTTCAGTATCTATGGCAGCATTATGTCGCAACCTGGTTCAGTCTCTATGGCAGCATTCTGTCTCTACCTGGTTCAGTATCTATGACAGTATTATGTCTCTACCTGGTTCAGTCTCTATGACAGCATTATGTCTCTACCTGGTTCAGTCTCTATGGCAGCATTCTGTCTCTACCTGGTTCAGTATCTCCCTGGTTCAGTCTCTATGACAGCATTCTGTCTCTACCTGGTTCAGTCTCTATGACAGCATTCTGTCTCTACCTGGTTCAGTCTCTATGACAGCATTCTGTCTCTACCTGGTTCAGTCTCTATGACAGCATTATGTCTCTACCTGGTTCAGTCTCTATGACAGCATTATGTCTCTACCTGGTTCAGTCTCTATGCCAGCATTATGTCTCTACCTGGTTCAGTCTCTATGACAGCATTCTGTCTCTACCTGGTTCAGTATCTACCTGGTTCAGTCTCTATGGCAGCATTCTGTCTCTACCTGGTTCAGTCTCTATGACAGCATTCTGTCTCTACCTGGTTCAGTCTCTATGACAGCATTATGTCTCTACCTGGTTCAGTCTCTATGACAGCATTATGTCTCTACCTGGTTCAGTCTCTATGACAGCATTCTGTCTCTACCTGGTTCAGTCTCTACCTGGTTCAGTCTCTATGACAGCATTCTGTCTCTACCTGGTTCAGTCTCTATGACAGCATTATGTCTCTACCTGGTTCAGCCTCTATGACAGCATTCTGTCTCTACCTGGTTCAGTCTCTATGACAGCGTTCTGGCTCTACCTGGTCAGTCTCTATGACAGCATTATGTCTCTACCTGGTTCAGTCTCTCTGACAGCATTATGTCTCTACCTTGTTCAGTCTCTATGGCAGCATTCTGTCTCTACCTGGTTCAGTCTCTATGACAGTATTATGTCTCTACCTGGTTCAGTCTCTAGGGCAGCATTCTGTCTCTACCTGGTTCAGTCTCTATGACAGTATTATGTCTCTACCTGGTTCAGTCTCTATGACAGTATTATGTCTCTACCTGTTCAGTCTCTATGACAGCATTCTGTCTCTACCTGGTTCAGTCTCTATGACAGCATTCAGTCTCTACCTGGTTCAGTCTCTACCTGGTTCAGTCTCTACCTGGTTCTGTCTCTACCTGGTTCAGTCTCTATGACAGCATTCAGTCTCTACCTGGTTCAGTCTCTATGACAGCATTCTGGCTCTACCTGGTTCAGTCTCTCTGACAGCATTCTGGATCTACCTGGTTCAGTCTCTATGACAGCATTCAGTCTCTACCTGGTTCAGTCTCTACCTGGTTCAGTCTCTATGACAGCATTCTGTCTCTACCTGGTTCAGTCTCTATGACAGCATTCTGGCTCTACCTGGTTCAGTCTCTATGGCAGCATTCTGTCTCTACCTGGTTCAGTCTCTATGACAGCATTATGTCTCTACCTGGTTCAATCTCTATGACAGCATTCTGTCTCTACCTGGATTTGTCTCTACCTGGTTCAGTCTCTATGGCAGCATTCTGTCTCTACCTGGTTCAGTCTCTATGACAGTATTATGTCTCTATCTGGTTCTGTCTCTATGGCAGCATTCTGTCTCTACCTGGATTTGTCTCTACCTGGTTCAGTCTCTATGGCAGCATGGCAGCATTCAGTCTCTACCTGGTTCAGTCTCTATGACAGCGTTCTGGCTCTACCTGGTTCAGTCTCTACCTGGTTCAGTCTCTACCTGGTTCAGTCTCTATGACAGCGTTCAGTATCTACCTGGTTCAGTCTCTATGACAGCGTTCAGTATCTACCTGGTTCAGTCTCTATGACAGCATTATGTCTCTACCTGGTTCAGTCTCTATGACAGCATTCTGTCTCTACCTGGTTCAGTTTCTATGGCAGCATTCTGTCTCTACCTGGTTCAGTCTCTATGACAGCATTCTGTCTCTACCTGGTTCAGTCTCTATGACAGCATTCTGTCTCTACCTGGTTCAGTCTCTATGACAGCATTATGTCTCTACCTGGTTCAGTCTCTACCTGGTTCAGTCTCTACCTGGTTCAGTCTCTATGACAGCATTATGTCTCTACCTGGTTCAGTCTCTACCTGGTTCAGTATCTATGGCAGCGTTCTGGATCTACCTGATTCAGTCTCTAGGGCAGCATTTTGGTTTGAGACCTGCGTGCTTAACTCACATTTTCTCTCACGGACACCAATGCATGATTTATGTGAATGTCTCGGCTGAATCAGGTCTTGGAGGAGTCCTACTTATGAAGGACAGGTGAATACAACTAAAGCCCAATACTTCCAGTGGACTAGTGGTCTGAAATGCATCACTGCCCAGTGAATGAATAACATGTTTTGATAATGGAATCATAATAGAGCACCTCTTACCTTGACTTCCTTCTCTGCATCAAACGTGCCTCCCACCTGCTCCTGTAGAAGTGCATAGGCTCTCTGAAGAGCCTGGTACTCCATGGTCAACTGATGAAACCTCATCTCTGTCTCCTCCCTGATCATACCCTACAGGTAGACAGATGGGCAGACAGACAGACAGGCAGACAGGCAGAAAGACAGATGTACAGACAGACAGAAAGACAGGCAGACAGCCAGGCAGACAGCCAGGCAGACAGAAAGACAGGTAGAAAGGTAGACAGGTAGACAGACAGACAGACAGACAGGTAGACAGGCAGACAGATGGGCACACAGGCAGACAGACAGGTAGACAGACGGGCAGACAGACAGGCAGGCAGACAGACAGGCAGAAAGACAGACAGGCAGATGTACAGACAGACAGGTAGACAGACAGACAGACAAAAACAACAGTGAGGTTAGTCAGAGGTTGCTGTCCCTCCCCATGGTTATTATAACACGATATCAGAAATAACATACGACATAAGAAACCGGCACTATGTCTGCTTCTCAGTAAACGTTGCATTGCATATTTACACTTCGGTAATTGACTGCTGTATATCAAGAATGGAAACACACTTCCAAATTCATTCATAGTTCTATAACAAACCAAATGTCAAAACGTCCAGCTTTCATCAGGGAGCAATCAGACGACAAAACATACATATATCTCTCTCCCCCTCCTCTCTCTTTTTCTCTGTCTTGATCTTTCACTCTTTCCTCTCTCTTGATCACTCTCTTTCTCTCTGTCAGACTCCCCTTAAACACGACAAGCAAAACTGTCTGTCTCCGTGTCTTACCTCCTCCAGGTCATCGTCTGGTGTGCACGGTGTCCTGTCTGTGTGGAAGGAGATGGAGGAACCGTCTGAGTCCATAGAAGCCTCTTCATCGTAACCAAAGAAGGTCTCCACCACCGGTTTACACGGCTTAATGGCCTTCTTCCTCCCCGTGGTGCCCTGCCGCCTGTACCTCAGCAGCATATCTCTTTCCTACAACATCATTCCATAGAAAATGAAATAAAATGTTGTTTGTCATGTGTCGAATACAACAGGCGTATTAAACAGAGCTTTCCTCAGAGACACCTAATATTAAACAGATCTATCCTCATAGGCATAGCTAGATATTAAACAGTACTATCCTCAGAGACACCTAATATTAAACAGTTCTATCCTGATAGACAGCTAGATATTAAACAGTACTATCCTCAGAGACATAGCTAGATATTAAACAGTACTATCCTCAGAGACATAGTTAGATATTAAACAGTACTATCCTCAGAGACATAGTTAGATATTAAACAGTACAATCCTCAGAGACATAGCTAGATATTAAACAGTACTATCCTCATAGACATAGTTAGATATTAAACAGTACTATCCTCAGAGACATAGTTAGATATTAAACAGTACTATCCTCAGAGACATAGTTAGATATTAAACAGTACTATCCTCAGAGACATAGTTAGATATTAAACAGTACAATCTCAGAGACATAGCTAGATATTAAACAGTACTATCCTCAGAGACATAGTTAGATATTAAACAGTACTATCCTCAGAGACATAGCTAGATATTAAACAGTACTATCCTCAGAGACATAGCTAAATATTAAACAGTACTATCAGAGACATAGCTAGATATTAAACAGTACTATCCTCAGAGACATAGCTAAATATTAAACAGTACTATCCTCAGAGACATAGCTAGATATTAAACAGTACTATCCTCATAGACATAGTTAGATATTAAACAGTACTATCCTCAGAGACATAGTTAGATATTAAACAGTACTATCCTCAGAGACATAGCTAAATATTAAACAGTACTATCCTCAGAGACATAGTTAGATATTAAACAGTACTATCCTCATAGATATAGTTAAATATTAAACAGTACTATCCTCATAGACATAGTTAAATATTAAACAGTACTATCAGAGACATAGCTAGATATTAAACAGTACTATCCTCATAGACATAGTTAAATATTAAACAGTACTATCCTTAGAGACATAGCTAGATATTAAACAGTACTATCCTCATAGATATAGTTAAATATTAAACAGTACTATCCTCATAGACATAGTTAAATATTAAACAGTACTATCAGAGACATAGCTAGATATTAAACAGTACTATCCTCATAGACATAGCTAGATATTAAACAGTACTATCCTCAGAGACATAGTTAGATATTAAACAGTACTATCCTCATAGACATAGCTAGATATTAAACAGTACTATCCTCAGAGACAGTTAAATATTAAACAGTACTATCCTCATAGACATAGTTAAATATTAAACAGTACTATCAGAGACATAGCTAGATATTAAACAGTACTATCCTCAGAGACATAGCTAGATATTAAACAGTACTATCCTCAGAGACATAGCTAGATATTAAACAGTACAATCTCAGAGACATAGCTAGATATTAAACAGTACTATCCTCAGAGACATAGTTAGATATTAAACAGTACTATCCTCAGAGACATAGCTAGATATTAAACAGTACTATCCTCAGAGACATAGCTAAATATTAAACAGTACTATCAGAGACATAGCTAGATATTAAACAGTACTATCCTCAGAGACATAGCTAGATATTAAACAGTACTATCCTCAGAGACATAGCTAGATATTAAACAGTACTATCCTCATAGACATAGTTAGATATTAAACAGTACTATCCTCAGAGACATAGTTAGATATTAAACAGTACTATCCTCAGAGACATAGCTAAATATTAAACAGTACTATCCTCAGAGACATAGTTAGATATTAAACAGTACTATCCTCATAGATATAGTTAAATATTAAACAGTACTATCCTCATAGACATAGTTAAATATTAAACAGTACTATCAGAGACATAGCTAGATATTAAACAGTACTATCCTCATAGACATAGTTAAATATTAAACAGTACTATCCTTAGAGACATAGCTAGATATTAAACAGTACTATCCTCATAGATATAGTTAAATATTAAACAGTACTATCCTCATAGACATAGTTAAATATTAAACAGTACTATCAGAGACATAGCTAGATATTAAACAGTACTATCCTCATAGACATAGCTAGATATTAAACAGTACTATCCTCAGAGACATAGTTAGATATTAAACAGTACTATCCTCATAGACATAGCTAGATATTAAACAGTACTATCCTCAGAGACAGTTAAATATTAAACAGTACTATCCTCATAGACATAGTTAAATATTAAACAGTACTATCAGAGACATAGCTAGATATTAAACAGTACTATCCTCAGAGACATAGCTAGATATTAAACAGTACTATCCTCAGAGACATAGCTAGATATTAAACAGTACTATCCTCAGAGACATAGCTAGATATTAAACAGTACTATCCTCAGAGACAGTTAAATATTAAACAGTACTATCCTCATAGACATAGTTAAATATTAAACAGTACTATCAGAGACATAGCTAGATATTAAACAGTACTATCCTCAGAGACATAGCTAGATATTAAACAGTACTATCCTCAGAGACATAGCTAGATATTAAACAGTACTATCCTCAGAGACATAGCTAGATATTAAACAGTACTATCCTCAGAGACAGTTAAATATTAAACAGTACTATCCTCATAGACATAGTTAAATATTAAACAGTACTATCAGAGACATAGCTTGATATTAAACAGTACTATCCTCAGAGACATAGCTAGATATTAAACAGTACTATCCTCAGAGACATAGCTAGATATTAAACAGTACTATCCTCAGAGACATAGCTAGATATTAAACAGTACTATCCTCAGAGACATAGCTAGATATTAAACAGTACTATCCTCAGAGACATAGCTAGATATTAAACAGTACTATCAGAGACATAGCTAGATATTAAACAGTACTATCAGAGACATAGCTAGATATTAAACAGTACTATCCTCAGAGACATAGCTAGATATTAAACAGTACTATCGTCAGACACACTAAAGATGCAGATCTTATCCCTCCTTTGAGGCTGATAGACTGAGGATACATTCCAAACGGTACCCTATTCCTTATGCTGTGCACTACTTTTGACCAGGGCCCACCATATGTCTCTGGACAAAAGTAGTGCACCCCTGTATATAGGGAATGTGAGAGAGTAAGACACACAAGGACATTTCCATATCAGAGTCTGGGGAGGGGTTGCATCAAACTAAGATTATATTTATATTCGATTAGATTAGTTGTTGTTTCCATTAAACTATCCCTCATGTTGCATTCCTATCATAATACGTGATGGAATTATCTTAGTTAACTTACAATCACACTCTTCACGTATCCAGCTGTCTCCAGTGCCTAGAAAACATACATTTTGTTGTTTTTGCAATGTCTCATCCTGTGTTTCATGACTACAAATCCCTTCCATTTGATTCAACATCATCAGCGTGCGTAGCCTACCAGTGAAGGTGACTGTGAGCATGAGTGTGACAGTGAGCGAAAAAAAATAGAGAAAGAGAGAGGGATGGAGAGAGAGAAACAAAGAAACAAAGAGGGTAAGCGAGTGAGAAAGATAGATAAAGAATGACAGAGAGTGAGAGAGAGATAGAGAAAGAGAAAGAGAGAGATAAGGAATGACAGAGAGAGAGAGAGAGAGAGTGAGAATGAGACAGACAGACAGACAGACAGACAGACAGACAGACAGACAGACAGACAGACAGACAGAGACAGACAGAGACAGAGAGAGACAGAGACAGACAGAGAGAGAGAGAGACAGAGAGAGAGAGAGAGAGAGAGAGAGAGAGAGAGAGAGAGAGAGAGAGAGAGAGAGAGAGAGAGAGAGAGAGAGAGAGAGAGAGAGAGAGAGAGAGAGAGAGAGAGAGAGAGAGAGAGAGAGAGAGAGAGAGAGAGAGAGAGAGAGAGAGAGAGAGAGAGAGAGAGAGAGAGAGAGAGAGAGAGAGAGAGAGAGAGAGAGAGAGAGAGAACGACAGAGCAAACCCACGGAGGGTGCTGTTGTCATAGAAATGGTAATACCTTTGACAGGTCGTCAATAATATTCTGCTGTTCCTGAACCTGTAGTCTGAGGAACTCGATCTCTCTCTCCTCCTGACTCTGATCAAGGTCGTTTAGAGAGCTGGGACGTCTTTTGGTGGCTACCTTCTCTCTCTGGAAAGGAAGTCAACCGGTTAAAGGTGTAATATGCGGAAATCGCTCAGCCATTTCCTGGTTGCTAAAATTCTAATAGCATGTGTATTGTCTAGTTTATGTGACAAAACAAGCAGTGTATAGACTAAAGAATCCATTGTACCATCTAAACCACTGTAAAAATATTTATTTCCAACAATCCAAAATATTGTATTCAGCTGTTTGAAGCTGATGTACAAAAACCGAAAGTAAAAGACAAAAAAACAGATCTACCACGTCTTAGACTTGCTTTCAATGAGAATGACAGATCTATAACTCGTATTTCTATGTGATTTTGGTCAGGTCGCCAAAAAAGTGACATATTGCAGCTTTAAAAACAATAAAAATATTCAATTTGAGGCATTTTCTGAAGCATCAAATCTCTATGCACTAGTCAGCTACTCCACTTGATTCATGTTAACTCTCTTGTCACAAGAGATTACTGTACTGTGTTAAGGGTAGTCAGTGTTCTGTTAACTCTCTTGTCACTAGAGATTACTGTACTGTGTTAAGGGTAGTCAGTGTTCTGTTTACTCTCTGTCACTAGAGATTACTGTACTGTGTTAAGGGTAGTCAGTGTTCTGTTAAATCTCTGTCACTAGAGATTACTGTACTGTGTTAAGGGTAGTCAGTGTTCTGTTAACTCTCTTGTCACTAGAGATTACTGTACTGTGTTAAGGGTAGTCAGTGTTCTGTTAACTATCTTGTCACTAGAGATTACTGTACTGTGTTAAGGGTAGCCAGTGTTCACAGATGCAGTGAAATATATTGCATGATTCACTATTTCTTCTAAAATATGTTGAATTTGAAAACACATTTGGTGTTTACACATGTATTTGTTTGATTTACAGCTGCACAGGCCCAAGAAAAAACATTGACAACTGAAATAGAGATTTTTTTTAACTTAAAAAATAGTCAAAAGTCGAATTAATTTTATTGGAGGCAATGATTCTCGTTTACTGTGTAAGTTATCTCATCTGTGAAGGAGAGACCGGTCATCATTAAAGCAAATACAAAGTCAATCAAATTCAAGACTGTGAGTGCGAGACTGAAGCATTCATATTCCACTATGGTATGAACAGTGTCTTCTCATATTCCACTATGGTATGAACAGTGTCTTCTCATATTCCACTATGGTATGAACAGTGTCTTCTCATGTTCCACTATGGTATAAACAATGTCTTCTCATGTTCCACTATGGTATGAACAGTGTCTTCTCATATTCCACTATGGTATGAACAGTGTCTTCTCATATTCCACTATGGTATGAACAGTGTCTTCTCATGTTCCACTATGGTATGAACAGTGTCTTCTCATGTTCCACTATGATATGAACAGTGTCTTCTCATGTTCCACTATGGTATGAACAGTGTCTTCTCATGTTCCACTATGGTATGAACAGTGTCTTCTCATATTCCACTATGGTATGAACAGTGTCTTCTCATGTTCCACTATGGTATAAACAGTGTCTTCTCATGTTCCACTATGGTATGAACAGTGTCTTCTCATGTTCCACTATGGTATGAACAGTGTCTTCTCATATTCCACTATGGTATGAACAGTGTCTTCTCATGTTCGACTATGGTATGAACAGTGTCTTCTCATGTTCCACTATGGTATGAACAGTGTCTTCTCATATTCCACTATGGTATGAACAGTGTCTTCTCATGTTCCACTATGGTATGAACAGTGTCTTCTCATATTCCACTATGGTATGAACAGTGTCTTCTCATATTCCACTATGGTATGAACAGTGTCTTCTCATATTCCACTATGGTATGAACAGTGTCTTCTCATATTCCACTATGGTATGAACAGTGTCTTCTCATGTTCCACTGTGGTATGAACCGTGTCTTCTCATATTCCACTATGGTATGAACAGTGTCTTATCATATTCCACTATGGTATAAACAGTGTCTTCTCATATTCCACTATGGTATGAACAGTGTCTTCTCATGTTCCACTATGGTATGAACAGTGTCTTCTCATATTCCACTATGGTATGAACAGTGTCTTCTCATATTCTACTATGGTATGAACCGTGTCTTCTCATATTCCACTATGGTATGAACAGTGTCTTCTCATATTCCACTATGGTATGAACCGTGTCTTCTCATATTCCACTATGGTATGAACAGTGTCTTCTCATGTTCCACTATGGTATAAACAGTGTCTTCTCATGTTCCACTATGGTATGAACAGTGTCTTCTCATGTTCCACTATGGTATGAACAGTGTCTTCTCATGTTCCACTGTGGTATGAACCGTGTCTTCTCATATTCCACTATGGTATGAACAGTGTCTTCTCATGTTCCACTATGGTATGAACCGTGTCTTCTCATATTCCACTATGGTATGAACAGTGTCTTCTCATGTTCCACTGTGGTATGAACAGTGTCTTCTCATATTCCACTATGGTATGAACAGTGTCTTCTCATGTTCCACTATGGTATGAACAGTGTCTTCTCATATTCCACTATGGTATGAACAGTGTCTTCTCATGTTCCACTGTGGTATGAACCGTGTCTTCTCATATTCCACTATGGTATGAACAGTGTCTTCTCATATTCCACTATGGTATGAACAGTGTCTTCTCATGTTCCACTGTGGTATGAACCGTGTCTTCTCATATTCCACTATGGTATGAACAGTGTCATCTCATAGCAAGACATCTTTCACAATAGTAGACTTAATCACACCAAGCTCTGTAGGCAGATCATTATGGAGATTTCTCTGTAAAAGACTTCAGTAACGTCAGAATTAATATCAGATGAGGAACATTGACTTGGAGAAGAAACTGCTGGGAGTGAATGGAATTGAAGATGTCAATTGCCACAAATGAAATTCAAAACAAGAGAAAAATCATTGGATGTGCCAACGTCAATATACTCTTTGACAGGCAGGCAGGGGACAGTGTTATCTGTGAGTAGGGTGCATCTTTCTGTGTTCTGTAATCATGGTTTACAGGGAAAAAATACCAGAATAACTACTGCAT